>NC_092521.1:151500925-152110746 GCF_037038585.1 Patagioenas fasciata | reverse complement strand
ACTCTGATATGAAGTTAATTTGCTTCCTCCTTAAGTAAGAAGTCCACAGTGATTTCCAACTGCATCTGTGTGAGGAATTGTGTTCTATGAATGCAGATATTTTCATATTTTTATGCAGATATATATGTTCCCTGTGATTGCAAACCCTGCTGGGTGAAGTGTTTTGGGTTTTTTTTTTATTTATGGCAACAGGAGGGAAGACTGGTTATACATGCTGATAAAGCTTCTGAGTTGTTTCTGATCTACGGATCTTTCCGATTATTCAAATTTCATATTTTTTGGAGTATGTCAGTTGGTTTAACCATAAATACCATATGGCTTTACTATAAATATGTATGTGTGTTTTAAGTCTGCTATAGCAAACTGTTGCAGGAGAGTATTCCCTAATAGAAATCTCCTGACTTCCAGGAAAACATGTACAAGCTAATGTAAAACAAATATGTAGTAAATATGAAATTATTGCCTTCTGCACCTGTCTTACAGATTTTTGAAGCACCCTATCTCTGCACCAACCTGACATTTTTAAACAAACAGTATTCACCCTATTTAGGGGAAGAATGTTATGAGGGACTGCTTTAGACAATGTTGTCTTTTATCTTGGAAGCTGATAACCAGCAGATCAATGAGGTTTTAGAGGAGTCTATTGGCTTTAACTGCTCTCAGATGATGTCCACTATCATGACTTGGGTTATACTGATCAAGGTGATCAGTGCCTTTTTGGGAGAAATAAGTTTAATAGTTCTGGATAATATATTTTTCCCCTATGATAATCACACATTATGCTTCAATAATTTGTCATTTTATTAGTCCAAAGACATGGCTTACTTTTTATAACTCATTATTTAAAATATATGTGTTGTTACCATCACAATTTTTATTTCTACTATTTTAGTGTAGCTGCTATTTAGGCATAGTTTCCAGTGGCCAGTGTAGCTTTTTCAGGTAAGAGCTGTCTGCAGTGATCTCAGAGAACTGGCATCTTCACTCAGAGAAACAGCCTGGGCATGTTGCCCATGGTTCGGATACTTCGTATTTGAAAGCAAATCTGTTTGGCTTGAAATATTGTGGCTTAGGGTCCTTTACAGCTCAGCAATTGCGTCTTTGCAAACTGCTCTTCCTGGGATGAATGGCAGGGTTTGAATACACCTCGTTGTTATGCAGCATGTCCTACAGCTAGAGGAGCCGAACGGAACAGTAATAATCTCTGCAGAATGAGTTTTATAGAAGCCCCCAAATTCTTGCAATTGTGCTATACCAAGAACTGCAAGCAGTGTACCCAGATCAGGATGAGCTAGTAAGCCCTGTCTCCTAGCAGCAATCTTTGCTATGATATAGGTCCATTAATGTGGCACAGCATTGCTGCCACCGCTCAGGCAGAGTGCTGTGCCACGTGGATACAGATGCCCTGCTACGTGGTGTACGTTTACTCAAGCGTGCCTCGTCTCTGAGGCCCCGAGTGCTGAGAAGTCTGAATTCAGTCCCGTGTTATCAGTTGATGATGCTTCCCTGCTGGTTTCTTGAAAATCGCTGTCTCCAAAAGCAGCAGTGTGTGTTGAATAACAAACCCCTTCACATTCAGACTCTTCAGGTTTGGGAGCAGAGCCAACATTCTTGAAGAATGATTTAGTGGCCAGTAAACATCTGCAAAGTCTGTAAGACTGTCAGAAGCAGTAACATTGAAAGTAAAGATCATATCAGTAGCAATTCCCCTGTCCTGACAAGGCATTCAGTGAAAATATTTGTTCAGTCATCCTTGCTCTCATTCCCGTTATCACAGTTTCACATGTTTTGCCAAAAGAGCAATTCCGTCTTCTTTCACAAAGCTGTTCACATCCAAGGCCTTTGCAGTGTTAAATACCGGCCTACTACTGTTTCAGGACCTCCCACACATGCTTCTTCGGAGTGCAGGAGCCTCATCTGTCTTACACAAAGACTCTGCAGCGAAGAGTTCTTACAACTTTCAATTAGTGAGCATCTGCAGTGTTCAGGTTTTGCTGCTCCTTGAGGATTCAAGCTCAGTCTGGCTGATTTATTACACTGCACCGATCTCCATGATAGTCAGGATAGTCTTAGAGCTCTTGTAAGTACAATTTTCTTGCAGAGTCAGAGTAATTTAAATTGCACTGTGCTAGGACTGAAACCATTTGCAAATACAAGATGATGACTGGAGAAGGAGGAGGTGTTTCTCCTTCTTCGAAACCTCTTTGCAAATGAGTACAACTTTCTGAATAATTCAGGGCACTCGATTCTTCTGCTCCAAGAGCTTCACCCTTTCTGCCTGGTTTGCTGCACAGCCTTTCGCTTGATTAATAGGAAAACCGAAAACACAGCCCTTCTTGAGATACCTCCCAGTTAACTAGAATCTCTGAGGGCCTGTTCAGGAGGTGTCTGGGGATATTTAGGTTTGGGAAGAAATCCTGTAATGGAAATAATAACAGTGCAAGTTGTAGTGAGCAGGAGCATGAAGACTGCAATAGCTTCACAAGGGAAAGCAAAGGGAGCAGAACTAATGAAACACTAAAATCATTCTTGTGCAACTGGAAGTGAGAACAATCCATGGGCAACTATTTCCCCTGCAGTTCACTCAGCAATGTTTCTTTCTGCTGGTTATTCTGTATACAGCCACGGATGTGTGTGACCACATCTTTCCGTGTAGATTCTTATAATTCCTCAGGATACTGAATAATGGAAAGAGATACTTTTCTGATGGATAAGAACCACCCCAGTTTGAAAGAAGCCTCAAAACCCAGTTCACATCCTCACTGGGGGCTCATTGCTACTTATCTGCTAGCAAAGTACTAACGTGAACACAGCTAAGCATCTCTGAAGGCAGAATGATTAATTTTGTGATGTGCTGTTCCATGCCATTTGATAAGTTCTGGTCCTTCACAAACTTTAGTAAAGTTGTTTCCATAAGATGTCTGTAGAATTTCACAAATAGGGAACTGAGGTGCCAAACAATTGCAGTTTGAAGTCACTGTAGATACCTAAGACCTTGTGGATGCTCATGATTTCATGGCTCTTCACACATGTAAAGCACAGCTCCTGTTGACCTCATTTGCACCTACTAGTGCTCAGCACTGCTGAAGATGAGAGCCTGGGCTCTCAAATTGTAGTCGAGAGACTGGGGAATGTACTGTGGCATCTGTGAAAATGTTGGTTAGAACAGCTCGTCCAGCCCTCCACATAAACCTGTAATAGAAACAGAGCCACTGTCAGTCATTAACATGATTTACCTGGCATTGTTGGATCCATCTGACTACCTGGTATCTTCTTGTGTTCCCCTCTCATAACAGCCTTGCAGCTGCTATGCCGTGGCTCTGGAGTTGTGCTGGGAAATGTCTCAGCTGCTGCTCCTGGTTCAGCCCCGAATCAGGTCCATCCAGAAAATACCATGTGTGATTGTGCTGCTGTATCTCACGGTACATTTAGTGGGAAGGCAGACTCTTTAGACATTCCCATTTCTATGCACACATCATATAGAAGCAAACACACATATATATGAGTACATCTGTATCTCCTTATAGATATAAATAATTTTTAAAATTTCACACGTGATCCATTCATTTGCACGATCTGTTGTGCAACAGTTGTCTGCGATTACCATGAAGCAGTTTTGCAACATACAGCCATTTGTAGGGCTGTTTGACTTTTGGAACCCTGTATATGCTTATGCACTTCTTTACAAGCTGCGTGAATTCTTTATGCTAGTGATTGCACAGAGCACAATAACTTAGATACCTGGGGTTTAGTATTTGGGCATAAGTATTGTGCATATCACAGTAACCCATGCAGTAGATGGAAGCAACTACATTTGAAAAGATCATATTCATCTATCTCTTCTTTATCTTACAGGCAAGTGAAAGAAACAGTGAATTTTCTCTCCCTGACAGACTTATCCGTTCTTTAGCTGCTGGCTAAACACGCCCTGGAAATCAGTTCTGGCACTCACTTAGAAGTTCCTCCACTTGCCTGAAAATACAGCTCCTTGTAATTTAAATCGCGTTTGTGCAGCATGTGCCATGTCTGAGCCTGCTGGGCTCCCAGGGGCAGGAGAGGAGCTGGCTCCTGTGAGCAGGGCCGCGGGAGCCGGGGGGCACGTTTCTCCAAATTCTGCAGGAGGCTTCTGAAAATATCCTGTGTGCACACATTCATATCATAACGTTACACCGCATATGTAGGGTCTGCTCCCAAACCCACAGCCAACTAGCATAACAAAATCAGATTTTACTGCTGTAGTGTCAGCCTAGGGTTGAAATATGGCTTTGAAACCCTCCCTTTCACCCTGCTTTTTTAATGAAAAACAAGCGGGCTGGAGTGTAATAGTGCTTACCCTGGCTGCATTTGACTTCAGCTTTTTACTTTTAAAGCCTTATTTTAGGCTTTAAGGGTTCCCAATTAAACTTTTTAGATCCAGAGTGAAAGCCTGAACGTGCCTGCCTGCACAATAGTGAGATTCCTGGGTGGGAAAAGGATCTTTTCTAATGAAAAAGAAAGAAAATAAACACAGCGGTACATTTTCTCCCTTCATACTCCTTATTCCTCCTTATTCTTCTTTTTCCTAATGAATCTTAATTTGCCATTTTCTGTTTTCCTTTTTTCAACATCTTCCAGCCCTTTCCTTTGTTTGTTTTTTTTTGTTTGTTTTTTTTGTTTTGTTTTGGTTTGGTTTTTTTGGTTTTTTTTTTTTTTTTTGCTTCCTCTTTCCTTTCTCTCTTCTTTACTTCATGCTCTCCTTTCTCTGCTGCCTAACTTGGCTTTCACTGTTAACCCATAATGGTTTGCAATAGGAGGACCAACTACTTCATCTTTTCAGTCAACACAGCACATGCTGTAAATCCCTTTCTAAATAACTCCAAAAAAATGAAACCTAAATCAGATATTTGTTTATCCATTATGAAATGCATGAGGGAGACTATTGCCAAGGAATCTGACAACATTACACTGTTAGTTACATGCCAACTCAATGAGTAAAGATTTGGTTCCAGTCAGCTTTGCAGCAAACTTGAAAACAACATAATACCGTATAACCGCCTGTTCATTAACAACTCACCTCCAACACTACACAGCCCTGACTCACATTATAAGCTCTACTAAAGTCTGGCTAAGAAAACAAGTCTCACACAGTGTCCTGCATCTCACCAAGGAGAACACACTGTCACTGGTCATGGGAAATTTAGAGCCAGTTGTGACAGCGTGAACAATGGAGTGATTTACACCAGGTTTGTATCTACTTTGCTAACTCATAAATTCTTCCATGCAGGTGCACAGCCCAAGACTGTAAGGCCATTTGCACCATGCCTACTATTATGCGAGGCTTTCAGTGCACTTATTAATACAAATGTTAATATAGACCTGCAAACTCAATTCTCTTTTATGGTTTATAAAATACACCTATCCCAGTCTCTGTGGGCATGTACACTCATTTTATAAAAATCACATGTATTAAAATGTAACTAGATGCCTACTCCCACTTCAGCAGGCTCCAGGCTACACAGGGGAAAAAAAATCTTCAGATTCCCAGATATTCAGCAAAAATACTTGAGAGGTACCAGTCCATCATAGTTAAATCTTACATCTCATTTTTTTTTTTTTACAAGAAGTACATTTCCAATAATGTTTTCCCTGGAAAGGCTTGGTCTGAAGAGTGATGGCAAAGGGATATTTCCAACATTGGCACGACCCAACCCATGAGTCTTAACAGAAGAGGTCAGACCAGTGCTAAAGCTCTTCCTGGAAAAAACGAAACAAAACAAAACACTGGATGAACAGGGAAAAATATTCACTGTAACTGTCACTGTGAACATAAATTGTCATTGTGCACTTTGTTCATCTGAAAGGACGCAACAGCTGATGACAGGCCAGTCATTATATTGGGTGTCATTGTGAAGCCAAAGGAGTGAAGTAATGGGGTTGTGAGGGTGGCTTCGTTACAAGCTGCTCCATAACCTCCTCCTGGAAGAAAGAGAGAACAGTGGTAAATGACAGCATTGCTGAAAGGGAGTTTTCTCTAGAGCCTGGGCCCAGAGCTTGTTCCTGCAAGTTTCTGACAGCTTTCCTCCTCCTGCCCAACAAAAGGACACAGCAATAAATCTTTGTCAGTAGAATCTGGTACCCCCCTGAGATCTGACCAGCTGCAGTTGGTATCACACATACTTGCAGGTCACGCTGCCTTACCATGTCTGCAGCCACAGGTCCCCTGAAACTGAAATGGGGACTTTCATCCCTCCACCGAAAGGCTCTGCTGCACAAGCACTGCCAGCCCTGGCTGGGTAGATTCACGTGGACCTGCCCAGACCTGCTCTGGGCAAAAGTGGCTTCACAAGGAACAACACTGAGCGGACCCTGTGTGAAGATGGCACAGGATCTGTGGTAAATCAACCGCCAGGACAAGTTTGGGAATGTTTCTGTAGGAGACTCTGTGGTTTGGAGTGTCTTCCAGCATGAGCTTTCCTGTATGTGCTTCTCTGTAATTCATCCTTAATAGGTCTGATCTCTGTGGGGAAACCGGGGAGGAAAAAGGAAAAGGAAAAGGGTCTTAAGAGTTACTGTGCTGGATTGGACAAATCCCATTTATATCTAGGAAGTCTTTGGTAGTGTGGGTCTCTGGTTGAGTGATATTTGCGTTCAGAAACTCTTTTATATGTTCACATCAGGTTCAAAATGGGAGGACTCCCAAGTGTGGGCATGGGAAGGCCAACTCTGTCTTCCTCCAATTCAAGCTAGAGGAGCTGAGGTTTGCTGTGCTTGGGTTTTTCAAAAGGTGCTACAGTCTTTGCACTAAGATGAAATGACATTTCTTGTAAGAGGAAAGGGCCTGGTGTGGTGTTCTGGGCTACAATTTTCCCTCCCTTGCACTGCTGAGCAGCCCGTGCTAAAGCCACCTTCCCTCCCCAGATGTGGGTAAATGTTAGTGATGTGTGATTCATGGCCTAGTTTGAGATCCTTTGAGAGGAAAGGAGCCGCGTCAATGCAGAAAAGTACAGGAATATTAACTCCAGCTAGCCCAATTTTGTTCTTGGAGAACCAGAGATCTGGAAGTCGTATGTGCCCTGAAATAGTGGTTTGGAAAATACTAGAATGAAGGGGTGTGTGTGTGACCTACAGAAATACCTCATCTCACCACTAATTTACTCACATGTGTAAACTTCATTTTTCATTCAGCTGCTCCAATTTATTTCCTATTCCTCCCTCTTTTTCATCCTCTTGCTTGTTTTGAAAATGCTGGTCAACACATGTTAAACCAGAGTCTCCAAAACCAACAAAAGAAAGTTCAGGAGAGGCAGAGAGAGAAACAGCTGAATAACGATGCCAATTTTTAAATGAAGATAAGTTATACAGGACCTTTTACTGAACCAACAAATATTTTATAGTGTTCACCATTTGGGGCCAGCAGTTCTTTTTTCCTCTCCATTTTGAGGTAGAAAGTGTGTAATTCATCAGGAATCTGTACATGTTTAAGTAGCTTCAAGAAATATTACGGTCATGTGGGACTAACCTACTGTGTCTTGACTTCCGTGTCCATTTTTTTCCCGACTACATAATGTTCTGTACCCTTTCCTCTCTGTCTCATTCCCTCATTCGCACATTCTTTCCCCTGTTGGTTTCAAGCCATCTTTGCTTTGTCAGTGTTACCTGATAACACAAAGCAGGGTTTTAAGCCAGTTTTGCTGTTTGGCTTGAGGTGTATAAAACATCGAGCAGGGGAGCAACGTGGATGTTTCTTGGTCCTACGTAAGTGGTTGGTCTTTCCTTTGCTGTTCCCGGCAGTGCCTTTAGGTGAAGTCAGTTCATCACCACACACATGATATTCTTAGATCCAAAGAATAAAATGTAACTGTAATTAACATTATTCAGCACACCCCCAAAGTCATCCAAGTATATAAAAGTTATTAGTCTGGACTCAGCAAACACTAAGGGTCTGAATTGTTCTGAAATATTTGAATGTGCCTCAAGCACCGTGTAGCCAGGGAGTGTTTGTATGTTGTAAATTTGAGTAGGAATATGTGCTACAGCATTGTCGCTCTGGCTTCTCTAAGGTTGGATGCAGTACATAAAAAGGCAATGTCTGTGTACTTAGATGTATATCTTCTTGTGAATTATTTGTATATTATTTTGACAACAGTAAGGTGTAATGGCAATATACTGGAGGTAAGTGATGCTATCGTCCAGTTTATGGATGGTTTACCTGCAAGAACCCTGGGGTTTATTTTCTTTGAGTGGGTTTTTCTGGTAGCAGAAGAACAAAAGAAAAAAAAGGTATAGGAGAAAATCTGGAAAATTCTGCTCTTAAATGCATTTGAAATGGTCGAAGTATTGCCTAGGCATGTTGTCTTTGGACTTCTGAGACTCATTTCCATCTCTGCTAAAATGGTACTGCAGACTACCTTGCAAGAGAGCTGTCAGGATCAGCCAATGAATATTTCTGAAGAAATTTCATGGTGAAAAAAAAATAATGTATGCTACACATATTATTAATAATTATGTGTGTCCTGAAAAATCCCATACTATATCACAAAGCTGGTATTGTCCAGTGACTACACTCTTGGCTCTGCATGCTACAGTAAACTGTATACTGAAAACTCCTACTAATGGAAAGGTATACAGGATTCCATTGGTAAGTGATTTATAGTGACTTCCTATTATAAACAAGAGAGAACAAATATCCCGCCTTGCTGGTTTCTTTGGGTGGATGGTGAGAGCAGAATGAGACATTCCTGGCCAGGCAAAAGCTGATTCTTTGGATGCTTGCAACTAACAGGGAGCAGAGTGAAGCACCAGAAAGTGAGATGTCAATGACAATCCCTAATTATAAATGATTGAATTTCCATTTTCCTAGTACTTAAAACTTTCCATTTTTAGAGCAAACAACCACTGTTTTAAGTACTTTCCAAACTTGCAAAAAAGAGATATTTCCAATATTTAATATTAAATAGACTTAACTATAGATAGTTTATTTAGGAAGGTTATTTGTGCTGGCCAGTGGTATGCTGTTGATTAACTTCAGTGTACACCCTATCAAATAAGTGTTGAGAACAGCGTGGAATATTATAATGCATCAGCATTGACTTTCTCTTGTGTCACTTGACACATTGATCTAAGCTTGTCAAGTCTGTATGTGTTGAAATTTGTGGGACAGCCTACCTTGATCCAGCTTGTGAGAGGACCACACTTTTTTGGCAGAGACCAGAGGTGGCTGCTACCTAAGGTGTGTTAGGTTAAAGTTAACCACAGTGCTTGGAGAGGGCAGCTATGGTGCCTCTGTGGTACCTTGTAAACTGTGCTGCCTCTCATGTAGTGAGAGAGGGCTCCTAAGTGAAGGGCCAGGTCTGCCCATCAGTACTTGCTCTGAGCTGAGTCCTTAGCTGAGACTACTCAGAGATATCAAGTATGCTGCACCATTTTTCCCTTATTTCCATCACCATTTCTGGAGTTGCTACCCAGTCCCAGTGCCATTTCCTCATTGCCTCAGAGAAAAAATCTGGGAACATGTTGTGCCATGGTCAAGAAATCAAACACTTTCCATATTAAGAATTCTGTTCTTTGATAGTATTAGTGAAACAGTCTCACCAAAATGTTGCTTTTACAGTTGAAATATACTTTGCAAGTGTAGTGCAGATATGTCAAATATCAAAAGCTTTAATTATCAAAAGCTTTAATTAGTATTATAGTCATGAGTAAAGCAGGTAAATTGTAAAAGAGTAAGAAAAAGCAAAGCGTAGAACAAGATTCACTGTTAGTTTTTGTTTTGGTTTTGTTTTTTAATTGATAAAATTTTGCCATCTACGTTCCCTCTCTTGTCAGTGAAGAGCTAGACATGGCTATACTGCAATTCTTCCAGGCTGAGCTACACAGTTAAGGCTGTAGTTACACCAGCAGTTTGATCTGTAAAGGAAAGATACGGTCCTCCCATCATTCAGCTCACAGCTTATCCATGTAGGTGATGATGCTACCTAAAGGGAAACAGTGGGAGGAGGTGGCCATAGAAGAGGGCCGTGTCTGGTTTTGCAGCGGCACTCAGGGGTGTTGCACTGTGGTGTTAGGAGAGCTGAAACCATTTATTGGAGGACTTTTATGTTGTTTGTGAATGGAGTCTGGACAACTAGCCCGGATAAAGGTATATGGCTTAGATGGCAGGTTCATGGCAAGTGAGGTGAACCCTACTCTTCCTTTTGAATTGGAACAAATTGGTTTGACCAGCAAGACATCAAGGAAAGCATGAGGAAAGGTCTTTGTCTCTCTCAGTGTGGTTGTCCTCATACACAGCAGGGTGCTAATACTTACTTCCTCCACTTAAGGGCTGTTCAGACAGATGTGAGCTGCTTGGATGCTATGGTAGTGCAAACTAGGCTATGCTGTAAGAAGTTTGGTGTAACAGAAAAGGATTTTTGGCAAGAAAAAGGGGGCCTGCGCTTTAGAATGGTGGATTTTCAGACTTCATTGTACTAACACGCTTTTACAGCAGTTATTAGCAAGAGCTTTGCAAATTATCAGTGATGGTTTTATTGTAACCCAGTTTCAAGTTTCTTTGACATAAATTATTTATTTGGAAAAAAAACACCAAACCATAAAATCTGAATGGAACTTAAAAAGACTTGTAATTCAAGAAAAATCTTCAGCAAAGTTGAAGAATGCTCTTTGCTCCTGGATTTTATTTTTTAGCTTTGCTACTGCTTTTATGTAGCATGGGCAAGCTGCTTGCTTTTAGAACTGGCTAAACACCAGTGAAAAATATTTGCAAATACTCCTTCAAATAAACGCTGGAATTGGAATGTGTGTCACCATTCACACCTACTTTCTCAGAAGTTTGTACAAGCAATTTTTTTGTTCATATGAAATATTTTCCAACAGCAAAAGAAACTGACAGATGCTTGAGAGAGGTATATTTATAGCCAGGTTTGCTCTGGCAACAATGTTCTCTATTACTTGCCATTTCCATTTCTATACCTACTGACCTATTCAGTCCTAAGCCTCCTCTTTAAAATTCTATTTAATAAAAAAAAAAAAAAAAAAGGCAAGGTTAAAAAATTACTTGTAACTACAGCATGAAGAAGGAGATTTCTGGTGTAATTTTGTACCTCTCTCTGGATCAAATGGCTTCTTTTTTTCTTGATTGCTTCTCCTCTGTTTAGGTTTAGTTTCCCTCTCTTGAATCCCGTTCAAGCATTCATCTAGGAGAGCTTAAGAGATACTGATTTAATATGTGCTCTGTTGGAACAAAATGTAAACTTTGGTCACCTATAGACATTTATTTCTAAAGCTGATTTGCAAAAGGATGGAGGCCTGCTAAGTCACATAGCTTGGCAAACATCTGACCTCTGAAATAACAGCTGGTCCACCTGCATTTCTTTGGTGAGACTGTTGTCTTCAGTGGTCCCCTCCAAGTGCTGGGGAGGGTGGCTGGGCTGAGCCAGCTGACACGGGTTGGCTGGAGGAGAAGACGGGTTGCTGGTCAGTGCTGGGCAAAGTCTCTTGTCAGTGAAGAGCTATCAAGAGCTGCAATGATCTTTGGGACCTATGCCACTGGAAGCTTTGTTTAAAAAAAAATCGACTTTTAATTAATAATCTGATGGAAATCTAGCAATAAGGTTGATTTTTAGTTGGGAACCCAGCTTCATAAGGAAGGGCATTACTGTGTGAGATTTATGCTGCGTGTAGGGGCTTTTGGGGCCCCGTATTAATTAGTGCTCATGCTAATGGTGTTTCTTTTGTTTGAGTGGTTCTCCATAGGCATTGCAGTTAGGCATTGGTTTCTTGCTCCGCTATAATGTGTTTCTGTGTCAGAAGAGCAAGCCAACTGAATAAAGCTTATAAATTTCTGCATGGTAAATATTTCTGGCTTCTCTGCAACGTGAGGACTTCATGAATGAACAAATGTGACTCTTGATGGGGTAGTGTAGCTTATGCCCATGATGCAATTCCATCTTTGCAGGCTGGGAACCAGGTGTGCTTGTTGGTTGTGTCCTTCTCAGCCTCGGCTGTGACGGGGTCTCACCCTGGGCAAGGGGCGCATTAAAAACCACACAAATCCTGTGTGTGTGGGTGAAAGTCCTATTTTTAGTGCATACAAGAAGGGCATTCACTGAACGGCAATGAAGCTGATTTTTATTTTTAAGTTTTGCAGTTCCTTATGTCCTGAAAAATACAGGTGACCCTCCAAGACCAGCTTTATTTTGACCATCACCAAAATAACCAAAATACTTTTTCCCAGGCAGGACTGGTATGGGTTGCACTGAGCAGGGTTTAGCACCAGTTCTACCAGTGGAGTTCTGGTGAGACTCAGTGAGGTTCTGCCTCATCAAAGCCTTTTTCTGTAAGGTCATGTCTTGGGGACCTCCCCACAGCATTTTTTTTTGACATGTGCCCTGCTCCAAGCTCAGTGTAGATTTCTCCAGGCAGACACTTGTGTGTAGCTGGCCCTTGATATGTGTCCAAACACACATTTTATTGGGAAATCTGGTATCAATTTTGTTATTAATCTTGTGTTATTTTTCCATGTACCTATTCAATGAACTTTGTCATTTTAAAAACTATTAAGAGAAAGTAGACGTCTTCTTTTTTTTTTTTTTTTTTTTTTTCCCTATTTTCTGTTTTCAGAAACTCTGGAGAATGGACCAAATAAGTGTGAAAGGTGAGTAAGGAACTTCACAGTTTTCCAAAATTATTATTATTATGGTTCTCCTGACATCGTGTAGCTATGTAAGCTGTACCTGTAAATATTTGTTATTGCTTGAATCTAGCGCAGCTAACAGAAAAGGAACCAGCAAAGATGAAACATACTGGAAGGAGATCAACGCAGCTATGGCCCTAACGAACCTTGCCCAGGGGAAGGATAAACTGCAGGGAACTACCAGCTGCATCATTCAGAAATCATCACATATATCAGAAGTAAAGACTGTTAAAGTGCCGTTAGTTCAGCAGTTTTAAGAGATGGGTCCTTTTCCTTTTTCCTGTCAAACATTTTCCTCTCAGCATTGGTTTTTAGCAAAATCAGATTCACAGATACGAGGCGAATGTGGGAAACAGACCCCCTTTTACAGTTTAAAAAAATAATGTTCCTTTCTGACTCAGACGCTTTCATTGTATTAAATGAAATGTTCAATTGCTTCTATAAAAGGCATGTAAATTATAAAAAACCCTGTTTTTATCAAAACATTAACTTATTTTATGTTAATCAAAGTGCGCATAACGTTTGCATTGCTATTACAGTAAGTGCCTTGCTTTCAAAAAATAAGCTATAACGTGGGCATAGTATTACAGTATTATGCCTCAAAATGACAATGCCATAATGCTAAAACTTTGTATATTATTCCAAGTGAGCTTAAGCAGCCTAGGGCTAAACACATTACTGCTGGAAGCCCTGGAGAATTGTGCTTATTTGACTTGTACAAATTGACGAGTCTTAATTAAGTTGTTACATCATTTTCTCTATCTTTTTTTAATCAACAGTGTTATAAAAATTGTACAGTATGTTTTGTCAAAGTGACAATGAGGTTGTTATGCATGTTTCTTACCTGTATATGCAGTATATTAAAATACCAAAATCATTCCTTTGAAAAGTGCAATACTCTAGAACACACAAATTTAGGAAATAAGTTAATTGTTCAGATTATTTTGAACTTATACATATGCTCCCAGCTGTATTGCTCATCGAAGATTTCTAGTTGAGAAGGTTCCAGCCAGACTAGCTGTAAATTCAAGTTGAATTTCTATAATTTTAAAGCTTTGCTAGTGACTAACTGAAGTTTTGATAGAAGTTTATTCTGGTACAAAACTAAGTCTATAGTGCCATTTATTATTTGCAATGGAGCTCAAAAAAGCTTCCACAGTAGAAATTATTATTTTAATGTGATTTAATCATTTTAATTTTGTACGTACTGCATAAATGAGGACAGTTGATTGACAGTTCACATTTCAGTGAGAAAAAGCTGTAATATAAACTATCAAAGCTGAAATTAGAAACACAGATGGGAAAAGAAACATTGAAAAGCTTAGCATTTAAGGTGGGAGTTTTTCAAGTAGATACTAAGCCATGTATTAAATGTCATGTCTCTAAACTTGACTGCTATTGAGTGTAATAACTAGCATAAAACCAGGTTTATTTTTAAGTTTTATTGGGAGGTGTACAAGTTAGTCTCAAGTCATATAACAATAGTTTAATGAGGTTTACAGTGCTTGAATAAACGTGGCAAAGCCAAAAAATGATTTATACTGAATCAGTTACAGAAAACTGGAAAAGAGCTGATTGTTGCTAGAATTTGGATTTTTTCCTGTGGGTATCCTGTCAGGATTTTTCCTACTTGTCGCTTTCCTCGTTTTTCTTTTTGGTGAGCCATCAATGAACAAGACTGAAGTCCTGCTCCCACTGAATTCAATGGCAGAACTCCCACTTCAGTGGAAGCTTGACTGTGCTAATGATGAAACGAAATTGCAAGTATAGGCTTTCCAGTTGCACTAAAATAGCCAAGATCCATTGCAAATATCAGCCTTGATGTGACTTTTTAGGAAAATTCTTGTTGTAACATAACATGTTGTTGGGTTTATTTAGTGTACAATGAAAATTATTTGATATGAAAATATTTTGTACATATATATTTTTACTTTGTTTTCTAAATTGCTGATTTGCAATGACTTAAAGTGCCAAGCAAGAAATGTATGTCATGACTGTATGAACAGTTGAAGTATATGTTTTACTGACTTGCATCATTATGTGTCTAAGATTCCATGACATTAATTTTTGATACTTTACTGGATTTTGGCATAATAATGTGAGTTTATAACTAATAGCAGTGAGTTAATACTTCACTTTTGTTCATACTATTATAAGTTATTCTGGTATTAAATATTTTGTGACAATAAATTGATGGTTTTGACAAACTTTTCTGTTAGAAGTATTCACAGTGTTTTGTCTACATAAATGACAACAAAATTTGTCCTGTAAAAAAAGTACTTTTGGGGACTTCTCTGGAGTAAAACTGGAGAAGACAAGCCATTGTATAAATAAGTTGTTCATGGTTCTTTTTTTTAAATGATCAAAGCACAAAGAATACTCTGTAAAACACATCAAGTGGGTTTTAAATTTAAGAAATACTTGGCATAATTTCTTGTTACCATTTCCTTTAATTTATTTTTTTCTACTGCTGCTTTAGAGTTTTCTGAAAACACAAATTCTAATGAATTATGTGTGTGGTTTTTTAAATAACAAAAATCATGATCAGTGCTGAGCCAACAGCTAATGAAGACTCAATAATTATTTATGATATTGGAAAAACAAACATTATTATTATTGCTCTTCTTTGTTTCAACATATGTAACCATTTTAGTAAAATAAATAATTGCAAACAACATCGTGCTGGTTTGAATCAATTATTCATTTATCTGTGCTTAGTTCCATTTCTGTTTTCCTGTTATAGTCGGGGTTTCTCAGTATTGGACTACAAGCATGTGATCAGCAAAGGCAAAGCAGGAATGCTAGTCTTTTGATTAATACACTTTGTGGTGCATAGTTACATGAAGTAGTTTAGCCCATCCCTGATGAAAATGACTATTGAGTGAGTTTAGGCTAATAACTGTTAATGACAACATGGCATGATGCTTATAAATCCTCCACATTGGAGGGGTGCAGAGGGAGCCATAGCTAATCACTGTCCTGAGTCACCAGAGGAGATCCATGGGCTGGGAAAGACTTTGGTCATTCAAGGATTTTTATGAGTACAGGCTACGTTTGTCTGCAGTACCATGCATGGATACAGTCTGGCTGGGGAGCCTTGGTGGAAAAGGAGATGCCATCAACCCATCCAGAAGTTAAGTGCTCATAGTAAAGAGAGCTCAGGACAACTGGTCTCCTAACTTTTGAGCCTCAGCCGAGTTCCTCCAGTTTCATGGGTCTTGAGGAAGCCCTGGGACATATTCCACTGCATTGCTTCCAAGGGCCAGAGGAGATGGGTGTATCTGCTGGTAAGACCCCTGTGTGGGATGAAAGATGAGAGTCATCCAGCCTCCCCCAGAGCTGCAACAAAGCTCCTGCAAGCTGAGCTCCACCAGGGCTTTACAAGTCTTATTTCAAATTTCTGCATTCAAAAGACCACTTTGGGTCTCAGAGCAACCCTGGTAGAGCCGGGATCCCAGTACTGCCAGGAGAGAAAAGCAGTTACATCAACAGAGCTTGTGACTGCTCCTTGGGCTGGCTGCTGCCTCAGATGCTCATTTGCTGTGTGGCAAAGGGTGCAGCCCTCTTGTATCATGGTTGACTTTCTCACACATATCAATATTTTTTTTCTGTGAAATTTCATGTTCTGCTATGAAGCCTTCAACTCAGGTTGTGCTTCAGCTCAGTCCTCAGTGTGACTATGCTTTCTTGAACCCTGGCCTGTCACTTGCAGGAAAATGAAACCCGGACTCGGCACAGACTGAGGACACTGGACCCTCCAGTACTCCATAAGCAACTTTGAAGTCCAGTGGGCATCAGTTCAGTGGTCACAGTGACAGCTTCGAGCATGAAGACCCATTTTTTTATCCCTGTGTTACTATGAACAATCTGTGAGACTTTTGGAGAATCAGAAAGAACCTTGAAGGGATCCAGGCTCCTAACCAAACAAATCCTAGCATTTGTGAAGGTCTGAGGGCCAAGACCTGTTTCCATGGCCAAGCTCAGATGGTTGCATGCCTGCTCTGAGCTAGCTGGACAGAATTGTGGTCTTGTTCAGAAACTGGGTAACCAAGTTGAGCATCAAGCCTGAGCTGCTACATCAAGATCCCCAGCAGAGCATGGATTGGACTCAGCATGGTGCAGACATGTCTGTGCAGATTTTGGACTATTGCTTGTTATATGCCTTCACTTGTCCACAGCTGTATCCTCAAATTTCTCCACGCTTTCATGCAGAATTTCAAAGAGGACAATAATCCTGCTCTGCATGGCTGAGCTGTTATGTGTAGAAGAACACTGATAGTTGGCAGCTGCTCTGGTGAAATACCTACTTGGTGCAGCTAGCCAGAGCAGAAAAGGAAGACAGATCATGATGCAAAGGGCTGAATTGTCTGAGAGCAATGTGTTTTCACACACTGCAAAGGAGGCAGCAGGAATCCGGCCTGGATGTGAGCTCATGTTTTACAAGCTGGTTTGCCAGTGTCTGGGTGTGCTCGATCCCCATTAGCAGCAGAATTGAGACCCAGACCCACAGCTTTCACAGTGCTGGGGTTTTAAGCCAGTGTTTAGGTTTGGGCCCCATCTTGAAACTCCTCTTGTTTAACAAGAAGGGAGGAGGTTGGCTAAAATACAAGTACCTTGTGAAAAAAGAAGAAAAAAAAAAAAGTGGAAAAGAGACATGAATGCCTAATGCAACAGAAAAAAAATCCCAAACCTGCTTAATGTTGCTGTTATGTCAGCTTGGGTTATTGGCGGTGGAAGTGGTTATTGGCAGCGGAAGTTAGACCTGGCTCGAGGCTAATATAACTCACGCACCTGACTTTTTAAAAGGAGCTGAGATCTGTTTTCTTAATGGATGGGCTTTTTTTCATTTGTCGTGTTGGTCCCTTCTTCAGATTTCCTTAACTTTCAGCCAGTTTTGGACTTGATTCTACTTCTATCTTTCTTCCTGACTGAAAAGTCTCCTGTTACATGCAGACAGCAATGGGATCCTTCACGCCAAAGCTCATTCTTCTGGTTTTGCAGTTTCTAGGGCCATACAGGTGAAGGATGTATGACTCAACAAGCTGGTGTTCACTGACAGAATCTGGTATCTCCCTTCTCCCAGCCCAGGGCCAAAGAAGATATGCAGTCTCAGGAGTATGCAATAGAGGCTCTTCAACCAACAAGCTCCACCATCTATCACTTCACTCCTAACTACTACTGCTTTTGGCTATCTTAACTCCCAAAAGGACTGTCAATTTAACCATAACTACCTAGGAACTGCCAAGTCTCATTTTATGAGCTGCTGTTGAGAGTTTAGCTATTTAAGGCTGATTTTAAACATTTTTTATTGGTACTTCGTGGCATGTGCCTGATTTACAGTGCTGTAAATAACCACAAATTAGGGACATTTCTTTCTTTACGGTAAGGCACATTACCTTGAGCATAAGAAAGATAGTTTGTTGGTGAAGAACTGGAGTGCAGGATTTTCTGCAACAGGCTTCCTGTGTGAGCCCAGGTAAGCCTCATCCAGGGTTTGGTCAACAGAGAGGCTGGCTCTCTCCTGTGGGGAATGTTCTAAGAACCAGGGAATGTGGGATGAGGATCACATCTATGAGATGTGCCTCACCGCTCAGCCTGCTGCTATGAGTTTCTGAAGGCAGCAGAGAGCAGTGCTATTTCGTAAGTGATGCGCTCATTTTGTTGCACTTAAGGAACTGTAGGTATCTGATGTTAACCATAATTGAAGATTGCATCTTGGGCACATGTCCCAGAGCAGACATCACCTTCTGCAGCACTTCCATCTCTTCACTGACTGCAGTGGGAGAATAAGCTACAAATGGAGACCAGATGCCCAAACCTGACACAGCTAGAGTCAGGGAAGACAAACTACACTCTTGGGAAACAAACCATTAGGTGCCATATCATGAAGAGACCCAGTTGGTTCAAACTACCACCACCTACCTTTCTCTGCAACATCAACTGAGGAGCACACTGAAGTACCTGAAAAACCTCATGCTAAGAAGGGGCAATCTTCTCTTTCCAGCTTAAAAAGGACCTCGTGCAGTCCAGGAATTTGTGGATGCAGAAGTTTGAGTGTAAGATAAAACGTTTCACTTGGGACTGTCCCTGTGACTTGGGTATATTCAGCAAAGCTGTCCAATCTGCCTTATATTGGCAGGTGTGAGGGTGAGAATCTTCACTCTAAGAGGTTTTATTTTTCTTTTTCACACTCTTTTAACAAGTTGTTAGCCAGACCTGAAAAACATCGACTGTACTCATCACATTCAGAAGAAATCCAGAAGTCATGCAGCAGAAGACATCCCATTTCCATTCACGTTTGCTGTCTTCACATAAGGAAACAGAAAGTCAGCCTTCTATTCACAGGGAGGAGTGAGGGTGTGTAACTGAAATCCATGGCTAAATGCTTTGAGCAGCAGTTAAAATGTGAATCTAACTTTGGAATGAATGGTGAAATGGCTACAAAATATGTGGCTGGATTTTGAAATGTTCCAAGTACTCAGTGGCAGGCAGTGTAGTTGTGAAAAGTGCTCAGCAGCATTTCAGCTGGATCTTTGCAAATTAAATGCCAGGTCAGCAAAATGGAAACATTTTGTGGAACAAGACAACAATTCCTTGTAAGAAAGTTTGGAGATGATCAAGTGAAGTTTGTTTTTGTTTTTTTTTCAGTAAATAAAAATGTCTAGTTTTCCAGATTGATTTTTTTCTTGAAATGCAAGATAAATCCTAATAAAAAAGGTTGAAATCAAAACCAAAATAGAAATAATTGAAATTTACCAAAATATTGTGGTTACCAAATTTTGTTTACTGACTTTGTAAAAAAGATCTTTTGGTTATTCATATTGAGTTGTTCACATCTTTACACTTTCCAACCCAGTTTAAAACAAAAAAGCTTCAACAGCTCAAAACTTCCTACAGGATGGAAAAATACCCCCTCCACCGAGTTTCATGGAAGAATTTTTAATGCTCCGTGTTTTGAAAATGAGAGCATTTTTGCATGGTGACCTGTGGATATAGAAGTCTGTATCTCAGTACTTCACTTGAGAGTGCTTGTTTTTATGCTGAATTGTTTCAGCTAGCACAATACTGCTTTTGCTGTAGATCATCTTTTTATCAGTGTCACATTGCCTTCAAAAAAATAGGGTTTAAGGGCAACAGTGAGACTTCTGCTGCTGTCTGGGATGATGAAAAGAATTTGCATTCAGCCAGAAAATTAAGACAGTGAACAAAGCATTTGCTAGCACTCTTTATCCTTGGAGAACAGATACCTGCTGTGGTAACGGAAGAATGTATGTGATGCTAGTTCATGCCTGTTGATTACAAATAATAGATAAAGCAAGAGGTGTCAGAGCAAAGGTGTCAGACTGAAGGTGGCATCCCCATCACTTTGAAAGAGACTGCAACAGCAATAATAAATGCATTACTCCGTGAGCAGTGTAATGGCAACCAGAAAACTCAAAGTGGCCCAAGATTTGCTGCAAAACTTCACTGGCAGTGAAACCACATGCAGAAAAATGCAGGCAAAAACCCCAAACAATCAAACAAACAAAACCAAAAACAAACTAACAAAACAAACCCACAACAAACAACACAACAAAAAAACCCAGCCAACAATTCTCTCCGTGGTTCAAGGTGTAGAGCAAAGAAAATCTTAGTCATTTCCAGTCCTTTAAACCCCTGACTACACTTCTGAAGCTGACATCAGTTGAGAAGGCTGCCTGTAGTCAGGCAGCAGAAAGGTCTTATTGGGAGCATGCTTTCCAGGCTGGTGTAACCCCATCAGGCCATGCCCAGGGCCAAACTGAAGGGAACTTCATCTGCAAAGTCTGGTGCTTTTGTCACTTTGAAGTGTGAGAAGCGTTAAACAGTTGCAAGATACATTTGTCCACCCTCTCTAACCTTTTAAATAAAAGCTTTCCTTTATGCTCTTAGCTCCTAGAAGACCACATTTCTGTTACTGATATCTCAAACAAGCCTACTTGCAATAAACATGTTTACTATGAAAAAAACTATATACATGTCTCTATATAATGCAGTCAATATTAAACATCTAAGAAGCATGAATCAGATTCCCTTTCAGAAAGGTTGCAATCTTTTTGCAGTTTCCTAATGGGCAGCTGAAGTGGGAACTGTATACCCCATTTATAGCATGAAATATTCCCTGTATCTGTTTCACAGGGGCATGTACCAGCCTCAGAGTGGCATTTGGTGGAACCTGGATTTACAACTGGAAATTAAATACAGCCATGTGGAAACATTATTATGTAAACTAATACTTAGCTACTTCTTGGTGCATTCCCTTAACAGCAGCAAAATGGTAGCATGGAAACCAAAAGCCAAGTGTACTTTTTTTAAACCTGTTCTATGAGAATGAAAAGAAAAACATTCCCATGTAGAACCATTAAGACTCATTACTTTTTCATCTGTGAAGTCTTAAATGGCACAACCCCTGGGCTGAATTCTCCTTTCATCAAAACCAACGGAGCTTTGATATTGGTTTCCACTCGAGCATGAGAGATCTGAGAGACTCCATTTTTCACCTCTTACTGAGAATCCTGGCAACATACTTTAATTTCTTGCTTTCAGTAGTTTGTTTTGGTGGCTCCCACTGCTCAGGTGGGACATACATCTCAAAGCAGCTCAGAGGCACACTGAGCAATGAGCCCCGGTGTGCTGGTGATTCAGCATCGCTCCAGCCTAAGACGCTGCTGCACCAGCCCAGGCAGGAGGGCAGATCACAGGCAAAGTGCTCTAAGATGCAGCCAAGTCCCCCTCATCTGTGTGTCACCTACTTCTCCAGTCCTTTCAGATCAACCAGGAAATCACAGAAACAAATGGTCCAGGCTCACCTGGACCCAGATCCTGACTACACGTTCTTTGTAATGCATGTAGTGGGGCAGTAAGACATGCAACTGCTCTTGATCCAGTAGGACAGGATAAGTAGCCCCAAATCTGGCTGTTCGCACTGTACAAGCGTGTCTACTGCTTCTCCAAAATATGTGCCTTCATCTGCATAAGGGACAAACTGGGGACGTCCAGGCAGTTGGCTGACATCTCAGGAAGCTGCAGGAGCAACCAGCCAAGCTATGTATAAGCACCTAGAGAACAGCAAGGGGCTAGAAGTAACAGCCAGCATAGGCTTCTCATAAACAAATCACATCAATCCAATCTGATTTCCTTCTATGACAGTACAACAAATTGTATGGATGGAAGATTTGCAGTATATCAGACAGCCTCTAGTTAGGCTTTTGACAATGTCTTACAACGTTCTCATAAATAAGCAGAGGAAATATCATGGAGCTGAAATTACCATCAAGAGTGTATAAAACAAGCTGAAAATTCATACACAGAAAAGTTATCAGGGACTCATCATCAAAATAGAAGTATGCATCAAGGACTTCCACAGAGGTTTGTCCTTGGCTGTTTGTGCTCAGTATTTTCATCAACAGGTTGGCTAAAGGAATAAAGCAGAGGTTCCCCAGCTGTGGGATATGTGCGATTAGTTTTAAACAACCAGTTTTTAGGGGGCATATAGGCCAGAAAAGGCCTCTGGCTGCTGCTTCCAGGGCATCCTTCCTGTGCCTCTGCTTTTCTTCATGGTGGTCTTGAGCAGAAAAAAGTGAAGCTGTCACAATGCAGAATCTTATTACATTTTTTGTTGTCAAATGGGTACTCCTTGCAAGTACATCAGAGGCCAGGGTTAGAATTCAAAATCACCTTGATACATTGGAGAAATGGCCTGAAAGATAAAAGAATTAATCAACTGTATTGCAAGGACCTGTGAACAGAAGTGATGAACTGCACAGAGATGGGGAGGTAGCTAGGAGAAGATGACAACTGATCACAAGGTGAAGATGATCCAAAACCATCCTGCTATTATGAAAAAATTAAAGATACACTGGATTATATATTTAGATGTTGGCCTACGTGATGTGTAATTGAATGTCTTCTGCTCTGCTGAACATTGTTGAGGCTGCTCTTAAAGGAGGAACAAACATACCCTGGAAGGAAAGACTGATTGATCTATGGTTATTAAGTGAAGATAACAGTCTTCAAGTATATGTGGCCAACAGAGAAATAAAGGAAACAATCTGTTCTTTGTACAATAGCATAGTCAAGTAATAATGGGGTTTAATTGCAGCAGAGGAGATGGTAGGTGGGGTACTGGGTAGAACATGCCCACAGAAGAAGGTGAATCAGATGGTGAAGCACTGGAGTACGTTGCCTGTGTGGGTGGTAGACTTCCCATCACCAAAGGTTTTTAAAGATCAAGTTAGAGACATATTAATCAGGAATGAAATAGGTGTAATTTATCCTACTTCGGTGCAGGCTGACCTTTTGAGGTCACCTCCCCACCCTGATTTTCCATTTCAGCAGTCTGCCTTATAAATATGGCATGGAGGTCTGTTGCTCAATAGATGGTTAAAAGAGTGAATAGCAGCTGGTCTATTCCTCTGTTTTCAGGAGGTATGTTTACATTCCAGGTGTAAGAGTGGAGGGGAGAGACAGTGAGTTCTGATCCCACCAGCCAACAGAGGAGACTGGGCATCTATCCATTGAAGGCTGTTTAACTTTCCCAGCCTTTCAGAGCATAACATAAAGGACAAGGTGGCTCCCAGATGGAAGACAACAGACTTCAAAAACATGGAAGCTGACAGAGAGGGAAGTACATTTAACGTAAAAGTTAAAATTGCCAGAAGAAGAAAGCAAAGAAATTTCCACTTTGGTGGAATGGAACTACTGAAGGATCTGTGCTCTCTGTGTTTTTGGCCTCCATAGAAAATACTTGGGCAGAAACCCTCCAGAAGGTATGTTTGTTTTGAGCAGAATCTGGAGTTCCTGCACCGAGCTTTCTGAAGGCTGAGTTGCAGGACTAGCCTATATTGCCTCTACTCAATGTCATGGGAGACTGAAGGTTTTCACTGTGTTCTGGAGTCTGACACAGGCAGACAGACCACAAAGAAAAACACGGGAATAGATCCTGTAAGCTGCTTCAAATAACACTTGCTCCAGACCCTCTGGTGAATGCTGAGAAATTCTAGTTGCATGAAAGATGCCAACAGAGGAAGAAAATATTTCACAGTTTGCCTCAGGCTTCAAAAGGAATTGCTGAACATGTTAACTGACACCCTTTTTGACAGGCTGGTTTGTGGTCAATGCCGCTAACTAACAGGCAAACAAATGCCTGTACTCCAAGTCGGGATTTGTGCTCTATGCCACAAAGCCAAGGAAGTTGCTGCCAGAGAATCCCCAGAGCTGCTCTGTGAGAGTGAGCAGACCAACAGGATATCTGAAAAAACATCAGGAATGTTCCTTATGTGACAAGATGGACCATTCAGAAGGAAGGTTCTGCTGGGTATGAAAAGACTTGGTATGTTGACTCAAAGGGACACTCTGAATATGTTGCCAGGTATGAGCAGCTGACTTCAGAAAGAAATTAGTGGATACGGAAACAGGGAGATGGGAGTAGGAGGTGAAGTAAAGTCAAGTTGTGTACGAAGATGAATATTTAGCCAGAAATGGAAAGTAAATCAGAATTTAAGAGTCCTGCATACATTCATTACGATAAGATACATTTTTTCTTGTAGCACCGGCAATTCCATTAACCAGAAAGATACACAATCACTTTTCATACAAAAGAGACAAGAATTTTATTACCATTGTATCAGATCCAGTGACCACAGCAAATTCAATCTCTTTCCTTTGCCAGCTACATGATTCACAAGGTGTTCGCTGCGAAGACTGACAATCCAACCATTTGTGTGTGCTGAATGACCTATTCTTGATGTGAAGACTCGCATAAATGGTCAGAAATGTTCAGGAGGATGATGAAACCTGAAACGGATCCAAGTGCAGCATGATAGAAATGAGCTTTGGCTTTAAGGTAGGAAAGACGAATATCACAGATACTGCTAATGCGAGCTGGTTATTAAACTAAACTACTGATCCCTGGAGATGGAAACCAATCAGAAATCCTAGATCTGAGAGACCTGGCCAACATGGGACATTACCTGTTGGTGACAGAACATGGATTTCTCCCTCTAACTCCACCTGGAGTGAGGGATTAAAGAGACCCTGATTGTGACCTGCCAGTATTTCAGTGAGACTACAAGTCTAGTTCTTTATTTAGTCCAACATTCATTTTCTTGTATTAAGAGTCTGCTCTTTTAACAAGAGTTGCAAAAACTGACTTGTGAAAACATACTTACTTACGGAAATGGCAGAAATGTCTCATGAGATCCTAGCAGGAGCAACACATAATACCGATACTGTTGTCTGTCTCTTGGCACCAGCTTTTTATCAAATGGCTTTTGAGAGGTCTGACTGGAGAATATAGTATTAGCCCCATAGACAGAATGTACGACAGTGAAAAGCCAAGAAACTATAGTCAGTCTTTTAAGAAATTTCAGTTTGGACATTTTCTCTGTATCTTAGAATTGCTGGATCACCTATTTTTCAAATTACCAGCAAAAGCAACATAGCAGTGGTTTTCCAATTTCTCTCAATCATTATTAATTTTTTTTTTTTTTAAACTACTGAATTAAGGTGCAGAATTCATTCCTTGGTTAAGTACAGGTCTGAATTAACTCTGCCTTTTAGACTCAGGGAAAATTTAAAGCCCTTAACCATCACAATACGTTTATCTGCCACTTTTCTCCCTCCCACTTTGCACTTCCCAGTACGTTTGCCACCTTGTAGGGGAAGCTTTTCCAGGGATGGATTGACTTTTACAAAGCCTGGCTCAGTATAGCAGAGGACTAAATGACAACTTCTTTGTGGCAATATTTACTGTGAAAGAAGAATAAGCTACTAAATTAGAATAATCTCATAGGATTTAAGCACACTTTGATCTTGGTTTACCAAGGCACTTACTATGCCTTATATTTCCCTTGAATGGAATCTGCATTTTATGATGATGGGGGGGGGACCGGACTTCAAAGGAAAATAATTATGAACACGTGGATAAGATTATTTTGAGTGCTGCTAAGTATTGGTATAGACAAAAAGATGGTGCTTTTGAGATAACACTGAAGATGCACAGAGGACCTGAAAACATAAAACCCAGCAGTGAATGGAGCCTTGAAACATGAATCGAAACCCACAGCTGGGATTCATGATCCAGCCAAGAGAGGCTTTTTATTTACCTTTCCATGTCATTGAGTGCAACAATTCATTTATTCTTGATATATGAATACATACACACACACAACACTAAGTAATATCCTGCTGATCCAAAATGCTCCGCAGGCCTCACACCCTCCCCACCGGCAATCCCCATTGCAGCCCTGGGGTATGTATCTGAGAAATCTCTGCTTCGGACAAGGGAGAAAGCTTCATGAATCACCAAACAACACTTCTCAGGTGGGAAAAGCACGTTCTTTGTTCCTCTACCTGGAATTAGAAAAATATGTGTAAAAGTAAAGCTCTGAAAGCCCCAGGAGAGTAATTGCTCTTTTTCTCTTTCTTTTTGCTTTTGTTGAGCTTGTGAGTTTTGGAGTGGTTTGATTAAAGGCCTTAAAATTCTTTAACACTCACATTCAAATGCTTCAGATTTTTCCCCTGGCCTCGTGGAGTCTCTGTCCTCCTCCTCCTTTCTCTGTGTCACTTCTACGCTGCAATAAAACAATTGAATCACACGCTGGTACATAAATATTGGCAGATTTTTAGGTTTGCTGTTTTTTTCAGTCAGCCTATTGGGCAGACAGCCTAGAAAGGCTAAGTTATTTGCCAGAGTTTGAATTTCTGGCAAATGGTGCAGATCCAGTACAAATCTCAAATCATATTTCAGGAATGCCTTTCCAACTCTTCTCTCTGTGCGCTAATGACTATTATGGTGAAATGTGTTCCAGAAATGTGAAAATCAATGTAGTGGGAAATGTATCAAAACCACCTTTTCACTTATACAATCTCGGTTGTCCAAGAAACACAATTAATTAGTGTTATTGAGCTGTTTAGCTCCCCAATAAAAGCTTTTTGAGGGATTGTATGAAGAACCATTGGTACTGGAGACTTTGTACTGAAGTAATTAATCGAAGTTGATTATATTCTGACAAGTTAAACACAGGTTTGTTTGATATTACACACACATGGAAAACACATGCGCTATTGAGCTCCATACATAGGAGTTTAGATTAATGGTGTTGATGAATTATGCGGAGATTATATACTTTGCAGACACATAATGGACCTGATTTTGAAAAGCAGGCTGTCATTTTGCTCCTGCAATTTTGAGGGTGTGAATAATTGTAGGTGATTTTCTAGCAGCTAGACATCTCACTGCCTGGTTGAATTCCTTCGGGCAGAGGTCATGACTTGTTCTGTGCAAGGCACCTGAAGGCACTGGGACAGAGTGTACAGACAGTGAAGAACAAACCTACACGGGTGCTGCATGCTGGGACCACAGTGACCAGTGAGGACAACTGGTTTCTTGCATGGCTGTGGCAGCTGAGTTGGGACTTTCAAGAAGTACCTTCTCTTTCTAAGTTTAGGGGCATGTTGTGAACTTGAGACTCAACTCCAGAAGGGGAAGGAGGAAGCTGTCACTAAGCTTTCTTCTGTCACTAGGCAGAGGCTGGCGACAGAGCCGCCACTTAGTCCTGAGACCTGAAGCAGTCCCTGTGGGTCATTACTCAGGTTCAGCCTAATACCTGAGTCTACTACTCAGCATAATTTTCTTGAGACTCTATCTGAAGGTAACTGAATGTCATCAGGATGAGGACAGAGGTAGTAGCTGATCTCAGTTTAATGGCTGCAAGATACAGCTGGGAGGTAGAACGTCAGGTTCAAACAAGTGGCTTGATTCAGGCAGGGAAAGGACTCAGATTTTAGTCTTGGCTGCACTACTCAGCCACCTAGAGCAGCCTGTGCAGAACACAGTCCATATCAGATGCCTTCCCATGGTGTTTACCTGAATGAACACGTAGGGGTGCCCCTGGGATGCTGCAGCCAGTATTACATGGCGTTTACTGAATGCTTAGTGCACCACCAGGCATGCTTCCTTGGGCTTTTCCTAGGAGTGTGCCCAGAAGGTGCTGGGAGTGCAGACACCCTAATCTCAAGCTACAGGGGCAGGATGAGTGGAAGATGTGGGGAGCAGCCTGGCTTTCACAGCACTCCCAGGACTGGCTTCCGGGTCCATAAGCCATCTTTTCACAGAATCACAGAATGGTTGGGGTTGGAAGGGGCCTCTGGAGATCATCTAGTCCAACTCACCTGCTAAAGCAGATTCACCTACAGTAGATCACACAGGAATACAACCAGGAGGATTTTTAATTTCTTCAGAGAAGACAACTCCACAACCTCTCTGGGCAGCCTTCTCCAGTGCTCTGGCACTTTCAAAGTAAAGTTTCTCCTCATGTTCAGGTGGAACTTCCTGTGTTTCAGTCTGTGCTTGTTGCCCCTCATCCTGTCATTGGGCACCACTGAAAAGAATCTGGTCCCATCCTCTTGACATCCACTCTCCAGATTTTTGTAAGCATTGATAAGATCCCCTCTGAGCCTTCTCCATCTTTCTCTTCATGAGAACAGATCCTGATGAGCCCCCACATGTGTGATTCAGTTCAAGACACTAAATCTTGGAGTCAAAATGCAGGTTTTCATGTAAGCCAGGTACTTAAACTCCCACTAACATGATGGAGATCTCATTGAAACTGCCAGCACAGGGTGCAGAGGGATTCTGCCCTGCCTAAAGCACGATTTCCTTGCTGAGCTGCTGACACTTACCCTCTACCTCAGACGTCTGTGGATATCTGCGATCAGAAATCCCCATTTAGGTGTCCTTCACCAGGTTAAACCCTGCCCGTAGAGATGTGTAACAGCTACAGCACAGCGGCAGCAGGCTGTTTGTTTGCAGCATCACTGTGGTCACAGCCATGTGCTGGCTGCTTTTCCCAGTCTTCTCTTGTCCCCTGGACGGGACATGCCCAGCGCCCTGTGGCAGCAAACTGCCAACGCCACCCAGCTTGAACCAACAAGGAGAAGCCCCAAAATCCCAGCTGTGCTGAGTGGCCCTCTGAGGTCTGCTGGCTGCAGAAGCAAGAGATAATATTAACAACCGGAGCAGGGCAGAAAGGAGC
Organism: Patagioenas fasciata; assembly: GCF_037038585.1. NCBI lineage: Eukaryota > Metazoa > Chordata > Aves > Columbiformes > Columbidae > Patagioenas > Patagioenas fasciata. The sequence continues at coordinate 152,082,021 of NC_092521.1, read as the reverse complement.
AGTCAGCCTTTCTCCTGGGACTAGCATACCTTCCTCAAAGTTTTGGTGTGTTCAGACCTAGAACATGTTTTCAGCTCAGCCATTTCAGGTCACCCTGGCTGAGAAATGAGTTAAGAAGATATATCATACTCCATATTCAATAGCTGTACCCAGAGACTTTCTTTAGGCTATAGCTTTAGGTGTGTTACATAGAGAGAGAAGGGGAAAGACATGCAGAGCTGTTCTGTCTTGAATCTTACAGGCATGTGAGGAACAAATATGAGGAATCACCATGTGCCTACAGAAGTACAGTAAGTGGAAACTTAAAGAGGGCCACACAGCTCCTTTCTTCTCTGTTTGCGGTCTCTGAATCCAGCACTTGGCTCTCTGTGCATCATTAAATGTTGACCACTACCATGGTCTATAAAGAAATACAGAACATGAATCAATCATTTAAAAAAATGAGATCACAAATGTGAACCGCAAAAATGGCTGTGGCCCCCAGCTTGTCATGCTCCAGGTCCATCTGAGACAGCTTATGTTGGCATGTACTCTAGGCAATGATAAGCTGCATGACTGGCACCCCACCACTGGTTACTGTCCAGTCTTCAGTGGAGATTTCAACAACCTCTCCACCTTGCCTGATCCTGGGGAGTGCTGGGGTATGGGAGCAATGGGGTAGGCAAAGCACAAAGGTTCAGCAAGGGGTGGAGGGGAATCAGTGAGAGGTGACCAATGGCAATGCCCAGAGACGTCAAAAGGTCTTGTGGTACATGGTACTTTACAGATACCCTGGACAGTGCAGACGTGACAGAGGAACTGAGCCCCAGTGGGCCATGGCTAAGGACAGTTACTCCAGTTTTGTCACTCCACATGGAAGTTGAAGACCTCACACAACAGCACAGGTATGGGTGCTGGAGCAGTTTAGCTATATAAATACCTAACCCTTTCCCAAGAGTGCTGCTGCTTTGATCCCTCAGCTAGCTGCAAACCTAGAGAGCTGCAAAAAAACCCTGCAGAATTAGAGCCTAATTCTGCAGTTATTTGCTGCCTCCAGGAAAGAGAAATCATTGTTGGGAAGAGGCTTTTAACTCTCCCCCTGAGCTGGCTGTCTGCTGGAGGCAGTGGATAATCCCAGAAGCAAACCCCAAACCTTGCCGTGCGGGCGGACAGGAAGCAGTCCTTTCCGAGGAAGGGGAAGGACCTGGCTTCAGCTGCTGCTTCTTAATTAGCTGCTGCAGGTGGAGAACTGTGCAAGTCCCTCACATTGCTTTTGTAACTATCACATCTTTATGTGGCTGAACTGTTTTTTTCCACTGTAACTTGGCCATTTCTGGGAGAGAAATATTTTGGGCCACATTATCAATTTTCCCCCCATGGAAAGCTTATAAAAATTAATCTATAAGCAAATTGATGTGAGGAAAAAAGTTAGCAGAAATGTTTTCAAATGGACAACCTTCAAAGGATTTAAGCTCATTCCATTTGAATTACAAAGTAAGAGCTTCAGTCCAGCCACTCTTCAGTTCCCTACCTCTCTTCCCCACCCATGCTGCTTTGCATCACACTTGAACAGGTACCCAGTGAGTACTTTTTTCCTAACAATTAAATTTAGCATTGGCAGAAGTACCTTGATAGACTGTTCCTCAGGTTAAAGACTTCATTTGCTGCCCACAGCAGGCACAAGAAGCTGTTGAGCTGCCTTTCGGATGGCAATGTGCTAATCTGTCTCAGACAGGCAGAGGAGGGTACTCCTTCCTCCAGGCCTACAAGTTACAGAGACTTTCTGTTAATGATCCTAAGATAGTTCTCAGCTAGGGTAGCGGTTTGTCTGCAGACATCAATCTAGCTGGACTAGATGAAAACCACCATGAAGATACGTGACTTTGTAGTAATCCTGTGCCTGTTTAGTTAGTGTTAAAGCAAATTAGTGACACCGAGGTTAAATGACTGCTAATAACCTACAAAATCACAACCCTGCCTTTTCTTTAAAGTCAGATGCCAATTGCACAGCCAGGTGAGCACCGAGATTGTCCTCAGAGAGGACTGTAATAGCTACCATCCCTTTGGGATAAATACAAGAAACAAAAGCCTTCAAGATGCTTTGTGGAATCAGAAGATGCATTACTGCATGAATAATACAAAGAAATAAAGAAATCACCTCTACTTACAGGTGTCTTGTATCTCACTGGTTATTGGGTTTGTGTGTTTATGCAAGAAAGCAGAGCAGATCAGAGAAGCCAAGGACATGGCCTAAAGAAACATTAGGATTGGGGCTCCAAGGACAGAGGCAAAGCAGGGGAGGAGAGAGATTTTTGTTAAGCTGATTAAAAAACAATTGTAACATGAAAATACAGCTCCTAATTCCTCCTGTGTCTGGGGACACAGCACACTACACATTCCTTGTAGAAAGAGGACCACTGTAGCGAAGGCTGACCCTATCATTACCTTGATTTTCAAATCAACACAGCCCACAGCACTGTGAATTTTAGCGAGTGACCTGGAGTGCAAAGTGCGTGTTAGGAACAAGAGCCAGGCTCCAGATGGAGAAACTGAGGAGCTGTATGCTCACAGGCTCAAGACAGATAGCATAAAGGAGATGCCACCAAATCAACCATGATGGAATCATATCTGAAAGCCAAGTGCATCTGGTCTTCAGCTGCATCCTGTGGAGGAACCAAAGTCCTTGATCTACCTCCACCACTCCTCCATGTCACCTTCTGTGGTGTTCCTGCCTCCTGCTCTTCCTGTGCTCCTCTCCCCCTCCACTCTCAACTCCTTTTGACTCTACAGTGCCAAACAGCAGAATGACAGAGCTGTCGTCCCATGTCAGCTATGTGGCTGCTGATGCTACTTCCAATGCTGGTGTGGTGCTGGAAAAGGGTTAGAACAACCCTCAGCACATTTGACCTCTTTCATGACCTCCTCGGCAAAAAGGTTTTCCTTGACCTGAAGCTAGCAGCATGAGGTGTCATCAAAGAAGAAAGCATCAAACAAAGAAGGAAGAAGCACCCGGAAATCTCTTGATAATGGTGGAGAGATGACTTGTGGATTGGAGACAAAATTGCTTTTGGAGCAACAGCTGCAGAGCATCTAGCCAGACTAGGAAGCCCCATAGCTGGAAGCAGAGACACGTCTGCTCTGAATGAGGAGGATTTCCATGGAGCCAGGGAGACTCAAAGGTGTCTTGACAATCCAAAACCTGCTAATAGACGTGAGCAGCAGCAAGGAATGACAGATCTCAGAAACCGTGTTGAGAAAGCAATGAAAGGGGCAGAGGTCAGAGCAGACCTCACTCAGCCACCTGGCTGCACCAAGTGGGTTAGCCAAATGACCTCAGTAAAACTGTTTTCTACTCCATTTGTAACCCTCAGAGGCCAATCAAGGAGAGGAGATATTGTCCAGTTCAAATAATGCAAAACTTGATTTCTTCGAGGGAAAACTCCCTGACAGGGTTCTTGGCTCTGCTCAGCGTCTCACCCAAGCGAGTGGCTAGGAAGAGGAATAGGACAGGCTTCCAGCAGCCAGCCCAAGCACGCCAGCTCAGCCGTGCTGCAGAGCAGCCCGCGACAGACGACCAAGCGGTCCAAGTTTGTAGGAGCTGTTGAGATGTGGCGTGCAGGCAGCCATCAGGCAGAAAGAGCCAGATCAGAGAATTAGCAGCAAGGGGAAAGCTGAATCCTCTGACCTGGCTGAGGACCAGGCGAGACCTGTTCTTGGCATAATCTGGTGCAAACAAGGGCTCCCAGGATAAATGGGCAGTGGAACAACTTATGCACATTTAGCTGGACTTCAACTTGCAGGACCAGATCAGAAAAAGGAAATCAGACACCCCAAGGGCTTGGGGAATTTGCCCCACCATTTGAGTATTTCTCTGCAGCAGCCAAGCAGGAAAGGAAGCAGCTGCTAGAAAGAAAGATGGACATTAATTGCCATGAGCCCCATAAGCACAGATATGTCAAATGGAAAAGGTGACTCTAGTCTGGTCTGTGGCATTCTTGAACAATTAGAAGAAGTGATAGATTTGGTTTATAAAACAAGTGAAGTTGGCAATAATGCAAAAACTAAAGAAAGGAGTGCTGGTACAGTGAAAAATTTCGCTATAAAACACCAACTTGCTATAATAGGAGGCTGGGCCAGAGCAAAACATCACAAGAGCCTAGTAAAAAGCCTCTTTCCCAGTCTGAGAGTTGCAAGGACACCACATTATGTCAGTGAAGCCCAAAGGTACACAAACGAGGCCCCAGATTTCTGTTTAGTTGCCTGGAGTTGAAGGAGGAGACTGGCTACAAATCATCTGCTGGTATCTGTGAAATGCATGGAAAAAGTGGACACTGCCTCAAGGATAACCATTAATGGAGCAGACATGCTAAAAACAGTAAGGAGTAGCCTGTCCAAAAGTGAACCAACTAATTGGTCTCAAATGGAGACAGTGACAGAGAAATGTGTGTTTGTCCAACAGTTGGGAAAGCTGGGTTTGCAGATTAGACATCTGGAATTTGAGCTAGATTTCTGGATAGCTGAGATAGTGGATGAGCTAATAAACAGTTTGGATTTCATTATACCTAGTAGATGAGTAAGTGCCAGGAAACCATGTCTTAAAGACCCTGCCTGTGAAAATTCTTCATAAATATGTGGCATAGGCAAGCAAAATCATTTGTAGATGACTAGTTAGCAGAGAATAGGGAATGACACAGTTATAAGCGACATGCCATGGGGGCTTTCCAGACAAAGAAATCAGTTTCCAGAGGCTGAAACCTGTTTGAGGTCTAGAATCTCCAAGGGACTTCAGCTGCCCAAGTGTTGGTATATTGGAAGCAGGAATGTGTTTCCCCTTGTGTGCTAGATGTTTCTGATGAGGAACAAATAAAAGAGGGGGAGGGGGAATGAGGCCCAGAAAGCATGACAAAGTAAATGGACGTAGTAATTATGCAGAAGAAAACTAGCAGGCAAAGAAGAGTGGGAATAAATGCAAAGAGCTTGGTGTTCATTTGGTGCTGTGGATGGCTTACAAACCTTTGCTGGTGAGGTCTTGGGGTTGCCCTCCCTCTTGTTGCCAAGGTGGCACAGGACCAAAATAGAGGACGGTGGCCACAGAGCAGCTACTTCACTACTTAACTGAAGCCAAGTGCATGGGATATTCTGGGCAGCTGGCAATTTCAGGAAGGCAAGACTCAGCTCTCACCTTGGGCCTCCCTGTTTGTTCAAAGGAATGGGGGCAGCCCTATGTCCAGTTCAAGGCTGCAAGGACCACTGCAGCAACAGGGTCAGCCTTGCTTTCCACTCTGGATCTGACAAGCAGCTATGAACCTTGGTGGAAAGATCTGCTTCACAGTGGCAGAGCAAAACCCTCTGTGTCCACTGAATACAGCCACATACCCCTGCCATAGGCCAATGGATCACACCTCAGGCACAGCCCTGCGAAGATATGGCTGGACTGCTTTTAAGCATCTCCACATGACAGCAGTGCATCCAGCTTGTGGATGTCCCAGGTCATCCTAGGCCACCTCAGCAGGCATCTTCATATAGTGGTGACCTGCCATCTCTTCTGCCGCCTCAGTGGGGTGGCTCTGCTGCACACATTGAAAGCCATGGCGCCTACCTGGTGCCTTTACAGATGATCGGAGATAAGCCAAAGGCCTCCAGGCTGCAATGAAATTCCAAAAATAGAGAGCATTTCCCAATAGAAACACAGTTTACATTGGGCAGATGGGAAGAGAAGGAGGAATTTCCACTGACACAATGACAGTGGAGCTGTCCAGAAACAGCTGCTCATTCTGGATGTGCAGGACTGGGGAGGACTTGTTTCCTAACAAGAGGTTTACTTCTAAGCTTGAAGCTACTGCCCAATGCCAGCTAGCTTGGGCGAAAGAAAACCATTGCAATGGTCACTAGTACACAAGTCAGTGCTTGTGGAGTTACAAAGGCTCTTGTGATCATTCACAGGTCGTTTTTCTGTATTTTAAAATACCTTTCATATAGAAAACTGATGCTAACAGATACTGAACTTATAGTTTAGAGACAACATTGCTCCAGCAACATAGAGGATTTGAAAGTGTCCTGATTGTGGCAAAGGTTTCAGGTTTCTGAACTGATTTATCATATTACTGAAGCACACCTTGGGGTAAAGGTTTTATTTATATATCTTCACTATTGTTTGGATAGGAATAAAATCATTCTGGACAACAAAATGAAAATACTCTGACAAAAGGCTGTTGCATAAGTATGTAATAATTTATTATTCAACAATAACTACTTGCAATATGATTACAATAGATGCCACTTGTCTTTTTGTCTAGAACATACTCTTTAGACTACCACCATTGTAGACATGTCCTTGCTGAAGTAAAGGTGCTTTTATGGATTAAATGTAGCTGCTGCCTTTCAGCTGGAAGGAGTTAAGTCCTTTTGTGGATCTCAACATCAACAGCCTCCATATGAAACATGGGCATTGGTACACATATGTGTATAGAAAGATAAGTCTCTATTGGTCTTCTTTACTGAGACTTGGGTGTCTGAAATAGGGACAGAATGGGACAGAAAAACAAGAAGTGAAGAATCTTGTCCCGACAAGACTGGTGAAAAGCTCAAGGAAAAAAAAAATTAAAAATTATTTGGCCAGGCAAATGACACAAGGAACCATGACCAGAATGCCAACATTTTGCTGTTCAATTCCTCCCACGCTGAGGAGAAAAAAAGTTGAATGATCACAGTGAATAAAGAGGCTAGCCTCCAAACTATGTTATTTAATGAGCAATTTCCCCCCCGTAACAGAACCTACCTACTGGACTATGAGTTGTGAGTGCTCAGGTCGAAAAGGTAATACTTTTATTTTTTCTTAAATCTTTTGAAAACATCATTAATATACATGAACTTTGCATGTAAGTGTTCAGCAGACTTATTTATAACGTTGTTTTTACCTCTTCACCTACATAACTCAATCTCAGATTCCCTCAAACCAATTTATCTACATTATAAAATCAACTGGTTGCTGATAGAACTACTGCACACTTTTTTTCCTGTCAAAAAGAACTGTCAAACCCTGTTTTCTGCACCAAGAGAGGTAAGGCAGGAGCCGGTCCTTCTCAAAAATGAGGTGACATGCATTGCTGTGCTAGCAATAACTGTGTTATCTAGAAATTATTTCAAGCCATTGAAATTCTTTTAACAAACTCTTTTTGGTCATATTTTATTCACAGGGTAATTTTCATTCCCTTGTAATAAAACATAAAATGTTAGGGTTGCTTTAAATATATATCTATATATAAACATATATTACCACTATGTCTTTGAGAACTATGGTTGTGTACCGTAAGATGTGGCAAGCTCATACTAAAACAGAAGAACTCTTTCTCCATGGCATATTCATTATTCTCCCCTACTGAGTAATTCTATCACATGCCCTCTACAGATTCTTTATGCTTCAACAGAGATGCAATTTCTAACCAGAGCAGCTTCAATATAGAGTCTGAGCTTCCATGGATGTGTAATCATTTACACCTGTGCAAAGTAGATGTAAACTCACTTTGCACTCACTTTACACAGGTGCAAATGACTGCACAAGGTGAGAAGCAGTGGAGAATCAAGCCCATAATGACTGCAAAGCATTTAAGCAAGGGGTGATGGAGACCAACAGAGGCACATGGGGTATAGCAATCAGGTGACAAGTGCACGTCAGCAGCGGTTTGGGAGTCTATGCTCCCTCATTGTGTGAGCAGCCTCTATTATTAGCAATGGAAGTCAGGTGTGTGTGCCCAGAGGATAATAAATCAGGCAGGTGTGTGTGCATGCTGCAAATCTGGCTGCTTCAGCTCCTCCAGCACTGCTGTAAGGGCCAGGCTGCAGCAGAAAACCTGAGTTGCCACCAGGACTGGAAGATGCCAGGTGGCTGTGTGGTTGTGAGATCGGTGCACGTGGAGAATCAGGCTAAACCTAGGGGGTCTGGCTTGGTTTAGGGCATGTTTTTTGTTGTGAGTCAAACAGGTAATCCAAAAACCTAGTTCAAGCACTGCTGAAATAGTACAGGTGCTCTCAGCATTTTTTATTATCTTGCCCCCTGAAACTGCCCGAGAGCTGGGGAGTGCAAGAGCTTTCAAAGGGAACTTTACTTTTTACGAGCTGTTGGACAGGACAGGGTACATAGATCTAAAATTAATCTGCTGCCCTTTGTCAGAGCTCTCTGACTGTAAGGTTAAAGGCAGTAATTACCACAACGGGATATTTGGAGCAGGTTGGAGGAGAAGGGAGAGAAATTTTTTCATGCTGACTTTTTTAGCCTGAAGATTAGGTTTTATATAACAACTTTGCTTGGTAGTGAAAAAGACCTTCTGACATGTGTTCCTCTTAGTCTTACACCTGCCAGCTTTCTTCACTTTTCTTTCCCTAGCCTACTAATAGAGATGGTAAATGCATCCAGAGAAATACAGTTGCTATAAAGTACTGAAGTTTCTGTGTAGCGTGACATAAAAATACTGAATCAGAAATAAAGTATGTGTGCCATTTTTCCAGGAGACTTTTAAAATGTGTCTCTGGATATATATGAAAATATAAAATACTGCTCACAAAAAATTAAAGCAGAAAGCATACGCTCATGAAGGAAAACTGCTTCATTTGGTACAGGTATCTTTTCAAGGCAGAGCAGTCACACCCTGTGTGTGGCAGGCTGGAAATCTAAGTGTCCCCACTGATTTTGCTGTGTTTGCAGTACCTGGTGTGGGAGAGGACTGGCCATCAGTACAGAGGTGTTTTCTCATGGCTAAAAAGTTACGCAGAGCCGGCACTGATGTCAAACCCAACATTAATTTGCATCCCACAACAGTCAAGCTAAATCTGATTCACAAGCAAGATGATGACAGCTAGGACAAGGGATCATTTTTAGTTGTGAAACAGGCAATTTTGAGCACACAATTGTGGCAAATAATCCACATCGTTTCTTATTTAATGCAATCACTTGCCAATGACAGCATCAAAGATGTGGTGTCAAGGGAGGGTGGGTGAAACCTGGTACTGACCTGTTGCAGGCCCCTGTGGGCTAGAAAAATCAGAATCTAGAAAGGGATGACTGTTTCAATACTTATGTTAACAATAGACTGAAAGAAGCCTTTATTTTCAGTAACAGGTTTTGAGCAAAAGACTTTTACCATCTATTCCTGTTTTTCCTAGTAAGTTATGAAATGTTCATTTACCCCACATCAGGTACCCCCAGTGGCTTCCTCTGTAATGGGCTTTTTGATGTCTTTTAAGCATGAGCTACAATTAACAGAAAGAACATGTTCTCTGTAGAATCATAGAATAGTTCAGGTTGGAAGAGACCTTTAAAGGTCATCTAGTGCAACCCCTTGCAATGAGCAGGCACACCTTCAACTACATCAGTTACATAGAGCAGGAGCATAAGGGTTGTCCTGGGACCTCCTTCTCTTGAGTGACAGCAGTGCCAAGCAGCACTGCCTTTCCAAAGCGGTAGCATATGGGGCCAAGAGCGAGCCCCCCTTCCCCTGGTACCGGGCTCCTTGAACCTGCCAGCAGGATCCCACAACATCACCTCTCCCACGAGTGCTGTACACGGTGCAGCCCAAGTAACAGACACGCAACAGTGGGAGAAGAGAGTGGAACAGCTTCAAAGAGCTGAACTTCCTTCGGGTACTCATCTTGCTTTGCCTGCAGTCCCAGACGTAGCATACCTCAAAGTTGCCATAACTGTGTTGTTCTCTGTAATACAGGAACAACTGTGAAACTTCTGTGCCTGGTTGTGTTGAAATGCCTGAAGGCAGCTGAGATAGGATCTGGGTGACTTCACCATAATTGGCATTCATGGTAGGATGCCTCCATCACCTTCTTAGTGGCAGCTGGCCTCTGGTACCTGCTGTAGTATGCTGCTAGTCATGGTCAATGGTGCGCATGCTCTTTGGCTTCTTTGGAGGACAGTGAAATACTGTGAGTTAATCCCTGCAGACTTATTCATTTATCTCCCAGGTCTCCTCAAATGTCATCAATTATAAAGGAAAGCTTACAGCAATCTGGTAGCAGCATCTTGTACCACTGCTGCCATGAAACCATTTTCTTTTTCTATCAAGCTGCCATGAAATCCATTTGATATTTGCTGAAGGTGCATTTAAGGTACTAAAATATACTTCCTTTTAAGTGTTGCACAGGAAGACTTTTCTAGAGCTGTGGTGGATTCTTTCTGTCTTTATGTTTTCAAAGTCTAAAGCCAAAGAAGATTTAAATAGCTAAAAGTTTAAAACAGACTATCTTGAAAGCAGTCCCTTATTAAGAGATGACCCTCACAGTGCCTAAGTCTCCTCCTCAGCTCACACTTATTTTTTTGGTACCCCACAGAACATATGCTCGGAGCCATCTTAGGCTGGCAGTCCTACCTTATACCTAAAACTACTTGGGACCCAGGGCTTGAAGTATTTATCTTCCTAAATCCCCAGAGGATTCAGTTTGCTCTCAGAGCAGTACATCATAGGTCATACTTTAGTACAAAATCATGGGAAGTCCTTTTCTTTAAATGTGTCCCGTAACATGACCCCTGATTCTCCTACCTAGCCGAGTGGATAGAGCATTTTGGTGGGGACTAGAGCACGTGACTTCAATGCCATCGCTGGCTGAAGAGGATTAGACCCAGTCTCCTTTGGGCATGCCGGGCTGTCTAGCAGCGCTGTGTGGTCACCCTGCCTGGATAGTTACTCTGCTTCTGCTGCAATGGTGCTGCTCTTGTGAGAGGAAGATAGGAATGGGGTTCTGGGAAGGAGACATGGAGAAAGGGAAAAGGGAATGGGAGTGGGAGACAGGGAGCAACTCTGGGAGAAAGAGGGTTGGGTCCTGTCCCCGGTAGCTCCTTGCAAGGGAAGGGTGGGAAGCCCATGTGCCCTCCTCCCAGAAAGGTGTCCCAGCCAGTGCCAGCAGCCCGCTCCTTCCCTGCGGGATGACAAATGCCGCAGAGCGGACATCCCAGCTGCAGAACCCTGTGTGGTTTCCCATGCTGGGTTATCTGACAATCTCTTCTGAGCTCCCCACGCTGCTGAGAAGCTGCTCAGTGCAACTGCCTTCCGCAGTGTAATGTTATTTATCATTCATACACTTGTGTACATTCCTCACATTTTAACTATGAAAGCAGAACAAATTGAGCATGTTAACCATCCTTCCTTCTCTCCTGTCATCCCACTTGCCTTTGTAGTGTTTTTTTTTTTTCCCCACACTCTTGAAGGCTGCTATAGCGGTGTTAACTAATCAGTTTTCAAGTGTTTCCATTTACACCTTTTTTCCCCTTGTCCCTATAGGGGAAGCATCCAGCACACCCTTAAAACATAGTATAGCAGAGAGTATCGCTTTGGTGACCAACTGCTGTGTAAGAACAGATCTGCTTAGTCAGATATCATAATTTGTTGCAAGTCCAGCACACACAAGCTACCACATACCTTTGCCGTCTATGCCTGCAAAAATCGGGGAGACCTAAGATTTTATATTGCTCTATTGTGTCTCCTGCCCTCATTTACTCTGCTCTGGGGTGTCACTGGACATGAACAAATTGCCTTTTCTCTTTTGATGGGTTCCTTGTGTCTATGTGCCAGGGCCACATTTCTAGATTACAATTTCTGAAATGACTTTGTAACCCTGCAGCTGAGCAGATTGAATGGAAACCGTTACATTTTAATGCATCTATCAGCCAAAAGGGCACGTCTTTTTCACCAGTCTCTTCTTTGTCTTAAAATATGATTTTACAAATGACCGCATACAAGCATGTGTGGGTGCAAACACAAGTACGAAGCCTGAGACAAAACAGCACATCTGGCCCTCAGCTTGGCTGCCCGTCCGTCTGGTTGCACTTGCACTGCCTGGTTCTGGTCCTGCCTGAGGCTCAAGCAGGTCTGAAAGTGCTACCCCCCTTTTTATTTATTATTTTTTTAAGTAAAACCACTGCTAAAGTCCAGCAATCACTGACATCCAGTGGCGGCCGAGCATAATTACAAATGTTTAATTTCTGAGAGTCTTGTGTGTTACCTGGGGAAACCCAAGTTAAGATGAAGGCTTGGTTTTGAGCTCTACAAACGGAGAACAAGTCAACTGAAACACAACATCGCTGGTTTTAGATAGGAGAGAGCAGGTACTTGAGAACTGATATTGAAAAGCATCTCTGTGTTCGCCGCACAAAGGGGCTCCCAGTCGACTGTGCTGCTGTATAGTTTGGGAGTAGCCCCAGATAGCAAACAGAGCTCTGCCTTTTGGAAACTACTGTGAGACCAGACCTGAAGTTTCCTCCCCAAGCAGTTTTCAGTGGGATAAAATTCAGATTTGAGCAACAGTGACCCCACTATTTTAGTCTAATAGAAACACTATGCTGCAGGGTGAGCCTTTCAGCCCTCCCCAGTAAGGCTCAAATATTGATTAAATCCTCTGATGGGTGATCCTTCCTGAAGAAAACAACATCAAAGTTACTGTTTTGGTTTAATGCCATTCAGCATAGATAATTAACAATTTCTTTATGGTTGGAGGAGGGTGGGAGAGCATTATGGACCTTTTTTTTATCCTGGTGCAAATACTACTTGTTCCTAAATGCTTGTATAGTCTTATCTTTCTTCTGTATGGGCTATGGTGCAACTGCTGAGAGAGTTACCTATTTTTCTTTTTTTTTTTTTTTTTTCCACACAGTCACTCTTCTAGAGTGTCTGACTGAATTTAGGGAATGCTTAGGAAAAATTGTAAGGAAAATATGGAAAAAGGGTCAGATCCTCATAGAAAGCATGGAGACAAAGTCTCTGGATGGCATAGCCTGTCTTACAGGACATTACTACAGGAAATACCACTTTATCAGTGAAAGCGTAATTAGAAAATTCAAGCTCTTTTCAGGACATCTTTGATATTTTTTTTCCATTTTTGGGGGGTCATGGGGATAAAACTGAAAGAAAAAGGTCATCTAACTTCTATTTTTATTTCTGAAACTCCTTCAAGATTGTTGGAGCAGGAGGTGAATTTTGACGAGCATAAAATACTTCCAGCGCAGCAAACTTTAATGGTTGCTGACACCACCATAATTTAAACCTTGGGCCTTTGTAAACAGTTTGCATAGAATGCCCTGTAGGCAATGTGAGCTCATTGCAAGGGCTCCAGTGCTTTCTGTCTTCACAGACTTCATTTGTCTCTTCTCCTTCAGCACCCAGTCCTTTCTGTTCTGTTTCGACCCCTTCTGATACTCCTTCCAGAGAGAATATTGCTTCCTTTGACTTTTTTGCCAGTCATCATGGGCCCCTTTGCACTGGCATGTATTACAGTAGTATCTCTTAAAGCTTTAGCCATAAACAATACCCCATTACAGGGCATTAGCCGTACCAGAGATGCTCTCTGCTGCAAGGGGTTCAGTGGCAAAGGATGTATCCAACAAAATGGGGACTCATAGTTCATGCTGAGGTCTAGCTGGGATTTGAAGCCACTTTCACTCAGGTGTCCTGCTCTACATGACATACTGTCCTTAGCAGCAGAGAAACCTGAAAGAGGAGAAGCAGCAGCACATCTTAGAGTGGCAGATTTAAACAGAATGAAAAGGAGGAATTTCACTTCTTGCTTTGAGTTTCATAGATCTTGGTTTGTGCCTTCTGCCCATGTGGGTAGGGATAGTCTTCTGTTTTGCACTGTATGGAGGGCCAAACAGAAGAGGGATGGCTGAAAAAGTGGGAGAAAGGAGTGACAACCCTTCCCTTGCAACTCACAAGACTACCCTCCCTGGATCATCTTGGCTGACCATGCGAGTAAGGGCTCTCATCTTCCCCTGCTTTGCCTCGCAAACAGCAAGAGTGATTCCACACTCATGGAGAGCATTAGGAGAAAATGACAACGAACCAGGACACACTCAAGAAGCTGAAGGAGCCAAGCTTGCTCCGAGGCTGATACACGTCTCCACACAGCATCACTAATGAAGGATTGCTCTGCCCGCAACTGGGGAGAAAGCCAGAATCTCTTTTCTGATACTGAAATAAAGCAGCCCCCCTTTTAGACCAGTCAGGATAGTAATTGCTCATTCCTCAGGTCGAACAGTACATATGCAATCTCTTTGTTAAGTAGCTTTCTGAATTTTTGCTCCTTGGCTCTTGCAGTTGCAGCCTGTGTGATTGCCAGCCCTGAACGTCGGCCAGGAAACCCCACTCCCAACCCAGAAGGGGCTAATCCAGCGCTCAGCACTTACAGCTCAGACACAGCTATAAATGGGCTGCTGGTTACAGCCACTGGAGAAGGGAAGGGGGAAATGTCCCACATACGGCTTCTAAAATTCAATACAAGTCCTCTGGTTATAGAATATGCAGAAACCTTAATTATAAGAGAAGACCAGCGTGTGGAAGATGAAGGGGAGCCTTGGTGGCTACCGCTGGCTAAAGTTGAGACAAGACAAATAAGCTGGAGAACACTTTTTCTTACAAAATAACTATAAGCCACAGCATCATAGAATCACAGAACAGTTTGGGTTGGAAGGGACCTTCGAAGCTCTTCTGCTCCACCCCCCCTGCAATGACCAGGGACATCTTCAACTAGATCAGGTTGCTCAGGGCCCCATCCAGCCTGGCCTTGAATGTTTCCAGGGATGTGGCATCTACCACCTCTCTGGGCACCCTGTTCCATTGTCTCACCACCCTCATTGTAAAAAATTTCTTCCCTATGTCTGGCCTAAATCTTCCCTCCTTTAGTTTAAAAGCATTAGCCCTTGTCCTACTGCAACAGGCCCTGCTAAAAAGTCTGTCCCCATCTTTTTTCTAGGCCCCTTTTAAGTAATGAAGGGCCGCAATAATAATGTCAGTATGCTTTAGGTAAATATGCCCAGGCAGAAAGCCCAACGTTGAGAAAGAACAGGGTAACTAGTTCAGATAGAAGGGAATTAAATTTGAGGTAAGCTAAAACCAACATCAGATCTCTTTGTGGTATTGAAATAACTTTGCTACTGCCTTGAACATCAGCCTTCAGTGTAGAGGAAGTGGAACATGCTGTGAGGGAGACTGGGTAACAGATGTCTTACCTGTCCTTCTCAGATCTTCAAGGTGGTAGTCTGTTTCTAGGATTTGGAAGCGTTGTTTAGGTAATCAAAATATGGTTCCTAGCTAACTTACACCATGCAAAGTCACCATCTGTGTAGATTAGATATAAAACACTACCGTGCCAGCAAAACAGCATTTTATGCTGGTTTGTACAGGCATAAGGGCTTCATGGACTTACACTGGGAAGAAACAAAGGGTAAGAAGTCCTTCTGCCATGTTATTATCAGTGTGTTCAGAGTCCTGGATGGGAGGCAGGCAAACAGCATTGCTCAATTCATCACCATTAGAAAATGAATGTGTTTCCACACCCCTGGACAGCAAATGACAGAAGGCATTGGCTCCTAAGGAGCTAGTCTGCAATTTTACCGTGACTGGCTGAAGGACTTGGAAATAAGAAGCATTTTTCCGCATGGGCCCTACTGAAACACGAACCTGGAAGCTTGTCCAGCCAACAGCTGGGATTTACACATTTCTTTCTGTACCTGTATTTCTTTGTCCCTCCAAGGGTGGATATAATCTGGCTGCTTGATAGCTTTAAGGCTGGAGAAGACCTTGGCTGAGCTAAGGGCATCTGCCTGAAAGCAAATCACAATATCAGGGTTAAGAAACAGGCAACCTTTGTTGCTGATTGTGTACTCTGATTGCAAGAGCAATCTCGTTGCTGTGTGCTGAGCATCCCAGGCCAGTGGCTAAGGTACCAGGCTGCTTAGGCATCACATTCAGGGCTGGAAAAAGGGGTCAGAGATAATTTTTCTGCATGCTTCTTCTTCCTAATATAATATATGACTGGTTCCTATCTTCTCTGACCACAAGAACTCCTGCTCAGGTTCTCAGAATCTGCTACTTTGGGGAGATCTAAAAATGCCTTTCTCAGAACAAAAAGATGGTTATTTTACCATTATATGTAGAATCAGAAAAAGCGAGCCTGCAAGATTCTTGATTCAGAACACCAGTTTTGAGGCTCTTTACCTAGTCTGGGGAACACATGCATTTAAGTCCCTGTTCTTCCTCAAATGAAGGGGTTTGAAGTCTTTGCCTCCTTCTACCGAGCAAGAGAAGAGCTGCTTGTTGGCTAGTGACTGTTGTGAATGGATCCACAGACAGACACTCAGCTTGCAGCTCAGCAGTGGATCTTAATCTTTATTCTGGTTAATCCTTACATAAAGCAGAACAGCTCTAATGACAAATCATGAACATGAGAGTGAGCAAACCTCAGCACTTCTGGCAACTGGGTCCTTGTTCGGGATTTGCCGTACAGATGAGCAACTTGAACTTTCCTCTTCTCTGTGTTAAATGAGTATTACGCCCTGCTGGGCTCTTCTGAAATACAGCTGCCGCTCTCTGACCAGAAATATTGTCATGGCTCTGAGAAGATATCCCATGCAGTTGGTATTTTCCTCTTGCTCTGTCCTTGCGCTGCTGGTTCCGATGAGTGCTGTTAGCATGTCAGGACTCAGTAGCAGAGAACATTCCATTCCTGCTGTCCTTGTCAGGACCACAAAAACGGAATGATAATTAAAAAAATCGCTTTGGCTCAGATCCAAAGTTTCAATAGTTCTTGAATTTTCAGCAAATCGGGAAGCCTGCCACCGCTTGAATGGGTCATCCTGTTTCCCTGTGTGTTTTTTTTAAAAACGCCACCACTGATTCACCCATGTATCCATGTACCCTTCACAGCATAGGGGATGTCATCTCTCCTGACCAGCCTCCAGAGCAGAAGCTAGGGGGCCTTTATGGGGAGGGGATTTTACATCCCTATACCTAACTCAGAACAGGATTTCCAACCAAAGCTGATGTGTGCATAGCATAGCCTAGCCCCATGCTGTATGATCAGGGGGATAGAGCACTACCAGTGTCCCCTCCTTGTATTTAACAGATATCATTACATATCTGTTGGAGGAGGAAGAAGTTGGGTTGGCCATTATCAGGCTCTGAGCTGTTTGGTGGGACAAACTAGCCCACTAGCTGGCACACCTCTGATGTCCTCAGTTCCCTCTGGATGAAATTCATTAACACCTTGAAAAAGTAAAAAAATATTTCCTCACTTCCAAAATGTTCACTTTTGGGTTGACAAAAACTGCTGTGTTGCTGTTTCTCTCTTTTTTACTCTTCTTTTTGGCAAATGAATGAGGTGTGTGGGGGAAATCCCTCAGCCTACTACTTATGACTACACACAAGGCTGGGGTGAGATTTGGAGGACAAACAGTGAGAAAGACCATCTCTACTGACACACATTAATGGAGAGTGCAGACATGTGACTGATTGTAGGCTTTCTGTTTTGCTGTTTTCTTTCTGACTCTACTCTGTGTCTTACATTAGGCTGTGCTTGGGAGGAGGGAAAGAAAGCTAAAGGGTCCTTCGCCTAAAGAATGGAGTTTGGGGGCATCTTGGGCATTCTGCAAGCTTGAGCTCCATGGGGTCACTGGGGCCGCCTTCAAGAGGTCTTGGTGGCTTTGCATGCTTCACTTCTTCAGCATACTAACCTATGTCCACTGGCTAGTCTTCATGAAGCATTTAATTCTGTAGTTTTAGAGCTGTTGAAAAAGCAAAGAGAAGATTTATAACAACATTTGCTAGTTCTAGGCCAACTGGTTTGGCACAGGAAAGAGCTATGTTTTTCAGAACAGCTTTTCAACATTCCACTGTTAGCTAAAATGTATGAAAATTACAGTTTTGAAATGACCAGATGTTTTTGCTGAGAAAGAAATAGATGACCTGAAAGGGGAAGATGAGGCCTGAACTCAGGCTTCTAGGCTACAACTGTCAACTTTTCAGCTAATGGATGACCTACCACCATCTAAAACTACTAAATTTGTGTGATTAATGCTGCTAAATTGCAGCCACAGTATATTTATAATTTTCTCCGTCAGCTTGATACCATTTGTGCAGCATCACTATAAAAGGTGAAGGAGAGAATAGGCGATTAATCTGGTGTCCTTGTACAGAACAATATGGGATAGCTCTCCTCAAAGCAGGAGCTTTCAAGTGAAATAAACTAATGGTTTCATCTGTTTCATTTCCAGCTCTACAGTTTTTTAAATCAAGAGGAGCATATCCTTTCCATGTTGTCTGCCTTTCTAGACAGAAACTGAGACTAGAAACTTTCTTCCTTTCAGCGTCAAATCACTCACTACAACACAACCATCCAGTACTTTATTCATGTGACTTAACAAGAGCAGCGGAATCTTATTTTGGCCACCCATGATAGCCTAATTGGACTGGCCTGTGTTAAAAATCCATGCTGGCTTGATAGGATACTTCAAATGCTTTTCTTATTGCTCGGTTGAGCAGTTACCAGTCAAATGAGATTAAGAACAAAGAGAAGGACTCTGGAGAGAGATGTGATGGTGTTGGGTTGCAATCCACCTCCTCTACTTTATAGCCATTGTTTAAGGTGCTCCCAAAAAATCCCGTAATAGAAAAGCTCTTTTCCTTCAAAGCAGACATCTGCTAAGGGGGGAATTAAGCGAAGCTGAAGATGGTGGAGGAATTATTGAAACATAATTACTGCTGTGCAATGTCGTTCTCCAGTAAAAAGGAGTCGATTCCTTAGCAAAGCCCAGCTGGCTGCCTCCATGCCCAATTATCAGGGGTTCTTGTCTTGCCACCACTGCACTATAGGTGAGATTAAGAGCACCCTGGAGCTCCCTTACCACCCCCCTGAGAAGCCCTGATTCTACGAGACACAGCTCACCCCGCTCCAGGCAACAGCAGGAGAAGCCAAGGGCAGTCAGCACCTTGGGGATCAAGCCCAGAAAGCTGCTGCTTCTGCTCCTGAAAAAGTGTCATCAGCTGGCTCTGCTCCTCTTCCAAGAGAGCTGACAAAAAAAGCTATTTAAAAATCTGTTTAAAATTACGTATTCTCTGCTCTAGATTTGCTAAGCTCGTTATAGAAGTGGAACGAAATTCCACAGCACATTTAACATTTTTATTGTTCTTATTTTCTGAGCTTTTCCAACCTAATAGAGAATGGTTGATCCCACTGGTGATCCGAGAGGGACGAGGTGTGGGAATCACAACAGCCTGAGCACCATAGCAATACTGTGACTACCAGTTTGGCTACTTCATTGTGGAGGCTGATCCAAGGAGGGATTAAGAGGATTTTGTTTTCCATTTTTTAAGTTGAATGGGCTGGGACGAAAGCCTTTTACTGCATTTCTGAACAAGTCAGGGTATTTAGAAAAGCAGTAAAAATGGACTGCACCAGCACTGGACTTTGAGCAATATAAAATCATTTACCACAGGAGACTGACTGTATGAAACCACCCAACTTCCACCTCTTTGATCCTTTAGTGGTCACTCTTGACCTCCCATCTTTCTCCATTCCTTATAGCCTTCTGCAGAGAGAAACCAATCCACTGTCTAGCAAGTAACAGGAAAATCCAGCCCTGGAACATCTGATTGCCAGGATGTATTACAGTCTGAGGACTGTGTGGTGGCTAAGATCAAATACGAATCAAATATAAGCCACAGCTTAAAGTCAAGTTGACCTTCACCTTCTGACAGTTTTGAAAATGATTGATCACTTTTCATTTGCTCCCCCTCTCCTTCTCCCCACAGATTCCTAATTAAGGGCAGAAGCAAAGGGAACAACTAATTGTTATCACCAGTTTGGATTTCCAGACTAAGAAACTTCAGTTCAGGGAAATGCTGTCCAAATGTTATGCTAAACTGACCCACAGCCAGGAAATTTCAACACTGCACTCCTTGCTAATCTACATGCATCAAATCATACACATTTTCCCCTTTTAGCACCTACCACTTGTGCCTGAAGAGTATCCAGCTCTTGACAAAAGCTTCTGCTGAAGAGGCAGTGTTCGCCTTTTCCACCAACAAAGGGAGTGCAGGTGAGGGGAAAGTAAACCTCACATCTAATGAGTGATATCTCGGTTTGGATGACCGACTTGTACTACCTCCCATCACAGCCAGCTGGAGGCTTTGTTGACATTTCTGCAAAACCAAGGCCTCAGTACCTCAAAGGGATTAGCTTTTGTGACCCTTTGAAGGCTACTGCTAACTTTTTTAGGTAACTTCACCAATCTACCTGCTGTTTGATAGGTACTTGTTCTATGCAGTTAAACCAATGTAGCTACAAAGCTCTTGATCAGAACAGTTTTACAGGAATGAAGTAGCAAAGCTGTAGAAATGGCTGGCAACACTGAACACACTTCTGGCTAAGCAGGCACACAACTGGGCAGGCTGCACAGGGAAAACAAACTCCTTGATTTGAATCAAGCAAAACAGTGTTCAATTTGTGGTTAAACATCTATTGCAATTTCTGGCAACTGACATAGTAGCACAGGCACATGTGGAAGTAAAAGTTCATCAACTGGCTCCCAGAAGGGAGGAGAAGGTGGATTTGTCTTCTTTCCCTCCCTCCCTCCCTCCTTTGTTCCCTTCTTCCCTTCCTTCCTTTGTCTGTAGCCTAGCAGTTATCTCAGCTGGCTTATGTTATAAAAGACCCAACTTCAAATCTTGCCTGTTATTTCGCAGGCTCTGGAAGGTTACCCCAACTTTTAGCTTGTCTTGTAAGCAATACCAGACATCCATACCACACAATTATTTTATATAGCTTCCCTTTAGGCTATCTTGCAAGCAGACTACTTCTCCTGCCTGTTGCCCGCCCTGGAAACTGCTCCAGTCCTTGCACATGGGGACTCTCAATGGGCCAACATACTGAAGTCGTGTTTCTGCTTTAGGCACTAGCAGCAACAATCTGGGCCAATAAATCTTCTAATCCTTTACAGATCAAAATAGTCCAGAAAAACCTGCCCAAAATCTTATCTCAAAGTAGGTCACCACTAGGTTGATGATCAGATGTATTAAAGACTATTTTTTGTGCTTAATTGTATTAATCAGAAAACAAACAGATTTCAACAATGGAAAGTTCTTTTTAATACATAGATGGGAAGGGTGTCAAGAAGACAGTAGATACTGCCAGGAATCACATGTAATAATTTGAAAACACATTACACCTCTAAATGGAGCAGGTCTATTAGTATTCACACATATAACAGTGCCTGAGTTTATAATTAAAGATCAAAAATCATTATGTAGTCAAAGTAATAAAGTACATGCAGGCCACAAACATAGAGACAAAATGACTATACCAGTTCTAGTTGTCAGATACAGTTTAAACTTGGCAAAATTTTGGAAACAAAGGCTGTGAAAACTGGCTATCCACAAGTAGCAGAAATTTATTCTACTGGCTGAGATCAAGCACAGAGCTAAATCCCATATGTGTATTTGTGTGTGTATCCACACACACAAACATTTATACAAATATAAATGCATGCATACATATGTATAAATCCAAAGACCACCTAAGAGACTTTCAAATTTTGACACTTTCTAAAGTTAATTTAGATTTTCCCTAGCTGATTTAATGAATGAGAAATAAAGCAGTTTAAATCACTATCAGGATAATCCATTACTGTTCAATGCTTTGAATACTAGTCATAGTTTTCAAAAATGTTTAGCAAATTATGACTGAAACAATTAAATTCAGCCTATTGTTCGGTACATCTGGAAGTAAATGTTTAGTAATACTGGTATCATATGAATTAATTACAAAGGAAGGCAGGGTAGTCAGATTACTCTGTGTGAATGAGATTATATTTATAAAAGCACAAACATATATATAGTTAAAAGACTATATACAAATCTCAATAATTGTGTCAAAATCTGAATCTTGTTCATGTATTCTTTGTAAAACCCATACAAATTTCAGCTGTGGGCTTGACCTCAGACAACAGAAGAGATTTGTTGACAGTCTAGGTTAGCCAGTTTTCATAGTTCTCCTATCCAAACTTCTGCAAAGTAACAAATCACACCAGACGATTACTATTCATTTGCTGTATTTCAAAATTACTTTGTTAAAAAATCCAATTAAGCTTGTGAAATGATAACAACAGCACCTTGTCATTAGTTCAGATTACAATTTTCCTGAAGGGCATTTCTAATCAGGTGTTTTGGGAGACGGCTGTTTTTTAATTCTGTGCATGATAAGTAAAATCAAACAGATTCACAACTGATTGTGATTCTCCTGAAGACAGAAGAGCTTCCTCCACCTGCCAGTGAAAGGTCCAGGATGTTTCTGGGCAGACAAAGTTAATTATAACCTATGTGGCAATTCCCTAAAATTTAAGTGGCCAGGTTCTGTAAAACATGCAATAATTATGCCCATTGTCAATATTAATTATAACCCTTTAGAATATTTTTAAAATACACACACGTGTTCACTGGTTTCACTTTCCCTTGCTTTGTATTTTAATTTATTAGCTGAGATTTTGGGGAGGAAGATTCATCCCCCTCACCTATTGGGTTCTCTTTTTCTAACTAAAGGACAAAATCCCCATCCCTCTCAGATTGGTAAAGTTCGACTTCTAGGCCAGAATCTTTGGAGCAGTGTGTTTGCTGTCGATCGCTTCCTCTCGTCTCTCTGCGTTGCTTTGGTTTTGCTTGTAGCCAAGGGGATGGTAACAAACCAGAGTTCTGGCTGGTGCTGTCCAAGGTAACGGCTCCTCCGAACCCACGGCTGCACCCAGGGCTGTCCCACGACATGACACAGCATGACAGGACACAACGCGACAGGACATGACACAGGTGTGTGCTACATCACCAGCACAGCCAGGGAGAGCACTACCTGCTAAGCAAAACCGTCCTATGTTTTGGGGACTTAAGCATCAAAGTCACGACTGGAACCTATTCCTCAGTTCTAAAGGCAAGACAACATGCATGGATCAAAGTCCCTTCTTCTGAACCTCTCTTCATCTTAACAGGTTCCCTCAAAAAACAAAAACAAACCAAACCAGACAAAGGTTAATATCTGTGTTTGAAAAACCTATAAAATTTTGGCCGTTGACTAATCACAGTAAGATAAAATGCATTCTACACATCTTAATCTTCCCAGAAACATACCCCTTTGCTGCCTCAGTAAATCTGGGAGCTTTGAAAGCACAGCCAAAATTACAGGGACACAAAAGTTGCATTTTTAACAGGGACTGCATGCAGCCACAGAGATCTGTTTGGCAGGGAAGGGGAAAAAGAAATCTGTGTGTAAGCTCGCATACACCTTCACTGTTTCAGGCAAAGTATAATAATTTCCCTTGTGAATAGCTATAAAGTTATTGTAGCGTTAAAGCTGCGTAGACCTACAGTAATGGTATTTCCTGACATTTCCAAATGTTAAAAGGTCAACAAAAACAGTACGTATGGAAACAATCTCTTGTCATTACATTCTACAGCATGAATTAAATAAACATTTCCTCTTTTTTCTTCCTTCTCCTGTCATTCAATGTAAAAATCTAAACTATGACACCAAACCTGCATGAAACCAGTAAGAGCTTTAATTAAAGAAGAATTCAATGAAAGGAATTTATTCTGTTTCAGTCAGATCCACTTTTTCTTTGCTTACTGAGAAGTTAATGAAATTCCAACAGTAACCACTGACAAAATGTGAATCTGTCCAGAGAAAGTCTTCCCCAAAAGGAAGCTTCTTGCAGCAAAAGCCACCCATCCCTAACCGGTACACAGACTGGTGTCCCCCAAGGCAGTAGTGTTTACTGCCTTTGCTTTGCACATTGTGCAAGAGCACAGCTCCCAGTGAAGCAGGAAGTTCAGCCACTGCCTTGTACATGCCAACAAGCCCATCAACAACAACTTTCCAACTGTTTTTTGAGATCAGACTGGGATCTAGTTGCTCCTAACATTAGCCTTAATCTGCATAGGCCACATATGAATAGACAGCTCAGCAGTGGGATGCTTAATATAGCTGGTTTTGCAGCATGGATCTGAGACTCCAGACCCGCACAGTGGTTTCTTAATATCTTCTTGTATTGCCAGACAGCATGGATTATGTTTTCAGTGTGTTAAGCTGTAAATCCTATTTCATGCAAAACCTTGCTGGGCACACTGATGCTCTACCAGAGCATGACTGGGCTAAAGCAGCAAAGATGTGACTTATCTGACCTTCTACTGTGGTCCTCAGTCATCTGGCAAGCTGGAACAGGTTCAATGAAGAGCTGTCAATAAAGTCTGAACTAGACTGTTGAAAGCAATGCCCACCACAGAAGCCATGGCACTGCAAATTTCTCTTAAGCTGGGTGAAAAATAGTACCCTTCTGCATGATGAGACTGAAGGACTTTGGACAGAAGACAACCACTGGAACTGCAAGAGAAGTGGAGACACATATTGGCTAGCAAGAATGAGGGACTGATCTGATGTAACACCCAGGAGACGCTGCTATATTCAGAAGCATGTAGACATAATATGCAGCATGTGTGAAGAACTACAATAACAAGAAACTGTTAGGGAGAACATATTCTTATGAAATCTCTTCAAATTGGGCCACTATTGCTTGGGTTCACTGAAGTTCAGTGTGGAAGAGCCGGTCTTCCTCTTGGTCAACCACAGAAGCTACTTAACTCCTTTATGGACCTATGTGGAGAAATCTGCCCCCATCACTTCTCTGTTATTTTGGATTTCTATCACCAGTCCTTTGATACCCTCTTCTGGTTGTCCCTACCCCAGTTTTCTGTCTTCCACTCTTGATTTATCTGAAAACATTGACAATATTCAGGAAAACACGTCAGGAACATTTGCATTAAGAGCAGGTACTCAATCCCATGGAGGAGGCCATGAACAGAATTCTAAGTAGTGACTTGTGCTGAGAACAGAGGGGTAAGGGATTCAAGACCATCATTTCCATGTTGCAATGGCATCTGACAATCACAGTGACTGAGAAGGATGTGTTTGCCTCACAGAGACAAAGAGAGGCAACAGCAAACCAAACCTCTGGTCAGAACCATTGATACAAGAGCCCTAAAAAGTAGGCCTGAGGGAGCAGGCAGTTCTGCTAAAGCCAGTGAGTGAGAGAGACTTGGAAATGTCTTTTGCTGCCAGTTCCTGAAAGAGTTTCCTGTGTTTTCTCTGTATTTAAATAAATAAATAGATAGATTGAACTGACTGCACTGAAGATGCTCCCCACCCATAACCAATTTCTTTCTTCTGTGGGGAATAACATGGTAGATCCCAAGTCAAAAGGGAGATTTCTAAAACGGCACCACCATCTCTGTGTTGTCCAAAGTGTGCCCACCCCACAGAGTACAACCCCACCAGTAAGTTATATTCCTGGAATAATATCCAGCTGTGTCTGTTGAGGAATATCACGTGTTGTTGCTCAGCTTTCGTTCTGTTGGGAGGCCAGTTTACTATAGGCAGCTCAAAGCTTTGGGTGCAGCTCACCAGCCATATCTGGAGAACAGCCTATTCAATACTGACATTTTACTTTGATCTCATGTTTTGTGTGGGTGTGACAAAAATTTCTCTTGTGGCTCTCTGCTTTTACTGTTAGTGCTGCTCATCTTGTCCCACATCTGAAATAGGACCTGCAAACTGTACTCCTCCTAAACAGAAGTTATTTACCACACTGGTGTTGGCACTTCTTAGCCTTCTAAACATCCAATAAGTTATCTTCAAATTGTTTTCCATACACAGAAAATGCACAAACCCACACAGTGGTTGCATTGTGCAGTGTTACCTCCATCATGCTTTCTGTCCCAGGATAAATTTTACCTCTGGAGGACGAATTACTCTTGCAAACATCTGGAATAAAGCACTCTCACTATTTAGACCCAGTACTTTCAGCTGCACAGTAGCACTCACCTAATGTATGTGTGGAGGATGACACTTCCCCACCTTTCACCAGACACGTAGCCTCACACACATTATGGAAAAAGGCAAAAGTCTGGTAATGTAACAGTGCAGAACATAAACTGCTAGTTAGATCTTCAAACACACCCAATATTCCTTGGTTTAGAAGAAGACACGTGAGGCTCTGAGGACAGATTAGGGTCAACTACAGGAAGTTCCATCCCAAATGTTCTTTCCAGGACCTGGACCCAGAATGAATACGGTAGGAAAAGCCTCACTAATAAGTCAAACTCTTTCTTCTCTCACTGAATAAACCAAACATTTTTCTAACCTGTATTGTTTCTGGCTCTGCTCACCGCTCAGCCCCTTACTACAGCTTACTTCAAAATTCCTTACTGGGGGTTTGGCAGAGGGAGTATGATCTATAGCATGACCTTGCAATTCAGTGCACTGCTGTCATTTTATATAATGCGCTGTAAAGCACAGCTTTTATTGGAAATGAAACTGCATAAATAAACAGTCTAATGTGAAGTAAAACATTTTGCATTATAAATGTGCAGATTCAGGTTGAGAGAAATTAATTACTAGAGAGACAAAAATCAAGCAGCAACGTGCCTATATAATTTTGATCATTTTAAAATGTAGCCAGTGTCTAACAAATTCTGTTTCAGTTTTGTACTCTTTCATTAGGTGGAAGATTTATCCGCCTACTATAGAGACCTGAATGGAATTAAACCTGTGCCTGGGGCTCTCCTCATCCATGTGAGCTCCAACCCTCTGCTCCACTACAGCGACTATAAACAATCACTGGTTGCATGAAGTAAGGAAAAAGCACAGTGAATCCAGTTTTGCAAATCAGATCAAAGACGAGTTGGACTTTAGTTATCTAAGTGGAATCTCTTTACCTCTACCATGGTAACTCTACTTTTCCTACATATACTGTCTGACAGCTTGTTGAAAAACCATCTAGCTAATGCATACACTCTAACACGTGTTTAATTTTGTGCTTTTTCAGTCCATTATTAACTGAGCCATCACTATTTGTTCAGAATTCAAGGCTGACTGCCTCCATTCTCTTAAAAAGCATAGAGGCAAAATTCATAAGTATCGGCCTTGCATACCATACAGCATGAGAGGTGACAGTAACAATTATGTGTCTGGAAGGAGACATCCCAACCAGGCTACAGACCATTAGCTAATATTATTTCGGTGTGTCATTTTGAGAGAGGATAAACCTGTCCTGGTCGTCAGCTATGTAAAATACTTGGATCATTAGGCTAATCCTGGCATTATCTTTCTGGTTGGGTTGTTTTTTCAGTAATATACTCACAGTCATTCAGTCAAATACTTGTGCCAGAACTATCGCCCACGGAAAGCACTGATCCTCCCTTCTGAGCACCTCCGTGCTTTGCCTAACAGGTTGCAGTGTCACAGCCCCTCAGAGAGCCAGTACCAGGCACTCAACCCGCTCTGCAGCTGACCAGCCCCAGGGAGGTTGTTTGATCCAGAAAATATACCCCCAAAACTAAAATAAGAGAGAATATAATGAAAATCACAGAACCGCAGTATAGCAAATACATCTGCTTTTTCCTTCCTCCATTGCTTCAAGGCCATCCCTGCAATATGGATTTCATTAATGGCTCAGAGACAACCCTGCAGAATTACAAGTTCAAGATGTTATTGGAAAAGTCACCCCGTGACTTTTTTTTTTTTTTTTTAAATATCGTAGTTAAACCCAACTTTAAAAGAGCAATTATTTGGTGCATTGTAACACTGCCAACAATTGGGCTGGGAGTATGTACATACACACCAAGAGCATAACCAACAGCAAACATTTTCTGTGCAGCTTTCCCCAAAATAGAAAAAAATATAGGTAAAACTATGATACAGAAGCTGGGTTTGAGCAGCAATAGAGTATAGCTCTTGAATCTGCTCAACTGAAAGGTCTCTGAATCAGGGTCAGTCACTTCATCTGTGCTTATACACAGATTTATGAAACCCAAATCCTCCACTGATAGTTTTCTACTAAATCACACAATTATTTCACAGTGCTGCTATATTTGAAAGTCAGCTACTGTAACAATAAAGGATAATGCTGTCAAACAGCCTGATGTTAAAACTATTGAAACACAACCTTTTCATTGAGAAATATGTGAATTTCACCTTAAAGTTTTCAACTTGGTCAATTATCAAAGTTTCGAGTACATAAAGCAATTGCATGAAACCAGAGTGGAAACAAGACGCTGCGGTTCTGAAACAAGCTGTAAGACACTAATTAGTAGATGAGGCTGCAGTACAGCCAGACTCACCGCTGAGCTTGGAGCCCAGATACCTGCTGGACTGGGAGCTGGGGCTGGCTGTGTTGTCAGTGCTGGGTCTCCAGTTTGGCACCAGGGTCAGCCTCTCCCTGTGATCGTACAGCCGTGACTGTCACCGTGCCCCGCTGCACATCCAGTGCTCCGGGAGAACCGGATCTCCACAATTCAAACAGATGTTGGTTTTTTTTTTTTTTTTTTTTTCATGGCTAGCAAAAGAAAACAGAATCATAGAATGTTAGGTATTGGAAGGGACCTCAAAAGATCATCTAGTACAATCCCCCTGCCAGAACAGGAACATCTAGATGATGTTATGCAGGAAGGCATCAGATGGGTTTTGAATGTCTCCAGAGAAGGAGACTCCACAACCTCCCTGGACAGCCTGTTCCAGTGTCTGTCACCCTCAATGAGAAGAAGTTTCTTCTCAAATTTAAGTGGAACCTCCTGTGTTCCAGATTGTACCCATTGCCCCTTGTCCTACCATTGGTTGTCACCGAGAAGAGCCTGGCTCCATCTTCGTGACACTCACCTTTTATGTATCTATAAACATTAAGGAGGTCACCCCTCAGTCTCCTCTTCTCCAAGCTAAAGACACCCAGCTCATTCAGCCTTTTCTCACACAGGAGACGCTCTACTCCCTTCATCATCTTTGTTGCTCTGCACTGGACTCTCTCCAGCAGTTCCCTGTCCTTCTTGAACTGAGGGACCCAGAACTGGACACAATATTTCAGGTGTAGGCTCACCAGGGAAGAGTAGAGGGGAAGGAGAATCTCTCTGACCTACTAACCACACCCATTCTAATACACCCCAGGATGCCATTGGCCTTCTTGGCCACAAGGGCCCAGTGCTGGCTCATGGTCATCCTGCTGTCCATCAGGACCTCCAGGTCCCTTTCCCCTACACTGCAGACTTTTACAAAGTCTGAATTTGCTCATCACAAAGAAACCTCTCCAGGATACCATGTCCTCAGCTAGGCATGGTCTTGCCTTGGCCCAGCTGCCCCAGACCTCACTGAGGCTACCCAGCTCCTCTCATCGAGTATGTGGAAAAGCACAGCGGAGCTGGTTGGTACCTAACAGGCCCCTAAAGAGCTGTTCATAAAGCCACGTTACTAGACACATCACCTGAAATGGAGAACAAGATGAAATGTTCCATATTTTGTATCGCACTGCTGCAGTCTGGGACAAAACGACATCCCATGTTTCACCCACTGAGACAGGAGAGGACCTGCCTGATAAATGCAGGCTGTCCAATTTCTTGCATTGCATCTAGAAAGCTACAAAAGACAACTAAGAGGCCTCTACTCCAGGGTGTGTTTACAGATAAATGCTGCACGCTTTGTACACTATATACATGCCATAACAGGTTTCCTTGGTCATTTGTGATGAGCTGCCCTCAGCTGTCCTAGTCTGCCTGTTAAAAAAAGGACAGAATATTTAAAGTGTGCTTAGGTCTTCTCACACACCACTGGTGTAAGAATATTAAACTCATCCCTTCAGTCTTGTATTACACATTCTTTGCCAGTTTATTTTTTAATTGTTTTTGTGTGTGTACACAAATCCCAAGGCTCATGTGCAAATTAGGATTCCTGTCCCATGCCAATCTGGGCACATGCCTTGTTTGCATGCTCATTTAAAAATGTGAGACTTGTCGTTTCAATCTGTTACAGTAATTTAGCTCTAATGTAGAACTGGTGCCAGGGTTTTGAAGGGTTATTTTTCCTCTCCCTGGACAAACTGCTATACTGGAGTGGTTACGTTCCTACTTAATGGCATGAAGCCACTTAAAAGAGTTAACCTTCTCTATGCAAATGTTAACAATTTTCTGCTAATACTATTCTACTTAAAATAAAATAGAAAATCAGCTGCTGCTGTTACTGAAATACGCAGGTACTCTGAACCATGGCATGATGGCAGAGAGGGCTCTTCAGTTTGCATCTGTGTCACAGAAAAACCCTGACCATAGGCTCTGAAATAACCAGATTGCTCTGGATATGTTTGCAAGTAAAATGAGCTTACTGTAGCTCCATGTAATTCTCTCTCTCACAGCATTCTCCATTCTCTTCCTTTCACATAGTGTTACAGACAGCAACACAGGAATCCAGCACTATCCACCATGGCTAAAGGAGCATCAGCCTTGGAGACGGGTAGACAGCTCTGAGGCCAAAGCAGAGGCCCAAAGCACGCCAGAGGGTAAGAAATGTGCTGGCAACTTGTTCCCATGTCTGGAAATCTAAATTCTGAGACGTGGAAACCTTAATTCTGAGATGTATAACTTCATCTTGCAGATGCTGAGTTGAGTGGTCAGAGCAGTTGTCTTCAATTATGGTGAGTGCCAAAGGGTGGAGAGAAACAAAGATGGTAACAAGAACTCGATGCTGTTCTGCCAGCTCCTGAAAGATTATATGTTTATTCATTTAGTTAGTTACCAAAACACCAAGCTTTTTCAAGAGAAATCTAGACTTTGTATATGTCTCTGTGCAACACAAGTGCACAAACTAATCTTCATCCAAGATGGTAGTTAGATACAGTGGATGGTAACAATACTGATGTTTACTATTTATAATACCCTCTTGGTCAAAATCCAGGAATCTGACATGTGTACTGAGGCATTCTGAATTTCCCAAAAACTATCATCACAAGTAACTCAGATTATTAGCTGCAGAGCACCCAAGTACGTGGTTGGTAGCACACACTGTCCTTCTCTGAAATGCTAATATTCCAGTTCTATATGTCACTTGTCAGGAGAGAGGACTTCTGGACAGAAAAGGCTTAGGGTCAGAAATGACATGATTTATGGCAGAAAGATCATAAGTCTACTCAGTAGATCTTGGCACCCCTTTAGGAAATATTGATTAGATGGTGAAATGCTTAGCTTTCTTCTTTGTGGAACAATTCACTTTGCCTGGGCTATTCAAACTGAATTATATTGTATATGAAGGAAATGACAGGAAGAGAATGTTGACTCAGGCTCAGAGGAGTCTCACCACCTCCTGCTTTCAGCATTGCCTTAAGCCATGCAAAACGTCCCTTCAAAGCACCGTCAGTGCCGCCACAAATAAAAAGTTAGACCTGATTTAGCTCTGGCCGTCTCAACATCTGATGCCATACACCGTTCCCTTTTCTGTGCTGCTTCAGGTTTAAGCACAACTTAAGACTGTGGCTCTCCCTGCTGATAGATCTTGTCATAGGGCATCATGCCTCTCTCCTGTCCATCACCTGGTGTGGGTCTGAGCCACCTTTCCAGAGGTGCTCTGCCACCAGTTTCCTCGGTACAGCACTACCAGAAGGCCACCTGCTGCTCAGGGAATACCAAGGAGTCAGACCAAAGCAAAGCTGCGTCAGCCCATGTGATTTGTCTTACCTTGCAAGGGCAAGTTCCAGTGCTGGCGCTCAAGCTTCTTGTGATTGATGTTTTTCCCTTTACTGTATCAGGTCTGGTTTAAGTTGTAGATGTTAATAGTTGACACTGCCCTTTCACTTCTACTCTAAGCCACCGTGAAAACGCTGGGTGGCATTAAATAACAAAGTAAAATATGTGCAATAAAATAAATGCATTGTATATACTAGTAGGATAACATTCTTCAGATGGCTGGAATCCCAAATAAAGCATCAATAACGAGTAGCATAACACCTTCAGAGAGAACAAATCTGAACCAGCCAGACTCTGGGTTCTTGGCTTTTCAGCATGTAAGAAATCAGTAATTTTATTTGCCATAATTTACAACAGGTTTTGAATGTTTCTCTGCTTCCTTGGCTAAAAGAATAGATCCATAAAAATCATGGTGTCATATGCAAATGGAGATACTACGAGTTCAAAACAGAGAGAATACAGCTTAAGGCCTCTGTCTCTTAAATTTTAAACTTCTAAATGTGGGGGCAGGAAAAAAAAAAAAAGGACTACTATGATTAACTTTGCTACCAGATCCAGAAAAAAAATGAAGGTAATAGATTACAGCAAAGAGAAATCTATGGAGCCTATACCTGGATATCCATCAAATGCTGTAGGCAGCAGCGCTGCAAACTGTGCCCACAAGGTCACACCCTTCTGGTGGATTGAGGGTCTTTTGTTAAGCCTTCAAAATTTCAAAACATGCTGTTCCGAAGGCCAGAGCCTTTTGAATCAATGGTTTGTGAAAATAATTCACCAACACACACAATGGTTCAAAAGCTATGGTATATAACACAGTACGTATCAGCCACATTCTTGGTGTTCGGGATACTGTGGGTTTTGTTTAAATTGTTTAGCAAGGAGAACAGTTCCTGGAAAGAAAAGAGGTTGCATAGATTAAAGTTTTTCTTCCAGATCAATGAATGCTTTATGTTTGAAGGTTACTGCTACCACCAAATTGTTCACATCTGCAGGGCTACATTTAAAAAAGAGACACCATTGGATTTCAAGAGGTATTAAAGAAAGCAACAGGCAAAATCCTCGCCAAAACGATATTTTATCTTTGTAAAGACAGAACTTGGTAAAACAAGTTTCACATTTTCCTCAACTGATTTCTATGCTCCTGATTGAATATGCAGATGATAAGAAACACAACAGATTGTTCAAAAGACGTCTGTCAAAGATTCTTACTTTTCTGCAAACATAAATGCAGCCTGTGATTTGGCAAATGAACACAACATTTTTATGTTTTGATTGTTGATTTTGCTAACTCTGACCAAGATGAAAACTTCAAACAAACAATGTAGAAGCTATACCTGCTTAATGTAAGAGTGATTTGCTAGAACTAGAACTGTTAATAGAAACGGTATTTATTTCTCCTTCTAGCTCCATCCTATCCTGTTTACAATCTGATAATCTGTTTCAGAATAGTTAGCTTATAGATTTATAAGTCATATGTGGTCAAAGAACACACCCTTCAAAAAATATATGTGAAGTATTGTCCCAAAATAATAAGTTATGTTTATTTACCTAAAATCTCACACATGCAAAGTATCAAGAATCATTTGAAACTTAAAGATCCATAATAAAATTCTGAACAAGAAAAATAAAGGCTCTGAATGTACGCTTACAAGCACTCTATAATTATCAACAAGGCTTTCTTTATGAAACTCTTGTTTCTCTTAGTTGCTGCTTTAGTTCAATCCACACAGGACTACAGAAAGGGAAACATCTCAGTTCCTGTATAAAATACAATCTTTTCCCTCGATGGCAAGAGGAAAATCATGATGCATAAGAATTCTTTAATATGTTTGCCTTTAGAGTTTATTGACTTTACTCTTACTGGTATTTTACCATGTAGGAATAACATTTAGCTACCAAAACTGAATCCTTGCTAATTTAAAACCCCATCAATTCAACTGCATTTTTTAACAAGTTGTGTTAATCTAAGCAGCACAAACCTAGCTGGGCAGAATGAGCTAGGTCAACCACCTATATTTTAAAGGTTTTCGTTCTTAAAAAAAAAAAATTAAAAAAATATATCAAGTCTAAAAATGAACAGCATAAATCAGGATTCAGTGACTTAAAGGTGGAGCAAATATCCCTCTGGGATAATAAATCAAGTTAGTACTTGAATTTGTATCATCTGAGAACATCTTTCAAATTTATTTATTAGGTAGCTGAATGATTTTATCTTATCCATGTGTAGCCATCTAGTTCTGCCTGTATCAAGCTGTTCCAGACTGCATCTCCCTGAGCAGTAGCCTGTGCTGCATTGGAAAGAGGCTACCATTGATGAATATGGTTTTGATTTTGGAAAAGTGAGCTGTCTGTCTTTATCATGGATTAAGGTATCATTCGAAGGTACACAGTACACTCGGCTCGGAGCGGGCCAAGGTTGTCTCCATGCCTGCCAGCCCTCCAGCCAGGCTCTCCATCTGGTTCTCATAACGCTCCCCAGCTACATTTCATCTCGTAAGCTGAGGAGACGACGCTCGATTAAAAGCAGGCCCAGCAGCGATAGGCTTCAGAAGTCAGGGCAGGTATTCTAATTATGTAACACATGTAGTCATTTCTGGTACATAAATTGGCTTCTTACCGGTACGTATTTTATTGGTACTGATTTCTCCAAGAATGGGCACTTTAAGGTAAATTACATCACCCTCTGCAACACACTGGGGTAAGGAAAACTTCTGCTTGTGTTTTGCCTCTTTAGTCTACTTTCAACTACCTTAAACCACTAGAACATCAGTAAATACCAAGTAGCCTGAACCCTTGCAGCCATAAAGACATCCCTCCCTGAGCAGGAGGTGCTGCAAGAAGACTCACATTTTCTGAAGTCTGTTTTGTCACTGCATTTTCAACACCGCAGCCTCCGCCTTGCAACAAAACTCACCCCAGCGCAGATCCTCAAGCTCACACAAAACCCCTGGAGTTCATTTGGATTCAGGGCTGTGAGCTTCCAAAGTGGCTGGTCCTGTTGCTGTATAAAAAACTGTATAAAAAAATCTGATTTACAGTTACCATAAGTACTATTTCAAGAGCAGCACACAAAGCCACACAGCAAGCATTACACTTGCTCAGCGATATCCTTCTGAATATTGGTTGAAGTTACTTCCATTGTTTCTGAAATAAAAGAGATTTATTTAGGCCCTCATTCAGGAAAGCATTCAAGTATAAGTTTAAATAAAAGAGCTAGAAGTATAATAAAATAAATCGTCTAAAGTACACTAAAATATCTGGCATGGAAATTTTCTGAACCCTTTCTAGCAGATTTTTGACATAAAACAGAATTCATTAACATCCTACTGCAAGGAATCACATGTTTCTCTAGTAAATAAAAGGTAAATAGCCTCTCTGAATTGAAAATCGACAATTTTAAAACACAACCCCTCCAAAATGAAAATAAAGTCACCTTGCTAAAAGTGTTCCAAGCCAGAGGTGACGGTGTAAGCTATTTCTCTACCCTAATGAAACAAGTATCAAACCTTTATGTGTCCAGCAGGTGACTGAACTTATCAAGCAAAATGCTGAATTTCTATTGATTTTGCTGTAACAAAAGCCACCACCTAGTGCCAGTGTCAAGTCAGGATCACAGGAACAGTTACATTGTTCCATAGATATGGTGGCATATACCGCTGCAAGGCAACCTATTCAAAAGCTATCGATCAGCTCCACAACTACTTCTTTTTCCACCCAGCTCGTGCACACTCAGTGAACTAGCAAACTGTTTTGATACACAGCAGACTTGAAAAATCCCCAAATTACCTCCAGCTACTAGGAACATTTCAGCAGATATCTTGGATTTGTTACTCTTACCTAAATCGGTGTGTCAATAAACAGAAAATACCTTAATGCTTGATATGAGTCTGTTATTTCTCCTGAACTGTCCTGGAATCCTAAACTTCCACCTGTCCAACATGAAGGGAGCATCTCACAGAATTTACTGCTTAGTGGAATTTACCCTACAGGATGCTTTTCTTTTTTTCTTATCCCACAGGAGGGTAAGGCTCCAAGACTATTGAAAAAGTTCAGCAGAGGTCAGCATTATACAACCTCTGTGTGCATTGTAGCCCTATATTTAAGAACACATTTAGTTACAATTTATTTCCATGGCCTGATTTATTTTTTAGCAGCCCATGTGAATTCTTTCAGGATGACATTAAATCATTCAGCTGCACCCATTGTGTTGGATTCAGTATAGACTGGACCAAAGAATATATAGGCTGAATGCCACTCTGTCTCTTAGGAATTACATGCTTGCTAGAAGTAAATTATGGTGTATTATAATACAAAAGCATCGTCATGAGTTATTTGTGGCTAAACACCAAAACAAAGGAATATGTGGCAACATCTGATACACAATTGACTTACAGCCATTTGCTCCAAGGAATTAGTTACTAATCAAAATGATTGCCATTAACTTGTTCTGTAACAAAACTTTGCACAAAAGAAAACCAAAAGCCCTTCATGTGGCCACAGAAAGCCCCATTTTTAGGCTAATGCTCCGCTAGATGTTGGGCCACCCCTCTTAGGCTTGTCTGTTCCACCTAAACTGAATTAACCAGACATTTTACTTTAAACTTGGTCCTCCCCATCCAGGCTCCAGCTCTCTGTTGATCTGTTCCTGCACTTGGTGCTGCAAGCCAACTTTGCACATGCAGTGCTCCCCACACACTCTGAACTGCTCTCATTTACTTTTCCTTTTCATTTCACCCAGTTTGTTTCCTCAAGCCCTCCAGAGTCATCCTGATTGGTGTCTCTGGATGCTATCACAGCACAAATAATTTGAGGTGAAAAAGGCTCCGTTCTGAAAATGGAAGCAAGTGAACTCTTGGAAAGAATTTGAACATTTCTAGAATAAATAAAACATTTTAAATGTTATTCAAATAACTTGCTTTCACCTCTCTTTTTATTTCCTTAAAGTTAATTGGAAAGAAAGAAAGAAGTCACCAGGACACACATTCCAGGAGTCTCCTTGGTATAAATCAGGCAGCACACACACTGCACACCAGTAACAATGAAATGACCCCTTAAAATACTGCATTTCTTGCCAAGCATAACTTCTTCGAAGACTTTAAACTTCACCACTGGCCAAAAGTTGAACACTGAAAGTCCTTCTTTTCCTAATTGAAGTTGAGGCACAATTCAGAGAAAGGGAAAGGCAACCCATCTCAGCTGCTGTTTTCAGTTGAAAAGCAGGCCCAATAGTTAAGATAGAAATGGTCTCAGACTCCAAACCCCCAAATTCTCCTCAGGGACCAGCCTACCACTCTCCCATCATCACTAATTCGGGTGTATCTTTTTCTCAGAATGCCTGTGGAAACCACTCACACTTGCTGTGTTTGGCCCATTCAATTCCAGACAAGATCCTGTCCTGGGGTACCCACCAAGATGCAATTTGAATTGTAGGACAGAGGAGCAAGGTCAGAAGTGCCTTGTGATCGACCTTGCTTGCTGTGCTGTAACGACCCATCAACACATGGAAATCAGAATCGCGGAAGTTGAACAGTTCAGTTTAAGAGCGAATGGAAGGCAAATACGGCAGAGCCTTATTCCTCCCACAAGTTTACAGCTTTGTTCCTGTGACTCCTGTGCACTTGATAGATTGGATACTAATGGGCCACAGGAAACAAAACCAGATGACTAAGGTTAGCCAGTAAATCTTAAGCACTAGGAAAAGCCAAAAATAGGCTGCGTTTAGCTCCTCCCATGTTATCGAGCTATTCAGAATAAGCACAAACACTGAGAAAATTATTCATAATTTGCATTTAAATAGAATCTGCTATTAGAGGGTATCACAGCACTTTATGACTGTTAAATATTTTTGTTACTAACAGTATAAGTGCCTGACACTCATCTGCAGTGAAAAATGTGTCAAAGAATAGGAGACAAACTGCATAGATATATTGCACACACCACTGCAGGTCTCACTCAAAACAACTGAAAACCTTTAGAAGCAAAAGTGAAAATAGCTGAAATATAAAATCCTTTATGTCAAAAGACTTCAGAAAATAGTTTCTCTCGAAAGTTTTTCCTTCCGCTGCTTTCTGTTAGGAGAAAGAAAAAAATCCCTCCACAATCCCCCTCTTCAAAAGAAAATGCACGTTTGATTCGACTGAAAGAGCTCAGTGTCATGAATCAGATCTCCCTTTTTTGAGGATAGAAGATCCCAACAGATTTTCTACCTCTTCTGCTCATAGAATTCAAGTTGTTTCGGGCAGTTATTAAGAAAATAACCACACAAAGTGAAACATTCAAAAAATGCAAAAGAGGCCAAGCAACCCTGTTGCTTTCCCCGTATCCTGCACACTCAACCCCTGCAAATGCAGAAGTGCCATTTGACACTAATAACTCGCTTGCACAGTTTGCTTTTAGCATCTGTGCCTGTATTTAGGAAAAGTAAAATCAACACTGCACCCAACAACAGAAAATGGTTTAGCACATAAAGTAAGGTTCCCAGCTGGTCTATATGGGGACAATTATAAGGGATATGAACCAAGCAAACAGAGATAAAGCCTATGAAGACTGAATGCCTGTTACTTAGCACTTCCAGCAGATACCCTTTCACATCAGTCTCCCGCTCCAGTTCACAAAATAGGCTGCTGCCATCTTATGGAAGAGACCTTGAAAAGCATTTGGTCCAAAAATAATTCTGCTCTTCTTCCCTTGCTCCTTTTCTTCATCCCACTTGCTTTACTCTGCGATTAATAACTTTTAAAAAAATAATTTACTTGCTTTGTAAAGATTTGCCTATCGTGCAAATCACCTATGATTTTACAGTAACTTTAGAGCGTCCAGGAAGTCAGACAGAGCAGTGTACTGAGAAAGGGAACACACCAGCCAGGCTGTGAATCCTGACACCGCCTCAGACAGAGGTTTCTTGTATGATACAACAAAAGCCAGCTGGAGCCATTCAGCCACTACGGGATAAAGTCATCATTTTTGTTCAGTCTTAAGGCAATCATTCTCTGTGCTCCATCTCTGGCCTTCTCTATATGGCCAGCTTGAACCAGTTTAACTAAAGGTGTGACTTTTAACATGCTTACTGAGGTAAATGAAAATATACCATCTTAAGCCTGAAGCCAGAATGTACACAAGGGCTCGATTTCTCCATCTGTAAGGCACAAAGAGCTGCATTTCCAGCATGTCAGGGAGCTTTGCTGAGATATTTTGCCTTTGATCCAAAAGGGAAATCCCTCCACAAGTTTCCATGTTGCTGCATGACAGAAATGCAGATTTGAGACAAGGACTGACCGCCTGTGAAAGGAGAGTGGCCAGCAAGGCTGAGATACTGCATTTGTGTGAATGTAGGACTCCCACAAGTTCACAACTCTTCTTGTCACTTAGGACATAGTATTCAACTTGACTATTTAAATCAAAAACAGTTTTGGAAGGAGTATGATCAGCACAAGAACCAGGATAAATGCATGACAGAAGTCAGGTGCTCTCTTCACCTCCCACACCAGCAAACACTGACCTGCTACGAGCAAGCCCAAGCTCCGCAGCCCTTCTGTGACTGATGCTAAATGGTAAAATGCAAACCCTGGTCAACCACTTAAATCTTTTTGTCTAACGTGGCCTCAGTTCTTCATTTTCCTTCGCACCCTGAAAGGGTTTCCAATCCACTGTTAATTGAGGAGAACATTCAAGAATTCTTGCTGAGAATAAACAGCTCTTAGTGTCTAGGTTTTTAAGCAATATTAGCTAGATTTAGGTGACTTGCATCCAAGAATCCTACAAGAATTAATGAAGAGATATCTAGTCATTTGATAGCTATGTTTAATAAATACTGAATTCCACTGAAATACCACAAAGGAGAGAAGTTATGGTGCTCTATCAGTATCCAAAAAGGCAAACAGGAAGCTATATAGACATTAATCCCGGACAATGCAGTAGAAAGATGATACAGTATGTCATTAATAAAGAATGAAAGCGTATTTCAATCACTGTGCTTCTAGGAGGCATGAACCAGAGAGAACTATGCTAGGGATTGAAAAGATTGCTAAGGGCTTTTACAGTCTCCAGAGCTTCAGGTAACTGCACAAAACAGGTTGGGTAAGGGAAAAATGGTAGCAAAACACAAGAGCATAAGTCTTTAAATGAGATTTGCCAGAGGGTGAAATAACCAGTAGAAATAAACATTTTTAAACACCATTTATTGGAAAAGGGTCTCATCAGAAAAATCTGCTTTCCTTCTTTGAGGCAAACACAAAGGAAGTGGTGAGGAAAATGGCACAGGAGTTTGACACAACACGATCAGACTTTCTAAAGAAAAAGCTCACACCACATGGTATCTGTAAGCTCCGTGCTCAACAGATTAAACTGACATCACTCAGAAGGCAAATGTCAGCCAGGAACCTCAGACAGTAGCATGGCCATGACACCGCGGGCACTCTTTGCATCAAGAGTTTGTAAAAATTGTGAGTCCTTGCTAGTAACAGTCAAAACCCCCCAAATTTGACAGACTGCTGAGCAGAAAGGCAAAGAAACCCTATAGAGACATCAGGATCTTCTGGTAAGATGAGTCCATTGAAACAGCACATACATCCAGCATATCATTCTTTCCAAGAGCAAAATTGTAACTGAAATCAGCTCTAATCCAGAGGAAGTATAACAGTCACCTCTCTCTCACCCAAAGCCATAGGGCTAGAGCAACAGTGCACAGCCAGCCCTGGCTCCTGGGTCAGGCCATAACCTCGATTTCCCCATACTCCCAGTGCACCTGAGCAAAGCTTATAGATAGGATCACTGAACTACCACAAGCAAGCTATGACTACTGTACTATGGGGAAAGAAATGGTTGGGGTGAAGAACATGAGCTGGGAACTCAGGCATGCTAGTTCAAGCTGTGGGTTTCTGTCTCCTCATGGGATTTTTCACAAACAATTTGTGCCCGCATACCCAAGGGGAATTTGCTACCTAAATGCTTCCACAGAAATCAAGACCCATCTTGCAGTGATTCAGGGAGCTGATCTCAAAGCACTGCAGAGGGCTTATGATTGCAGAGAGCTCACATGCCCTGGTAATGGATAGCCGCAGGTGCCCAAGGCAAACAGACTGCCTTCTTTCTCTCATATCAGCTTGCAGAGTCTCATTTAGCAGCATTTCTTAGTTATGCCTGCAAATATCTTATTATAATGTTCACATTGGCCTTTAAATAAAAATTCCAGCACTTCCATGGCCCCTTATTAACGGAGAGATATAAAATTTCAGTAAGGAAAGAAATTGTGGTTTCAAGGGTCCACTTAGTCTCTAATCAAAGCATAAAAAAAGGACTTTTTAAAAATATGTACTGAAGATATGAAAATCAAACTGCCTTTTGTGTTTTTTTTTTCTTTTACTTTTTTACTTTCCTGAAAGGCTCCTCCAAACAGCTGCGTTTAAAATGGCCTTTCTACAGTGCCTGGTGTTTTCTTTGGCAAATTTGGAGAGCTGGGTTTTGGGATAAACTGAATTGCATCAAAAGACCAAAACAGGATTAGGAGATTCGACAGGACTTCATAAAAATCAGTTGTGCGTGGGCAAAGCAGGAATTTTTCAATAGGTCATTTTAAAGATAAAAGCTCTGGAGGAAAGAGTTTTGCTTGGTGGCAAATTCCTTTAACCCTTGCAAAGCCTACAGGAGAGCCTGCAAGGGAGGCAGGGCTTACAGAGTATGAGAACACACAAACTCTCACATTTTAAAGTTATTTTACAATCATTTTTCAAACCACGCACACATGCACTTGAGCAACAGCATGGTCCTAAAGATGGGCCTTTCTGTCCATCTGTCTTGCAGGCAGTTTGAGGCTGGGGGAGGCAGAAAGGAGCCAATTCTCTCTTTAATATTCACGGGCCTACTTTTCATTTCCCTGCCACCTCCTAATTTGCTCCCTCACTTCTCCATATCAGTTATACTGTAAATAAACCTAGGGATCAAGGGAAATAAAGAGTGTATGCTACCTGCAAGGAGATTTTGCCCCCGCTACAGGTGTAGGTCAAACTGCAGAGCTCTATCACCAACAGCTCCAACAGCACAGGATGGGAACTGCAGGAGGAGTGATGCACGTTTCGACATGATGCACACTTCTAGAGCATGTTTTGAACAGTGAAACACTCAGAAGATACATAACCCCTTGCTAATAGATGGCAACTGCTTTATTTAATAGTTCCTCCATTAGAGGTATTGAAGTAACCCTTCTAGCAATGTGGACAGTGTTTGCAAGTAATTGCAAAATATCATGTTATGCTTCAGGATAAGCTACCATTAAACTACGTTGCTGTCTCAGCACCATATAATTTTTTCCCTTTCTAATTTCAGCCAC
Organism: Patagioenas fasciata; assembly: GCF_037038585.1. Classification (NCBI taxonomy): domain Eukaryota; kingdom Metazoa; phylum Chordata; class Aves; order Columbiformes; family Columbidae; genus Patagioenas; species Patagioenas fasciata. The sequence goes on along the minus strand of NC_092521.1, from coordinate 152,040,357 downwards.
GACTGTAAGATTGAACATCCCTAAAATATTTCCAATCTAATCTCCTTTTATTGCTAAATTAACATCAGATCTAGAACTCTCCACTAAGTATAGGGAAACCACACTAACGTTAATCACTTACATGTGGTCACTAACACACTAATAGCAGCCGCTCTAAGAGATTTCAGGCACACAGTGCTGCCAGTGCTTAACGCAGCAGGAAAGCGCATGGAGCCATCAAACACCGGCCTGAGTCAAGGGAGAAGGATAAGCACCGAGCAAACGAAAGAATGTGATTTTAAATTACTGAAACAACACTCAATTATATTATTTACTTAGAGACAGAAAAAACACTCAAACACTATCTGCCAGAAAAATTAGGGGTTCTTCAGCATTTGTTTTCGTGTGTTTCCATGTCTGCTGACTTGACTCGTGCCACTGCAGCCGGGCACAGCAGGGGTTGATCACCCCAAGGATTTGCCTCAGCTCAGGAGCAGCTACTTGAAACACCACAGCTTTTTAGCGCTCGTCTAGGAGGCAAAACTCCAAGCAGACATTCTGACATATGTAGACTACCACAGGATCATTAAACTAAAAACTCAGGTTTTAGTGAACAAGAAAAGGCTCAGAGGTGTTTTCCTGTACACAAATAGAGACACAGAGCACTTAAGCTGCTTTCTTCAGAGCCACACTGAGAGAGCTAAGTCTATTACTACATTTAAGCTTTTTGATATGGTTCACTTCCACAGACACTGATACATTTTAAAAAAAAAGAGGTACAGGCTCAGAGAGGGATTACATTACTAGTTCCATACTGTATTACCCAAAAAGAAAAAAAAAAATTGAAAAGGCATCACTTTACAGTGAGCAGGTTTCCTGTCCAGCAGGAAATGCAACTGCTTCTTTATTTTACACATCATAAATGAAACAATCTTCAGCTTGGTTCCATTAGGCACACAGGCATCACCTGGCAAATACAGGTTTCAGTAGAACCCCCAGCTAAGGGAGCATGTTCTCATTACAGCAAAGGAAATAAAGGTTAAACAGAAGGACAAGCTTTCCATTATTAAGGTTCCAAAAACACTGAAAAAGGTTGTCTGCGGAGGCAATAAAATCTTAATTGTTTGGATTCTTGTAAGAATATTTTAAATACATGAATGGTTTGAGTGTACTTGATCCTTTCTCAGGGTAAAGAGAAAGACTACTGTGGTGTCTTAAAGTCCTTTCCTGCTCTGTTTTCCCAGACTAAGTCTGCAAACAAAGGATGTATTCAGACTTGAAGCTAGTACAATAAAATGTTCCAATCTGTTTACTGTCAAATAATTTTGACTTCTCTGGAGGGCACGGCAAATGCATTTCAAGGACTTTATTGCTTCTCACTACTACTGTGAAATATGTAGCAAATCATTTCCACTAAGGTCAGAAGACTGCTACTCCTATTTTGAGGATCACAAGAGAAAGGAAGCGCATCATTGCAGTCCTTCAGGTGTCACTGCTCCCTATCTGCAACTTACAGGAGGAACTTCATTGCACATCATTCTGATTGTTTCAGTGTCACAGAGTTTGCTTCTCCTCTCCAGGCAAAAGGAAATTACAAGATTAAAACATGACCTTTTCTTACAGTTCAAAGGGAGGAAAGAAGGAGCCAAGATATTTCCAGAGTAAAACTCACCTGCTGGCTCAGTTCACAGAAATCTGTAAGCCTGCTCATCACATTTCATCATGTTTGCCTGTGAAACAACAGAAGTTTCCTTCATTCCTTTTGCCAGTGAGCTTGCAATCCTACAAGAAAGCAGGAGTGTGGTAGGAAGGTGCTCCTGCCCCTGGAGCAAGATTAGACACTTAAACCTCACAGCTGGAGCAGGTCCATTCCCAAATATGCTCCCTATGGCACCAAAGCAGAGAAGACCAAGGAAGCAGCCTGCTTTCTGGAGGAGTACATTCAGCTATTGAGCTCTGTGTTGCTTCAGCCAGACTGCCATCAGTATCTGACCTCCCGCTTCTGCACCTCATTAACAGGTTGTTGATGCCTTCTACACCCTTACTTACTCACCACCCTTCTACCTGGACTGCTAAATATACAGAGGGAGGCACAGGCATTCGGGCCTGACACAAAAGGGTGCTGCTGTGTCTTCTGGTTCACACCAAGGAACAGCAACGTGCTGTGATAACAGCATTATTGCTGCCATTTTGTGGACCTGAAAAAAGACCGCTGCACCTTAACACTCATCTCTTCCAAACAGATCTGCTAATTTAGTAAGTCCTCTCCTACAAGCTTTGAGTCACTGTAATTTACAAAAGGGCCTGTATAAATAACACCTGCAGTCTTGAAAACCAACAATTCGTTAATTCAAACACAATTGCCAAAGCTTGAATGCTGTCAGTGCTCCAGCAGATTGCATTGGAAAGCGTCTGAAAGACCATTAAGACTTCACTAGAAAACGTAAGGTCCTGTACTGAGTACAGGATTGGCTCTGCAATTTTCTGGACTCCTCCCTATGGCCACATTTAAACTCTGCTACCTGTTAGGGCATTTTAGCACTGGTGTCCATACAGCCCAGCCACCCTCTGGGATGAAGCCTGTGCCTTGTACCAGTGATCCCATTGGAAGGACACCAGGGTGTGCAGGCCTGACAGGAGCCGAATATCATCCCTGTTATCTCCTCAGGGGAGCAGCTGGTGGAGCAAGACCCCAGCATATGCTGTGGGACAGACCTTCTCCACAGCTTCAAGGCACATGGCGTAAGCTCCCTTAGAGTACAGCTTAAAGCACCAGAGGAACGGAAAGGAAGCTGTTCTCTGTCAAACTCTGTACTAGCAGAGGCGATCTGCTGCTGCTGCTAATGAAAGTACATTTTTCTCTTCCTACCGGTTCTTATCCCTCCAAAAGAAAACTGTTCAAGCTCATTCTAAAACAAGTACCCACACATCTTCCAATGCTTATACAGCTCAGTTACAGGAGGATTTACCAACAACATCAGCAGCAGCGCTTGAAAGCGCAACCTTGCAGGGATTAACCTTCCTAACTTTTTAAAAGCAGTTCAACCATTTTCAAGCCAAAATTTTTTTTGTATTTGCTTTTGCTGGATTTGCTTTACCAAACAAACAATTAAAAAAGGCTAAGGTATTAAAAGACAGTTTTCTTCTGTCAGGAAACCAGACATAACCAGGTACAGATTCACTAGCTGAAGAGAACTTGGCTCCTGTCATGTTTCTCAGTATTTCATAGCCTTTGGTGTCCATCAACACACAAGGGCATACAGAGTAAAAGGCCCCATCTTTTCCTGGTTGGCAAAAGACAGTGAAAAATACATATGCCCGCTACAAACTGAAGTTAACAGTGGTTTCTCTGAGGTAGTGCACCTTCAAAAAACAAATCCACAAGTTTTGCCATGAAATCTTTACTGTTCATTAAGACCTGCCCAAGAGGGACGTCATCTCCAACCCCCAGTTCCCAGATACAGTGAAAGCTCTGCAGTCAGCATCTCAGATGTCTCTCAAACCATGTTCTAAGGTTTATCTGTGTTTTGCTTTAATTGCATTAACATTTACAGCCACACAGGTTTTCGGGCTTCTTATGGCCATGCCCACGAGCACAAAAAGCACATGGGTACTGCAGGGCCTTTCTACAGCTTTGGCTAGAGAAGCAGGGCTGCTAACCCACCTTGAAGTCCCAGCAGATGGCCTAGCATGAAGTGACTCCAAGCCCTCCCTCTACTGAGGGAGGAACACCTACTTCTTCAAATCAAAAGAATCTCATTTTCATACCCCACAGGAGGTAATAGCATTTCTTCCTCTCCCCCCATCTCTTACAGCATTCTGACACAGTAACACATCAGGTTTGTCACAGCAAGGTGCCAGCAGTACCAGTTGTCACTGTCTAACACATAGAGGCACCACCATCAGCAGTTATCAAACACAATCAGGAATTCAGCTCTTCTGAAAAAATTGAAATACTGCATATCAGTCTCTGTGGCGCAATCGGTTAGCGCGTTCGGCTGTTAACCGAAAGGTTGGTGGTTCAAGCCCACCCAGGGACGAGCTCCCTTTTAAGGACCAAAAGGAACTTCATGAAGTCCGACAAGGGAGAGCGTCAAGTCCTGCCCGTGGACATGAACCACCCCCTGCACCAGCAGATGCTGGGGCCTACCCCACCAGAAAGCAGCTTGGCCAAAAAACACCTGGGTATGCTGGTAGGCACCAGAATAAACATAAATCAGCAAAGTACCCTGGCAGCCAACAGTCTCCCAGCTGCCTTAGGAGGGGCATTGCCAGCAGGTGAAGGGAGGTGATCCTTCCACTCTATGCGGCACTGAGGGGGCCACATCTGGAGTGCAGTGTCTAGTTTTGGGCTCTGCAGTACAAGACATGGACATACTGAAGAGTGTCCAAAAAAGGGCCAGAAAGATGATAAAGGGACAGAAGCATCTATCCTATGAGGAAAGGCTGGAATTGTGCAGTCTGGAGAAGGCTCGGGGGCATCTTGTCAATATATATAAATACCTGAAGGGAGAGTGCAAAGAGCATGGAGCCAGGCTCTTCTCAGTAGTGCAAAGTCACAGGACCGAGGCAATGAGCACAGAATGAAACACAGAAGGTTTCATCTGAATATCAGGAGGCATTTTTTCATTGCGACAGTGACCGAGCACTGGAACAGGTTTCCCAGGGAGGTTCTGGAGTCTCCCCTCCTTGAAGACATTCAAAAGCCATCTGGACACAGTCCCAGGCAACCAGCTCTAGGCATCCTGGCTCAAGCAAGGAGGTTGGACCAGATGAGCTCCAGATGCCCCTTCCAACCTCAACCATTCTGTGATTCAGGATACTGCTCAGTAGAAAAATCTAAGTCAAATCAAATCCAGACAAATGTGATCTCTGACGTCTGGCACCATGAGTACCCAAGATAGCACATATGGGCTGGATGCAGCACCTTGAACATTTATATCAAACATCCATAGCTAAATAGCAGTAACTTGTGCGGATCATAACACAACCTGCTCAAGTTTTGCAAGTGTTTGAAAAAAAATGCATCCAGTTCAGCCTCTAAACATAGAATTATTACACTAAACTAAGGGGCAAGATCAGCAGGATTACTGTAGTTCACATCCTCAGGTTACTGGCAAACAAGGGAACTAACAAAACAAAGCACACAGAGCAGCTGGCACCATGGTATGTGACAGCAGTGAGAACACCACTGCTTCCTGAAGTGATGCCAAGGTTGATGAGACAGCCACTGGTATTATTCGGGGACTTACTGAACTCACATTTTCATTTAGTTAAGACTTACTTCGAGCAAGCTGCTCATCTCATTATTGCAGTACAATAGGAAAAGTGATGCTGTAGTTTGGATAAAAGCCCCACTAGTAATAAAAATAATAATAAAAAAATCATGAAATCTCCAGCAGAAGCCTGTCCCACCTCCCTTTTTAAAACCGTGGAAGAAGAAATCCAAGACAAAGCCGTACCACCACTTTGTAGTATTGTTCCATGCTAGTGTAAAAGCTATGGAAACAACTTCAGTTTTCACTGTCTTTAATGATCATGTAAGACTTCTCACTTATCTCATTCTGGTTTAGTAGTTTCTAATAAAACTATCTGCCACAGAAATGGATACTCTCATCACACGATGAAGAGCAAACAATAGCTATGCCCATTATCCCTCAGCTACCTACTGAGGTAGACTGGAGGATCTCTCCTGCACACTTTTCCAACTGCAATGCTCAGTATTGCACATAGACCTAGGCTTAGGTCAGCATTAAGCAGAGGTTACAACAGAGCTTGCAGTATCTTCAGAGATGCTTGGCATTATAGCTACAACAGTGAGAGTATGCTCGGAGATAATGGTGATACAACTCTGACCCGCAAAGAGGAAAGTCAACTTTGAAAGTACACAAACAGTCTTATTTCAAGGAGGGCAGGTTCCCCCGCCCGACCTCTCCCCCCCCAAAAAAAAAATAAAGAGGGAGAGAAGGAGGAGTAAAAAAGAAAAAAAAAGTAGCAAAGCAAATTTGCTCCAACAAATAGTGGAAGGACTGGGATCCAGTGCTCCAGTACACAGCTTCTTGACAGAGTGATGAGGAAAGGAGGTGAGACTCCAGGAAAAGCCATTCCTCAGGGATGTAACCAAATATGCTTAAATGACGAAGAAGATAGAAAACGCTAGTTGCAAGTCAATTGGCTCTCGGTCTCACTAAATACGCTCTTTCAGAGTCCTCTGTCCCCAGAAATATTCTGCAGGGAAAGAAGGCAAAACTGACTTGCTTCTTTTGCAGAACAACACCCACTATTCAGAGTACCCTGCAGTTCCTCCCTTTGACAAGAGCTGTCAGATCTGGCAAAGGCAGAATGAAAGATGAATCCAAGTCCTGTGATAAAAGGAATTTTTGTGAGAAAGTGAAAATTAAATTTCTTCTCAACATACGGATACACCCAAACTAGGGGGAAAATAGGTATGGAAATAAATTACAGGCATCTGCCAGCATTATGATACCTGCCCAATATTACCAAAATAATACCAAAATAATTAAGTTATTCAGAGTTTTAATGTTCCTACAAGTTTCCTCTATTGCTAGCCTACAAAAACCAGAAATCCTTTGACCTCAATGCCAACAAACAAGATTTGCTGAGCCCACATATGTTGCACGGAAGATTAACGCAAATCTAACATCTTAATACAATATGTTCATGTTTAATATTACATATATTTAAATTATCCTACTACATTAACAATACTACAGAAACAATATTTTGTAAAAACAACTAGAACAGTTAAGTCTTCAAATGTTGGTATTGTTTTCTAGTAAGTGTAAAACAGAATAGAAAACAAAGTTTATGTGTGAAGAATAAAGTGTATTTTAACAGAAGCAGCCAAGACCTGCTGCAAAATACAGATCATGTATGGGGACATTTACACAAAACCTTGCAGTAACAAAAGGTACTGTCATTCACTATATTTACAAGAAACTGCCCAATAGTTCAGTTACCAATTGCACTATAGTGATTATTAAAAAGCAAAACAAAAACCAAAAACCAAACCACAGCATCCTTGTCCTTCACAAACAATTTGTCTGTAAGAAGTGACCTTAGGAAATACACAACGCTACAACAGGAAGAGGTAAGAAAAACTGAATACTGTGGAAAAAAAATTTATTAGTCTATACAAGTCTTCTGAAACAAACCATTGGCTTTGATACAGTAAATTCAAGTGAATGCTCATTGCAATAGTGTTTATCCATACAGAGATCAAGAAGCCCTATAGTTTCTCATTTAGTGTCTGTGACACGAAGTTTTATTTCTGAACAGGTAGTCGCACAAAGCAGACATGTGATAGAGATCTTCACAGCCACAGTGAGCTATAGTTTGAGATAAATCACAAACATTTAGGAAAATGAGGCATCTGTGCCGAAGTGTGGCAAATTCATTCACAATGAAAGAACAGAGATGTCATTGAAACTCCTTGCCAAAAACGAAGACTTTCTACAGCAAGTCCAGAGTAGACTGCATCATAAAAACCTAGAGTGCAAGACTACCACAAATTTAGTATATAAATATCACAGGATTAAAACTCCAGTTAAGCCATCAACTGAAGTGATGATTAAAAAGAAAAAAGGGTATCCCTCAGCTTTGCAAAGGAAGCTTTCAAAGCATCTCTTCAAGAAGGTGCTGAAGCAACTATGGCCTGGACCAATTTGTATTTTAGACAGCTCTGCTGAAAGACAAAAACTTAGCAGATTTGTCTAACTGTACCATCTTATTGTTTTTAGTGCCATAAAAAAGCATTTACTAGAAGAGATGAAATGTAACATTTACAGCTCACACTGTTTTCAAGATCTGTGCACACTATAGAGTTCTATAATTTCAAGAGTATTTAAAAAGAAAACAAAGAGCAGACAATGCAGTAATGTATTTTTGTTAGATGGATTTGTTTAGAAGAGTTACATGATGAATGTCTACAGTCATAAAATTTTTAGTGCATTTGTTCTTGCACATTATTGAATGCTACTTATAAAAACCCGAAGATTGCAAATTGGGCATGCTTACCATAACATTTTCAAACTGGGAAAGCTGCACAACATTTTTCCTACCAGTGTTCACTGCCATGATACAAAACAAATTGTGCAAACTGCAAGGTCCCTAAAAATAGCATTTAATGAATTTATGTACAGAAAGATGTCATTATCTGTTTAAATATGCAAAGAATAAGCTTCCCAAAGTTTATAACATAGAACAATATCCACCACATGCTCCTCCTCCTCCATATCCTTCATCCCTGTTTGATAACTTTACACCTCTGTTTTGGCTCTCACTCTCCCACAGTCCAGGAGTCTGAATGATCTTTTCAACAAGTTCTTCAAAGGCACACTGTACACCATCGCATGTTTTTGCACTTGCCTCTGGAGAAGGGACACAAGAAGTCAAGTGTTAGCATAGCTTCTAGTTACTTGTTTAACATTTCTCTTTCAGTTAAGTCTCAACTTACAAACTAGACTTCCAACTTCTACAATATATTCTGCAACAACACAGTGGAGCCAAAATTAGCAGGTATGTAGATTTCTGTCACCACATGAGGCAGCACCTCAAGAGACTCTTAAGAGAACAGTTTCCAAGTTGAATGTAACTACAATATCTGGAGACAACTATAGCTTAGCCTTATTTTTCTATGGAAAGCACTTCAGCAGGAAGAAAGGAGGGTTCTACTAAAGATGTCTGATAAAGCTGGTTGTTGTTCTGTATTTCAGTTTGGTACATTAGTAAAAACTGCAGTACCAACATACTGCAAGAAACAAGGATCCATACGGTACAATTCTGGATCATGACACAACTCATCTGATTAAAAGTTATCAAGGATTTCATTTCTTCTGCAGTTAGCAGAATTCTAGGTAATTCCACTCAGGAGCACTACTTTGGCTAAGCCCAAGAAATCTGCTCACAGGGTGTATTATGAGAGTAATAGATAACATCTGAAACTGTTCAGTCCAACTGAGGCTTGCACTGCTCTTCTACACAGCCAAGCAGATACTTAGCATATGTAGCATGTATATATATATATTTATAATTTAAGTTTTAAGTTTCTTTTAATCTTCCATGCATTTAAGATCTTGTGCCTTAATTTTGAACTTCTATTTCCACATCTCACACTGAAGCCAAAACCAAACACAGTAAGGTACCACACAATGACACGCCATTAGTCAGAGATGGGAACATACGCCTAAGCACAGGACGTGTCAATGAACTGCTTTGCTACTGGACTCACCCTATAAAGTAGTATGATTCTTAAATGAAACATGTAATAAACTTATACATAAACAATCATTTCATCACCCGATTTATCATCATGAGACTTCACCTACAAGACCCACCTCATTTTGCAGCAAGATGAGACCAACATATTTGCTGCGGTCATGATTATGTAATCATTCACTCCCACCCACCACTTCTAAGTTAATTATATTCCTGCTTATTTGTACATCCCAGTTCTAATACAGATTTCTGTCAAGTACCAGCACTTTTGCTATGCTGAAAGCTGGCCACTAGTACCTCTTTCATTTTGCTTCTGTTATTAATTTAGCAAGTTGGCTGGGAAAAAAATCAAACAAAACTTGAAACCTAAAACAGGTTTTGTCAGACTACAGTAGAGTCTGTATTCCACCCTTAATCGTTAGGCATTTCAGTATACTCATATACAGTTAGAACAGATACCTGGACATATTTAGGGACAATTTTAAAAAATATGTGAATGCCTATTATCTTTGTACCTACCACAGCTGAGAAATATCATTAATTGGATTACATGTAAAAGACTAATCAGGCCTACAGAAGTGGAACTTTTCATTATGTAACAAACCTGCAAATTTCTATAACATACCTATGAACAACATGGAATGTTTTCTTGCAAATTTGAGACCTTCATTTCTGTCAACTTCACGGTTTTCCTATAATAAGACATAGCATTAATATGCACTGTTAGCAAAATACACCAACAGATTACTTACCGCAGTTAAATTCAGTTTACCTTATCAATCTTGTTTCCAACTAACATCTTCACTATGTCATTTCTTGTGCAGTATGTTTCCAGTTCATTTAACCAGTTATCCAGCTTGGCAAAAGTATCTCTTCTCGTGACATCATAAACTGAAAGACATTAGTAATATTATTTCCACAATATTTTTTACAAGAAATACAGCTTATGTTACGAAAGAAGCAAAAATTACGGTTTTTTGAATTATAAAACTGAAGGAGTCCCAAGGATTCCAGTTTACTTGCTACAGTAAGATAATAATGAGAAGACAGACTTGAACATCCACCAGCTCAAATCACTGATATTATGCCAACACAGAGCAACTCTAAGATTCAGTCACCTGCTACTCTCAGACTATTTTATTTTGAGACATCCTAGTTCCCAGGCTAGAGACTATAATTCTCCTTTTTACTGATTAAATTAATGTATACTCTGAGGAATCTGGTTGGGATTTTTTTTTTCTGTTTGTGTCTCTGTACTGATGGGATGTTACACAGTTAGAATCACTTGAAAAAGCATCAGTCTGCTCTGTGTAGGAGAAACCCAAGGCAAAACCCATAACTGCAACTTCACAGTGAAGTCTCTTTTGCTTTTCTTTCATATATGGAAACCTGTTAACTAAGCACTGAGCTCTGAAGTTCTGCTTCTGCACTGCTAGAAGTGAGGAGCTAACCAAATTGAGGGTGAGGAAGGAAGTAACAGAGAAAGCTGATGCAGAAGGAATACACTGAGAAGAGAAAAATCTCTTTTTTTTGACTCTGGGCTTAGTGAGCACAGGCAAAACCCAAAAGTAATAAATAAAACACAAATTGGCAGCACAAGGAACAGCTCCAAGCTATCTCTTCAAATAGCAGTAGCTTTTAATCTCATACCTATATAAATAAATAAATAAATAATCAGCGGTTCTCTGCCTGGTGAGACTGAATACACGAGAAAGAGGCCAGAATACAACAAATTCAAGATCCTTTTAATATTAGAGTTGTTCAACATGGATACAATGATTTTTAATATTAGATATTACAGAAAGGTCATATGAGTTTGTGTAACTCCAATGCACAAGCAAATCACAAACTTCTTCAAAATTGCATACAAAGCTACACTTACCTAGAATAACACCTTGTGCACCTCTGTAGTAACTGGGTGTTAATGTTCTGAACCGCTCCTGACCTGCAGTATCCTAAAAAGCCATTCAGAAAATTCCATTATTCAGAAGTTGAAGAGAATCTAGTTTAGCTCTCTGGTATTCTGCTTCTAACAAACATACAAAATAAGATTCAAAGTACACTCAACTACCAGATTAACTGAGTTTATACCCTACTGTTTTACTGCACATTAACTTTGAGATTTTATGTAGTCTGCCCTGTGAAATACCTTTAATCTATTAGGTGTAGTGAATAGCTGGAAAATACAGCAGTAAGCCATTTCTGCTGAAGCATTTGTTCTGCAGTTAGTACAGCAGCAACTGGCAAGAAAAAAGTATAGCTACAACACTAAGATTTTGTAACAAGCATAAAACCCATGGCAACAAAACTAGTTCCTTCACTTCAATCACCTTGATCCAATTAAATTTGATTCAGTGCCAGGGTAAATGCATTTAACATGCTATGAGAGAGCAGAAGCAGAAATAATTCAGAGGCTTTTCTGGTTTTAAGTATAGTTGAATTTACATCCTCAAATTTGAAGTGTCAACAGCTCTGCAAAAAAAACCTAAATTTTAAAATGCAGTTTTCTTATCAGAAATTAAGTTATAGCGCACACTCATTCCAGAGTTCATACATAGAATATTAAAATAACTTCATCCAAGTCACCCCAAGTTAGAAGCAACACATGAAACACTGTGGATTCAAAACAATTCCCTACCAAAGAACCTGAATAGCTGAACTGGACTTTCCAACATTCTACAAGCCACTCAGTCAATCCCACACATCCCAAACTGTTTGTGTGTCATGATACACCCTTCTAAACTTTTCGTTTCCATTTTACCTCAATTATTTCTTCATCTTCACCAATATGAAAGAATATAAATGCTAAGGCAGTCCTATGTAACATTTTTCCATGCCATGATCACTCATCGTTCTGTTATCAGTCTGGTTCTCCTCCTATAGCTGTTGCAGTTATTTTACTTGTCAAATCCATTTATTTTAGCAATTATTACTGTTGTCACACTAAGACATAAGTCCTGTTTGTTTGTTATGTAACACCATCAAAGCAACAGAAGTATTACAATATATATTTAGTGTTTCACTATTGCTTCCCAAGGAAGTAAAGGTCAGATATCCTGCTTATATGAGAAACAAGGTTTTATTCCTGCTTGCTACAAGAAGTCACAGATGAGCCCCAATATTCAAAAGGTGCTTCAGGTCACAAGTTTGCAGGCTGTTTTGCAGAATGTTTCAAAAAATAGCTTGGAAGTACTACCTTTTCCTTCCTCGCTTGCCACGAATATAGGAGTTCTACTTTTAACTAGAGTAGATGTTGAACACTAAGGCTAAGATTACAAACACTGCCTGTCCTTCCCTTCAGCTGCATCTGCTACAAATAACACTAACCTCAAGCCTATAAAAGTGTCTTTGTATGAGGGCTATTAAGCTTTTTTAGGTTAAAAACTGTTTTGAGAGACATTTGAGCATAAATTGAGCACACAACAATAATTCTTAACCTATTAATACACTTCTGAATTTTGCTTAAAACATTCAGGTTAAGTGCACCCTTTTAAAACCTGTCAAGTACACACAAGAAAAATGCATACAAGGAAGTTGCAGATTGGCAAGGGCTAACTTCAGCAGTTACACAATGAAATACACATTAAAACAAAAAGAAAATTAGGAATGGTCCCAATCACAGCTTTAAAGTCTGACTGACATAGTGCCATTTTATTTCTCCTTTTCTCTACTCCTACCCCGACGACACCCGGAATCAGTGCTGCAGAAGCAGCTCACAGACAGCAGAATTGCCCCATTAGCCATTGGTCACACAGTTCATTCCACCTTCTGAATGGTTCAATATTAGCCTCCTGCTCCTCCAAATCACCTTCATATTAAAAAGGATTCTATACAAACTGTACATTATACAACCATCACTAACCCTAAAGCAAAGCAATAGACTAAGAACTTTGGCAAGACTTACCCATATTGCCAGTTTAGTTTTGTTTCCATCAACTGAAATAGTTTTCACCTTGAAGTCCACACCTAGAGGAGGAAAAATATTTTAGTTCTTCAAACATACTACACCTATTTTTGAAAGAGAAAGCAAAGAAGAAAGAAAAATATCAAACTCAGAAAACACATTGTGTTTTGGCAGGAGCAGGAAGAGTGAGTTTCATTAGCTGTTTATGAACCTTACTCTGAAAACTCAAGGTTTTGTCCCTGAAGGGCTTTTGCAAAAGGTTAAGGTCCTTTTAAGCCATTGACTGAAAATATTTTATGGTGAGGCATATACTACATTTCCTGTATTGATGCACATATTCCAGAACAACTATTCAAGTTTATAATTCAAATACATTAATTTTCTATTCACTACTCACATGTGTTCTTCTTGAGTACATCAGTGGTCTTGAAGAACAAAATGCTTTCAAAATAAAGAAGGAATCTGCATTGAAGTAGCTATTTGTTCTGTTTCCCTATCTCAACCTTACCAAGGTGGTTATGCAGAGATAAACTGACAGAGACTCATCTACTACATAGTCAACATCCTGTATGAAATAACTTTAGATGTCAGTAATTCCTCTAACATGTCAAGCTTTGGAAGATTTGAACATGCAGCATATCCCTTACAGGACTCTGGCAAACTCAGGGACTCACTAATACCATGCTCAGTGACCAAGAAAAAAACTTGACAATATGGTAACAGTTCTGCTGTTGATAACAGTTCTTCCTCTCCCTCAGCATCTGACAATCTCCCCCCCTCCCTTTTTTTTTTTTTTTAAATACACAGGAACTAGCAACCTATCACCTTGCCAAGAACAACCTGCATAAAACTCAAGCCAAGGAGGACAAGATCTTAACGACTGTGCAAATTTAAAGGATACAGCAACACACATCAGTTTGAGATGCTGGGTACAGTTATGATCCATTTTACTGCAGTTTAATCCTTCGGTTACCAATAGCAAGTAACTGGAAGCAGGTTTAAATTATTTTGGAATGACTCCCACTCCCCACCAGGCAGAAGCCCTGCAATGAAGTAGCAATGTGGAAAGTTGATACCTTTATATGAACAACTTTCAAGGTTAACAGCAAATGTTTTGCACTTTTACTTAAAACAACAGTCATCATACTTGCTACAAGAATAAGAATTTCTCTTTCAACTATTCTAACAAAAAATGTTTAAGTAAGGCCTCATGATAAGTGTGCTGGACCTTTATTTTCAAGGCTCTGCAGGTTACAAACAAGCACAAATAGCTGCCAAAATACATTCAACTTACAAAGCCACAGAAGGTATACAGGATGCTTAAGAAACTGCACATTGCAAGCAGATTTACAACTTCACTACAACTGAGGCTTAAGAGCTTTATTTAAAAAAAACACACCCAATTTTTATTCAACTATTTCACAGCTTCAGCTCACTAGTGTTCCACACTGGAAGAAGTCTACAACCTTTATTTCAAGCAAAATTTTGTCAAAGTAAATTAACTTTCACAGCAACTGAACTCAGTGTTTTCAGAGACTATGGGTCCCTAACATAGCAGTAACATAATGCTCCGTGCCATGCACAAGGATGGTACATTATTCAAGAGTTATGTTCACAGAACAATCACTATTAACTTTGTTTTAAACACATGTTCTTAGAACTTTACCTAGTTCACAGAAGACCGCTATGCTAGCAAGTTGACTCAAATTGATCCTAAAGAACATCTTGTCCTGCCAAATATTCAGCACTGAGCAGTAACTTTTAGACTAACAGAATATCTTCTTCCACTGTAATTGCGTATTTCTTTCCCTAAACTGTAAGAATCACCATTGCTCAGCCAGGATGCCCAACAGCTCACAGTGCATTCTTTTATCCATTTGTCGGACATCAAAACCTGTAACTCTGGATATTACAAGCCGATGAGATACTTAATGCAACAAGCCAAAAGTATGTAACACTAGTTTCAAGAAGGAAAACACTTTTTCCTCAGGACAAACATAGTAGGTATATTTTAAAGCCACAGTATCCTTCTACCATTCAGTAAACAGATCCAGTGTCTTGTCCCTGCATAGTTCTGCAGTTTTCATTTAACAGAAAGTGAATATATACCTTTATGTTTGCCTTGCTGTTTGCTTAAAATTAAAAGATAGTGCTTTAAATTCTGCATGAGAAATGCAAGTAATTAAGAAACTAAAAAGAGACATGAGATGCGCACAATACATTGTTTCACTTATGAAATACAGATTGCACTGAACACCTATCTAGTACCTCTCATACAAAGAGCAAGCAAGTTAAGTATTAGTAGCAAGAACAACAAAAAATACTGGGGAATATACAGTCTGATAAGATCCATGTGATGAAGCACAGTGAATGAGTTAGACTCGAGAACACAAGGAGGACAGGCTCCACATACCACGCTATCGGACTTCCACAGGCGGGGTCACAGTAGCTCTACTGCACAACACTACTACAAATGTCAGCTAGATAGGTCTAACAGCCTAATCTAGGCCAGCATTTGTTCAGTCTCCAGAAACTTCCTTTTTCTGCCAAATGATCATTTTTATTCTGGATTTGCATATTTGTTTCAGATCTCAAACTCTATTTGAAGTACTGTTCATACTATTATTCCTTTTTTTTTACACATAAGAAACATATGAGGGTAGGATCTGACAGTAGTAAGCCTTGAGTTGTTGCTATTTAACAGCCAACAATTAGCTACCACACATGCTGTTATGCATTTTGACAAATCCCAAAGAGGAAGAACTACTTAAGGAAATAATTCCTTAGTTTGCCAAAGAGTGCACTGATGTCAGTTTCTGACATTGGTAAATATTATTAGATATGAACAGCTGAATGAAAAAAATAAACAGCACACCACAATCAAGTTGCCCACACTAAGACTGAACTAGTCTGTTGGTATCTAAAACATCATGAAATCTAAAGTACCTATTCTGCACTGATTTATTGGCCCACATGGTTGATATATCAAGGAAGTTATGCGACTTGAAGTATACATAGTGTCAAGGCTAGTTAGATTAGAAGACAAGATTGCCATCTTCACCACCTGATATATTCCATTCCTGCTCCCTGCCACCCTTTCCTCCCTCATGAACTGAGGTAGGGTTATTTGCACAAGTTTGGTTTTTTACAAGAGATAAAATGAACAAAAATAGGCCATATTCCTCCCCTCAGCTGCTCAATGCTTCGCGTTAAACAGTACTCCTGTATGTTATTAACATGACTGAAAAATAGATCAGTTTATTAACTTCTTAACCAATTACACAGAGCTGGCTTTGTTTATCAACAGTTGAACTTAAAAAAACAAAAGGGATACAAGTCCTTAGCCAGAATTCTGAAATGCACTGTGTGGAAAAGTCATCTCTATTTCCCATTACTTCAGTTATTAATTTGGCACACAGCTGCATCACATGCTTAGAAGTTTCATTTTGCTTCCCCTTCAACAACCCTCTACGTAGTATATCCTGCATTCTGGGTCACTGCCCTCCAGCACAACTGACTTCACTATTCGTGGGTATCACACCAACATAGCAATGACACATCACTGCTTTTTTCGCCAGCAGCTCTGGATTCTTGGCTCTCTGATTTTTCTCAGGAGTCTAGCTGCCAACACACTGATTACTCAGTAGAAGAGAAAAAGCCACATTGTAATTTCCTCCCTATAGAGCAAAAGAAGAAACCACACAGAGCCCAGGACACTCTAGTATTGTCAGGAGTTGCAAGAACTAACATCCCCTATTAAAGTGGGTCTTAAATCTTCTTAAGACAGCTACCAAGTATCATATCATACAGAACACAAGTTCTGGACAGCAATATTACTATTCAAAAAACTTGATACCTATCTCGCACAGATAAATTGTTAAGAGACATAACAGTGGCTCTTACATTTTGCTTTTAGCCTGAAATGCTGGCAAACAGCGAGCTGCAGATTGTTCCACTAGCACTTTTCACTGCCTGTACCAATGATTTCCATCTTCATGGTGAAGGGTGACATTTTTATCTGTTTTCCTAGCTAAGAATATATTTTTGTATAAAGGGGACAACTACAGACCAGGCGATGTTTTACAGCAATGAGCACTACAGGCTAAAATTGCATCCACATAGTTCTTTTCTTACAGAGAAGAAGACGTTTAAATTTCACAACCGGTTAGGCAAGTCTAAACAAACTAGAATTTTGTACTGAAGGTGGTATAAATTTTTCTCAGGTAGCATCAGCACATACTTACCAATTGTTGCTGCAAGTTCCGGGTCAAATGTGTCATCTGTGAACCGCAGCAGAAGGCTGATAGGGAGGGAAGAAAAATAAAAGTTACTATTATTGCAGCATACCCATAGTTTGCCAGGAGCCTATAAATTACAAGTCTGAAAGTAACAGCAAAATAACATAGCTAAATAAAAATACATCTCATTTTTCCATAGTTTCTCTCCTACCAAAAAAAAAAAAAATGAAATTAATACAGTAGGCATGCTCTGCTAGAAGAGCCCAAGCCTCTTCTCTGCACCTACGACTAAGTATATCTCTGAAAACAAAGTACCACACAAGTTGTCAAATTGGTTGCATGAACAGTCACAAGGTCTGCTCTTCAAAGCGCTTTGCTTCTATCTTATTCTATTTTCGTTCTCCCGGAATTCAGTACAAAAGATTGTTTTGGTTTTATATTGCCTCACATAGTATTTCTGTAAGCTTGAGAAGATAATACCAAGTCAGCTTTTCACCCCAAAAATAACTCCTTGAACTGGCACACAGAACAGTAAGGACTACACCCATCAGAAAAACAGATGCAGAGTTTAAAAGCAGAATTAGCTCACCATTGTTTTATGATTTTGTATCCTTTTTGCATATAAGGACTTCCACAAACACATGTTCCCCTATCCTTTGCTACCAGTAGAACAGCTACAACTAAGATTTACAAGCACATCACACTACAGTAGCAGGGTCCCTCAAAGAAGTGCCCATAATGCCACAGTACTTGTGTCAAATGTAAATATTTAGGCAAGAGACAAAGACTCTCAGCATGCAGTTTTTTTAAATCACCAGTCTTATGCATCTGTGGCAAGTGTATATTACCATGTGGCAGACAGCTGTTTGCTATGACTGACAGCTTCTATTCATTTCGAGGGCACAGAAACAAAACAAAGCCCTATTGATTTTTTTAGTCTTTTCCCATCTCTTCTCTTTTTGCATGTGAATTTAGCAGCCAAGTCTTTTTCAGCATTCGGACACAGTCCTGCATTGACAGAAAACTGACTGCTGAAATTCCTTCAGTAATTCTGGGTGACAACTCTGAAGTTAACCACAGACCAACTTTTTTTTTTCCTTACTCCAGAACCCCAAAGTAAAATGGGAGCTTTATTTACCAAAGAATAATTTAAAAAAAAAAAATACTAAAAAAACCATCAGTTTTTAGTGGTAGCTTGAGACAGTTGAATCAGGATGCTATTTAAGCGCAGCTATTTTTAGTTACAACCAAACCTATTTAAGGTCATAGTAGAAGACTAAGATTACTGTCATAAAACCATCAAAACTTACATGACTAGTGTGGTACCTTCCTGCATTTTTATCTCACTTCCTTTACTAAAATCTATGGCACTAACAAAAAAATAATAAAAAATCCAAAACTAAACAACAAAAAAGGTAGCTTAGACAAAAGCCATGAAAAGGGCAGGGGGTGGCCGTGAGGGGTTAAATCAACCTGAAAGGACTTAAGAACG
The DNA here is from genome assembly GCF_037038585.1 of Patagioenas fasciata. Taxonomy (NCBI): domain Eukaryota; kingdom Metazoa; phylum Chordata; class Aves; order Columbiformes; family Columbidae; genus Patagioenas; species Patagioenas fasciata. The sequence continues at coordinate 152,021,507 of NC_092521.1, read as the reverse complement.
AGTGTAGTCAGAAGAATCAGTGATAGAACTACTTCACTGCCTGCCTTAGATGCCCCTGTCTCCCTACACCCAGTGCTGGGTCGCTTGTGACTCTATGTGTACATATTATGGAGCAGTTTAACACCAGAGCGCTACGGAGATGTACAGGCACACCGCTCTTCACACAACACCAGACTGTACAGGACACAGAGAGGCCCGGATTCCCCCGGCCAGGCCGGCACAGCTCTGCTCATCTCAGGCAGACAGCGGCTCTCTCCTCGCCGCCGCGGGGCCGGCGGCTGGGGAAGGGCTGGGGCAGATGCGGGCAGCCCCGCGCGGGGACAGCCCTCTTCTGCAGGGGGGCTGGCCGAGAAGGGGCGAGGACGCTCCCCGCGCGGGGCCCAGCCCTCCCCAGGGCAGGCCGCGCCGAGGCCGGGTGTCCAACGCGGCGCCGCGGGGGCCTAGGCCGGGCCTGACCACTGCCCCGCGTAGTGGCAGGAGAGGCTGGGGGAGGCGGGCGCCCCCTCACCTGGACTTGCCGACGCCGCTCTCGCCGATGATAAGGATCTTCAGGGTAGTCAGCACGTCCTCGTCCATCCCGGCAGTGCGCCCGGCGCGACCCCGACCGACGCTCCCTGCGCAGGCTACGACGGCCCCACCTGCGCCTGCGCGCCCCGCCGCCCCGTGTCACTCTCCCCCACTTCGACGCCCGCGCATGCGCCTCAAGTGCACGAGCGGCGGGAGGAGACGGGGGAAAAACACCTCCGCCCTGCGCCTGGCGCATGCGCACAAGGGCGGGAGCGGAGCCGCCCGGCGTTTGTTTACAGCGGGCGGGGAAGGGCCCGTCCGTGCCGCCAGCGCGCCTGCGCGGCGGGGCGAGGAGTGGCATGTGTGGGAACCGCGTGTGCGGGACCTGCCCTTGGGTTTTCAGATCCTGAGTCAGGATCGGTGGAGAAAAGAAGCCCAATAAAATTGCAGAGGGGAAGGAGGAGGCTTGCGCCGCACAGCAGTAGCTCACCAGCTGCCTGTGCCCACGCAGAACAACCGGCCACCTCTGAAACCTACCGCCAGAAACATGGGCTCGATCACAAACCCCGCTGTGCCCAGTGGCGTAAGCCAGTTGATGTGTGTCGCTACATTTCTGCCAGCAAAATCATCCATTCTTCATTGAAAGCCCTACATGTTCTAAAACTAGTGCCAGTGAGAAAGCCTCTTTATAACCAATTCAGCTGATGTACTATTCCAGCTCCATACTGACCTCAGACCATGTGTGTACAAGCACAACCCTTAATGAGCTGCACCACTTACCTGGGTCTGAAGTTGTCGGCGGTCTGTGCTGCAGCCCCTGGGCCAGCCCGGTGGCCCCTGCCCATCTCCAGAGACTGACTCACATGCGAACAGCCTCAGCCTCTTCCGTGGTCACACAGACTGACGGAGATCAAGCCATGTCAGCAGGTTGCACAAGGCAGGTGTACTCAGGAGGCTGGTGTTCTGTGTCAGAATGGTGGCTGCAAACAACACAGTTCTAGCAGAGTCCTAATTTTGCTGGGCACTTGCCTTCGACTGTATTACAGGGTCGACACAGCGAGCATTCTTTTGTGTTTGTGTGGTAAACGTCTCTGGTGCCTTCCCCTTCCACTTTCTCCTGCCTCTTTTACCTCAGAAAACCGACTCCCGGGATAAGTACAATAACAATAATTATCCTATTAAATTATGGAGGCATATTGTATAATTAAAAATGTGCAAATGGTTGGCTGTGCTTGTACCAGGACTATGCCGGTTTATTAGTAATAATCTGAGTTTTTTGAAGGTGTGACTTGTTTTTTTCTGATTTGGATTGTGCTATGCACTCATACAAGAAAGCAATATGTCTATACTCTGTAGTTTTTGTTGGCGTGTATAGGAGCTGTGGGTCTTAGCATGGAACAGGATGAGAATTTGAATAGTGGACACAAACAGCAAAGTATTCTACTGAGGATACTGAATCCCTTGAAGTAAGAGAGTATTTGCATTCTAGGATTTGATTTTTTCCATTGTAGCCATAGAATCACAGAATGCTTAGAGTTGGAAGGGACTTCTGGAGATCATCTAGTCCAAAGTGTACAATATGGGTATTAGTATCAGTATGGGTATTATATCAAACTATTCAGTATGGGTATTAGTCCTGATTCAGATTGTAATTCTATACCTCACTCAGCAGGAAGGGTTGGCCAGGATGGCATTCATATACTTGACCTTAATGATGAGCAGATGCAAGAAAGGAAGTAAAATCTGTCCCAAATGAGCAATCCCACAGCTCATGTTTACAGATGTGGTGCTTCCGACCTTCCTGAGCATGCCGTTTGAGAAGAGGTGTTTCTCCGTGTTGTGGTCCTCCAGGTGGAACTATGTAGTCCTCCTGCTCTGAGATTGGATCTGTCTGCTGCAGTTCACCTGTTTGCTCTCTCTGTATCAGTTTTGACTCTGGAAAGCCAGACCGTGTTGTGCTTTTTCCATTCCTATTACAGGAGCCAGTAGTAATGGATAATTCGAGTAGCTCAGACCTAGCTCCTTCAAAATCATATTATTTATTCACTGAAAGATGTAAAACAATCAGGGAAAACTATGAACTTGTTTTCTTATCAAGCTTTTGTAGGGTCTCTTCAGTGAAGCCATCTCTGAGTTGGGAGAGATATCTAGCCTGCTGTAATTCATGGGTATCTGTCTGTTTTCTTTTATGCTTCTCCCTACTCATCAGGAGACCTCGGATACTCATGACAACTAGGTAAATCCCTTTCTTTAATAAGGCTGGAGGTCTTTTTATTTTGTGTTTTTGTTTGGTTGGTTGTTTGGCTGGATTTTTTTCATCATTTACTATCCCATTTGATCCCAACCTCAGATGTAGGAGAGTGAAGCCATAACAGCTTGGTTAGACCTCCCTGGTAATTAGTCTTCCTAGAAGAACACTGGAGGTATTTTGACTGCTATTATGTTCTCTTTTGATTTCTTCCCAGCGATCTATTTGAATTTCTGGCAGAATAGCATGAAGCAGATCAACTTGTCCACATATAATGTTTGTAAATAAGTATGCATATACATTCCTGATTCTGGTCTGATGGTAGAAAACTAGCATAATTGGTTCCAAGGCAGCTCTCTGCCACGTATGGAGATTTTTATAGGGAGAGGTGAAATTTGCACCTCAGAGTTTCCCCTCCTGCCTTTACAGTCTTGGATAAGGCCACCTGGTTCCTGACCTGATACAGGGCTCGGAGAAGTGGAAACATGTCAGCTCCATCTCAGCTGGCGCAAATGTATTCAGTCGGTGTTTCTGAGGTTTTGATTACTTCAGGGTTGTGACAAAAAAAGGAAAACATCTTAACAGTGATAGCTGCTGTAACTGTATTTTCAGCATCAAAATTCCCTGTCCATTGTGTTACGGACATGACTATATTCTTGATCATGAAAACAGGTCATTGGGACTGAGTTACTGTGATTACCTTTTTCAAAAGAAGGTGAAGTATTTACAGTCCTTCCGTTAGGGCTGGGATTTATAGTGAAAGGACCATGGCACTCCATGTGTCCTTAGGGGACCCTGGACCAGTTGCACAGTGCAATGCCCTTAGGCAGCCACCCAGAGCAAGCAAACACTAGAAGGACCTCCATCCAGTTTGTGGGATGAACTGAACTCGCTGCAGCATAACCTTTGCAACAAAGACGAGTGTGTCAGTAATGAGTCAGTAAGGTGAGAGACAACCTGCAATAAACAACAAAGGGCTCTCTCGTTCTGTGTCCGAAAGAAACCTGGGAATCTTCGGTGAGTTCACGTGAACCATCTGCCTTAGCTTCCACAGCTTAAACATGGGGATAATGGTATTTGTTATAGAAGACTGGAGAAACAGCAAGGGCTGATATCCCATGGGAGCTAAGGGTTTGTGTTTTCCCTGCCAGCAGAGAGTTTAGCATGAGCTGTGAAATTAATGGTGGGAGAGTGGCTACGTAACTGCATGGCTGTCCTCCTCTCCCTCCCTTCACCAGTGCCATCACAAGTAAAACCAGGCCTTGAAATGTATAGGGCCTGTTTAGATTGTGTAAGTACACAAAAGTCTCAGGAAGATGCACATCTCCAGGTGTCAAAGTTCTTAACTCATTGGTACTTTCAAAGATTTTCTCAGTTTTATCAACTATACACAATGTGCAGAGGAAGCTGAGATGCTCAGCCACTTCAGAAGGAGGTTGACAGCAATCTACAGCTCTCCTGTTGCAAAGACTCGTCCTGCTGTCCCATTTCCAGATTGTGAGGCTGACACATTTGTTGTGGCAGTGAGGAATTATGATTCACAGTGAAACAAGCTTGACTACTAAGCACACTGGTCCCTCCTAGCAGAAGTGACACACATCCACTTGCTCATTCTTTTGTTCTTCATCATGCAGTGATTTGCAGAGTTTGTAAAAGTGACTACTAGCATGTGTGTCAGATTCAGGGAGGTTCCTTTTCTGTATGACATCCTTTAACGCAGTCAGCACATCCATGTGGTTTCACATTCAGCAAATAATGGCAAGGAGGGAAGATGCTGCAACAGTCTCAGAACTCTGGGTAGGATTTCTCTGAAGACCACACTGCAATGTAAATGATCCTGCTGTGTCTGGCCACTCCTTTTCTAAAGAAGCCAACCTATTTTTATGAAGCTGTTACGTAATGATGTTTCTCTCCTCCCTCCAACAGCAGCCAGCTCTGGGCACTCCCATCTGTTGATCCTCTCAGTGCCTGCTCAGTTTCTGTGAACAGTAAGGGGAATTTAAGACTATAAGAACGTTAGCTCTGGACAATTAAAATACACTGCTTATAGTCAATGCAGTTTTAAAAAGTAGATTACACACAGTGTTAGGGTTGTAACAGACAGGAATCAGCTATTTGGGAAAGAACAACAAGAAAAAGAGTGTTTCTGCCACTCAAAAAGCTGTGGTTGTATATGAGACTGATATACCAGTATTTTTTTTTCAGAGAAAACCAACATGCATTTTGAAGATCATTGACTGAGTCTTGCATAATGATCATGACTGGATTCCTAATTTTGTGCTAGAATACTTTGCTTGCTGGAGATAATAAGGAAAACTTAGTTGCATGCTTTGAAATGTTCTTTTGCTAGATATGAGGTGTAGCATGCAAGAGACACCACATCTTACTTCTCTGCTGGAAAATGGTGAAAAAGGCTAGCCACCTCCTGCTTGCATTGAATTTTGTTCAGATAAATTGATTAATCATTTAATCCCAACTGATGCAAGCAGTAGACTTAAAAATGACAGCTTATCTTTCTGCATTATGTCATGAACCTTAAAACCAAGGACAGCTTTTAAGACTGGATGACCTAAATATCTTTTTTAAAATGTCTCTAAAGCAACCATTGTAATATGTAAACAATAATGATCCAGAGATAGATTCCTGTTTAGGATTGTCAGATTCCTTACAAAATGTTAATTACATTTAAAATAAGAAAACAGCTTTGATATTTGAAGTACATCTGTCATCTACTGCACATCAACAATGAAAAGGGTGAGACAACAGTTTTCAAAGAGCACAGTAAGAACAATGAAGTTTGGACATCAGAGTTTTCCCAGAGTTGCACTTCATGTAAACTTCATGAACATACTGAACAGTGGGTGCTATGTATTGTTCTTTTTTTCATGGCAAGTATTTTTGTATCCAGTGCAGCACAGTATATAATATAATTACCACTGAGATCAGGAGACAGAAAAAAATCACAGAGTATTTGACAGACCAGGTTGATATGAAGTGTTTCTGCTGGGCCTTAATGAAATAAAAAGTCATAATACATTTCCAAAGCGTACTGTTTTCACATTGGTTCCTCAGTTTTTCAAAGGCCATTTTAGGTTTTGCTTTGGACTTGCTGTGTTGGTGGGAGAGCTAAAGGTCCATTTTATGAATATAGTAAACTTGCTAAAGGAGACACAGAAGTCATGCTTCTTTGTGCAGTGCTTTTGTGCTTTGGTGAAATCTGTATTTCTCACAAACAAGATAGCTTGGTTTCCTTCTCAGAAAACAGCTGTTCTGAAGTCTTCCAATTTTCAAAGATGGTGTACTTAAAATGATCATTTAAAGGGAAGAAAATTAGGAATGGAGTGACATTGCGTTTAATAAAGAACACTTTAGTTTCTCCAGTTGCTTTCAATACTTAACATGGTTAATGTTCAGGGGGGAAGGGATAACCCCTTTCCTGCTGTGCAACCGTCTTATCCATAATCCCCTCTGAAGGGATAACGTACCTCATCTAGCCTTAGGTGGCATGTGCCTGCAGGATTAGCTGTTAGAATGGGACGGAGGGGATTAAGTAACCCCTGTCATTGGTATTTCGCCCTTTGCACAAGACTGTGTGAAGCAACCCTGGTAAATCAGAGTGTCTGGTGGGCAAAGGACAGAGACACAATATCAGGGCAGGGATTGCCAAGTAAGCCAAACAACAGTCTGTGTTAAATCTGTAACAATCATCAGACGAAATGCACACAGAAATCTGAATTCCAGTGAGAGCAGATCAAGGCCTACTGTGGCAACCAGTTTTACCAGGTCAGAGCAAAGTCTGTCTGTCACCGGTGACAGTGAGGACCTCTGCCCAAGCAAGAGCACATGAACGGGGATTGATGGATTGATACTTGCCTAGGATGTTACTGCAGACTTCAGCAGTTTGTGGCCCAAGGCTTTTTGACACCGTAGTGATGGTGTCTTCATGTGTAATAACTGTAGTAGCCTTCAGTACCAGCTGTATTTCTCTTCACAGAAGATACTTTCTCATCAATGTAATTTGAACCCAAATAAATATACATCATCTAGGGCTTCCTGTGACAAAGGAGTTGCACACCATAGCTCCATATACATCTTTCTTTTATACTTTCTACTCTCTCCTTTCATTTGATTTCCATTCTCAGATTAGACCAAGACAGTGAGCAACTGTCTCTTTGCTTACCCTGTGCCATGCATGATTTTTTAGATCTCCATTATATCCTCCTGTGTTTTTTTAGGTACTGGATTTTCCTCATTTTGTCACTTTTGCAAGGCTGTTAAGTACAATTGTTACAGTAAGGCTTTTTCATAGTTACATTTTGAACCAGACCGTTCCTGCCATCCAGGACAATATCAATGTATGCTCTTAGTACTCTCCTGAGCTACTTGTTTAGTGGAGAAGTTATTTTTGAAATCCAGACCTTAATTCCTAGCACCATGTCTAGGTGTGATATTTCATCTAACTTCATTGGAGGTAACTGAAGTTTTCATTATTATTGGAGTTTCCTTTCCTCTCAGCCTCTCTGAGAGCCTCACCATGGCCAAGGGGCTCATGTCATTGTCTCAGTGGACACCTTGGCCAGGCAGTCCTCGCACACTCCCAAGCCTACGTTGTTGTTGTTTGCATGTTAAGTAACCAGTTTCCAATCAGGAAAAGCTTTAGTACTAATAGTCATAATAACCATGTGGCTCAAAGGTTGCCCCAACACAGAAGCCAGCTGATAAGATGGGAATGTAAAAACCTATGAGAGAATCCATGTAGCAGTTCCTTTATAGTAGCATGAGTGTGGCAAAGGGAGGCAGTGGAAATAGGCATCTGGCACAGGATGGGCCATCTGACAATACCTCCAGCATACAGAGCACCTTCAAAGTCTGGGCATCACTGTGAATGCACAGCCATTAAAAAGAAATACAGCACAAAGAATGTGACACCTTCCTCTCCTTCAAGAGAACAGCTGACTTCATCCACCGACACACTCAGCAAAGGACCCTTGTTTCTGTGTCCAACAGAGGGCTTACGCCAAGGGTAATGTAACTGTGCTGTCTTTATTCAACTCTCTCTTGAGCACGCTCCTCACTAGGTGGCCATGGCAGCACAGTAACAAACATTGTGCATCCTAGGATCTTCCCTTATAAAAACTGCAGCACATGAGGGATTTGCAGTGGTGTGGTTGAGTAACTCTTTTGCACTTTCGTCACATTTCTCTTTCACTTAGAATATGCCATTATTATGAAACTTTCTATTGAGGCATGCTCATAATCTGTTGCAACAGTGTAGGTAGTCAGTATTTCTTGCTATCAAGTCTATAATTATAAAATTACAATGATTTTACAATATATTTGTATAATCCCTTTCTCCTAAGTGTTATCTGTAAACTTTATAGGAGGCTCTTTAACAACCACTAAAGTGCAGCTCTTTGAGGTGGAAGCCAGAACCTGTGTAAAGCATCAACCTTGAAGATCAATTTAGAAGAGAAAGCAAGGCAAAATACAATCTCCATTTGAAACTGAAGCCAAAACGTAGATGGACACTGTTAAAATGTAATTATGCTAATAATACCCTTATACTGTTGCAAAAATTGCAATGGGAATCTACAGCTCATATTAATAATCTTTTTCCTTCTCATTTGATATGAAACAGTGCCAGTAAATGAGCAAACCTCCATAATACCAAGATGAGGTACTGATTTCCTATTATTTCTATATTTCCACTGCACAAATGCCTGCAGACATTAATTAGAATGAGGTCCAACCGTATTCGTTTCTGCAAAATCATGGGGCTGCTGAAATTGTTGAAAGAGAAAATTAGACCTACTTATGCAGGCAAGAATTTTCCCTGTAACATATTGAGTTTTTCTTGATGGTATCTGTCTCCAAATAGTGATCAGACTTTTTGTCGTCGATGGCAACATTAAGTATAATCTGCTGTCGTCTCCTCCTGACAACATGTAAGCCAAAACACTTGCAAACAAACCAAAATACTTTCTTCTGGATCAGGAGTTTGAATTAAATGACTGAATTTTCCTGGCATGAGGGGATTATTCCTTGTCTTTCACCTAATCCTCCTCTGTTATACAATATATATAGTTACACATAGTTTTTTGTTTCCCATGGGTTTGGAAAGATTACTTTTCCACTGGGTTTCCTGCATCACTATAATACTTCCCCTTGATTCTCTGGTTTCGTCTGCTCAACTCTGTGTTTATAGTGTGTCCGGTAACCTGAATGAAGTTACAGTTTTTAGATCTGTCATTTAGTCTTTGGATATACTGCTAGAGTCCCCAAGGTATTGTATTCAACCTGTAAGATCTTTTGTTCCATCATCCGCTATCCATTGTGTCTAAGTAGTTTTTCCCACAAGTGTTTCAATTGCGAATTGATATCTAGTATTTGCTAAGGACTTTAAAGCCTTTGGTTTCCATGTGTCACTTGAGCTTTCCACCTCAGGTCCTAGAAGCACACTGAGCTTTGGAAGCACTTTTGCAGATCTTCTCATAGGTATTTGATCCTTTGATCTTATGTGTCCTTTGCATTCACAGTTGTTTTAACAAGAGAATACAGGTTTAAATCATCTCCATTACAACTTGAGCTGATGAGGCACAGTATGTTCACCTCTGTAAGTGGCAGGAGATTGTGAAGTCCTGCGATATGAGTAATTTCCTGTTTTCTGTGACCTTCTAATAATCAGTGGACCAATGTGCAATACCTGTGCCTCTGTCTTGACTAATATTTGACAATGCATGAATACTTATTGCTATTGCATTTCAGCAAATGTGTTATTTGGCTTTTCCATGGGCAGCCAGGGGTTCGGGGCTTCTATGGACTTCAGAGTTTATTTGGTTCTTGTGTTTTCCCATGAATTTCAGGTCCTTAGTATTATCAATTACTAGTAGACAATACAGTGGTGCTTTTTCATCTCTATTACTGAATATAAAGAGTTACGATCACTTCACATTTTGCCATTTTTTCATCTCTTGTTAAGATCAGAGAAATTAATCTCTTCTTGACTGAAATATCAGCACAACAAAGTTCATTTGAAGTTTTTTTACTTGCAGATCATTTCTGAGTTTACAGTCAGTTTCAATAGATTTACACGCAACTGTAGTTTGTGAAATTAGATAAATTCTTCACATGGTATAAAGAAATTACTGGATTTTTTTCTATAGTGGAAAAAAAAACCCTTGATGTTAAATCATATTCCAGGAACCTAGCAACTTTTTATAGAACTATTAAATCATGATCTTTTGTTATTTTGAATCTGTATATGTCATAATATCTGAATGCACACACTGAGCACAAGAGGATGTAAACTGTTAGCAGTCCAGTACCAGACCTCTCGTTTTCATTCACTACCCACTTACACAGGGTTTGGTCCTGCTCCTGGGGAACTACTAATAAATCTCACAGTGATTTCTGTATAAGCAGAACTAAGTCATAATGGTTTCCTCTCATCTATCATGCACTCTGTTTCCTTACACTCTGCAGTGATTCCTTGCATGTAATTCCTGTTTTTCTACCATCTTCTGTTTATTTTGTCTCTTTCCTTTTTTCTTTTTTTTTTTTTTTAAATTCAGTCTCAATTGTGGTTTCTTGGTGCATCACCTTACTTTGCTTAGAGTTTAAAGACTCACTGGACAAGCAATTGCAACCACATGTTTTCAGAGAGGTTTTATTCATGTAATCTGATTCAATGTCTTGGGTTGAATGGAGAACACCTAATGCTATATATAAAGAAGTATTTTTACATAAAGTTTTGCTATTCAGGGTGTGTTTATGGACTTGTATAGGCAGAAATGGCCCATAGTTTTTCTTTATTTTCAAAAATAGCTGGAGACTAATTTATTAATTATAACCAACAGTCACCATCTTGAGCTATTTGAGATACTCCGCTATTTACCTGTACTTGTTGAGGAAGAATGATGTAGTTTATCAGGAAATGTTGGCTTCTTAGTACAAAGAAACATGAATATAGGAAAGAATTAGGGTAGAGCTGTTCTGAGGGAGGTCTTGAAAGAGCTCACCTGGCTGCAGGGATCTTCAAAACAGGGAGAGCTGTGTCCTGAAGTCAGGATATAAGGGTGACTGTGGAGAACAGTTTGTGGAGGGCAGATAATACAGAGGAGGGTAGTCCAGGAACCAGAGGAGGCTTTTCAACCAGATAGAAAGGTCTGAACAGATCAGAAACTCCCCCTGCCTTGAAATCTAAGCAACAACCTAATTTTTAGCCAAATAAGCAAGCACAGGTTTTATGTAGTATGTTTCCTTTAAATACACGTGTAAATCAACAGCTCTTAAAATTGCCTAGAGCCTTTTCTTATTTTACCCTTTCTGTTTAAAATACATAATCTTTCCCTGAGCATAGCTACAGAGCGTTGCATGAGATCTGACTTTCCGTACAAATGATAGCTATACCACTCTGGCTAAGCTGTGTACACACAGGGAAGGCCCCATTACATAGCGCGTAGATCACACCATGGGGGTTTGGGGGCCAGGGTTCAATTTTGAGTCAGTTGGCTGGATGACCTATAAAAATGACATTATGTATTTATGTTATTATTACCTCCTTTTCTTCATCTGTAAATTTGGAACAAGAAAATAAGCTCCTTCACGGAACATTTCTAGTGATGGAAAGCATCACGAAAGAGCAAGACCGCTATAGAGCCATACTGCGAGGCAGAAATTGTGTGAAACTTTAGCTCCACATGCTGGGTTGTGGTTTACAAGCACTACAAAAGCAAAGAAAGCTGGTATTAGAGAACTTCCTTTTGACCTTTAGACACCATAAGCGTTCTGCTTGCAGGGCACATTGGCAGATGGCTGCTATCCTACAAGTGAAAGGCACTTCCCATATTACAAGCATAGGCAATACTATTTCTTCATAGCTTCCTTTTATTCTAAAGCTGCATTCTCTGCTAAGATGATATTCTAGTCGAAGTCAGCTCCTACCTCTTCCTCAACACAAGCTGAAGGCATGGCCCTGCAGTGCTGGCTGTGGCATCCGAGGAGCAGCAAGAGGAGATTGTCCATGAGCTCAGTGCTTTGGGAGCAGACAGTGCAGGCACACACTCTGCCACGTGTTGCTGCTGGAGGGAAAAGGGCAGCCCGGATCTGCCAGCCATTCCCTCACTAGCTCTGTGGAGTTGCAATAGATCAGCTGCACAAGCTAATGTAACCCTGAGACTACTAACAACATGAAATAGGTTCATTTTTTCTCCACAGCTTCCATGGGAGGGCCCTTCCACCAGTATGAGTAATCAGGCTTAGTGCAAAATCCAGGATTTACCCTTTCAAGAAATAAGAAGAGTTTTTCTTCCTTGCATAAAAATGTGCTAAATTGTGATGTGTAGCTAGTAGTAAAAATATCCTGTCAGTTCCACGAGTATAAACACAATGAGCTGCATCTTGCTGTGTAATTCAGATACTCATATGTATCATGAAAGGAGCAGGTAAGGTCTGCCTAGATGGTGCAGGAAACTACAGGCTTTAAATGGTTATAGAATCTTAAGCAAAAAATAAAGCATGGTTTAATTATTAACTTGTAAAAGAGATTGAATAAGTCGAGGGCAAAAGTTGAGATTATAACCATCTATATTTTTGGGAGCATGTCGTGTCATTATTCTCTCACTTCTCAAAATGAAGGCCTCCTACCTAATCCATTATTCCTCAGCAGCACTTTTTCAGCAGAAAAGCTTACTTGCCAATTCAACAAATGAGTTATATGATTCAAGTGCTATGACATGAAGAAAAGAGTTTGTGCAGCTGCTAAAATCTTGTTTTGACTAAAGTTAGGGGGTGGCTTTAATAGCCGCCCGAACAGTCTTGATATATCCTCCAGAGCACAGGCACTTGGGGAGCACTCCATGGGCTGCAGAAGCCTGTCTGGGGCTGTAATACTGCCAAAAACGGGGACTTATCTTTGTTCCCACTCTCAGCTCCATGCTCCCACTGCTGCCTGATCGTGTGGTAGGGGGAAAGCTCCAGTTCCTGGGTGAGAATAAACCTCGCAGAAGGAGGGTTTCTGTCAGTCTCACTGCCCCATGGCTGCACAATATGGGTAGATCTGGGCAGGTGAAGTGGCAGCAGCACAGCCCCAGAGGGGTGACAGGTTCCCCCACTCTCAGTGGTAGCAGCACAGCCTCAGAGAGGTGACAGGTCTCCTCGCTCCCAGTGGCACAGCAGCACAGCCCCAGGGGTGACAGGTCCCCCCACTCTCAGTGGCAGCAGCACAGCCCCAGAGGGGTGACAGGTCCCCCCGCTCTCAGTGGCACAGCAGCCGTAGGTCAGCTTGAGCCACTCCTGCAGTTCTCTCAGTATCACTCTAGAGGTTATGCAGGCAATGGGAAATTGGTAAGCTCTATGTCAACAAGAAAATACCTTTATTTCCAGCAGTCTGCTCACAGGGTAGCTTGCACTTCTCCATCTTAATGATGTAAATCAAGCACAAAAAATAACTTTTTATCTCTACCAATTTTCTTCCATTTTTACTGTAGCTTTATTTCTGGGAAAGTTTCTGCAAATACTTAAGTTTCTGAGCAAATAGTTAACTCTGAGACCTATCTTGATTCAGAAATAGAATTTCTGTCTTGTGACAAAAAGTTTAGCCATCTGCTTGGAGTACCGCTATTTTAGACTCAGCAGACAAGTGATAAAAACAACTTCTTCTAATGGGAGAGATTAATTCAACCACGCAAAGGTAATTTCAGCCTAGGAATTCCACCCACCAAAACTGAGGAAACAGGATAGAAAATTGCAAACATTACATCATCAAAATTAAATTGCCAAATGATACCCTTGTGTACATGAAACAGGAACCAGCAGCTTTGGGCAGTGGATGACATCTTCTCTAGACATCACATACACTGCTGGGCTCATTGCAGTGAGCAGATCATATTAATATATCCACAGGTGATGTAATCTGCCATTGTTTTTAAATTGCTTCAAGGGTATATACAACTCCAAGCTTTTCGTCTAGTTTAATTTTTCTTGAGTGGTGATGTGGACATCGATACAATCCAAGTAAAAACAGGTTTGTTTAAGGAAAAAAAGAAAAGTTTTTTAAAAAAAATTGTTCAAAGACTGATAAAATCTGACCACTTGCTAACAACACAGATCCTTTTCACCACTGTGTACTAAATCATTAACTGTCGTTTTAATAATAGATGTCAGAAGAAGAATTTCACATTGACTGTTCAAATATTTCAGGTTTAGCAAGCATCCAGAATTCAGAAACTTTGAACTAATAAACCTCTGTAAAGGATCACAGATTATTTTCTGCTACAGCAGAACTCCAAAAGTATTGGAAGTATAGAAATAGCTTGAACTTTTTGAACTCTTGAGGGGTAAATTGAGGAATGAATAACAAGTACAATCAAAATTGTCATCTTGTAGTGTTTTATTTATTGTTTCTACAGCTTTTGGACTTTGTGCTTCCCTTCCAAAGCTGGTTCAGCATGCATATTGATCATGCCACAGAATACATCTTCGATTGGTCTGGATATGTTATGGCTGTGTGTGTCTGAATGAATGACAGAAAAGTACATTGCCCGAAATGAGATGTGGTCTGTGTATAAATTCTATAATAATTCTTCTAAGTGAGCAATTAAGGGCTGAATGGACCTCTTTCCATAGTTCCTCTAGCTTCATTACAGATTCAATACAACACAAAATATTTCAGTAAAAATATATGGGCTTTTCCTCCTAATTCTGTGAAGTCTATGCTGCTTCCTTTTATCAAAAATATTGTCTTTTTCTACCCTATCTTTTAAAAGTCTGAGTGCATAGTCCTCACTCAGTGAACCTTTCACTGTATAAACAGTATCATCTTTATGTTTTTTTCTGCCCTAAACCTTTGCACATCTGAAATCCGGCTGCTGGGCACATCACCGTCCATCACATCAAGCGATACGTATGGATGTGTGGGTGAAGAAACCTGACCACATGCTGTCTGTTCACTCAGCATTCAGTCTAGTGGAAAACTGAACATGATAGGTTCATAAATTGTTTCCTATGATCTAAACTGATCTGTCTGAAGTCTGCTCTTTGGGATTGTTTTATAATTGCTGTCTGGAAGCTTCTTTCCTGTTTGCTTCCTCCTCAGCCCTGGCGTGAGCCCCGTTTCCTGACAAATGTCCTCCCAGTAGAGAAACATTGAAGAGTCTTTCACCTTTTTCTCTCAGCTTAGTGCTAAGCACAGAAGGTTGGCGGAGGCCGCTGCGGGGGAATAGAAGCCCTTTCTTCTCCCCGGTTGTGTCCTGTCCCTGCAGTGCTCCCACTGGCTGGCATCCGGGAAAAATCAATGGCTCCGCTGTGCATCATGGCACAGGGGTGCAAATACTGAGCTGCAGCTATGTGAGTCTAATCCTGTGTAATTTACCCTGTCTTCTCGCCCTTTTGTCTGCAGATCAAGCTAGGCTCCTGCAGACTCTGCATGCTTATAGTGTACGTACAGATAACCTCTGAACTCAGCTGCCAGGCCCCGTGCCTGGTTTCACACTGGCAGAAGCTTGGAGTCATTTTACTGAAGCTAAGGAGACACTGAGCAGCAGCTAAAGAGGCAGCTTGGGCAGCCACAAGACCTGTGTGCTTCTCTGGGGAGCTCAGTTCTCTGCACTGCACCAGGGCTGACCAGACAACCTGTAACACCCGAGTCCAGATGGCTAATTGTCCTCTACTGCAATCTCAGCCTGAATTTCCATAGATCAAAATTTTTTCTCTATATTAAGCATTCAGCCCTATGGGCAAAAATTCCACAAGTTCTTTATGCATGTGCTGGGCCCTCTGCCTTATGGAAATTCATGATGCATTATGAAATTACTAGCGGAAGCCATCCAGAATCAACAAGAACAACAGGTGTAACTCACTATTTCCCTTGTTTTACTGCTCTCTTATGATCTCTCCTTACTTTCGTGATTAACACTGCTATTGATCTCTTACTGGTTAGCATGAAGAAAACACTATTGGAGCTGGCAGGTTCTAGCGATATATTTGTCAGTCTGCCAAAAGCTCTGCAATAGAGCAAACCTACCAAGTTTGGGGTTCGTAGTGGTTTTTTACAGTGGTGCTACCCCATGCCCCATCAGTGTGGTACCAGTAGGACAATAGTAACGATAATGCTGGGGAAGAGCACATCGACTAGAGGCTAGAGTAGGAATCATTTTTATATCAGTTGCCTTTTCTGCAGTCCTGCTTGTGAGGTCCTCAGCTGGTAGCAAAGGGCTCTGCTGGGGACCTGATGGCAGCGGTGTTGCCGGTAGAGAGTGAAGCCATGGAGCTCAGCAGCAGTGGGTGCAGAGCTCACTTCTGCAGCACCCACTGGGTCAGCCCCCATCACTGCTCAGATAAATCTGTTTACAGGCTAAAACTTTGCAAAGTCCTTCTTCCTACAGGAAGGAGCTCAACAACTTGACGGGTGTGCACTGACCTTCATCTGGGGTTTTCTTTCCTGCCATCCTTCTGGTAGTTCAAAAAATCAAATGCCAAGACATAAATCCTTTTGTAGGATTGGAAGTTCACAGAAATCTGTGTTCTCCATACTCCATAATCTGGGTGTGATGGAGCTGCTCAGGCTGTGCAGGCTGCAAAACAAGTGCCATGAATGCAGGAAGGTGCTGTCAGAGCATGTTTTCAGGCAAGGCTGTTTGTCTCCTCGTGATTCCCAGGATGTACCTCAGTATCTCCCATTTCTTTCTTACATTCACTTGTGCCACAGAGAAGGTCTTGGCTGGGCCAGCTTTGAGATCAGGATGAGGCTTTTACACTCACTTCCTTGTCCTTCTCCATTGAGAAGCAGGACACTAGTCCAGCTTTTAAACAAGCAAGATGAAATTATGGCTCATTATCACAATTCTCAATATATTATTCAGTATAAGGTAACATTACTGAAGTTGTTGCACTGAGGAGGAATATATGTGTGATTTTTTGATGCCCAAAGCAAACCAAGACAGAGACACATGGCTGGATGATTGAGAACTTCTGCTTTCTTAGAGCAGCGGTGTCTTAAGCAGCTACTTCCCCCAGAACCATTCGTGATCCACCTCCCCGGCTACATTTTGGTGGTAAGGGTTTGTTATGGCTGACAGCTGACAGAAAGGAATGAGGAGAGGTCTGTGTAAAGGAAAAGCCAGACAGCACGTTTACAACACTGCTTTTAGAGTGCTACCTCCCTTATACACTTTCTGCATTGAAAAGGCCCAAATTTGCCCAATACAGCAACATCCAGCTAGCACCAAAAAAAAAAAAAAAAAAAGTTTTAGCCCTAATCATCAGTCATACATTATAATATTTACCGTCATATATCATCATCATACCTCTTAGAAGCTTGTGAATAGAAAAGTCCAGCAACATCATAGAAACCCTTTTACCACAGCAACAGGAAAACTGTTAATAGATGTGTGCTCCAGAAGGTTCTACAGACCATCTGCTCCACTATGTGATACAAGAACAGTACTAAGCAGAGGAGGCTTCCCCATCAGGGTGGCCAGGTGAGGGGTTACTGTGGATTTCTCCTGCTGCCATAGACTTTGTATCAAAGATGTTGTGGTATAGAATGAGGTCCCGCTGTCATCAGTCGGTCCCAGTGCCCCTGATAGCTTTGATAGCTTGCTGATGTCAGCTTTAAAATGTGACATGAAGGTGATTCCACAAGTGGTCCAGCCTGTTCCAATACAAACAGGTGGCTTCAAAGCACTCAGAGGTCTGGTTTCATCCTTGGCTGTCTCATAGATTGAGAGTGCCTTCATGAGATACTCTTGAAGTAGCACGGATTTGTGCACCAGGTGTGACATTCCTCAGCTTTTCATTTCACCCCTTCAGTGGTTCTTCACAAAGGCACCCTGAATACCCACTTTTTTCCAGAACGCACATTGTGCCAGGCCTCTGTGTTGCTGTTGGTAGAGATGAGTGGCATGGCGATCCTGGTAGTGCTCGCTGACAGGTTCGAGTGTGCTCTGATACGACGCTAAGAGCACACCACTGCCAACAGGCTGATCCGAACCCTGCACCAGCGTTTACACAGGGAACTGTCATCTGCTCAGCCTCACCTCAGCGCGGCGTTGGGCACAAAGGGCAAGCACATGGGGCAGTCCTGGTGCAACGCTCACGGGGCCAATCAGCAGCTGGAAATGCATCTCCTGAGCCAGGAAAGTTGGAGTAGCCTTAATGTGCTTTGAAAGATTAACATTAAACACATACTGCCTTGCCAGCTAACAGCATTGTGCTGCCGCAGTGTCATTTCAACACCGCAGAACTGGGCTGAGTACACCCTCTGCCACCCATGCAGGAGAGCTGAGGAGGTTGGCTTTGGAGAAGCTGTAAAAAAGTGCATCTTTGGAAAGGTGTAACAGATTTACTCATGATCAGCATTTTTGATATAGTAACAATTTGCTTGCATTTTTTTTTTACACTACTCAAGCTCTAATTCTCACAATTTGTTGCAGGCTTTTTAATCAGCTTGTAGAAATAACCAGCTCTGGACCCTTGGTGTTCCTCAGGCAATGAATGGCATTACAACAGAGACAACATCACTGATAAAATCTAAGCCATGATCAGCTTCTGACATACTACGTAAATGTTTGTCTATAGAAATATATTAATCTGTAGTAGTAAAACATTGCTTTGTACAGCCCAATATTCAGGATTATTTAAAAAATTCATAAAAGCAGGATTGATGCAAGGAGGAAAACTACACTCACTTCTTTGGAAATACTATGAAAGTTAAATTTTACTTTCCTGGGCTTTTGTTTGTTTGTTTTTTAAAAGACTGGGGGATTTTTATTCTTTATTTAGACCTTAATATTGAACCACAGAGAACCAAGGGATCAAGCCATTATTGCCTGGTGAATCAGTTCTGTACAGACAGATTTTTTTAATACAGTTAATTTTCTTTTTGCAGAAGCTACTTATGTCTCTCCTTGTGGGGTGTGTTTGGTTTTTGTTTTGTTTTGTTTTTTTCCACATTCCAACTCCCCTATAAACCAACTTTATTTGCCCAGTATTACTGATATTCTACTAGTTCTGCAGTTGGCCATAGCATCTCTCAGGAATAGCAGGACAACTGCATAATTCTATTTTGGATATAAAAGTATGCAGAAAAGATCTACACCAAATCAAACATTTTTGTATTTAATTGTCTGGCCATAGCTCCTATAGCCATCATAAAATTTTGATCTCGAAAGAAACAGCTGGTGCAATAACCTTTAACTAAGTTAGAAAGGGGGAATGTGGATGCAGCCTCACTCTTAGAAAAGATTGTGTGAGAATTGTCCTCAAATTGTACACAGTGTTAAGGTATTTTTTGTTTTCCAAGTGTGAACCAAGTGAAATATTTAATAAATGTTCTTCCAGTCTCTCATGAAATCTGAATTTTGTTTGGAACAATTGAATAGATCCCTTTCCTGACGTCTGCAGAAGGAGAATAATTCAATTTTCTGACATTATGAAAAAGTAGTCACAAGCCTTTGGGATCCTAGGAAGATATTTGTTTCAAGCAGGACCTTCTAAATCCTAGAAGTTTAGAGGGCATTGAAGTAGAAAGCTCTGGGCACGAGCACAGAATTCACCCTGTCAGTACAGTCAATTAATCCAGTGCTACCAAAAATCCTGTTTCTTTCCACTGACTTAAGGGATGCTCAGCACAAACATAGATGTCTACACCAGAGATGGTAGATCAGATGCATCCCCACTGCAGAGCCGTGGAACATGAATCGCCGACCCACCGTCCCGGTCAGCAGGTCCCAAACTGAGGGTGTGACCCCACGGGGGCTGCAGCAGCCTCAGGGGGAGGCACCAGCCTGGTAGAAATGCTGGTGTTCACACTGGTGTTTTGTGATTCTGAACCTGACAGAAGTGGAGCTGCAGGTGGAAAAGCTAAGTACTGTGAATCCGGTCCCAAATAGTTGGTTACCCTGATCAAACACAATTGCCCCAACTAAAATGGGAATTTTGTGGCTAACTTCGAAAACAAAAAGCCCCAATTAGATTTCATTGTTGTCCGCTTTGTTCCTCAATGCTTTTGTGGTCATATATTACATGGAAAGAAGAAAACAGTGGCAGCAAGATGTTGAAGTGAGCTTTTGTCTAAAGGAAAATGTCTCCTCACTAAAATATTCACGCAAAGAAAGGGGAGGGAGGCATTTGAAAGCACCCAGGGTACACTGAACATAGAATAATGGGACATAAATGGAAGAAAGAAAAGCCAAAGCTATTAAATTATGTTTTGTCTGTCCTTGATGTTGAAAATTGTTATTATTCAGCTGAGTCCAGTCCGTATTTGTTTTGTTTTAATGTCTGGAATACTTTGCGTTTCACCCTAATAATCCACTCTGTTCTAAATGTTTATACAGCATGATTTACTACAATGTGGATGTGTAATTATAGCGATGATTAGACAAAACATCTTTGACAAGAAAGGAAAACAGTAGTTAATAATGTTTTCCATCTGTTTGGTAAAACCTCGCTTAAAAAGAAGGAGCCCCTTAGCATATAGCAGGGTCCAAGGCAACACCTATGCGAGTACATGACAGCAGTATAAATGCCTAATGAATTCATTCTGATCATTGCTCACACATTTTTGAAAGCACTACCATCTGTTTTATAGATAAATATTACAGTAATTAATGTCAGCACATGTTTATATTATATCATTTCCAGAGTCTTATTTTAGAGTTAAGACCTTTTTCTTTTCAGGGAGAATAACAGCATATTTTAAACTATTGGCAGGAAATGCAATGTTATTAGGATAAAATGAGTGAATTTCAATAATGGCTCGCTTCTTTATTGGAAAACTTTAGAGCATTTAATGCTTCTGTTCTTCATTAAAGGCCAAATACTGGGTCAGTGCCTACTCATGGAAAGCCCAAAAGAAACTTAAGCACTGGTGAACGAGGCAAAACTAGAGTGGATAATACCATGAAACCCCTGAGCTCCTGAAACTGGTATTTTAAGTCCCTTTGGCACCCTCCTGATGAGGGAGAACCGAGGGTTTTTTGATGCATCGCACTGAGTGCTCTGGATTAGCAAATAGTCCAGGTTTAAATGAAATGCATGGGTTAGCTCTGGTAGAGTCACATCCCCACAGAGCTTTATAATTTCTTGCTGTTTATAAGGTCCTGGCATTGTTTTCTTCATCACTAACAATGCATTTGCCTCTGATCCATTACAAAACAGCAAAATATTTTCCTTAAAATGTTGCTACTAGGAAAGGTGTCTGCAACAGTGCAAGCCAAAATAATTAATCATCTGATTCTCATTTAAGGCTTCTGCTTACATGATGTGCCAAAGGCTTGGTGAAAAACCCACCAAAGTCAATGTAAAGGCTTCTGTTGACTTCTTTGAGCTTCAAATGAGGATTCATCTCTACTTGTACTCCAAGAAAAATATGTTCCAGTTGCACAAAAACACGGATGACAGTCCTGAAACATAACTGCTTTCATTGTGTTCATTATAACTTTGTCTCCAAGTGAAACTGAGTCACAGCTGAACTTCACTTGCTCTGTTGCCAATACTCCATGCACCTGTACAAGGACCTGCTATTTGAAAATCTTTACTTAGTGACCAACATTGGTGAAATTTGTTTCTGATATGCTTTCAGTTACATCTCTTGTTCCCTTTCTAGATTCCATGCTGCCAGTCCCACCTTTTGTATGATCATTCACATTTCACTTTTGCATGGTTTATTAGCATCTTACATTTATTTTACTTTCCTTTTTTTTTTTTTTGAGTTTTTTAACAAGAACCACAGCAGATGCTGCAGTTGCTGAATCTAGCTGAGATTTAACCATCTCTGGAGAGACTTAAATCTTCTAACACTACTCAGTACACTCTGAATCGCCAATAGATTTTCCTGGATGTCTTCCACCATGGATTCCACTTAAGCAAGGTTCCTAAGTACCCATCTAAGTTTCCAACCAAGTCATTGCTGCTAAGATATCTTGCAAAGAAAGCTACTCCATGCTTATTTCCATTAGAAATAAAGAAATAACTGAAAAGGGTGAAATAATCAGAGACTAAAAGGGGAATGAGAAGTAAATCACAGCCCTCTCTACTTGGAGAGTGAAACTGTTTTCCCCTGAATATCAGTTACCTGCTGGCTAAACTGTCTCTAATTGCTGGGTGCTTGGAAGGGCTTCCTGTGGGATTATGTTCTCCTGGAGGACACGGTGTCTAAAATTCAGTAAGGTATGGCTGAAACACACAGAACTCAATGCACTCAGTGGGAAAATATGCACAAGGATCTAATCTTCTATTCTAGAATAATCAAAAAAGTTACCATATTTTTTTTTTTTAAATAAAGGTCAAGAAAGCTAGCAGCACTCTGCCAAAGGCCACTGAACTAGCCCGTTGCTTTCATGCTTCTCACATGCAGTAAGAGAAAACAACCAGCTTCCTGTCCCTCTGTCTCTTCATTTCCATAGTGGTGATGGCGAGTTTGGAAGAATAAAGTCCAAAAGGACTGAAAAGCCAGCCTAAACTTCAGAGGGGCTTCGCTGTACAGGTACAAAGAAGAAACCACCGTTATTTTGAAGATCATTTTACAGTCAAGACAGTGTGATGTGGTTACTGGTGACACCATGGGACTGGATTCCACGGCCTAGGTGTCTGCTTTTATTATTCCTATATTTGTGTGCAGAGAGACCAAACCACAAAATTCACACTCATACCTAGAGCTGACCTATGTTATCCTCTGAGGGAAGGCAAGGGAAAACATCAAAGTTTCAGAAAATAGGCTTGTGTCACAACTGTGAGTCTTCTGCAACGTTCTGCTCAAGATTTAAACTGCTGCCAGCCATGAAAAGCATTCAGCTCTGGAGTTATGGAGCAAGCTTTTAAATACACAAACATTCACCTACCCTTTATGTCCTTCTAAGTCTCTTTCCTTTAGAGGAAGTTGAAACATGAAATATTAAATGTTAGACAGTAGCCACAAGAGTTAGGGACTCCCACCCCAAGAGGGGGTACAGCAGCTGCTTAACAATGAACAATTTTGAGCACAAGCTTAGAGTTGGGGTTAGAGAAGGGTGTCATGTATCACCAACATAGCTGGGGGATTTGGGTAGGTGGAAAGTAATGACGTGCATGGCTTTTGGCTACAGGACTGGCGTTGAGACTACAAAAGTAGTTTAAGCTCTCTGATAACCACAAGCAGGGAGGGTCTCAGTTTTAAGTAATCTAAAATACCGTGAGTGCCTTCCTCAGTACAGGGCTCCTCAGCATAGGCCTGGGATGCTCATTCGGGCTGCTCTGATGTTAGAGCTTGATCTGTCAAATCACCTGTGCCATTTCCTAAGCTTGTTCTCTAGAGGTTTTCCAGTTATGTAGTAACTTGGATTAACTCTGCCCATTGAAAAGGCTACTTAGAGACTGCATGTAAGGTCCCTTGGTTACAAAGGAAGTGTATTCCCTTGCTGAAATCAAACAAGGTGCATGCAAAATGTATCACAATGATCAATGAAAACGTTATGGCCATGTTTTGCAAACAGTGTATGCAAATGGAACAACTGTTATAACCTTTGGCACTCGTATGGTACACATATAAAATGTAAAGCAGGTTAGCTTTTCTGACTGTAAGATTTTGAGCATCTCTAGTACATTAAAAAAAAAAAAAAAAAGAAAGAAAAAGCAGAGAAAACAGGGGCTGTACTCAAATTTTAAGGAATAAAGGGTTACTTCTACAAGTATATATAAACACATTAGGCATGAAAGCAGAGTCTGGAGACCTTACAGTTGTTTTACATGCTTGCTTCTATTTCAACTTCATATTCTTTAATAAAATAAAGACCTGGGATTGGAGTCCTAAGTAAAAAGTCTCATTTAACAGAAAAGTCTCAACTATGAAAAACACTAAACGCAGCCCAAAAGAGTTGTCTTCTTGTTATTTCATTTCTCAAGTTAAAGAATGACAGGAGAATGATCCAGCAATTTCAAGGTTAGCATTACCAACTCTTCCTATATCACAGCTGCTCTCTCTTATTTTCTGAATAGGTTATGACTGCGCACTTGTTACTGTTGTACTTCTGTATAAATCTGTTGATTTAACAGTGCATTGAAAGAATAAGCAGGACATATGACAGTGTCTGAAGACCACAAATGTACTGACACCATTGATAGAAAGGGTATTCACGTTGGTGTCTTACCCTTAAGTCACAGAAATAGGTTGTCTCGTAAACACAGCAGAAAGAGATCAGCAAATTGATGAACACAGCAAATTAAAAGGCCATTTGCTGTAATCAGGTGAGAGGCTGTTAAAAGGCAGGTGTGCAGTGCCAGAAGAGTGGGGCAGTTTGGAGCAGTACAGAGTTTTTAGGGAAATACTTTTCTCTTAGATGTTATTATGCTGCTATTGTTAATACAAAACGATATTCAAGTAAAGCTGTCTGCTCACTCTGTTCCTCGCAGTTCCTGCACGACCGAGGGGAAGAAGAGGGCTGAAACCAGAGGTGCTGCACCATAAGCCAAGGGTGAGAGAAGAGCAGAAATTCCTTCAACAGAAGGGAGAGGAATCACCTCCCCAGGTCATCTGATCATCTGAGCCCAAGCTGCCTTGTGGTTCACACCACGTAGATGTTGGCAGGATGGTCTGGAGCAAATTAGGACACTCTCCAGCCAGGGAAAGGCAGGAGGAACTGCTTCAATGTTAACCTGATAGACTGAGTTCAGGTCTCCTGAACTCTGACATCTTAAATATTATTACCAAAGGATGGCTAAAGAGACCAAGAAGACAATGGAGTTGCTTCTGATCTTGTACGCTTTGTACTTATTCCTTGCAAAATATGGTATCATAGAATCACTTCGGTTGGAAGAGACCCTCAGGATCATTGAGTCCAACCATAACCTAACTCTGGCACTAAACCATGTCCCTAAGAACCTTGTCTAAAGGCCTTTTAAACGCCTCCAGGGATGGTGACTGCACCACTTCCCTAGGCAGCCTGTTCCAATGCCTGACAACCCTTTCCACGAAGAATTTTTTCCTAATATCCAACCTAAACCTCCCCTGGCACAACTTGAGGCCATTTCATCCTATCACTTGCTGCTTGGGAGAAGAGACCAACACCCTCCATGCTACAACCTCCTTTCAGGTAGTTGTAGACAGCAATAAGGTCTCCCCTCAGCCTCCTGTTCTCCAGGCTAAACAGCCCCAGTTCCCTCAACCGCTTCTCATCAGACTTGTGCCCTACTAAATTCATGCTGTCCCTGGCTCAGATGTCACAGACCTACTGTTTGTTGTAGAACTAGATAAACTTAGTCTCGCTACTCTCAACTACCCTGATGGAAGAGTATATTCAGTCCCCAGCAAGCCTTAGTATGCTTGTAGTATTTTAACTGGACTGAATGGCACATGCAACATCTATCTCACAATCTGTGTGTGTGTCTTTATCAGCAGTTTGAGCCAAAGGATAAGAAAGCCAAAAAAAAAGCCTTCTACAGAGCAGGCATGTCCTAGAGATGGCAACAAGTGTTCCTGGAGCCTGTATTCTCAGAAGGATGGATAGTAAATCATTTAAGCCATCAAGAGAAGAGCTGAGCCAACTAAATCAGTCGGGATGGTAATGCTCATATTATCAAGCAGCCAAGAAAAGAATAGAAGATTGTGATTAAGCACTTGATGAATAATTTTGCATCCTTCATCGTTAAAACAGACTTTTGAAATGGGGCTTTTCAAAACTTTTTTTGGGCGGGTAAATTATTTTTAGACTGTACCCCCTAAATTTTCATACATTTTCAGGCTGTTCCCTCTCCATCAGTGGAGATACCTCATCAGCAGAACACACATTCTCTTAATTCTCACTATTAGAGCGTCCAAAAGATTTATATTGCCAATATTAGCAGTTGATGTATTTTTTCCTCTTATACATTTTCATAAAAGTGGGTTTGTATTCTTCTACTAAGATCCTTTTCTTCTGCTGAGAGGAAGAGATTTAAGATAAAAAGGCTTAGTGTATTTTCATTTTCTGCAAATCACTTACTTAAAAAGACTTTGACACATGACTTTAAACTGCATGGAGGCATTCAAGTAATTTGTAGGAATTATAATCAGAGATATACATGAGCCTCAAGAAGAAAACGTGCATTATGAATACACAGTCTTGGTTCAATGGTGTTCTGAGCATCCAGAAAAAGCAGAGAGAGCTTTGTATCCTGTGAATTATGCAAACACCATGTACCTGCTCTGACCTCAGACAAAGCATACAGTACCCTATTTAAAAAGCGACTAATATTATTTAATATAAAAATACAGCTTTCGAACAGATTAAGAGTATTAGTGCTATCATTTTTTAACTAACCGGTTGCTTTGCTTGATTTTCCATTATTTTTACAGGCCTTCTGCCAATAAATCACTAGAAATAAAAATGAGGCACACTAGAAACCGTAGTACTATGGATCTATTTTGCCACTGTGTAGCAAATAGGTATAATCCATCATTTCCAATACCCCTTTCAATAGTATCCTTCATATTTCAAATAATTTAATAGTCCAAGTGACAGTCTAATTCTTTCCTTTGATAGTCAAGATATTTTCAAAGGTAAACTTTTTCCCCTCAGTAGCACTTTCTGGATTCTCTACTAAAATAGTCTTTAGATACAAAATGCCTTCCCTTTTTTTGGCCAACTTGAGGAATGTTGGAAAGACCTGGAAAAGACATTTTCATTTTTCAGGTCTCTCCCAAAAATCTTCACAATCTTCTTGTCATTTCTATTCCTTTTCCAATCCATCTGATACTGGATCCTCATCAAATGCCTGAAAATATTTAGGTAAAATGTTTTGTCAGTGGCAACCTCAAGACATTATTACAGATTGTGGGCTGATTCCTCCCTCCTATCAAGATCCATTAATGGAAAAAGAGTATTTTTACTAGCAAAAGGCCATGTATGGCTGATTTGAGGGATCTGGGTGCCATCATCCTTGGTGGAAAGCACATGGAATGAACTGAGCATATGACCGCATACTTGAGTAGTGTCAGGACCTCTGAATTGCAAAGTCTCACTGCTAGTTTGTATAAATAACATAAACCCCACTGCTTAGTTCTAGGAAAATAATCAAGAAAAGAAAAATAATTTAGCAATAGAGTATAATTTGCTCACTCAACACCATTTCAGCTCTCTCCTAGATCATTACTGTAAGCTGACCTACTTGAATCCTTCTGAACACATCTATGCCAAGGAGAAAAACTGGCCCTGAATCTATTGTTTGTAACTTCTTTTCATAGTGTAGGATGGTTTAATCAAGTGTGTTTGTAATTGTGTTAATAGTACGATTGCTTTGAAATGTTATACACAGCTAACATTTGTGGTTCAACACTGATACTCAGGGGACATAGAATGCTAAATACTTGTCATTCTCTCAGGAAAAGCAGATTCAGGACAGTGTGTGCTTCCCATCTGTGCCTTGGAGTAAAATTGCTTTTCTCTATCAGTCATCAGCTCTCCCATGCCTGATAATCCAATACGTTTTGCTGTTCTTCGCTTAGGCATGGTGATGATTGCAGCAAGCAAGAATTCAGTGAGAAAGTGAGAGATTTGTGTTTGTTGCTGTGGCACTTGATGTAGCTCGCCTTTATCTTCCTAGTGCTGCTGCCGAACGGCGATTTCACGTGGCAGCTCTTTTGAAACACCGTACTGGAAAAATCCTATGTATCCTATTTGTCAAGACCATTTCCTTTCTGCAGCTGTACAGTGTCAGTGATCCAACTGCAGGAATTGATGTTGATATAGCTGCACAGTGTATCGTATTTATATAATAACGGTTCAGTCCAAGAATCCCAATGATTCTCACAAAGGGGCAGCAAAGGAAAGCACTGGGAATTCGTTCTGAAGTTACATAAGTGGTCTGACAAAAACTTCACAGAATAAACAGCCCCTTTCAAGAAGGATGAGCTTGCAGTGCTTCTTGTATCAGATAGCAAAGCATTCAAGAGAACAAGAAGTTCAGCAGCACCAGAATGAAATATTTGAAAAGAAAAACAGGAATGGAAAATATTGCTGGTTGCCATGTGGAATAGTATTACTATGAAGACTGCCACTTTTTCACCTCTCACTTGTAAGCTAGCAGCTTTAGATTTAATCTTAGATTTTTCCATTTTGAATTCTGCACTTTCTGTGAAGAAAAAAAAAATACCCTTCCCTCAAAATAAAACGTTATGCTGTAGGAACTCAGGCTCCTCACAATTCCCCCACAGATATTGTAATATTCTTCCTAATATTTGTGTGCTATCATCCATTCACTCATGTCATCACTAACCAGGCTATTAACTATGACATTATAGTATGCTTTTAAAAGTCACTATAGGTATGTCATTTACATTAACCAAACACTTCACATATTGCCTGAGCAAGAGCTTCACAACAGGATCTGCACAAGGTTTTATACCACCCTTGGCAAGCAAAAAATTGCTGACCTTCTAACCAGTCATAGCATGGAGTACCCCAGAGTCCTGTTGTTTCCCAAAACCACCCTCAATATCGTAGGTGCCTGTGACAGAGCCCTTGAGACAGCCACACCAGCTTCCAGTGCTGCCGAGAGGCAGCAAAGCGTTCTCAGCGCCATCAGCGCTGGTTATTTCCCTCAGCATTCAGCGCTGTGAACATCGTGCTCTGTGCCCTCCTCTCTTCCCCAACACCTCCTGGCCAGCGGGATTTTGGAGGAGCCGGAGGTGTCAGTGCAGGGCTGGCAGCACTCGAGGCTCCCCCGGCGCGGCCTGAGCCGGATCCGCTGCCGGGGCCACCACCGGGCGGCTGCTGCCACCGCCCGAGCCCCGCGGGCACTGCAGGGCCCAGCGGCCTCGGCCGGGAAACAGGCCGGGATCACAGGATGGTTTGGGCTGGAGGGACCTCTGGAGATCATCTAGCCCAAGCCACCTGCTAAAGCAGGTTCACCCAGAGCAGATCAAACAGGAATGTGTCCAGGCGGGTTTTGAATGTCTCCAGAGATGAGACTCCACAGCCTCTCTGGGCAGCCTGCTCTAGTGCTCTGGCACCCCCAAAGTAAAGAAGTTTCTCCTCATATTCAGCTGGAACCTCCTGTGCCTCCGTCTGTGCCCATTGCACCTCATCCTGTTGTTGACCACCACTGGAAGGAGTCACTCCCACAGAGTCACATACTCTTCCCTGCACATAACCTCATTGCCCTGCTCATCCAAAATACACACCAGGCTGAACAGTGACACAAAAGAATGTGCAGAGTCCCCAGGAAAACTACCACAGGCACAAGAGTTAAGATACCCACCACCAGAGCAGCCACCTCTCCCAAGCCTGACTATTTATTAGTCACCTGTGGCATTCAGCCAAGGATACCTGTGATTGAGATCAGCTGAGCTACCTGTACAGAGCATGGCTTCAGGTGACGGGTGTTAGAAGCAGCCTTCCATCTTCTGAATTAAAAAAAAAAAAAAAAAAAAAAAATCACCATAAAGGACACTATATGCAGGATAACACTGAACCACCCAGAGACTCTTTGGAATAGATGAGCATTTGTAGGCCTGATTTAAAACTTGGTTTCCCGCTTGTTGCCTGAGCATCACCAGCAACAGTATTAAAAATTGTGATTGAAAATTTGGCTTTCTGACATTCATGTCTTTGTTCCAACTTTCAACCGTTCAGTTGTATGCACTAGAAACCTGTTATATTATAAAAACTAAAATTCTCATATATATTTACAATTTAAAGAAACTCAGGCTCTTAAGAAAAATAATGGTGAAGTGGCTTGATATTTGTGATAAAAGCATAAAAAGAGGCTATCTAAAGTTCAAAAATAATGGTAATTATTACGTATGCTGTATAGATATTGGGGAACATAGCTTACAAGTTCAAAAATCAATATCAGATCTTAATGAGAACATATTTTAAGCGCTTTAAGGAAATACAAAGATTTAAAGCACTATTCACCTTTCTTCCAGGTCCTCCAACTGGCTTCCACTCTCAGAATTAGATGTGAACAAAATAAATGTTTCTGAAATCTCCCATTAAGGACACCTGCTCGGTGGCACTCTTTCTTTTCCAGTGCCAGAAACAGAGACAACAAATCCTGTTTCACGCCATTTCTACCATCTCCTCCCAAATGATCCTTCTGTTAATGCCATTAATGGTCACTCAGAAAACACGCAAAGGCTTTGTAGGGTTGACCAGATGCTTAAAGGGAACAAGGCGAAGCAACCGTGGAAAGAGAAGGTAATGGTGTGCAGGAGGAGCACCTCTGAGGACTCTGGAAAGGGAATGGTTCTCCTCCACAGCAAGAAGCTAAAGGCAGGACTTTCCCTCTCCCAACTCCTTTTTGAGATGCATTTCAGGTCATATTTTAGACTAAGCTAATGCTCAAAAGAACCCCCAAGACCGTGACATCTCCAGTGCTGTAGTCTTGCAACCATTTAGAAAATCACCTACAAGGGAACAGTTCCTGCAGTTCTTGGTGGCACTTCTATTCATTTTTTCTCTATGGGCAGATGGCAATGGACGCACAGCACTTCAACCTAAAATCTCAACCAAGAAAATGAAATTAATTATTAGTCGCTACATTTCTCCAGGATTTTTGCTGTCTTTAGGGAGGCACATGTAGGAGGCACTATGCTTTTTAACTAAGAGTTGGATTGTCTTTGTTTCTGTGTAGAAGACTGAGCAGTCAGCTGAGAAATGACAGCTCTCTGTGTACAGAAGCAGCCAGCAGAGAAAGCACAATACCTTACTTGATGTGTCCTTACAGGCACTTTGTAAGCATTACCAATTTGACTTTTGTAATTACTTTCTGGTGAACTGTTATGGCAAGAAGCCCAGCATTTCCATGACCTCTGCCCAAACTGTGAATTCTCCCTGACCTCAGGAAGTGTTGGTGGATTTGGGCCAAGTTCTGTGACAGGATCTGTGCCTGAAGTTAAATCAGCCATTTTCTATTTTAATTACAGGCCATGGCGAGCTGTTTATGGATTCTGTCGTCCAACCATGCTGCTGCGGCTTAGGCCTTGAAGTGCTTCGTTGGGACTGCTGACAAGAAATATATTGCAAAATCCTCAGATGATCACAGGAGCGTTTCCTCAGCACTGGAAATGAATTGACTACATCTGGTCTAATTCACGCTTCCAGCAATTCTGGTTCAAAGCTATGTAAGGACAAATTAAGAGGCTTGACTTAATTTAAGGATTTTTTTAAAGTAACTCTAATTAAGTCAAGATAGGAAATTCTTACTCTGAGTGTTCGCACATACACTGAAGTATGTGCAGCTGTGAAGGAAAACAGATTCAGTTACTCTCAGAAAATAGCTCAAGATGGTGTCAGAAGCCCACTTCTTGCATCTTTGCTAAAAATCCTCATGCACCTTGCTTTCCTAGCGGAGGAGCACATTGGGGGGAACTTCAGGCACCATGACATGGCCTGGGAGGGGACATTTGAAGACAGTGGAGCTGGGCCCTTTCTCCAGCTGCTGGAAGCATTGGAGACAGGCTGGTCTCAGCATCTCCACGTTGACCCTGGGGCTGCCACAGACACTGGTTCTGTGGAGCCATGGGCTTGCAATTCGGCAGCCACAGAGGCCATTTGCTCTGCCTCAGCCTGGAGCTCCTGCAAGTTCCTGCACCAGATCAGCCGGGATGCCTTTGGGAAACATTCCCTGAGAGATGCTGTCCTGCCAGTTGGCTGGATTATCTCTGAGAAATATCTCCTTAGTTGGCAGGAAAGTACACATATTTCATCAGCCTAGTGCAATCAGAAGCTGTCAGCTTTGGGAGATTTGCTCTGTAAATAGATGACTTAGGCAGCAGGAATTAAGAGGGGGAAAGCCAGAAGTCATTGCCCCAAAACATTTGCTCCTCTCACTGTAAATCTCACAAAGAATTGTTTCTGTGTGGGAGAGATGGATGTATACGTATTTCTAACATTACTCTTGCAGCTTGACTACCATCATGCATACCAGGTGACTCAACAGCAGTAAAAGATGCATGAACTGAAAGCTTTGCATGAGTATCACCTTGTCTCTTGCCCTTTGGCATGTAGAAGTACAGACAAGACACCAAGTGAGGCTGAATGAAGCAAGGCATAAATACATTTGTCAATACAAACGTACATCTCTAAGTCAGTTCTGGCTTAGGGGCCCTAGTCACTTCGGCATGACTGAAAACATGACTCAAAGATTTACAGCTGCATTTGGAATGCTGAGGGTTGTGGAGCTTTTGGAAAGTATTGGCACAATCTTGATAGAGTGAAGCCCTTAGCTGTGATGTGGTCCCTTGACAATATGGCAGGATCAGTACTGACAATAACAAGAAGCAGAAAGAATAGACAGGCCAGAGGCTTCTGTGCTGAAAATTTTAAGTAGCAAGTGCTTACAAGCGTTGCTTACAAAGCCACTGCAAAGGTTGGAGCATGAGACAAAATTGATCTTTCCTCCCTGTGTCTGACCTGCAAGCAGCAGCAGCCTGGCAGAGACAGCAACATATTCACTCCTTGCTCAAACTGATGTGGAAAGTCCTCTGATTTCTGTTTCAGTTGGCAGCAGTTTAGGTCTTTTGCTTTAAAGCAGAAGCATCAAAGACACTTATTGTCCATCTAAGGTCATGATGCACTCCTCTTCCTATTCGAAACTAAGATTTCCATCCTCACCATAGGCGATTTCCAGGTATTTCCATGTCTGTCAGAAAGTGAGATATTTAAAAGTTTTCCACGCGTATCTTCTGTTTTGCTTTTGCGAGCCGACTGCAGAGAACAGAACCAGCATATTCTCTCTTTTCTTATGTAATGCCAAAGGGAATGTTGTTGCTCTGCTGTATAGAGAAAAATTGAATTCTGAAAATTTCACTTTACCATAGAGGAAAAAAAAAAGACTTGTCCTCTCCCACCTCATACTTTATCTTTTTAAAATCCAAAATCCAAAATACAGTGAAAAGAATTTGATTTCTGTTGCTTTTGCTCATTGTGCAAAAGTGTATTTGCTACTTCTCTGAAACGTCGGGATGAACATCTGGTTTTGGTGCTCACCAGCCTGCCAAGTCGGGAAGCTTTGAATATTTTGCCAAACCACTTACCCAGCCCTGAATTCATAATTAATATTGGGAAAATCACTAGGGGCAAATGCAAGCAACTGCAGACTATGTAACAGCCAAGGTCAATTCTTAAAGGATAATTTTTACTGTATTAGTTCTATCAATGTGGTTCACAGACAGCTGCCTCTGGTTCATAGCAGTATATTCATATCAATGAGCTGCAGCCAAATAGTTTCATAATGAATGTACATTAGTGAAATAATTTGGGGAAATAAAAACAGATTTTGGAACTGAGTCATCAGCAAGTGACAAATATGAAACAAAACAAGTTGCCTCAATGTTTTAAGAAACCAAATATAGAGCTTCAAAGCTTCCAAAGAGCCACATAAATTAAGAACAAAACTATTTCATGAAAACAGACAGAATTACAGCAAAGAGGGAGATATCAAGAAGCAATGCCATGCATTAGGAAAAGTTTTCTTTACCCTAAGTGTAATTAAGTGCTGAAGCAGGTTACTGAAGGGTGCTGTGCAATTGCTGTTGCTGGCATTTTTCATGGATCACGCTAAACAAGTATCTGCTAAGGAAGGTTTCAGGAGAATACATTCTGCTTTGGATTATCTTTTCGGATCTCTTCTTTGATTTTTCCTCAATATGGTAAACAGAATTAAAAATCCTGGAACAAATCTCTCCTACCTT
Organism: Patagioenas fasciata; assembly: GCF_037038585.1. Lineage (NCBI taxonomy): Eukaryota > Metazoa > Chordata > Aves > Columbiformes > Columbidae > Patagioenas > Patagioenas fasciata. The sequence continues at coordinate 151,988,103 of NC_092521.1, read as the reverse complement.
CCCACGCGCTGTCCAGAGCTAACCGCACTTTTACTTAGAGGTTTTATAGTTGTTTCTCTTGCTAGCCCCTGTCAGCCTCCCATCTTGTTTTTGCTTCCCTGGTTTTGACGTTTCTGATTCTAGCCAGTGTTTTCCACGTTTACTTTCACATCTGGCTTGTCTGCTCATGGCAGTTACCTCAAGCATCAGCCATCAGAAAAAGTGCTGCCAGGGCTTCAGTGGCAAATAAACATCAGACTGTGAATTAAAAACAGAAAATGAGCCTTACAGAACTAAAAAAAAAAAAAAAAAAAAAAGGAAAGCAAGCAAGCTTCTGACAGCTAAAACGTTTTAAGAACCTGTTTCCTAGCGCCAGCACCTCACCATCCTTAAGCCCAGCTCATGGGCTCCCTAGTGTGGGGACGAAGCACAGCGGGTGTGACCGCAGCAGCGTGCCCGCAACAGTGCGACCGCAGCGGTGTCCCCGCAGCAGTGCGCTCGCAGCGCAGCCGCGGTGCCCAGCGCCGTGCGGGACTCGCCCGCTCCCGCCGCTGCCGGCCCGCGCCCGCCCCCTGCTGGCCGCGCCCTGGCACTGTCGCCGCGGGGGGAGGCGGGGGGAGCCTTGCGCAAACGGGTCCCTGAGCGGGACAGCAGCCGTCTGTCCAAGGTGAAGTGATGTGGCTGAGGTGTCCCCAGCGCTCTCCATAGCACTGAGCGGGATGTCGCAGCTGCAGCCAACGCGCAGCGCTTGCGGTCTCGCGCCACTCTTCCCGAACTGCGAGGAGGATCAAAATCCTTTTCTCTCGTACTTTTAGATTGTTTCATCATGGATGGTGACTTTTTGTCATTAACAAATGAAAATAAAGTGGGAGGGGAAGGGAAGGGAAGGGAAGGGAAGGGAAGGGAAGGGAAGGGAAGGGAAGGGAAGGGAAGGGAAGGGAAGGGAAGGGAAGGGAAGGGAAGGGAAGGGAAGGGAAGGGAAGGGAAGGGAAGGGAAGGGAAGGGAACATAAACCAAATGAAAGATAGCACTGAGAGCAGAAGAAAGATGGGGGCTTTCTGGCCATGCAGCTGAGACATCTGCCCCAGACCTTTTCAGGCAAGTGGGCTTGAAGTCAGAGATTACTTTAACTTTGTTTAATGTGGCACACAATGTAAGCTGGTCTATTCATCTGTCTCCTCACTCTCAGAGACCCAGCCTTTTATTGCATTTTGAACATTTCATTCTGTGGGTTTTGTCCTTTTCAAAGGAAGTTTGCCAAATACATTTTAGACAGATAATCAACCTATTAAGGTTTCAGATGCAAAGCAGGTTTTAAGAATTTGCCTTTCCTTGCAAGACAGTCCAGAACCATGCAGGAATTAAAATCTTATGGTGCCACGGGGAATATGTGAATTCCAGGGCTGCCAGAGTAAGTTTCCTTGAGGTTTCTGGGCAGTTCTACTGAGTACAGCTCAGGAGAAAGTAGTTCTCCAGCTGGTGTCCAGGAGAGCAGTAGAAACCTATGGGATCCCCCAGAGGAATGATGGAATCCTCACGGGTAGAAGGGAACATGCGCATGGTTGAACACATCACATTATGCTCCTTTTACATTCAGTGGGAAGTAACAAATATTTTAGTTTCAAGCCCTGGGCCCATTTCTCTATGTGGACTTTATTTATGGTTACTTGCCATACCTCTCCATTGACCTCAAGGGAATCTGGAAACCTGGCTCAGATCAGGAGATGAAAGAAAAGGAGAGGAGGGGTGGGGAGGGCCCTGGGAACTCCCCACTGAAAGGAATGGGGAAGCTTAGTGCCTTCAGAGTAAAAGAAAAACCGACTTCCTTGTCCCAGCCTTTCACAGAAATGCCTCAAATACAAAGCAAGATACAACCCACGCCACATGGTGCTGACTCAGTGAGAAGTGGTGACACGTGCACTGTTTTTAGCCTTGCTCCTGAGCACAGCCCCGTGCCATGCCCAGCTGAGCTGTGTACCCGGGGTTTCACTGTGCAGACCCCAGCACACCAAGTTAGCTCTTGCCCTAACACGTCCCACTTTGCTTCTTGGCAGTACTTGTTCTCATTGTCCTGTCCCATCGAATCTACTTGCTCTACTTGGTGGATACTGCAAAAGTTGCAGGGGCAAATAAAATTTTAGGAGACAGATGTAAGCAATGCTACAATTACTGGCAGCAGTCACTATTTTCAGGTTTCCGCTCTGTTCCATAAAAGCAACCCTAACCGTTCAACAGATTTTATTTTAATGTTTGGATGTTCTGCACCTGTTCTTTCTCTTTATTTGACAAATGTAGAAATGGAATTTAAGTTGAGCAAAATGCCAGTTTTTTTATTTAGCTTTTGTATTTTTGCAGCTGCAGCCTCTGACTTTGAAGTTCAGAGCTAGCGATGAAAGAGCCTTTGACAGTTCAAGAGTCTGTACTTCTCAGCAGCAGAAACATCCAGACAGGCCACAAGTTTTTTGCAATCAAACAGGTACTGTGGAATGGCCACTGGGACAGTCTCATAAATGATTCAGGTAAAGAGCAAATTATGCACAGACGGAGGATTACATCCCAGGTCAAAAAGACTTGTGGTTGATATTCAGTGTTAGTGCTCAAGGAGGAGTAACCCTCCTTTTCCGTGAAGTGTCTATTACATATCACTTCGGAGTTTCAGAGTTTGAAAGAGAGTTTCTCTTTGAAAGCGTGTTTCTACAAACTCTTGGGTTTTCTCCTATTTGTGTGCTATTGCTTTTCTGAAAACAACAGAACTTCAAGATTTTTGCGTACTGCTCTGTGACCTCCTCTGCAGACGCAGCTGTTCCAGGCAGTGTTGAATCCCTTCTGGTTCGTTTAAATTCAGTATTTTCTTTTCCGTAGTTTCTAGTACTGGATTCAAGCTGTGGAACACAACTAGGACATTTAAAAGATGAGGACACACATTTCTTCTGCTGAGTGCTAAAACCAATTATTTCTGAAAAGCACTAGCAAACTTGGCATTTCTATGGGCAAGTGACTAGGCAAGTCCAGAGAGAGCAATTTCTTTATTGCATTCAGCTGCTCAGCTGTGTCTTCTGTTGACAATTTGAGGTATTAATTTCAAGTGCAGAAAGGATAAAAAATTCCAGTGCTTCTCTATAGGGAGGAACAGCCTGTATTTGCATAAAACCTCATTTCTCCTAAACCTTGCCTTGTTCAATCCCGTACTGTCCCAAATTCACCCGCTTCCTCTTGATTGCATAGAAACTCTGAAAACTGGAGGTTTCACTTCTTCAAAACTGTGCCACACAGATATTTAAAGAGCTCAAATATTGAACGATCTCTTCACTGATGTGATGTACACATCCTCAGAAGCAAATTTAATTAACACCAGTTGATTTTTAACCATGAGTAAGCACTCGTGAAGACTGCTCAAGTCATGAATGATCAACTTGATGAATAGACAAGGAGTTTTCTTGTTTGAAACTGGGCTGTGTTTGCGACCACACTAGGGACCACCTGTTCTGATTTACCACACTAGCATTTGTAACATATAATCTATAAAATACAGCCATAATAGTCAGTCAGAAATGTCGACAAGAATTATCGAAACTGTTCCTACCATGATGGCTTTAACTGTAGCATTCAACAACTCTAGCATTTCCATAGATTTTAATTACTTCTGTGTATCTCAGGGGATACATGTCTCAAGTTGTAAAACACCTCTGTCTCTCACCCTGAGACTATTGACTTTATGACCCAAAAAAATATGGGTCTGTATGTTTGGTCCCCATGTTACAAATTCCAAATGTCTTGCTGCTACATGTGTGAAGAACACATAACTTCTACAGTATCTTCTGCCCATCAGAGAGTGCCCTGGGATTTGCTGCATATTCATATCTAGACTAATGTTATGTAACAGACTGCCTTAGCTTACAGAATTATTTGATATACTGTTCTTATAGAACTTGTTTAGAAACTGCTTTTATGGAATTTGTTTAGCATGAGTAGGTTTGCTTAGACCGCAAGTTGCGAACTTTTGAACTTTCTGCTTCGTTAAGCAAAAAAGGCCTCCGAGTGCTTCAAGCTATCAGATAAGGGGGACTGCATCTCTGGATATAAGTAAAGGAACAGAGCAGGTCTAAAAGAAGAGGAAACAGAAGAACGTTTTGGTTATTGCCAATAATTCCTTTTTCTCCAGTTGTAGGTGCAAAATAGCAATAGCAACTGAAAGACAGGACTTGGATTGATGTATAGACTGGTTGGACAAACAGCTACCCACAGAGATAAGAAACAGCCTCCCTCAATAAAATAACGAGATCCAATGAAGAATGGGGAGACCACAGACTCTAATTTTAGAATTGTCCTGGAGTGCCACAGGGGGAGTGGGAGGCTTGGATTGTAGGGGTATAATTGCCTAAGGTTATGTGTATCCAAGGTCCCTCTTCAGGAGTCACCCAGCTCTAGCTGCTCTTTGCTATACCTTGCAAATGAATTATTTATTTTAAGAAGAATTTCTGGAATCCATGCTTGAGTCTCTGCATCAGGAAACCTGGGGAAAAGAGGCTTCCTTAACATCTAAACATCAGCTAATGAGGAGCTCGCCTTTAAGTCAGAAACCTCTTTCTGAAAAACATAACATAACGTAACATAACATAACATAACATAACATAACATAACATAACATAACATAACATAACATAACATAACATAACATAACCAAACAAACAAAAGGACAAAAAAACCTTGTTGCTAGTCACAGGTCAGCTCTTGTGTTTCTAAATGTTAGGAGCCATCCCCAGGAGTTTTTACTCACACTGTTAGCTGTGAGTAAAAATCTGTTAGCTTCAGCAGGTCTACTCAGTTTAATAAAGGACTTCTGTCTGCTGTAATGCAGCTTCAGGCAGCAAATTGTACACTGATTTTTCTGTAGATGACATTTAAGGCAACTCAAGACCTCATTCACTGAAATTATTTGAAATAAGGTTTTTTGGAAAAAAAAATCATATTATTTATGGTACATAGCCTAATATGTGTACATGTACAGGTGTGCACACAAACAGGCACCGTTAATCTTTAAAGAACTGCTTCATCTTAAAGTCAGCCGACAGCTCATGATCAGCTGCAGTCCCAGCTTGCAAACTTCCAATTTCACAACCAGGTCTTGCTTAAAAGAATGGTGACACAGCAACTGCGGCACTGCTTAGAGGGTGGCTTCTAGATTTGGAAAAAGGACTGCAGCATCAACAAGTACATTAAATGTGGGTTTCAGCAATTTCCAAAGCAGAGTCATTCTGCTGAATTTGCTCTGTGAGATCTCAGCCTCAAAGGAACTCCATGTTGTCCCCTCAGCCACGTGAAACCACAGCAGCCACTGCAGGAGGTGAAGGCACCAGTGCAGTTGTTCTGTGCCCTTCTGCCCATGTAACAGAGGATTTTATCAAATAACAACCAAGAGGTGTGGAACTCTTAGTCTAGAAATGACATTAAAAAGAGATGAGGAAAGTTTCTAAAATCAACTGTCCAGGTAATTACACAAGAAAAACATCCTGTCATCACCACTGCTATCGATAGCACTTCCAGGATTTAAAGCCAAGGAGATTTCCCAGACAAAGCACAGGTTAAACTCCTGGAAACCTGAGGAACAACTGTCTATATGCTTACTGGGCAGGCTTCCCCAACTCGAGAAAGCCAATGTTATTTGCTTCAAGAAGAACAGGATTAGAATCTGCATGCTATTACAAAAATCTGATCTAATGTTTTAGATCAGAGTAACAGACTTACTCATTAAGAAGACAGCTCACACTGTGCACATTTTTCCCTGTGTGCATAATATTTTTATATTAGATCTTTCCAATAGTATTTCTATCCTATTAATTTTCTCTGTTTCCAGAAATTATCAGTTCCACCATCTATTGGCTTCATTACTTAAAAAGCAGAATAACCAGCTATTTTCTCCTCAGTTCACATGTGGAAGTAAAGGTACATTATGTCAATATGAAACGTTGCATTATTTGGATTTCCTAATGGTTTGGCACTAAATTGCATCGATGACAAGAAATTACAGTTCCACACAGGAACCTCTTCTTCATATTGTGAATATTGAGAAGAAATTCAATACCTGGATGAAATCTTCCTTTACTTCTATATGAGAAATATAAGGGTTTCTTTCTGAACCAGTACTGTGGCTCAAGTGGTTTCATCAGTTGCCACCCACGTCAGGGACAAGCTGCTCTTCTGCTGAGGGCTGATACATGTAGGCTTGACACAAGTAACAGCGTAATGGATTTTGTCTGACATTTCCTCTACTCAACCCCCTGCCCACGTGCACAGATTTCTCCCAAATGTAGGCCAGAAGGCTAAAGATTTCCTATCCATGCCTATGTAGGTTGAACTTCTGTGAATATTCAACAAAATCAGTCTGTTTGTCTCCAAGAAAGCCCTATCTGAGCTAACTTACCTGGATTCCTCCTGCTGCCAGTAGGGAAAGCAGGTATTTTAGAGAGGGGAGTCAAGTGATAGGACAAGAGGAAATGCCCTCAACTTGCCCAGGGAAGGTTTAGATTGCATATTAGGAAAAAATTCCTCACGGAAAGGGTTGCCAGGCATTGGAACAGGCTGCCCAGGGAAGTGGTGGAGTCACCATCCCTGGAGGTGTTTAAAAGATGTTTAGATGAGGCTTTTAGGGACATGGTTTAGTGCTAGAGTTAGGTTATGGTTGGACTCAATGATCCTGAGGGTCTCTTCCAACTGAAGTGATTCTATGATTCATTAGGCCTCATTTAAATTTGTTTAACTTCTTTTTTCTTGAATAGGATTTATTTTTCCTTTTTTGGGAGGCGGGAGGAGAGTAGAGAGAGGGGCATTAACTTCACATCAAGGATGTCACTCTCTGTTAAATTAATCCTTGACAATGATACAAGAATAGGCCACCTTATTTCTTCCAGAGTCACACACTGGTGTCAGAATTGTCAAAATTAACATTGCAGCTGAAAAGAGCAGCCTGTCTGCTCTGGGAGGTGTGTCAACCATTCTAATCTCTGCTAGGGATTTAATACGAAGTACAGTTCTCACCCCAGACTAATCCAGAATTAGTTGTACTGGGCTGAATAAACCAGCTGAAGAGGGCCTGTGTTTGAAGCAGTAGATTTGACTGTCATCTCTTGATGAATTTCAGGTCATATATAAAGTCACAGGTAATGACTGCATGCATGGAAATTGTGTTCTGTCTTTGACTGATGCCTAGGATTTGCTTTTAAGTTTGCAATAGAAAATGCTTTCTTAGAAGTATGAAAATGATGTCTTATAGTCAGATTTGAAATTGAATATAATGCTCTGATTTTTAACCAAAATACATTTAAAAGTATGCTGGAATTTCCAAAACTGGGTTACTGCTATGTAAGTATCATTAAATTAGTCTCTCTGGGTACTTCTTTTGAAAGTGTGGGATAGGTCTTCCCGTAGAGCATGAAGGGTGTTCGAAAGGGGCATAAGAGGTAGAGGGAGATCAGTCACAGACTTCTGCATTGATCACTCTTTTTCATGAGGTTCTGTTTAATGTGGTAGTGTCAAATGTTCCCCAAGATTTGAACTAATGGAGATGACCAAATCCATTTACCAAAGAATTTCATAGAATCACAGAATTGCAGCACAACTGAGGTTGGAAGGCACTTCCAAAGATCATCTGGACCAATTCCCTGCTCAAGACAGGACACCTACAACCTGTTGCCCCACATCATGTCCACAAGGCTTTTTAATATCTCCAAGGATGGAGACTCCACAACCTACCTGGGCGACTTATGCCAGTGCTTGGTCACCTTCACAACAAAAAAAGTGCTTGCTGATGTTCAGAGGAAGCATCCTGTGTTTCAGTTTGTGCTCATGACCTCTGGTCCTGTCACTGGGAAGCACCAAGAAGAGCCTGGATCCATTCTCTTTGCATCTTCCCTTCAGGTATTTATATACATTGACAAGCCCCCCGAGCTTTGTCTCCTCCAGGCTGAACAGTCCCAGCTCTCTCAGCCTTTCTCTTATGTAAGACTCTCAGTCCTTTAATCATCCAAACAGCCTCAAATGTCTGAAGAACTTTGCTGTAGCTCTCCAAGGATCCTGCAAAATTTTTGTCTTGTTTTGTTATTGATGCCACCATTTCTTATAACTCTCTCTGAGGTCACAGGTGCAAACACTAAGCAGCAGACTCAGGACTGCATTCCACCTGCACCATAGGAACAGCCTATCAAGTCAGATACATCTTAATCTGTTGACTACATTGATTAAAATATTTACATAGATATCCATTTAGGATACAGCATTTTAATTTTGCAGTGATAATCAATGTATCGTGCAGCAACAAGATATGACTGACGGAAGCCACTATCAGCAATATTGCCATTATCAACCAAAAACCTACTCTGGGATGTTGTCTGAAGAAGAAAACAGAGGTTGGCCTCATAAGATCTTGGGGTTTGGCTGTCTGGGCTCAGGGCCAAGGTGGTTTAGCTGGGGCTATGGGGAGAGGCTCTCAGTGCCACTGCGGGGAGGCCATGGCCACAGCCATCTCTGGTTTTGGGGAACAACTTGTAAGGTGAGGTTCCATCACCCCTGCTCCTGCCAGAGCGGCAGCCACCCCTGGCTCATGGTCCTGCCGCAGCCTGGCCGTGGCCCCTGATCCCAGTGCAGACCACACACGGTCAACACGTGTGTTACGGGGCATTAGTGATCCAGGCAAAACAAAAACCAGACATCGGTTTACTTGCAGGAAAACGAAGTTGTTAGTTCAGCCTGCAATCTCCTTTTATGCAACAGGGAGATGTTTTGATGAATTACCTGAGGCCGAAAGCAAAAAGTGCATCCATGAGCACGTTTTCCAAAGAAGCATTAGGGCTCTTTGCCATTAATTCTGTATTTATGTCGCTGCTGTTAGAACATATCCGACTAATTGCATTTATGCTTGTACTCAAAGAAGGCGAGACAGATGTTTTAGCAGTTTGGTTAAATGTTATATCACTTCAGGCTTTGACTGGAAAAATTAATAGTTTTCCAAGTACTGTGCCAGAGTCATGATTATCTTATTACAGAATACGCATCCTGCTAATGGGATCCTTCCTCTGATAACAGGATTGAGTTTGGAGACTGAGAACTCAGAACCTTTAAAAATACACCCCATGTAGTTATCTCTATCTGACATTAATTGCAAAGACCAAACAACGTTGTCACTAAAAGCCTTCTGTTAAATACAGATACAGACTTTTTCACATGTAATTTATCTAATTACAACTCACATTTTGAGCAGAACATCATTTTTCAGGAGTAAATGACAGCTACAGTTTTCTTCAAACAATCACATTTGACAGCAGCCGATGAAGAAAAAAAAAGCCTTTCATACCAATTCAGAGGCATAAGCAAGATCTGCAAGGTCCTCTTTGTGTGTTCCAGTTGTGATGTTTGGTAGTACAGAACAGCATTGAGGACTTTCTCACTGCTCCTACAGCTCTGTGGGTTGCTTCTGTGTTTTTACAGTTCATTCTGTTGCTTGTGGTGAATTTTCCATCTCCTCCAGCTGGTTCCTGCTTTCAAAATATCAAACATATCTCTGAGCTCCTGTGTCACCTGCGTGGATTTTCCAGATTTTTTCTCTCGTGATGTGTCCTATGTGTCTGTCAGACGCAAATGAAAGCATAGTCAGTGCTCTGCCATTGCTGCGTTACAAAGTGCTGCTGTCAGAATAGTCAATTCGAATTGCCCAGGCTGCAGCTGAAACTCGCTTTGTCAGAGCATTTTTCAAGATCGAGTTTCTCACCATACTTTTGGGGGCTGGCAATAGTCTTGTTTTTATTCAAATATTCTGGCTTCTGGGACATTTATGGCAGACCCGTACAAGCAGTCAAAACCAAAACACATAGAAGATATGAGCTTCTTCAGCAATACTGAGCAACCTGATCTGGTTGAAGATGTCCCTGCTCATTGCAGGGCAGTTGGACTAGGTGACCTTTGAAACTCCCTTCCAACCCAAACTATTCTGTGATTCTATGAATACCTCAGAATACAATTGCCATCAGCAGATTATGAAAAGCCAGCTTGCACAGCATTAGCAGAAAAGCGATTACTTTGGCAAGAGGAAGCCAAACAGCAGCACTGGCTGCAGCCAACCAAAGTTGTTGCTTCAGTCTCACAGAATCATACCTGTCTTTAACAAGACTAAAACCAATAGGTTCAGTTACAACTGCAAAACGCAGAGATGTATGAGAGATCCTCACCTCTACTTAACAACACAACTCGACTGCCTATATTCATCAGCATATGTACCAGCTGCAGTTGATGCTGGGGGTGCAAGACCTGGAGTCATCCTGCTTTGCATGACACTGTCAAACTCTGGCTCCCTTCTCTCTTTCCCACTTCTCCTCCAGTTTCACAAAATCATCTCGATTTCAGCTTCCATCAGCATAACGCAGTAGAGGCTTACAAAACACAGGGTGGATGCCTTCATTGTGGAATGACAACAGATCACTCTTTCAAATGTAGGTGTATGGAAATTGTGCAAGAATGGCAAGGAGGTTAAATATAAATATACTCAAGTGAAGAAAAAGCACATACATCACACTAATTGTTTTACTGACCTTGTGTGCTTGACAAGTAGAACCTCTGTGTTAGATAACATAGGCCTGTGAGAAACTGAAAGGTACCTTATTGCGCCTGAGATTCCTGCTTTATTGTGAGAAAGAGCAGAAGGCGGTGCCTGCTTGAAGCCTTGAAATACAGGCGAACGGAGCAGTCCAGCCATCTTCTACCAGGGCTGAATTCTGCAGCGCCTGCATCTCCGCTTGTGTCACGTCTGCCCGGGAGCTTAGATGCTGTTTCAGAGATCCTCCAGTAGCAAGGTAACAAAAATAAATTTGCTCTTTGCAATCACATTCGTGGCCTCTGTTTTCTTCTTGCAATGTGCCTGTGTTGGCTCACACAGTAGGGCATCATCAAACAACAGTATGTTCAGCATCTTAAAGCAGTAGTAAGATCACCTATATTAAAAAAATATGAAAACTTTCAACGTACTTCATGTGGTTATGGCTTAATTTTTAGATTATCGAAGAAAATATATGGTCAGAGTACAACGAGCACAATAGTAGAAGCTTATCGGGCAAATAAAATTATTTTTAGAGAAATGCATCTAAGGACCTTCAAATTTAAAAACTTGTCTTTAAAAAATCTAAACAAAATATTAAAAAGTCCAGAAACTAACAACTAACTAGCTTGAAAACATTTTTTTTTAAACTACATAGTAATGTGTCTCCTTACATAGTCCAGTCATCAGCTTTCATCTGCCCTCTACACAAGAGGTGTTTCTGTGTCTCAACCAAAGCCCTGGCTTCCTGAAATCCAGCAGGCAGGAAAAACCACCTCCTGCTGATCCTTTTCCAGCATCCAGTGTCAGCCACTCATGGGTCCCTAAGCCCTTCTGGGACTCCTCCCAACCACCTGCCTGCCCCATGGGTTGAACCATGGGTTGCTCCCTTCACAGGAGACCTCTTGCATGGATATCTGCCTCTGCTTTTCCCCTGGGGCACCGTGAGGTCGTCTGGACCAACTCCCTGCTCAAGTCAGGACACCTAGAACCCGTTGCCCCACATCATGTCTAGAAGACTTTTTAATATCTCCAAGGATGGAGACTCCACAGCCTACCTGGACAACTTGTGGCAGTGCTTGGTCACCTTCACAAAAAAAAGTGTTTGCTGATGTTCAGAGGGAGCATCCCATCTTTCAGTCTGTGCCCATGGCTTCTGGTCCTGTCACCAGGCAGCACCGAGAAGAGCCTGGCTCCATGCTCTTTGCACCCTCCCTTCAGGTATTTATGTTCATTGACAAGATCCTCCCTGAGCCTTCTCTTCTCCAGGCTGAGTAGTCCCAGCTCTCTCAACCTTTCTTCACAGGAGATGTGCTGCATTCTCTTAATCATCTCCATGACCCTTTGTTGGAGCCTCCCATATGTCCATGACTCTCTTGTACTGACGAGCACAAAACTGGACACAGCCTCACTAGTGTTGCAGAACTTTTTAGGCAAAAAGTTTGCTGTTTTACAGGTGGGACGCATTAATTACTCACATGAGCATTATTTCAGATGGGCAGGATGACACAGTGCAACATTAATGGTACCGCTGCCTCTGGCAAGTTGGGCATATGGTGCAGTACAGAAACAGTCACCTGAGGCAACGGAAGCTTCTGCTTCCTTCCGTTCCAGCGTTACACCAGCACGGACGTTGGCAGCAAGGGCTGTTCACTCGGGTTGCTTTCCTGGTTCACACATCACACTTGTCAGTGCAATTCTTGTGACTTACAGCCACATTTGAATTAATGGCAACTGGCCTTGGCATCACACTTTCTAAGGTGTGTCCCTCAAGCCATCAACTGAGCAGAGACTGGTGTCCTGAAGTGTCTTCCGGCCTCTGTGTCATAGTTACAAATGTACCACTAGTCTACCCCTCTTGTGGGAAGCAGCCGGTTTATGTTACTGCTGTGTCCTTGCCATCAGTGCTGCAAAGTTCCTTGTGCTTCTGCACAGCAACAGCACAGGCAACAAGTACAATAAATGTGCATTTCTCTGCTTTGTAGGTTGCCTGGTTATCGATGAGGTTCTGCCACACCAGAACTGTTCTGGATTTAAAATCCTCCCTGTGCATTTCTCCATGTGCATATGTATATATACACATATAGACTTAACTGTTTCTCATTTCATTACCATGCTCCCCTCCAAAACATTTGGGCAAGGCCATAGGGGTCTCTGCCCATAAAGAACCATGAACTCAGAATGATTCAGGCTGTAAGCAACCATGGCTGAAGAAGTGGTTGGGGACAACCAGCATATACTTTCCAAAGGGAAAAAGTGCCTGTCCACCCTGATTGCCCTGAAGAAGGAAAGGACTGGTTCTGCAGATGAGGAGAGAGAAAAAATGTTATTCAACTTGATTCCATCAAGGCTTTTAGCACATTTTCCCAATGTATCCTTGTAGTCAAACTGATGCGAAAGAGACTGGAAAAGAGGAGTATAAGCTGGGTGGAGTATTCACTGGACTGCCAAGGCCCAAAGGGTGCAGCACAAAGTCCATCTGGCAGAGAGTTAGTAGCAGCATCCTCCAGGCTCTTTATTAACAGCCCAGCTGACAGGACAGAGTCCTCCCTCAGCAAATTCATGGAGGACATCAAGTTAGGTGACAGAATCTGGCATAATGCTAGAGTTGGGTTATGGTTGGACTCAATGATCATAAGGGTCTCTTTCAACCAAAATGAATCTACAATTCTATGATTTCAGGGGGATCTCATAGTGCATGGATACTCCATCCACCAAACAATGCTACCAGATCTACAAGGGACATCTCAGGGTGGATGATAATTAGGTATAAAAGGGGGAAACAATACAAGGACCCTGTTCCCACATTAAGAGACTATAAACAAAGTTTCCTTCAGTGTCTTTGGGGAAAAGTCTGTATTTTCTCGCTGGAGTAAAATAAAGGCGGATGCTAGGATAAGGAAAATTTAAACCGCGAGAGCAGATGAGGGGAAAAAAAATTGAAAAAGACAAAGATACACTTTAAGTTTTGCTTTTTAAACTTTTTTATGATTCTTGATTATTTGGATTTCATAAAAGATGGTTAATTAATAAAGAAAAACAGTTGTTTACTAGATGCTTTACAGTTGATAAATTTTTAGCATTTTTGCAGACAGGAGGAAAAATTGTTTCATTTTTTGAGAGGAAACCTTTGAAATTCACAACATCTTGAAGTCTTTCAAAAGGACACACATATTTATACACATTTGATAATATTCAAAAAAAGAATAATACATTAAGAATATAAAAATGAAAAAACATTATAAACTTATGCTGCTTTACATGTACATTCATCAGTCAGAAATGCAAGCATATGATTTTCTTCAAGAATTTAATACAGTTCAAAAAATGCATTCTACATTGAACATAAAAATTTACCAAATTACGTTGTATATGTATTAACCTACCTACTTCCAGATTAAAATATTGAAAAATGAAAGTAAAAATATTGAAAGTAACAAGTCAAACAACTGACTGAAATTGAAACAGCTAGAGCAATGGCAGAAGAACCTGGTGTGGGTTTTTCTGTGTCGACACAGAAGAATGCTTTCAGCATCACCAGGTGTTCTACCCTCTCTGCAATGACATGTTCTGAGATACTATGAAGTGTCCAGGTGTCTTCAAAGTTCTGCAGTTCCTCAATAAGGACTCCTGTTAGGTTGGAAATTAGGAAAAGGTTCTCCATGTGGAGGGTGGTGGAGCAGTGGAACAGGTTCCCCAGGGAGGTGTCACAGCCCCAAGCCTGACAGTGTTCAAGAAGCATTTGGACAAAGCTCTCAGACACATGGTGTGAACTGTGGGGTTGTCACATGCAGGGACAAGAGTTGGACTCGATGATCCTTGTGGGTCCCTTCCAACTCCGGATATTTTGTGATTTTAGAGCCAGCTCCCATTTTCTGCACTTTCAACCGCAGCATTTTTTTCATCAACTATTCCATTTGCATTGCTTTTTTCTTCTAGAAGAACTACTAAACTTGACAGAGTTGCGTGAGGATCAAGCAGTTTCACAAGAGGTATGTCCACCTTCCTCTCTTGAAAGACACGGTTCTGAATTGTCATAGCTAACATAGAGTCTACGCCCAATGATGAAAGTGGTGTATTCATGGTTAGTTCATCTGGGCTCAGTCTGGTGAGGTCACTCACCAGTGAGGTGATAAAGTCTTCGGATTTGATTAAGGCAGTATCCTGGACCTGAGTTTCCTCAAAGGTTTCAAGCTTGTTCCTGAATTCTTCAGACATAAGTGACTGAAAGCGACTTTTGAGTGAAATAATCTGAGCAAAAACATGATATGATAAGGCTTCAAAGTTTAATTTGACAACAGCTTGCTGTGGGTTATTTGTAAGTAAGCTCTTCCTCAGATATTCATGAATTTCATGCACTTGCAGAATGTCTATGCCCTTGGATTCCAGAATATTCTGAATATGGTTTTGATTGAGCAGTATGCCAAGGTTCAAAGCACCCCAGTTAATGGATTGGCCGGAAAGCCCACAGTTCCTCCTGTAGAGGCAGAAGACGTCCAAGAAGGAGTTTGCAGCTGCATAGTTTGCCTGGGTAGAATTTCCCAGAAAGGAAGTAACGGAGGAGTAGCACACAAAGTAGTCAAGCTCCTGGCCTCTGGTAGCCCAATGAAGATTTAGGGTCCCCGCTACTTTTGGGTTCAGCACTTTCTGAAAGTCAGCCAAGTTCAGAACTTCAAGATGGCCATCGTGTAAAACAACAGCACTTTGAAACACACCTTTGACTGGGCTCCCTGCAAAGATGTTTGTGATGGACTGGAAAGCATTCTCAACGTCCCTGGTTGAGGTAACATCACACTGCACAAACACTACTTTGCTCCCTTTATACTGCTGCTGCAAAGCATCCATCTCTTCTTGCTTCTCACGGCTTGGAATTTTCCTGGAGAGTATTGCAATACCCCCTCCTCCATTCTCAGCTATGAATTTCACTGTTTCAAAGCCAAGTCCAGTGAGCCCCCCGACTACTATATAAACAGCATTCTGCTTAAACAACTTCTTTTGGGATTCGTACAACGGTATATCTGAAAGCACTGTGATGTCCTTCTGCCTTCTCAGTACAGCAAGTGGGACGGATTTGCAGGTAAAATAGGACATCACCGAGTTCATTCTTTCAAAGTTCTCAGTCTGCTGAAAAACAGAACCTGATAGATGTCTAAACCGTTTCATATCCATGGACCTGATCCACGCATGCACAGTCTTGTGCAATTCCTTTAGAGATGCTTTCTGGAAAATGCTGGTAAGTGTAAGGATATGAAAGCTGATATTTTCATGATCAATGTCGCTGACATTCTGGATACATTCAGACTGGCGACTGCCACGCACTATCACCACATCTTTAAGAATGTACATGTGGGCAAGGTCCTCCTGAGACAATCTGCTTACTGGAGGAAGAACAACAAGGGCATTGCATGATTTTATATACTCGAACTTATCAGGAGTGGGCCTTGCAAGTGCTGTTCTCCAGCCCATCTCTTCTGCTGATGCAGAAAGAACATGGCACAAAACTGATGATGGCTCTGTAGAAATAATACCCAGTGTTCTGCCCAGTTGTCCCTTGGGTAACCTCTGATTTAAGATTTCCCACGCAATGATAAAATATGACATACAGGGGACAATCTGAAAGCATGGGAATTTCTTTACATTGAAACAAGCTGTTCCTGGAATCCGAACTCTGGATGATGCAGCGGCTGGATAACATGAAACCACGTGATCTCCCACTTTAACTTTCTTCACATCAATGCCTGTTGCTGTTACCGTGCCACTGAAATCAAGAGCTAAAAGTCTGTGTTTGTCTACTGCTTGTGAATTCCAATACAGCGTATTGCCAAAATTATGACTAGAAACACTGATGGGAAAATAATCTTCTGAGTGGAGACATATTTTATCCAGTTGAATTTCAACACTCCACTTGTCAAGCTGAGTAGCAGGGCTGGTGGATAATTCAGCAGACAAATCTTTCGCTGTGTACGGATCAGAAGTGTGCAAAGTGAATGTTTCTGACTTCTGGAGAGATCTTACAGGTTGGCTGTGGTCCGAATCTACAAAAGGTGTGCGTCTGATTTCAGCCACGTAAGTTCTTCCTTGACTGATGCAAACTTCTGGATAGTCCACAACTTTGTACTTGACAAGAACATCTGCTAGCACTGAGATATCCAGGGAACTGGAAGAGCTGAGGTCAATCATCTGAAATGTGACGTCTGGAACTTCAACAACGCAAGTTCTGGTCATGCCATACAACCCAAACCCACAGTTAATGTGGTCTACGTGTCTTTCTGTTGTTCTGTAGGTGATAACTCTGACTAAACAGCGGCACGCTTTCTCTCTTAATGCCACAATAACTTGGCGATAGGCTTCACAACACTTTGCCAATTGGTCTACCACTTTGCTTGGGAAATCTCCATTTAACTTTTGAATTCCCCACAAAAACAGAATTTCATCATAATCCTCAACATCTGCTCTCATCTTATTCTGTGCGTGGCCTTCCAATAGGGCT
Organism: Patagioenas fasciata; assembly: GCF_037038585.1. NCBI lineage: Eukaryota > Metazoa > Chordata > Aves > Columbiformes > Columbidae > Patagioenas > Patagioenas fasciata. Next base: position 151,971,055 of record NC_092521.1, on the reverse strand, counting down.
TCCCAGTCTTCATACATAACATACCTTGAATCAGGATGCAAATATTTTTTGAGCTGTTCAGCTATCCCAAATTTGTCAGCAAACACTAGGACTCTGGGCATAGTCCCCAGATGTCCAATCATCCGTGAAAGAGACACTTCTTTCCACTTGTTTTCAAACATGAACTCATTGTCCCTGGAAGATTCTTGCTTTGTGAAAATGATGGCAACACGCTTGAGTTCAGCCAAAACAGAGCCATGTTTGTCCATAAAGCATCCACAGACCTCTAGGTAGTTCCCAATGGATTTGCTTGTTCTCATGTATATCATCATTTCTTCCTCCAGCGGGCGGAGCACCACCAGGCTGCCTATCCCTGAAGGAAACCCTGCTCTGGACTGGAATGTCCTTGAGGTCACGACAGTGGTCATTTGCAGAAAACAGTCGAGCAGCACTGGATGGATATGGTAATTGTACATCTCTCTGATGGTCTCCTTGCTCACCTTTATGCTTGTTATAGCTTCCTTTAGTTCCTGGCAATAATGCACATCACTGAGCTGCCTGAATATGGAGCCATACTGAAAGCCAACACGAGACAGTGCTTCATAAACTGCCTCTCTGCTAACCACTGACCGGCATCTTCGATAAATGTCTTGGCAGGAGATGCTGCTTTCTTCCACCACAGCTTCAGGCCCCTTTGTAACTTGGCCTGCAGCATAAACTGCGTTGGAGGAAGAGAGTATCTCAAAGGCTGTCACTGCTTTTTGCGGACTCAACTTGATTCTCAGGACTTGGGAACTCTCTGTGAGAACACATGGTGCGGAAAAACTGATACTCATCCGGCAAGCACTCAGAGGCACTCTAGGTCTTGAGCTGCTCATCACAGAGGCCAGACCAAGCTCCACATAAAAAGCACCAGGGACTAAGGCCACACCATTGTTCTTGTGCTCGTATAAGTATGATGTCGTGTTCTGAGACAGCAGGCAGCCAAACTCCGTGTCGTCACTGTTTATGTCATAAATCAAAGGATGACTGCAGCTGACACCTCTTTGGTTTGCTTGTTGGTGGATATCCAGACGGGCCATGAGTTTTTTGCGATCAAATTGATACCGTGGAATGGTCACTGGAGCACTTTGATACCCATTATAAAAGTGCTGCCAGTTGGGATTGTATCCCAGTTCAAACAGATTTCCTACCAGCGTGAAGAGTGTCTGATACTCTGCATCAGTTTGCAAAGAGGAGAACACTTGGGTGCCTTTTCCTAGAGATTCCATTATGCTTCGTTGCAATGCTCGGTGAGGACTTATTTCCACAAAAACCACATTTTCCCTGTCTCTAGCTGCCGTTTTGATGGCTTGAGAGAAAGCAACAGGCTCACGAGTATGCTGAGCCCAGAATTTGCCCTGAGAATAGTCATTTTCAGAAGCAGCCACCCCAGTCAGAGTTGAAATCACTTCAATTTCCCCCTTCTGTTTCTCTAAAGGCTGTATGCTGTCTTCCAACTCCCCAAGTATCATATCCATGCTGGGGCTGTGGTATGCAGCTGGGACATTTAAAACATGAAGAAAGATGTTTCTCTGGCTGAAAACTTGAGCTAAATCTCTCTGCACAGCATCCACAGAGTCTGAATTTCCCGACAACGTGCAGGAAACTGGGCTGTTGAAAGCTGCAATGCACACCTTTCCCGAGTAGCGATGCAAATGTTCAGCGATCTCTTGAACGGGGATTTTTCCAACCACCAACATTCTCCCGCCGGGAGTCTTCGCCTGCAGCCTGCTCCGGTGATAAATCACTTTGACTGCATCTGCCAGGGACAGGTACCCAGCAAAATGTGCTGCAGCAACCTCCCCTACCGAGTGGCCAACAACAGCAACTGGTTTAATGCCCCAGTATTTCAGAAGGGCAGTTAAGGCAACTTGCACGGTAAAAAGCAAAGGCTGGGAAAGCTCTGGATTCAACAAATCCTTTGGGCTGTGGCCTCTTGCTGGCAGGAGACTGATGGGAGCGTGTTTCTGAAAAAGTGCTTCTATTTCCTTGCACTTGTCTCTGAACACTGGCTCTGAGCTCAGCAGTACCTCACTGAAGTCCTTCAGCGTTACGCCGTTGCCACAGAACACAAACACCAGCTGTGGTTCCACCTTTGACGTGGCAAGTTCAGTGCTCGCTGCCGACATAATCTCTTGCTGCAAGTGTCGCATAGAGTTTGTGACAAACGCTTTTCGGTACCTGCAGTTGGCATGGCTTCTTCTGCAGGCAGACGTATAGGCCAGGCTGGGGAGAGTTATAGAGTTTCTTGTGCTCAGCTGGTCAGCTGTATCAGCCATTGTCATCTGAAGGGACTTACTTGATGCTGCTGACAGCAGAACTAATTCAAGGGGCCTCTTAAAGGCAGGAAGAGGCTCTGGCTGCTTAACCTGCCTGACTACGATATGCGCATTGGTTCCTCCAAAGCCAAAGCAGTTGACGCCAGCTACTCTTCCATACTCACTGGATTCTTCCCAGGGCTCTACAGTTGTGGGAATTGCGAGATTTAATTTCTCTGTATCGATGCTGCTCATCTCCTTTGAGTAATGCAAGGATGGCACAATCTTTCCATGGTGCATCATCAGAAGCACTTTGATTAACCCTGCTGCTCCAGCAGCTGACTCCGTGTGGCCAATATTTCCCTTCACTGAACCAATTTTCAGAATGGAAACTTGGGAAGACCTGTTTTTACAAATGACGTTACCTAGGCTTTCAGCTTCGGTAGGGTCTCCAGCGGCAGTTCCCGTACCGTGTGCTTCAACGTACTGCACAACTGAGGGATCAACATGAGTTTCATAAATACTGCGCAGTAACTTCTCTTGCTCTGTTCGAGACGGTCTTGTGATTGGAGTAATGGACCTACCATTCTGATTTACTGCACTGATGTGTATAATACCCCAGATTTTGCAATAGTCTTCCTTTGCCTGTTTCATAAAAAGGTAAAATTATCTTTAGTAACCTGATGCTTTTTCTGTATAGGAGAAAACAAAGCAACAATACGCAGAACAAGACTGACTATAATGCTGACTTTTAAATGCATGATCCCTTTCTCATGCTAGGGGAAGTGCACCAATGCTTAATGCTTAATAAACGCTTTGTTAATGTTCAACTTGAACTGGAAAATTATTTCTGGAGTAATTATTAGAACTGGAGACACAAATTCAGGCCAGCAACCAGTCTTATTTTAGGCTGCCTCACAAGCAATCTTACCTTTTTCAGTGGTTTGAGGAAAACAACACCACAACCTTCTCCCCTTCCATAGCCATCTGCCTTTTTGGAGAAGGGTTTGCTTATTCCCTCTGGAGAGATCATTTTTGCTTTACTGAGAGACACAAAGGTGCGGGGATCTATTATGCAGTTCACTCCACCACAGATTGCTGCCTCACAGTCTCCTGGAGTGAAATAGAAACATGCTCATGCTGAGATGTCTAAGACGACAAACAGAAACAGTACCAATCCTTATTTCTTTCTGCAGCGTCTCTTCAGTCCCATTACCTGATTTAATTGCTCGCCAGGCATAGTGCAGGGCAAAAAGAAAAGACGAACACGCCGTGTCAATAGCCAGTGATGGTCCAGTCAGATTAAATGTGAATGAGACCCTGTTAGCAGCAATGCTCATGGCTGTTCCGGTACCATCATAATGATTTATTTCACTTACTGCTCTGCTTGTTACGATTTCATAGTCTCGATTCATAAGACCTGTAAAAATATCAAATACGTGTCACATGAACCCGAGCAAAGAAAGGGATGTACAGCTCTGAATGTGCCAGCATGCAACCCTTGAAATTCCTACCTGCACAGTAAGTGACAGCCCTTTCCCAATGGCTGAGCTCACTGTATGATGCAGTTAAGCTCTGTGTAGCCTGCTTAGACCCCTCTATCTCAGTTTGAGAGTTTTTGGTTTCGCAATGGGAATATGTATTAAGAAGTTCCAATGAGAGTAGCAGGGATATAAATGTAGAGGACATTACCTTCAATTCCTCAGCTGTTCCAAGTTAAAGGCCACAGCACAAGCCACATCCAATGCTTTTTATTTATCTTTGGTTTGGTCACTGTGACCCAGTAAGACAGAAATAGAAAAGAATAACAGGGTCTGTGAGAGGAGTTGTGTTCTCTTTCTGAGAACACATGCTTGAAATATGGTGGATACCCAAGTCCATGGGCATGTGTGAGAAATGCAGTAGATCTACTTGGAAAGCAAGGAATAGCCTGATCTGTGAAAGAGGAGCATGTGTCAGACTAAAAGTTATTCTAAAGAGTTTACCCCTGTAGTTGCATTAGCCAACTGCTCTTAAAAGAGACAATTACACCAGCAAAAATGTGCTGTTATTTTATCTCCTTGGCAAAATAGACTGGAATGGCATGGCATGGCGTGGCGTGGCGTGGCGTGGCGTGGCGTGGCGTAGCATAGCATAGCATAGCATAGCATAGCATAGCATAGCATAGCATAGAATAGAATAGAATAGAATAGAATAGAATAGAATAGAATAGAATAGAATAGAATAGAATAGAATAGAATAGAATAGAAACCTGTTGCAATGTTTAACCACTCTCTCTGTAAATATTAATAAATGCTTCTTGGCATTGAGTCTGAACCCCCCCTGGCGCAGCTTTGAACCATTCCCACATGTCCTGTCACTGGATCCTAGGGAGAAGAGCTTGGCACCTCCCTCTCCTCACCCCACCTTGGGAACTGTAGAGAACAAACTTCACCCCTCAGCCTCCATCTCTCCAAACTGGACAGACCCAGAGACCTCAGCCGCTTCACACAGGACATTCCTTGCAGCCCTGTCACCAGCTTTGTTGCCCTCCTCTGGATGCCTCCTTTTTAAATTGTGGGGCCCAGAGCTGCACACAGTACCTTGGCAGCACACTAATATCTGCATGAGGATTTCTGCCACTTTAAAAGGATCTGAACCCCCACAAAACCTCAACCAGTGTTATATCAGAAAACAGTACACTGGACAAAAGTGTAGGCCTGGCTTGAAGCATCATTCCTTGGAAGGGTTGCATAGGGTAGACAGTTTAACTGTTTCCTGCTTCAACTTCAGTGACTGAAGACACTAAGAGGAGCAACTAAAATAGATATATGAATCATTTAACGAACTCCTAGAGCAGCAAAAAAATAACCTGTCGTGTCATAGCACAGCAGCCTTAGATCTCCAGTGCTAGATAGATATGTAAAGTTCATGAGGGAGTGCTTCAGCTTTTGTGAGGTTGAAGTGTCCTTTCTTTACCGTGAAATCTTCATCTTACCAATAAAAACACCTGTTTTGGTGCCACTGACAGCTTCTACAGGGACTCCTGCATCCTCCAGGGCTTTGTATGTGCATTCTATCAGTAACTTCTGTTGTGGATCCATACGTTCAGCTTCTGTATTATTAATCCCAAACAGGTGGTTATCAAATGAATTAAACCTAAAATACACAGACCAGAAAATTGTACAACATAAATACAACATGCATTTACTTCTAGACTCAAAGTACACCATTTTTTTTTGCAATTTCATTAAAAGCAGAGCAGAAACTGATGCTTAGGCCTCAGTTGCCATTTATGAAATTCAGAATCAAAAGGTTATAGGCCAAAGATGTTTTACGTTCCACCACAAAGGATGTATGCTTACAATTATTCTGCATTTCAGAGTTATAAGCCCACTCCTAGAATCTCGTATTCACATGGTTATTCCACTAGTACCAACAGGACTCCTCAGATTATGAAAATTTGCAGATGAGACTTCCTCTGTGGAAATGTGGTCTTAGTCATCAAGTCTTTTAAAAATATCATCTCCTGAATTATTTTAAGGCTGTATGGGCCAATGGCTTTACAATTTAAAATCGTTAAGTGGAGCATAAGCTCAGATACTTCACAGAGATACCCACACTTTTCAAATAATAAACTTAAAATATTTCATGTGTGCGTTTGTCTTTAAAAAAATCTTCAAAGTATGGCCACAGTTACAAAAGAACCAGTCCAGGCTTAATCTTGTATCCCAAGATCAGATTTTTACGCCCTTCTGTCATTTCTTGATTTCAGTGGAGAATTCAATATCTAAAATGGGACTAATCACTGAAGCAATTCTGGGTCCTACAATTCAGACCTGCTAAGTATTAATCTCAGGGGACAATAAGATTGCTTCTGTGCATTTGAACTTGTCATCTGAATAAAGGTCTACAGCCTGAGGATTTATGGTGAATGTGGACTTGAAATAAAAGACACCTATGTTGATCTTACTGTGATTTGCATTAGTCACAGCCCTATACAGCTGTACTCATATCTCCCATATCCCATATCTTCGCCTGATACTTGTGCATACATAATCCGTCAGAATGTAAAGGAGTGACTCAGAATAAATAAAATGTTTATTATTTAAAGGCATGGGAGTATAAGCCTAGAGAAAAGCAAAATCACTGTGAAATTATGAATAGTTAAGTTTTACAAGCACACCCAACACTTAAATTATGCACAAGATCCCCTTCCTGACTATCTAGCAAAACCTGACCTCTCTACTTTGTCTCTAAATTGTCACACCTGCACGCGAACTAGAGCTACTTGTTATCTCAACCAACGGTGTGTATGTACATAGTAGTTTGATTATGTAATCGAAGGTCATATGTGTTCTCAGCCATGTACATATGTGCTTAACATGGCCTGTGACTAAAATTGTTCATCGATGTCACACACCAGAAATTCCCGCAGTTTGACAACTGCGTGTTCATCATGCGACATAACGGAAGCCGGTTCCTCGGTGACATTTATAAGTTCTCCCTTTGGCTTGCACCCTCTGAAAGACTGGACACACTGGTCTAAGCACAAAAAGAATCAGCGGCACGGCAGAGTATTGGACTCACTCATCGAGAAGAGCAGCTCGTGTTGTACATATTTTTCCTGGCTTGTTATCATCTGGATCATACCACTCCTTGGCATTAAATCTCTCGGGGGGGATTTCTACTGTGCAGTTTTTGCCTTCCTCCAGGACTTTCCAGAAATTGTCAATTCCATCGCCTGTTGTACAAAGGTTTCAAGTAGATTAAATTATACGCTCCCCCTCCCCATGCTGCATCAGAAACACACAGTTACAAGGAACTCCCATGTATAAATCTAGGTTGTAAAAGGAGAATCACCAGAGAAAGAAAATATCTTCTTTGGTAAGAGGAAAATGGAAAGGCGTGATTGATCCCCTCGCTGCTTGCCTAAAAGCAAAGGAACTCCACAAAATCCTTAATCTTCTGCTGCCTCTGTTTCCATGCCATGTCACTGCATCCACTACACATCTGCATCATGCCCTTAATGACCACACAGATGTGATGAGGTCTTTCTGTACCCGTACAGCACCACTCCTCAGGCAGCTCCACTGGCTGCAAAAGGTCAGCTCTGGATACTCACTCTTTGAAGACAGACTGAGCTTACAAATACCAGGAAAATGCCAGAGGCATTGTCCTTTGTCCCTGACACTAAAAGGACATCTAAATCAAAAATAAAGCTGTGTCTATATTCTCTGTTGACACAGTGCAACAGCTCACCACTGGAGTGTCAAGGTCTTTGTCCTTGCTGGTTGAGATCCAGAGCTCCAGCTCCAAGAAGTGACGATATGTCTACACCCTCTTCTTAGCCCTGAAAGCAACTAACATGGCATCCACAAGTGGCCCACATTCCTCCAACACACGGCTTGCACCAAAACAGTGTTCAATGCTCAGGCACGAGCCTGCTGCTACATACTTCCTAGCACTTCACTACATTCAGAACCGTTCATGTTTGCTCAGTTAGCTGTGGCCCACACAGCTATCGCTGTGCCACATAAACCTACTGAATCTTGGAATTAATGAAGCCAGGAACTGAAATGTGGTGAGGGCAAGAAAGAACACAAGAAAAGGGAGAGACCAACATGGTCACCTTTAGGGCTGAACACCGACTTCCAAGGACAGAACTGTATTCCACTCCCTGGATTACTTCTGCATTTTTTAAATCGGAATCTACCTAATGTAAAGAGTACGGACAGTTTAAAGGCAGCAGCCAGAATCTAGAAAGCTCTCACAGCTCTCTAAACATCGCCACCCATCTAATCTCAATCAACCATCTAATCTCAAAATATAAAGTTAACCGTCACTTTCATAAGGCCTAATTGTAACTAAGATTGTAAATATGAGGCTGCTGTCTTTTATCATGGCAAGCAATATCTGTTCTTTACAGAAGTCGGCTTCTCATCTTGTACAAGAGGCAGTATTCAGGTGTGTATATCAGAGCTGTATTTATTTAGCTCTGCTCTCTTCCGGGAGCTTTCAATCTGATTACTGTAATAAAGCAGGAAGCTTGCTTTTAGTAAGACTCAATCTATTTATCCTACAAGCAGAGCTGGTGATCTGTCCTGTCCCTAGAGATGCACAGTCCTGCAATCACGCGCAATCGTCCAGCCAGTGCGTGGGCAGAAACCTCAAACCATCCCAGACCCATCCAGTTCATTTGTATGAGTTCCACGCGTGCACCCCAACGCCCTGCCCACAGCCAGCACCACAGGTTTGTCTGTCAGTGCACAAATTGGAACCCATTAGTTATCCCCATAGCATGACCTTTTAAAAAGATCCTACAGGTAGCAAGGCAATGATTTCTACAAAAGTAAGAGACGAACGTGTGGTTTTCCTCCACCTCACCATGAAGGAGTGACTGTGCTTTTCAACAGTCACTCAGCAGCCTGCTTTGCTTTTACCCAAAACTTACCTCCAGGGAAGTTGCATCCTATTCCCACAATAGCAATTTCATCTCCAGTCTCCATCTTCATCTCCTGGGCTGCACAATACAGATATAAGTGTCAGCCAGTTGAAAAAGTTATGCATTTATCATTAAATAAATATTAGGTTAAAACGTCAACTTCCCACAAACACATCTTGAATGCTCTATTGCTGGATGTGATGAGAAATGACACTCCCACAGGTGGCAGGAGCTGTGCGGTCTTTTTCTTGTTGTCTTGACTTTCAGAGGAAAATCCCTGACTAATTCCTCTGACTCCCTCATTCACAAACGCTCCTTTTTACTGTCAAGCTCTGCTACTGCTGCCACCAGCTGATCTGCTCTTGAGCCTCTTCCTAGATCAAGCCTGCTTCTCTTCTTGCCTACAGAAGTGAATTGTACATTGACCAAGCCACACACTCAGCTCTATCACCTTTATCCTATTCATAAAGCAGATCTCCCAGACTCTGAAAATTACCAGCTGAAAACAGACCATGTAAAGAGGCAACAGAAAATCAAGTACCTGAAGGAAGAAAAGATGCGTCTTCCACACACTGGAAAAGTTCCTGGAAGGAAAACCTTATTCCGAGCTCTGCTTTACTGGATCCACAGGCTGCTTAGCTTTTGTTTAAATCAGCTTCCTCTGTAGTCAGAGACCACACTCTACTAATAGGCTGAGTTTCTGCAATTCTTCTGTGAGGTTTCTTACTCAAATCCGCATGCTAAAACTAAAGAAGGAAACGAGTCAAGGGATTAGTGGTCTCAAAATACAAAACCACTTCCTAGAAGCAGTAGCTTTTTGACTAAATCAGCTTTTACACCAGGACAAGAGTAAAATCTCCATCTTATCTAACTTTTAACATTTAGCAAAACAATACATTGGAGATAGCTTGGCATGAAATAGTCCATAAATGTTTTATGTTCTTAGGAATATGATTTAAAAGACTGTCTTTAAACAACTTAATTTGGTTTCCTCTTAATATCAACAAATCTCAACTAGAGCGTAAAGTCCCATCTATTTGTTGGAGGCACCATTTATGAAAACAAAGCACAAAATCCCTATAAACTTAAAACTTGAGTTTCATGTTTGATTCCACTGCTGCCTTCTTTTACCAAGCAGGAGTGTTTAAATATGTAAGTATAAAAAACCTTGTCAAAAGACAAATAGTCCCAACAAATTTCTAAGTCCACTAGGACATTAAAAGCAATATTGAGATTTCCTTCTAAAGACTGACACCTTCTTAAAAGCCAAACAAACAGCAGAATATTCACAAGGAACCTCTGAAGGGATCAAGACCAGCAGTCTCTGCTAGATGCCTTTTTAACTCTTCCTCATCTGATTTCATCCCAACAACCCAAACTCATCTTTCTCCTCTTCTTACTCTATAATGGAAACAGTGTTGGATGAGCCAGGAGAGATCATATCTGGCTAATATTTTCCCTTATTGTGGGTCCCACTGTTCCCAAAAAGGCAGCAAAAAAACACTGTGCTGAGAAGAAACAAGTTTTACTGGCACGGAATAGCTTTATAACCTGCTTGGAAAAGCTCGGATTCTGCTCTCCATTTCATAAGTTGTAAATCTCAGTCCCTCACTTTTCTGAATTCTGAGGTCATTGGGAGCTATTTAATTATTTTTTAACTAAATTATCCCACTTCCCTGATGTCATTACTAGGCTGATGCACAAGATGGCTGGCCTGAAGCTGACTTGAGAATCCCCATATTTTACATGTGTCTAAAGAGTCAGTGCTGGTACCATTAACATCCCCTGGCAGAGCAGAATGTGGGTTCATCAGGTGAACTAGGAATACACTGTGGAATCTCCATTACATTTACCACCTGAAAGCAATAAACGTTAAGCCATATCTTGAGGTATTGGAAAGAATATTGAAATGAATCCTGCACAACTGTAGCCATTAATTTCAATGCAAGTTAAACCAATCTGAACCCCAGTGACCCAAATACAATACGAACATTAGTGCAGGACTAACTAAGAAAGTGCTGTTATTGTCATTGGTTCAAAACATAAGACTGGTTCACAGTTATCCATGCGTTGCCTGGCTGTTGATGACTTGCACAAGTCTCATCACAACTGAAGTATATTCATAAACCAAAAGTAAAGCAACGATTGCTCAATCCTTCTGAGCAATGCCAGCACAGAAATACAAACTAAATACGGAAGCACATGTAGCAATAATGGACTATCATGGACATAGGCAACTATTTATAACTGAATTACAAGAAGTTGGTTTGTCATCAAGTTCATTACACATTTCATCTAAATTTAAAGGTTAAAGTCCAAAATAGAAACAACCAAGACCTGTCATACGGGCAGCACTACATTTGCTTTGTCTCCCATGTCATTACAGTGCCCATCTCTGAACCAAACCTTTGGTTTGTTCTAACCAAATCTATATCAAATAATTCCTAAAGGACAAATAAAATATATGTATATTTCCCCAGGTTTTCAAGCCAACCATTACATCTTGCCAAGACTCAGATATAGGAGAAATAGCTATTCATTTGTCTAGTATTCATTACTTCAGTGAAGTTTTTCCTGTCTTCTGGTGGGAGAACATGCATGAGCAAAGTTCCTGTGGGACTGGATTTATTTCAGAGACAACACAGAGAAAAAGCAACAAAGAAAGTATTTTGAAAGGTTTTTAGTTCCAGGTAGATATTTGGACAAAAATACTTGTGGGTTCTCTGCTTCTATCAAGACAGAAGGGTTACTATGCAAATCACTAGAAACTGTTTTTTCACTGAAGCAGTGCTCTGACCGGCTACAAGGTGGTGACACAAATATCTCATTCTGCATTATCATGAAAACCTAGTAGGAAAAGACATTGACTCTTGGGCAAACCATTTTTTACTAAGTCATATCTCAAAATTAGCTTTGTACATAATGATAATGAATGGATATTTATGTGTCATTGAATGAGGGAGCAGTATTTACCTTTTTCATTATACATCTACGAGGTTTTCCAGTACATCATTATTATTATTATCATTACCATTGTCATTATTATTGTTGTTGTTATTGTTATTATCATAATCACTGTTGTTATTGTTATAGCATTGATAATGACAGCAAGCACAGCAGGGCTGTAGGCCAGGAGCTGTACAAACCCACAGGGAGAAAAACAGCCTCACCACAAAGAATAATGTGTGTGACAACCCCTAGTTCTTTGTATCCGTGCTCTGCACTATGAAGACAGTCAGGAGGAACAGAAGGAAGGGGAAGAGCAGTTTCTGACCTTTAAATTATCTCTCTTGGATTTTTTTTTCCACTTTAATAGTAATCTATGACTGCAAAAATAAGCCTTCTATGTGGCAGTAAATGATGCAAAGCTGCCTGCATGAACTTACTGAGAGCCTGAAACAATAACATTTCCAGGCCCTGCCCCTTTCAGTCTAACTGTGGAGAGTCCGGTGCCATTGCTGATGGTTTGAACACGGACAAAAGCAACTATTTTCCTGGTGATCAACAGGTAGAAGAGAAGACATGAGATCAGAGTGTGAAGATGTTTGCCTAATCTTCCTAAAATGTGGACAAAAAGGAAAGAATGGAGCACAAGAGGATTCCTCATAGTTTCCTAGAAATGGAATCTGGAATCTATATGTATTGAATAAACTCTGAACCTCTGAGTCACACTAGAACAAAAATTACCCTTAAATTAACACAGGTTTTGGGCATCAAATGTAATCTGTTGCTCCAGGTGACAGTAGCAGTCCTACTACATATACTTTCCCCAAGCATATGAAAACAATATTGCTATTAGCAGTTCTGTCATTGGTCACCAAACAGAAGAGATTAGCACCTGCCCCTCCTCCTCCCCTTGTGGAGAAGCTGTAGCCACTATGAGGTCTCCTCTTCTCCAGACTGAACAAACCAAGTGACTTTAGCCACCCCTCTCCAAACCCTTCACCAACTTTGCAGCCCTCTTCTGGACACTGTCTTGTACCTTTATGTCCTTTTTATCCTGTGGTGCCCAGACCTGCACACAGTGCTCCAGATGAGGCCGCACCCATGCAGAACAGAGCGGGACAATCACCTCTGTGCCCAGCTGGCCATGCTGTGCTGGATGTACCCATGACACGGTTGCCTTCTTGGCTGCCAGGGTCACTGCTGGTTCATGTTCAACTTGCCATTGCCTCTCTGCAGGGCTGTTCCACAGCCTTTTGTCCTCCCTATGCAAACTGCCACCCACACTGCTACACCCTGTTTGCCTGTCCCATTCACCATGCCTCTGGTCTCTTGCACTCCTGAGGGTTCATTTAAATCTCCCACAGTTGCTCCTGGCAATGCCCCTTCTGTGTCAGCCCCACTTGCAAGATCTGCCGCTGCCCAGCAGGTCTTCCTGCATGCCCATGGGTTTCCCCAGCTTCAGGATCCCCCCGCTTTTTTCCTCAACATGTGCTCAGCCAAGGAACTTACCATACCCACCACTGCGCTCCTTGATGACTGAGTGTTGCTTTCAATTTTGCCACGTTCAAATCTCCTGCGATGTCTCCTGGCAGCACCCCCGCTGCATCAGCCCTGCTCACGAGGTCTGCCGGCCGCTGTGCTCCTCGGTGAATGATGTATGCAACAGAAGAATAATTTCACTATACCTACTCAATATCCTTCTTTACACATGCAGGGATGCCATCAATTCTTCTTACCATCCACATAATCTGACACCTGAAATAAGGTGATTATGTAAAAAGACTACCAGTTTCCTCTTCAGAACCACACACAGCTTCTCAGAAAGAAATATCACATCCTGTCAAGATCCCCAGCTTTCTCTATTCCTGATGTTGCATTTATTTATTTCGAAACATTTCTCTGGCAATTCTACTATTAAGTAATAGAATCTGATATCAAGGATTTTTTTTTTTAATAGAACATAACTGTGAATAAATCGGTATACTTAGAAGAAAAACAACCCTTGAACCATTTGGAAAAACCACATGTAGCCTTCATAGTAAATACAAGAAAATGGATTTTCCTTAGTATTCAAGAGCAGATAATTTATTCTTTTCTCCAGCATTAAATTATTGAACAATTAAGATTTTTAATGCAAAAATAAATTGTGTAAATTTAAATCTAGCCTGTAATCAAAACAGTAACAACATAATTACAACAGAAGCTCTCAATTTAACAGTAAACAAATAGTAGCTTGAGGCTCAACTAACAGCTCAATAAACTGAAAACTGGTCATGGTTTCACCCCAGCTGGCAACTAAGTGCCACGCAGCTGCTCACTCCACCCTGGTGAGATGGAAGAGAGAATTGGAAGAGTGAAAGAAAACTTGTGGGTTGAGATAAAGGCAACCATGGACTTCAGCAGGCCTAACTTTGGCCTCTTTAAGGTCCCGCTTGGAAGAATCCCATGGGTTAGGGCTCTAGAAAGATGGGGGGTGAAGAGAGCTGGTTAATATTCAACCATCACTTCCTCCAAGCTCAAAATTGAGGCATCCCTATGAGGAAGAAATCAAGGAAAGAGAGTAGGAGGCCAGCATGGATAAGTAGAGAGCTCCAGTCAAATCTCATGTGGAAGAAGGATGTTTATGTAATGCGGAAAAAGGGACAGACCACTTGTGAGGAATATAAGGGGGTTGTTAGAGTATGCAGGGATGCGGTGAGGAAACCTGAGCTCCACTTGGAATTATATCTGGCCAGGGATGTCAAGGACAACAACAAGGGCTTCTTCAAGTACATCAGCAGCTAAAAGGAAGATTAGCAAAAATGTAGATCCACTGCTGAAAGCAGTGACAGAGGACACAAAGAAGGCAGAGTTACTGAATGCCTTCTTTGCTTCTGTGCTTACTGCTAAGACTGGCCCTCAGGTATCCCAGACTCTAGAGACAGAAGAACCAACATAAGTGGCTTATTTCAAAACACAGCACTGATTACATCCATTTAGCATTGTTCTGGTTCACATTGGAGATGATGACACTCATTTTCAGCCATTAGCCAAAGAAGAAAAAGTCTGGCAAAAGGAAGACTTTCCCTTGGTTGACAAGGATCAGGTTAGAGATTGTTTCAGCAAACTGGACACCCACAAATCCATGGGCCCTGATGGGATGCACCCACGAGTGCTGAGAAAGTTGGCAGATGTTATTTCTAAGCCACTCTCCATCATCTTTGAAAGGTCTTGGGAACACGAGAGGTGCTTGAGGACGGGAAGAAAGCCAGTGTCACTCCAGTCTTCAAAAAGGGCAAGAAGAAAGAGAGCTTTCACAGAAATTGCTTCTTCTGGCAATTCATAAGGGTCTTAGTAGAGAGACAACCACATAACTCTGTTTAAATACATGTAAGTATTACCAAAGGGATTTTCTAACTGGCCAAATGTACAGGTTGCTTTGCCAGTCTTGTAGGCAGCAATATCATATTTCACTATTTTAAGAAACTTCACATACGTTCACACACAAGACATGCACACATGTCCCAAACATACACCAGCTCATGAATTGAGGCATATGCTAGCCAACAGACAGGTAACTAATGTCAAATGAATTTAAAAATTCACTTGCAGGATCTCAGAGACACCAAGGATACACATTCATATTCACAGCTTAAAAAAACCGCCGTCAGTGAACATATAACTAGGCATGTAGATAAACACTCCACTGTAGTTACCTCCGGGACTCAGCAGCAGGCAGGCTAAGAAAGAGACAGAGCTTCTTGCTAATAAAATAATGCCTAAGATGTATTATCTATTGTAGTCTCCTAGCAAAGTAAACTAAGATCCACGTCAGACTTCTGCAGTTCAGGGTACACTTCCAGCATTTCTTTATCATTCTTATCAGCATTGTCTCCAAAACAAGGAACAAAGAGGTGAACAACAGCCCAGGGGAAAAACTATTGATGACTCCCCTTTCACCTGTGGGCTTGCCTCCCTGATTTCTGGCTTCCCTGCAAACATGACTAAATGGAATGTCAACAAAAGACGTAGAAAATGCAAGTTTTCATAGGATCACAGAATGGTTCCGTTTGGAAGGGACCTCTGGAGATCATCTGGTTCAATTCCCCTGCTCAAGTAGGGACACCTAAAGTTAATCAGCAGAGTGCTATGAAAACAGGAAAGTGGAAGTGAAGCTCCAAAACACATCAGTAATGGGACTAGAACAAATTTGACTTAACTAAAACACACATTCCCTGATATAAATACCTGCATGCAATGACCCTTTATTTTCTATACTCCATGTTGAAACTCCATCTCACAAAACATGCGTTCATGTACCATTGTCAACAAGAAGACAGCACAGACTGGATCCAAATTAAGATACCAAGAGCTATTTCAGGAAACAAACAAATAAAAAACTTGCTTACCCAGCAATCATCTGATGTGGGAGTTGAACTGACAAGATGCCTCTGTCTTCAACGTAGAAGATCCCTGAGCCCTTGTTGCCATCCTCTTCACAGACAGAAGTGCTGTGGGCTGAAAAAGTGAACAAAAGATTCTAGACTAGACACTCCTATGAGTTCAATTTGGCTTAGCAGGCCCAGAGCACACCTACCTCAACCAACATGAGAGGCTTATTTCAAAACACAGCACTGATGACATCTATTTAGCTTTGTTCTGGTTGACACTGGAGATGGTGACACTCATTTTCAGCCATTAGCCAAAGCTAATAAATTGTTCACCATAATGAGGTTCCAAGTCATCTGTCCTACAATGCTCTCCTAGGCAGCAGGGAATCACTAGGAAGTGTTTTGTACCTTCTACCTCAAATTATTTTGCTATTTGAGTCAGTTAATGTTTCAGATAAAAACCTTAGTCTTGACTGGGAACCAGAATAAATCAATCATTGCTCTCTACAACTACCTGAAAGGAGGTTGTAGCATGGAGGGTGTTGGTCTCTTCTCTTGAGTAGCAAGTAAGAGAACAAGAGGAAGTGGCCTCAAGTTGTGTCAGGGAAGGTTGAAATTGGATATTAGGAAACATTTCTTCATGAAAGGGGTTGTGAAGCATTGGAACAGGCTGCCCAGGGAAGTGGTGGAGTCACCATCCCTGCAGGTGTTTAAAAGACGTATAGACAAGCCTCTTAAGGACACGGTTTATTGCTAGATACAGGTTACAATTGGACTCAATGATCTTAAGAGTCTCTTCCAACCAAGATGGTTATATGATTCTATGATTTTAACCTCCCAAATGAACACCCTGGCCTCTAGGTTGTAAAGCCAAGCTCCTTTGTGCTTGCCCTTTTGGTGGCCTCTTCATTCTCCTTATGCAGCCACCCAGCTAAAGGGACTCATACCTGTGCTCTCCCCTTCCTGTACAGGGACTGTAACCAACAGGATGTTCTTGAAGAAGCTGGCACCTCTCTACCTTCTTGCTGTTCACCTCTTTATAATTCCAGCTACCCATTTGCAACCTGAAGTTAGGTATGCAAAACATGAGATAATTGTTGCCACTCAGAGTTGTCATTCCCTTTTGTTTACTGGTAGGTAGGACTTCTTCCCATTCCTTAAACTCGGCCTTTATTGTTGTTCAGCCTTCTGAGGCCGCTGTCTCCTCATCCCACCGAAGGACTGTAGCCACCTGCCGTTAGCTTCTGGATTCACTGCTAAAAGCTTTAGAACTATCAGCAAGGTGAGTGCCTGCCACCAAAGTCTTGAAGTTGACCTGCCCAGCAAATGACAGTTTATCCCTGTTTCTGCCCATAGTCATCCTTACAAATGCACAGTTCTCTTCAGTGAGCAAGGTCAAAATGACACAGGTCCCAAAGGTTTTGACTTACCCTTCCCTTCTTTCAGTAGAGTCAGTGGGGTCTACCAACAGAATTCAGACAGTGCTGGGAATATCTGGAAATTTCTGCTGTGCTGGGACCCAAAGTGCAAGACATGATTATGTTCTCCTGCCCCATATACAGACAAGTTGTATACACATGGCAGAGGGTTCTGAACAGGTACAGCTAGGGAGCAATTCCTCTGAAAATTCCCAGTTCATTGGGCTGGATTTGCCTGGGATGGAGTTAAATTTCCTCACAGTACATTTTAAGGGGCCATGTTTTGGATTTGTGCTGAAAATAGTGTTGAAAACACACTGATGTTTTAGACTACTGACCAACGTCCCTTCTGAAGTTACGACAGTCTGACAACACTCAATATTTTTCAAGAGTCGACCACAATAAAGAAATATCTCTCTGTGTCAGATTTCCAGAGTGGGCAAATAGAATGGAACTGGCCCAGCTGTGCTCATCATAATCTGAAATTGCAGAGCTCAATTCCTGCTGCCATGACAAAGCTAGACAGTCATTTTTCTTTACGACTGGTAAGACTCAAAATACAGCCTGACAGTGACGTGCACCAGCACAGAGCTTTGCACAGAGCACAAAGACTTTTAGACAGAAGATGGGTAAGCAAAATGCTGCATGTGGCCTTTAGATACGCAGTAAAGGGGAAGATCTGGGTGCTTCCCTGTTTGTTTTTAGCTTGGCAGTCACCCTGCAGTGGGTGGTCAAGGGGTCTCAGGCAAAATATGCAGCAGTTCAGCAAGTTTGGCTTTTGGCTTGTTAAATAAATGTTCTTGACCCCAGGTTTCCAGTAGCACAGACTCAGACACCTGTGCTTAAAAAAATAATGTCACAGCAGGAAAACAGCTCGAGCTGAGTGCCTCTGGGGGAGGGACGCCCAGACAAAAGAGGATTGGGCTTATAAACCCTTACAATCTATGCACCTACTCTTCATACACTGTCCACATTGGTCCCATGAAATGCTGGGTCTAAGGCCTTCTTTTTTTCATATTGCATTCTCTTTCTCTGTCTTCCAGGGGGCTTTTTACTCTTCTTATCTAGAAGGTTTGCAGCCTCTGCTGACAGAGCTTCCTCTTTATCTCCTGGTTCTGGTCTTCACAATATAGTTCACAATAAGTTCACAATATTCAGTCTGGAATTCTAACAAGCCTGGCTACTCATGCTAAGTTTGGCTACTCATGCTAAGTATGTTATTCAAACGAAAGAATATATTTAAAATAGTACAATACCATTAAAGACTTAATTACATTTATTCAGCAACATTTTTGTTCGTAAATATGAATCCTCTTATGGCTCAAACCTCAGCTGATACCAATGTTTTTCTGTATAGCATACCACTTAAAATAAAAGAACTAACAGTTTCCTCAGAGTGTCAAGAATTCAAGGGCAATTCTCTGTCCCAGTCTGTGGTGGGGCTTTTTCTGGGCCATGGTTATGAGTGTGACAGAGGCTGGACTGAAGACAAGCACTCTTCCTGCTGCAGTAGGAAAACACAAAGAAATCACATTGTGTTGCCTTGAAGACCTGGGTCTGCCCTAAGTGAAAAGCTTTCTCTTTGAACGTGAAGTTGTACCACAATTTGGTTTACAATTCTATGGGGCATAACCTTCCAAAACATTAATAACATTTAGTGTTGATACAGACAGATTTAAAATGCAAAATGTCATAAACTTACAATTGCCTCTGACCATAAATACAGACTTTATACCAAAGTCACATACAATAAAAGAGATTCCCAACAAGTTAGTTGATTGTTTATGATTCAAAGTGTCAAGTATTGGTATTTCTTGATAAGTTACATCATAGAAAATTATCCTAAAAAAAGTCATGACCTATTCTCCAGCACCCACATATTTTCCTGAATGAAAAAAAAAAAAAAAGAGGAAATAAAAAGTCCCTTTGAAACTCCAAAAATCACAGAGTAAATCCCATTCAGAGACAAAAGAAAGCATAAAGAAGATGCTACACACTTGAGTCAATATCCATCCCCCTAAGGAAGGATTACCTTGCTTATCCCTCAGCAGGGAACTCCCCACCAGGTTATGTTATCTTGTGCATTGTGCATGACAAGAACTTTCTGAGAAGAGCAATCACAAAGCTGAGAAAGGGAGACAGATAATTACAGCTGTTCAAGGAGGCTCTGGGAGAGGAACAGTAACATATTGCTGTGCCAAAACTAATCACTACTTTGCTCTGCCTGCCTGCTGCAGTTCTGTTTCACATCAAAATACAGTCATCCCCCATAAGGAAGAATGGGTAGGTTTATTAGTCTTTTGCTTATTGTTTTTGTTTGGTTGGTTTTAACTTGGCCCATTCACATTAATGCATGAGACCTCAAAGCGATTTGAAATAGAATAATAGAATCATAGAATGGTTTGGGTTGGAAGGGACCTTCAAAGGTCATCTAGTATAACCCCCTGCAATGAGCAGGGACATCTTAAACTAGATCAGCTTACTCAGAGCCTCATCCAGCCTGGCCTTGAATGTTTCCAAGGATGGGGCATCTACCACCTCTCTGGGTGTCATGGTTTAACCCCAATCAAAATTACGATAGCTGATCACTCACTCTCCCCAGTCCAGAGCAGGGGAGAAAATTGAAAGGGAAGGGAGAAATCCATGGACTGAGATAAAAACAGCTTAATAAAATGTCAACGAGTCATCCCAGTTTAGGCAAGCGATAAACTCCACACAGACTTTATTCTAGCCAGAGCTGTTTAGCAAAGAAAACCAACTAGAAACAGGGTTATCCAAAATTATTCAGCACTCTGACAACATTATAAAACACAGGTACCAGTTGAGGATAGTGTTACTGTACGATCACGTAAGAATAATGATGATCGACAGTGTGCACACACTCACAAAAACAAGAGACCGCTTTCACTTAAAGATACCCTGAAGAAATAACCACTTGCCCAGGGTGGGCAAGAGCTCACTCAAGGATATAACCAGAAGAAAATCACTCACCAAGAAGCAGGTGAGGGCACTCAGTCCTGGGAAGGCTCCTTAGACGGATCCCTGATCTCGGGAGGGCTCTGTTCACAGCCCCGCTGCTTCGAGAGCAACACCCAAAGGGGGGCTTCACTGGGGGCCTCGTTTTACAGCCTGGTCAGATTTGTCTTTGGGCATTGCAAGCATAGTCCAGAAGCTTCTCAGCTTCTCTGGGCCTCAGCAGCTCCTTGGCTGAGGACCCTGACTAATGACCGAGGGTCCCGCTCCTCCTGCTCCCCAAGCCAGGGTGGGGTGGGGTGTGGAGGGGGACGGTGAACGTGAGGAGTCACCCTGCCCGGGGTGGGGAGACGTGACTGTCAGCACCGACCAAGGTGTGTACGTGAGGACAGGCACAAAAGGTGCTAAAGACCCATCAGCTGCCTTATTGCAAGCTCCGGATCTCAATGGGAAATGTGCAACTGCCACACAGAATAACACAAATGTAGTAATAATAATTTTATATATAGATACCTATTAAATATGTATGTATGTATATATGTATATAAAGTAAGTAATACTCAATGCAACTTTTCATGAACTTTGCCCATGCTGAGCAGCCCTTCCCAGGAAGAGAGCACCCTAGTCCTGAACAGCCGATCCCAGGGAGAGAGAGAGAAATGGCCAAAAAGGCAGAAAGGCTCAGAAGCTGACTGCAAAATGGCAAAAAGCTGAACTAAAGGCACTCCTGAATGGAACTCAACCAGAACAGAGCTGACTCACAATGGGTCTAACAAACCAGAAAACCTCTAATTAAATATGAAGCAGGATGCTATAGTTTCACAGCAAATACCAGTCTCCTCATTGAGCAGAGGAGCTGCAGCCACTCATCCTGCCAGTGCTCAGCAAATGGCTGTTTCACAGAGTCATTGTGCGCTCCCAAAGCAAGGAAGAGCAGACCTTCCATGTGAATAAATGTCTGTTAGTTCTGGGTCCTGGTGCCAGGTTATCTTAGGGATTTTCTTTGGAACTGTATGCTATAAACAGATAACCAGGCCTGGAGGAAACCAGGAACTCACCTCCCATCTGGTTGCCATCATCAGCAGGCCACCATCATTGTTCCTTTTGTGTGCATTTTTCTGGAGGCCCCAGGACATGCAATTCTTTCTTGCACACTGGCTAGTGAGGACATAGAGGGCACAAACCTTCCAGCTGACAATTAGACTGTTCACTTTGGATACAGGGGTTTGAAGCACTGCATTCCCCACGCCATCTGCAGACATGTCACCTCAGGGCCATGGACTGTCACTGCCTGGCACAGGTAGCAAAGTCCAATTGTTTCACCCAGGTGTGCAGGCAAACAAAGGCAGTAGCCAGGCACCCACAGAGCACTCCTGCCTCATCCAGATGGAGGGGTAGGATAGGATAGGATAGGATAGGATAGGATAGGATAGGATAGGATAGGATAGGATAGGATAGGATAGGATAGGATAGGATAGGACTTTCCTGTCATCGTCAGGTTATACGGCAGCAACGGTAAAGAACAGGTTAGTCAAATTTCCTTTAGAAATGGCACAGACATATCTTACGCTGCATTATGGTGGAAGGAATGGAACAAAAGATTTCTCGATCTCCCTTTTTTATTCCAGGGTCCAGTGCATCTCACACAATTGGCAAAGCACTTTCCATGGGCAGTCTGTGTACAGAAATGCCCCTCTGTCCTGGTGTTCCAACAAGAGGGGCAGGAATAAGCCATATCTGCCTTGACTGAGAATTTGAAACTACAAACATTCATCCATGGTGTAAGCACAAAGCTCTACATTTTGAAATTTAAAAACACAGCGCTTTCTGATACTTGGTTGCGTCACACCTCACCACACAGCACTGTCTACCACTGAGCTCAAAGACTTTATGACAATAGACAAGAGAATTTCAGTCCTGAGCTTCCTGAGAGGTCACACTCACATTCAGAGCGGGGGATTAAAATTTTTCTAGTCTACCCTTATAGTTGTAAGAATCAAATTAAAACTTTTTTACAGTAAGGGTGGTCAGGTCCTGGAACAGGCTGCTCAGACAGGTTGAGGAGTATCCATCTCTGAAGACGTTCAAAAGCGGCCTGGACAACATCCTGAGCAACCTGCTCTAGTTGATCCTTCAGCCGGGCAGGTTGGACTAGATCTCCAGATCTCTCTCCAACCTGAACTATTCTGTGGTTCTGTGAACTTAATTTTACTTTACAAAGAATTTATGACATTCCAGTTTCCCCAATTTTTTATGAAAGCAAACAGCTAAGCAAAGCAAAGCAAAAACGTCATTTCTTGTTTGTGAGCTAAATGTTCCAAACGATGGAACAAATAAGCTAATTTCTGACAATGTTTTCAAGAAAGCAGGAAAACTCATACGAAATGCTATCTCATGGTATTCTATTACAAATAACATGATTCTAAAAGATCTTCGCAGTTGTACCTGGAAATCACTCTAGGCTACAAGGATTTCTTGAAAGGACAGAAATCACAGAGATTAATTTCTGCCTATGAAACAGAGAGCAGAGAGGGATTTTCATTAATGCATGCTGGAAACAAATGCTCACAGAGTTAAGAAACTAAAGTGTGCTGAGCTCATTGACACCTCTTCCACCTTATTTCATAAGAATCTACATGTTAAAGTCTGCGCTCATCACCTAGGCAACCAAACATAAGGCAATGGTGTATGAACCACAGTGTTGACAACACAGCCTTGTGGTGGTGATGGCTGACCACACAGGAGGCTGAATTAGCAAGAGTGTGGCCAGCACTTCAAGGGAAGTTATTATCTTCCTCTATTCAGCACATCAGACTTCCTTGGCAGTACTGTGCTAAAGGCTGGGTACAAGAGAGATACCAGCCTACTGGAGTGAGATCAGTCAAGGGCCACCATGATGTCTGAGTCCTGGAGCACACAACGTACCAGGCCAAGAGAGCTACATTCAGTCTGGAGAAGACCAAGAGTGGGGAGGATCTTCTTGATGCCTTCAGCTATGTGATGGGAAGGTGCAGAGAAGACAGAGCCAGACTGTTCTCAGATGTGCTGGGAAAGGACAAGGAACAACTGTCACAAGTTGTATCAAGAGAAATTCCAGTAAGATATTAACACAGGCAAAAACTGTTTACTGATTCAAGGAATTTCTCTGAATGTAATTTATTTCCCAATTAACAATGTACGAATTACTGATTCTGGTATCAAAGGCGGCTAAAAACAACCAAACAGCTCTTAGGAAAAACACCCCTGCTTCCTTCCAGACACCTCTTTCCCCACCATTTTTGCTCCTCAGCCCCTTTGGTGAGGCAGTGGGCAGCACAGGAGAATGCGGCCACCAAGAGCATGGTGGTTCCTTCACTGGCAGCAGCTTCTTTGGGCTACACAGCTCAAGCAGCCCCCTGGCTCCAGCCCCTACCAAGACATGGTTTTCTTTCTTTCCTCCTTCCTGCTTCAGCCTGGGGTGTTTTGTTGTTCTTTTGGTTTGTTTTTTTCCTACTTCTCCTTCTGCTATAGCCTCATTTCTCCTTTTGCTTGGTGTTTACCATCCTTGCGCTAAGATGTTTTCACAGAGGTGCCACAGATTCCGCTGGAGAAGGGCTCAGCCATGCCCTGCAGTGTGTCCATCAGGGCTAGTTGGAACTGGCCATGACTGGCTCAGGGCAGCCCCTGGCCTCTCCTCACAGAGACCACCCCTGCAGGCCCGCTACCAAAACCCTGCCAATTATGAGGGGAAAAAAATCACTATGAAAACAGTCAGACACTGGAACAGGTTGCCCAGAGGCTCTGGAGTCCCAGTCCTTGGAGGTTACTCCACACTCAGCTGGACAGAGCCCTGAGCAGCCTGGCCTGATACCCATCATAGCCCTTCTCTGAAGGGGACCTGGATGCCATGAGTGTCAGTGGGCCTTTCCAAACCAAATTATCCTGTGATCCTACAAAATTGTTTGAATCACTTCCAGTCTCAGTAAATGTTTGGAAGAGACAGGAATACAGAGACAGACTGAAACATGCTTGTCTCTGCATTACTGAGGACAGCCTACCATTCGAATGAAATCATTATCATCACAAAGTTTCTGAGCAAAAATGACAGGGAGACACAGATAGAGCAGGAGACAGATCCTGTTGTCAGCAGAGTGAAGAGGAAGCTGAGGAGGCAAACTGAAAAAAGGCTTTCAAACACAAAAGGTTGCAAAGCAGGGTGTCTCACCAGCCAGGCACACATTGTTTCTTGATTTCAAAGCACTGTGCAGAAAGTCCCATGCACCAGAAACTGTATTTGCTCTCCCTGCCCTGCTGTCTCTTCACCCAGGAGCTGATTCAGCCCTGGGGCCATCATGACATTCAAGCCATCACCAAAATCTTGTCTGCACCTGTGAGCCTGAGCTGTGCCTGAGAGAGATCTGGGTTTAATTCTCCTTCTTTCTCCTTGCGGGGTACAAATGGGTCAGTGGGCCCTCCTGTGGGAGAGAGAAGGCTCTAGCACCTGGCATTGAGGGAGGGGTTGAACCCAGTTCTGCCCTCCTGGGAATGGTCTGACCGTGGGTGCTGTACAACAGGGGAGGCAACGCAGCCACCTGAATGGGACTCATTTGCTTGTCTGCTGGCTTCTTAGAGCTGCTCTTGACTGGTTTATGTAGGCCTGAAGTGGATGATGTATCTGTGTTAGGCACATTCTGACACCACCTAGAGCTGAGGCTGTTGAGAATATTAGAAATGAATTGATAGTATTTTTTGATCCCCACAAGTCTTGCAAAGACGTTAAGTACAAGCTGCTTAAATGTGGGACACCAGCGATCCCTCTCAGCTTTCTGCTAGGCGTCTGGCATATGTCTGCTTTGCTTCTCACCATTTCATTAAGCACCACGAAATACAGAGAAGTGTGATATTGTGAATATTTACCTATGCAACAATATGGGCAAACAGTAATTCACCGGAATGTCCAAGAAACAGAACATATCCATCAGGAGAAAGCTTGTGCTTTCATCCACAAACAAAGCTTGACTTGCTGGAAGTCCTGTAGTCCTGTTCCTGGCCCTGCCCCAAGTAGTATTTCAGATTTTATCTTACTAGAAATCAATATAAAATGCATGGACAAGAACCCAGATTGTTGGAGAGAAGTCTGGTACATACCTTCTGCTTGAAGATGACTCTGAATTGAGAGTTGGTGGAGCCATCTTCCCATGCCATTAAGTCAGACCCCCAAGGCTCAGAAAGTGTTAACCTAAAAGCACCGACCTGTGCCCAATGTACAGAGTACCCTGACTGCAGAGCTGCTGCCACCATCCCATTTCCTGCCTCCTGATCATTACCAGAGCTTGTCTCCAGCTCCCAAGGAGCCAGAAAGAAACTGGACATGACAATTGGTCCATTTTTATTTTTTGCCTGGTTAAGCTTAAAGAAGTCAGTAACTGTTTTTCAGTCATTAACTGGTTTTTCACAGTGAAAGCATTTAGCTGGACAGCATCTCTTCATGTTCTGCTGTATCATCCACAACCTGATCCACTGCAAGGTTATCCTAAAAGCCTTCTTGGTGTCTGGCCATTGGGATAGATGTGTCTCTGTAGCTTATTCCCAGACACAGGTCTATTTTTCTCTGGAGTTTTCTCCGTGTAAGAGAGGCTACCTCTTCCAGCTGGGTGACTCCTTGACAAGAATTCATCAGGTATCTACAAGACATCAAATAGCTTACCCCTTTTTCTGAAGACAGATTCTCCTATGTGAAGAGCTCTTACTCTAACATGATATAAATCCATTCAAGGAAACAGATAACAGAATGTGGGAGATGCTACGAGTTTAGTGTCAGATTCATTTAAAAACTGTAATTTTGACAAGTTAGTAGCTACAGGAAGTAGCTTCTAAGTGCCTGTCTTCCACAGAGAAATGAAGAACTGACATACCTTCCTCAGAACACCTGCACACAGAAATGGGAATCAGCAGGATCCAACCTGCAGTAAATGCTGGGCACAGCGGGAGATCTGTAACGCTGCTCAGAGCCTGGCTGGCTGGCTTCTGCTCATGGATGGCAACCCTGTCTCCTTAGGATGAGAGAGAAGGAATACCTGCAACTTTTCTTAGCAAATACTGGCAGGAGAGTAGAGAGTTGCTTCTTTCACAGAAGGGCAAGAAGTGACTTGTGATGAATTAGCTAATTGGCTAGACACCTCTCCAGAAGTATCACACCTGAACTTAATGTTATCCTCGGCCACAGGACACTCAGATCACTGTCACCAGTGTCAAGAACACCAGGCTGCAGGGTATTTATTTGCCGGCTTGCAGAACGGCAGAACCGGGGCCGGGCAGCGCCCAACACGACGGGCGCTGTGACGGCACCGAGGCCTCGGCAGGACCTGAGCCTCGTGCCCCCGCCCGCCTGTGCGGGAAGCGGCGGTGGCCCCGGAGGGTCAGAGCAGGGGAGGGCGCGGCCACCTGCCCGCCGAGCAGCGCTCATTCGCTCCGCGGCCCCCGCGGGCACAAGGCGGCTCTGCCCCGGCGCAGGAGCTGCCGCCGGCAGCCCGTGTCCCCGACTCGCCCATGGCGGAGCCGCCGCATCCCGCCGAGCGCTGCTCCTGCCGCAACACCAACTGCCTGGAGCGGCCGCTCAGGCGGCTCTTCCGAGGGCTGGGGGGCGCCGTGGCCGCCTGGCCCTGGCCCTTCGTGCTGCTGCCGCTGCTGCTGTCGGGCGGGCTGGGCGCCGGATTCTTGTTCCTGCGGCAGCGGCAGGCGAACGACATCGAGGAGCAGTTCACGCCGACGTGGGGGCCCGCCAAGGCCGACCGCGACTTCGTGCAGCGGTTCTTCCCCACCAACGACTCGGAGCGCTTCTCCGCCGCGCGCCTGCCCACCGAGGGCACCTACGCCGCCTTCATCGCCGTGGCGGCGGGGAACGGCTCGGTCCTGGCCCCGGCGGCGCAGCGCGACGTGCTGCAGCTGGACGCGGCGATGCGCGCCCGCGAGTACGAGCAGTTCTGCGCTGTCAGCAACGGCACCTGCGCCATCCCCAACCTGCTGCAGTACGATGGGGCGTCCCTGGAGAACCTCACCTTCCCCTTCAGCGGCGGCTTTTTCGTGGGGGCCCTGCTGGGCGGCGTGCAGACGGACCCCGGCGGGCGGGTGCTGTCGGCGCGGGCGCTGAGGCTGCTGTATTACCTGCGGGAGGACGGCCCCGCGGCGGCGGAGAGCCGGCGCTGGCTGGAGGACTTCTTGCGGGAAATGCCGACGCAGCTGGACGCGCTGGGCATCACCGCTATTCAGGTGAGCAGGGGCGGGTACAGCTGTGCCGGGGCCGCCAGGTCCCGAGACGCACGGGCTGCCCCATCGCCGGAAAGAACAGGAGATGGTGGAGGGAGGAAGCGAGGAGGTCCCGCAGGTTGCGAGGGCCGTGGAAATGCGTTAGTGCCAACATCATGTTTAGCGTTGCCTGTGTGTGTGGATAAAGACTAAGAAAAAAAAGTAGAAATGCTTCATCTTTTGTTGTTGTTTTAATAACAGGTGACTTACTTTACCTCGCTGTCCAGACAACAAGAGTTTGAAGGAAATACCAAGAGGGTGATCCCACTCTTCTCCATAACCTATTTATTGACAGTAACATTTTCAGTCATCTCTTGTCTAAGGTAAAATGTCTTCTAAGCTGTAGATCAGTGAGAAGTGACTTCCGCTCCTCTTTACCTTGCCTAAATTGGTTCCTACTTTTGTCAAGTGAAGTCATTCTTGAAGCTGCAGACTTCAGGGGACATTTAGTAACAGACAAACAAATGTATTTCTTTGCTGTTTCTCTCCTATTTGTGCATATTTCCCAACTGCTTAAATGGGCCTCATGATAAGTACCAGATGAAGACCTGAATAGCTGTTCAGTTCAGACATGCACAGCTTGAATGCTAGTGTTGTTTTGTCTGTTCTCTGAAGCCATCGGTCATTTCTGTAGTCCCTGCCTCATAAGAATCCTTTCTGTAGTTGGTGGGTTTGAAACTATTTAAACAACTGAAACAACCCCCTACTCTTCATCTTTTTAAGATGTCTGGGGTGCTGTTGCTTTGGCCCTGAAAAACACTATGCCAAACACTTGTGAAGGGTTAATGAACAGGTTCTACTTTACCCTCTGCGAGAAAGGGGCCAGAAGCATGATCTAGGCAGCCTGGCAGGAGCAGAATTCTGCACAAGTACTTCTGTTGAATAAACTTACCAACTGAACTCACCATATCCAGTGGAGACGCTCACGAAAAATCGCCATTAAAGTCAAACAGGGAAGAAATTTTGACGGAGGGAAGAAACAAATGGTGCTATTGCTAAGGTTTTTCTACCACTTTCTTGCTTCATTCGTAGTTTCTGTCTTCATCCTGCCTGCAAGATGCTATAATAATTCTTTGTAAAGATCAGTTTTAAAGGGGAAGGAAGCAGGGGAGGGAGAAAGAAGTGTACCTATTAAGATTCATTTGCATTTGTTTCTGCCACTGCTCAGTTAAGGTTCAGATGGATGATCACTGGCTTCAGAGATCACCACATGTCTGGGTACAGCTTTAGGTGTTCTTCTTGCTAGTAGAGTCTGAGCCTTAATTGCTGTCCACAAAGACCTTAGCCTGCCCCTTTCTTTGTGCTGGTGGAAGGGGAATCATTGTACATTTGACAACCATATGGCAGCGTTTGTGTGCTGTGCTTGAGAAAGAAAGGTGTACTCCAATGGTGGGCTTGTTGGTTTAGTGTTTGCATCAGGCATTATGCCCATCAGGCCACATGATTTCTGAATATCAGCTGTCTCACGTACAGTCATTTGTGAGCACAGTCATAGCAAGGGTATTTCCACAACCCACACTTCTTGCCTTGGAAGCTAGAGGTTCTCTTAAAATTCAGAAACAATCTACAGCCTGGAAAATATTGCTTATCAGTCAAGAAGCAACTCTTAGCTGCTTCTGTTTCATGGGGAATCCTTGAGCCGGCTCTTGAGGGTGTCTTGGCAAACGGCTGGCAGCCAATCTGTCTGCTGAGAAAGCTGCTCTGCACAGCACTTACTGCCTGGGAGATGCTTCCATACTACACTGATACACTACACCAAGAACCTGTGTAAAAGTCGAGAGCTTCTACAAATTCAGCATTTTTTGGGTCACCCTAAATCTAGACTCTCAGGGGTAGAGCTGATGTATCTTCATCTTGCCAGCTCTCTTTGTTATTGAAGCCAAGATCAGTACACATCTTTACGCTTATGGATGTAACTGGCCAGCAGTAATAATGTATTTACCACCTCCTATGTAAATTAATCTAATTCTGACAGCTGGGAGCTCTCCTCGCAAACAGCAGCTTTCCTCAACAGCTCTTTTCACAGACAGGCTGTCCTTGTTATCTGTGCACTTCTCATGCCAAACACCTTGCTGAAATATTTGACGTGTAACTAAGATGTTCCTTAAAATATTTTCAGACTGAGCTGTATAAGAAATAATGTCTGGCTTGTGTGCTGTGGAGTGGTCTCTGCCGGTTTAGCTGTATTAAGCAGCTTTGGATTAATGCTCTTCTGTGGAGTCCCATTTGTGGTCACTGTAGCAGGCGCGCCATTTCTTATCCTGGGTAAGTAGAAAAAGCGAGTTGGATTCAGATACCAAGACTGAAGTGGAGTTAAAACAACCTGGCACTGTTAGTCTTTCATGATGTGAGCATCAGATCCTACACAGTTCCATCATGTAGTAAGGAGAGGAGGCGCTTGGAGGTGCAGGCTCCTCTGAGCTCCCACAGGCGGGTGAGCCGCTCAGCTCAGCGCACCCATGCTGGGGCTGGAGCCGGGCTCTGGCACAAGGGCAGCTCCTCCCTAAAAATAGTGCTTGCTCTAGCTCCATTGCTGAGGTATGAGAGCTATAAATGAGAGGGTGGTAAGGTGAGCACTTCTGGCATTGTTCTAACATCCCTGGTAATTTAGCCATGGTGATTAATCATTTGTTTAACTGGTGCTAATACAGCTCAACTGGCCTTTATCACTGCATTCCCCTGTATTCCTCCTGGGTTGACAGAAGCTGTGTGTCATACCAGATATCTAATGCAAATGCTCCTTAGGCCATGCATTGTTTCTTTGTTTCCTGCGTAATTCAAATGCATTTGTATTTGCTTTTGTTTGGTCATCAATTGCAGAGGCACTAAATTTCAGAAAGACCCTTTTGTATACCTGGGAAAGGGCTTAAGCCAGTCTCTTCAGATCTTTATCAGGAACGAGCAGACTTTTGTCCTCCCTGCATTAGACCAAAAAAATTATCAGCCTGCTTGGTTTCCAGCAGCAGCTCGGCTCACTGCCATCCAGCAGCAACTTTTGACGTGCTGCTTAATTAATCTTTGCACACCTACTGGCAATTGCCTCTTGAGGCAGCAGGCAGTGATTTCATCTGTTCTTTTATGCTCAGCTATATCATCTATGCTTATTCTACTATTCACACAGTCTTGCTTCCCCTTTTTATGTGATTAGTTTTCAGGGAATAGAAGAGCCCTTGATAGAGTAACATGTGCAAAATACTGAATGGTCTCTGATTAAAATGTCGAGAGTTAGCAGAGCTGAGAGAAGCACATTTGCTTTTCTTTCTAGAACTTGGGCTCTTTTACTCTTGTACCTTAGCAAAAGTTATAGCCTAGGATCCAGTCTTCCTGGCAGGGTTTCCCAGGACTCTGATGAGTAGTACATGCAGGCACATCAATACAAATGTGAAGATAAATGAATAATAAATCATGAATAAGTGCTCAAAGATAAGCTGGATAAAAGATAAGTGGAGAGCGTGAATCACTGGACAAGTGGCATCAGTGTTTTCCCATGTAATGGCAACTGTTCTCCCTGTCTACTGAATGCAGAGCAAGAAATTATTGGTCTAATTTGCTGCAGTGATGAAGAAATTCCAGAGATAATGGGGGATGCTTCCAGTGATAAGGATAGTCACACATCAGAGTAAGCAATGTACATAATCACTGGACAGCTGGATTCCAGAGACAGTGCAAGTGTCAGAGATGCACTTGCTGTGCTCAGTCCTTCAGCACAGCAGGGTGACAGATCAACAACCCATCAGCTCACCAGGAGTTTCTGAAATGTAATAAATTTGGCTACCCACAAAGGAACTATTTTCCTGTATCTGTTTAACTTGTATCAACACTACAGCAATGTTAATAGCCTAACTTTCTTTTTCAAAATTTTGTGCAGACTTAAATGCAATTCATTTTGCAGTTCTGTTGGGTGTTAGTGCAAGCTGCCATTTGCCATGCAGCATTAACTTTTTGTCCTCCTGCAGGAGTTGGTGTTGATGACATGTTCATCATGATCGCTTGCTGGGAACAAAGCTCAAGAAAAGAAGGTAAATCAAGTGTTAAGTCTCGTCTGGCTGAGACCTACGCCGAAGCAGCACTTTCTGTGACCATCACCACTTTCACAGATGTTTTGGCTTTCTTCATTGGAATCTGGACTGCCTTTCCATCAGTGAGATCATTTTGCCTCTACACAGGCACTGCTTTTGTCTTCTGCTATATATATACCATGACCTTTTTTGGGGCAATTATTGTATTAAATCATAAAAGGGAGCAAGGAAACCGACACTGGCTAACTTGTATGCCTGTGGGAGATAAAGATCGGGCTGAGGCGTCTTGCTTGTACAATGCTTGCTGTATAGGCAAGTGTTCTGGGGAATCACCTCAGCCAGAAAGTGAACATCCAATGAGCATATTCTTTAAGAAGTATTATGGTCCTTTTTTTACAAATAAATGGATCAAGCTACTTGTGGTGTTGCTGTACGGAGCATACTTGGGTGGCAGTGTTTATGGATGTACTCAGATCAGGGAAGGCATTGATCTTCGAAATCTGGCGAGTGATGACTCTTATGTTATTCCATTCTATGATGACCACGACAAATACTTCTCAGTATATGGACCCAGGGTCATGGTTGTCATTACAGAAAGTGTGGATTACTGGAATGAGACTGTTCGTCTTGACATTGAGAACTGCATGCAGAATTTAGAGGACATTTCATATGTAGATAAGAACCTCTCAGAGTCATGGCTGAGAGTTTACACAGGACTTGCAAATGCTACTATGATAAATATAAACGGTCAGACTGTCTTCATTAATAACTTACTTATGCTGTTCCGAATCGTTCCTAGTTTTGAGTGGGACATTAACAAGACTCAGGATAAAATAGAAGCTTCACGTTTCTTTATCCAGACAGTGAACGTAACCTCAGCCATTGATGAGAAGAATCTTCTCAGTGAGTTGAGAGAGACAGCCAAGCAGTGCAGTGTTCCATTAATGGTGTATCACCCAGCATTCATCTACTACGATCAGTTCCTGGTCATAGTGCAGAACACCATTCAGAATATCATTGTGGCCACTGGGGCAATGCTCATTGTCTCCCTTTTGCTTATTCCCAGCCCATTATGTTGCTTGTGGGTGACTTTTGCCATAGTTTCTGTTATAGTTGGTGTTGCTGGTTTCATGACATTTTGGAACGTCAATCTAGATGCCATATCCATGATCAACCTGGTCATTTGCATAGGGTTTTCAGTAGATTTTTCTGCTCATATTTCGTATGCCTTTGTGACAAGTGGAGAGTCCTCAGCCAATAAAAGGGCAATTGAAGCTCTGTCCTTGCTAGGTTACCCGGTATTACAAGGGGCAGTTTCTACTATATTAGGAGTAGTTGTCCTGGCTGCAGCAAAAACCTACATTTTTAGGACATTTTTCAAGATCATGTTCCTTGTTATTTTGTTTGGGGCTCTTCATGGTCTTGTTTTTATTCCGGTGTTTTTAACCTTTTTTGGAAATTTTGGCAGATCACCCCACGATACTAAATCTAGAAAGCTAGAACTTAGGTTTATGAATGAGAAAGATTGTCGAAGACTAAGTTAAATGTAATATATATTTATTACATGTAGGCTAAAATTCAGTGACTTTCAGGGAATGTAAGAAATTAAGAAAATGAAGAACAGAAAAATAAATAAAACAGGGAAGCAAAGGCTTCAGAAAAACCAGGTGAGAAAAATAACAGAAGAAATAAAAACATACAGAATGGATTTGCATTTCTCATTTTTGTGTGCTTGCTTAACACTTAATATTTAAATCCTTTTTTTGTGACTTGTTTACTGAATGTATTAAGATTATTATGAGCACTGACCGCTGCACCAGTTTAATGGATTACGTTACAGGTCTGTCAGGCAATGTACCCGGGGGAAGGACAGCTCCCAGGGGTTTGCATTTCCCGCCTGGTGACCTGGATGCTGTAACTCAGCCCACGCTGAGCCTGAAGACCATTTTCCCACAAGAGGCTCAAACCTGGAGGTTGTACAGCAGGATTACAAGTGCTCAGAACCACCTTGACTGCAATGATTCCTAAGCCTTCAGGAGGCAAAGTCTGCTAATGAGAAACCCTCAGGGATCACAAATGGACTCAGGTTTTCTCTTCAGATCTTTTTCTTGGTGTCCTTTTTCCTCACTAAGATTAAATATCATGTAAGTTTAAGAAGACTGTGCATAGCTTGTGTTGGCTGCAGTTTGCAAAGGGATATGCTGTAGGTGATGGAACTTGTGTGGAACCTCCTGAGAAGACACTGTGGCAGGGCATGACAGGGCAAGAGTTCACTAGAGGGAATCATACCCTGATTTAGGACAAAGTGAAAAAGCAGCTCAGGTCTAAGCCGTTAGTCCTAAAACTATAAACCTATAAATTCTATTGTGTTCATCAGAGACAATGCATCCTGTGAAGCGTTGATAGAGCAGAGGACCTTTCACTGAAATAACAGCTAATAGTGTATTGGGTGGTCTTTGAACCTGTAGGGACAAGACACTGTATGAGAAGTCAATTCATAATTTGTTTCCAGTCTAACGAGCTACCTGTTAGAAATAAACAAATGGTGGTAACTGTTGTTTGTAATTTTGGAAAAATTGGTCTAGGAGATATTAAACCATTCAGTCTAAATCTACCGCTGTGGCGTGTTTCTTCTGAGAGACGCAGCAAGTGTCACAAAGCCGGGTCTGCCTCTGTTCTGTGCAGGTTTCTGGCCAGTTGCGTGAGGCCCAGTAGCCAGGGCAGAATCCTTCTGTCCTTCCTGCTGTCTCTCTTCATGGGGACAGTAGACTGGAAAACAAGTCATTGAGAAATTAACTTCCAGGACAAACGAAGTACTGACACTAATTTTCCAAGCAGCGAATCCTAGTCTACAGGCATTAAATATTTCAATTTAGAGTCATTATGAAAGCTACATAACAAAGCCCTAGATAAATCACTGACAGCCAAGAAGAAATTGTGTGACCAGCTCCTCAGTATGGGCTG
This sequence comes from Patagioenas fasciata, assembly GCF_037038585.1. Classification (NCBI taxonomy): domain Eukaryota; kingdom Metazoa; phylum Chordata; class Aves; order Columbiformes; family Columbidae; genus Patagioenas; species Patagioenas fasciata. The sequence goes on along the minus strand of NC_092521.1, from coordinate 151,936,378 downwards.
CATCTGGATTGCAACAAAAGCATTTATCAAAGAACACTGACAACTTTCTGTCCAAAAGCTGTTATTGACTACGCTGCCACAGAAAATGAAACTAAAATCAAAATCCAGAACTTACCATAACATTTTGATCTTGTGCAGGGTTTTTCAAACTGGGGGAAAAAAAAGCTGCCAGAGACCACATGGAGTTTACTTGAATCTTTGCTATGAATATATGAATACTACTTTGTTAGTTGTTCAGACAGTACAGTGATGGACAAAAATAAAACTTTTAGAGAGATGCTCTGAAGAGTAACAACTACAGTCATCCTTATGACATGTCATATATCCCTTTGTAAAAGCAAAATGAAATCAAGCACAAAGCTGTTTTTGGAGTACTTCATGTGCTTAAAAACAGAAGCGCACTTCAGCTGATGCATCTTTTATCCCTAGGTCCTAGAGCCATAGCTTTTTTGCTTTGTGGAGATTAAAAATCAAAACAAACCCACTGATTGCCTGATCACCCACCCCTCTACCTATGACAGCTGGATGTCTTGTATGAAATTATTTGCAAAAGGTAACCTGAACTTTCCTGCCAATTTCTATTTCCAAAGAATGTTGTGTTTTCTTTGTGTTCCTGTTTTTCTGTATAACCTTCCTACCAGAAAGGCACTCAAAGCAAATCAGTGCGTGTTGTTTCATCACTAGGGCAGCTGAATATTCTACTGTGAGAGTAGCTCTGTAATAGTAGAAACGTTTACTAAAAGTTACAGATCTTGCAACACTCCAGAGTTGGAGAGCAATTTTATTCACAGGAGAAATAGTTCTTGGAATAGTTGTCAAAGACGGAAAACCAGTATCAATCTCAGAAATGTGCTCCTGAGGTAGATGTCAAACCCCAGCACTACTACAGCCCGCATGGTGCATCAGTGAATCTCAGTGTTCCAGGCAGCAGCATCACATTGCCAGCACAGGGCACAAACACAAAGCTCGGTTCAAGAAAAACAAAATTGAAAAAACCCAACCCCATGCAGCAGAGTCCTCACTTCTCCCATTAAATGATTCAATGTCCATATTAGTGCTTTTATTAGGGCAAATGATCCAGCCATCTCTGCACTGATTGCTGCAGGAGCAGATAATGCACTCACATGGGCCAGTACCAGAGAAAGGCATCTTAATGGAGAAAAGGAGCAGGACTCGCTTTTTTGCATAGAGCAAGAAGCTTTCGAATGAGAAAAATAAATTAGACCTCATAGACTTGCCCCCCAAACCAGATTATTCAATACAGATTTCAGTGACTTCAAAAAAGATTTTTGCCTTTGTTTCTAAATTCAGATGCACATTATTTAGCTGGAAAAGTTTCCATCCAAGTCCCGCTACTCAACAGCAATCAAAAAAAAGTCTGAATTTCTGTGGAGAACATTCCCTAGAAATCTAAGTAGAGAGAAAGCATTTTTGCCAGAATTCTTAAATTTATTTACAAGTTTAAATGTTTTATACACTTCAATTTACATAGTAAGGAACTTGGTATTACAATTTATAACAATTTGCAGTGAATAAAAAGAAAACCAATACACAACATTAAAATTAACGTTTATTACTGCAAAAAGAGATGCCAAATATGCACACGAGGTCAAGGTTGGGTATAAAGCTGAGAGAAGCCGGGGCTGTTCTGTCTCTCTGTCCCTTTTGCTGTCGGTCGATCGGCTTCTTCTTGCCCACGGGGTTGGTGCTTTTGTGTTTCGGGCTCCAGCCGCGGTTCTGGGGGGGGCGGTTTGAGCGCGAGCTGCGGTGCGAGCCTTGCTCAGCGCTGCCGGCAGGGGGCGCTGCCGGGCGGGGCGCGCTGTGTGCCCGTCGCTTTTGGGGTTCTGTCGTTACTTGCTCGTTCGGGTTCTTTTCTTCGCTATTCTGTTAAATGGTTCTCATCCCACCCCACGGGTTTTGCCCTTGTTTTCTGATTCTCCGCTCCATCCCACAGGGCGCGGGGGAAGGGTGAGCGAGCGGTACGTGGTTTTAGCTGCCGGCTGGAGCTAAACTACGACAGTCCTTCTTTGGCGAGCCAGGATTGGGATAAAGCCAGAGCTGAGCAGAGTGTGTTAAAGTTTATTCTATTAGTTCAGTGGTCACGATGTTTTGTTGTTAGCCCACATGGCTGTGTCATCTGAATTCCTACTTGCCCCGTGTGTTTCCTATGGTGCTGTTTGGGACATTGGGGAAGATTAAGTTTATCATATTGCTGTCTTGTATGACATTCACCTATGAGAGCATGATTTCATTTCTTACATATCTTTATTGGTATTTTTGTAAGCTATATTTCATTTCTTACATATCTTTATTGGTATTTTTATAAGCTATTGTTGCTATTTCCATACCTAGGTTGCCATCTCTCGGAACTGATTAGTAATTGCACCCAGTTTGTGGAGAAGACCGAGGAGTTGGGGAATTTTTTCCCCTTTCTTCACCTCCCTTTTTTCCTCCTGCTTCGGTGCAGCAGTGTTTGAGGATTTTGAACACCCCGGGGCTATTCAAGTTAGCATGCTCTTATTGCTATGTCTTCTGAATGTGTGTCAGGTCATATACAGAATTACAAAAGGCTGTGTTAAGTATATCACCCATAGATTTGTCCCAAGGCTGGATGGTCGTGGGTGGAACAACATGTGGGAAAACATGGGCAGGTATCTAGAGAATTTCTCACCTCCAACGATTTGGAGTTTCACTTCTGAACAACTGCAGGACCCTGATGACATGATAGAATATTTAAAAGGAAGATGCTCTGGCTAGTCCAAAGAAACATAACTTACTGCACTGTCCTGGGCCCTGGTCAGTATCTATCAAATACGGCTCAACACCAGGCGGTGCTCCCAGAGCAAAAAGGGGGTAACTAACCGACAGGCACTATGCCTACTCCCACCCTTGCACCAAATGCTGCAGCTGCTCAGAGCCCAGTGACAGGCACTGTGGCTGCTCAAACCCTAACAGCAGGTGCTACAGCTGAATCAGAGAACCAACCCGTGTCTGTATCAGTTGCCCCTCCCCAGAAGAAGTAATACACAAAGAAATCAGTTTGCTTGGTGAGGGAAGATGATAACCTGGCCCCATCACAAGAGCAGGAGGAGGAGGCAGAACCAGAGATAATCACCTGATCTCTGTCCCCAGGTGAGCTGCAAGATACATGAAACGGGTGAGCACATCGCTGCTTGGCTGCTCCAATGCTGGGATAACGGGGCTGGTAGCGTGGAATTAGAGGGTAGGGAAGCTGAGCAACTACATTCCCTGTCTAGGGAAGGGGGCATTGACAAGGCGATTAGAAAAAAGACACAAACCCTTAGCCTCTGGAGGTGACTTCTGTCGGGTGTGAAGGAAAGGTACCCCTTCAAGGAAGAGGTTACCTGTCACCCAGGCAAGTGAACCACCATGGAGAAAGGTATCCAGTACCTGAGGGTTCTAGCTGTTCTGGAGGTGATTTATAATGACATCAATGATGACTATTTACCCACAGATCCCAATGAAATCCGGTGCACACAACCCATGTGGCAGAAGTTCTTGCAGAGTGCACCATCGTCCTGTGCCAGCTCAGTGGCAGTAATGTCCTGGAAAGAAGGCGAGGGACAAATCGTGGATTAATTGGCTGGCCAGCTCCAGCGATATGAGGGAAGTCTTATATTCCTGCCTGCGCGCCTGCATCTCAGCTGTGGAGAAACTGCCAGACGTGCTAGCTGAAAAATTATCCTGGGAGTTCCAGTGCTTTGAAGACAGGTTCCGCTCCCCACCTGTATGGCTTAGGGTCTCGGTTACTCGGAATGAGCATCTCTTCGATCAAGAGAGAGGATATAAAGGGTATACAAAACCAGGCACCCTGTGGCTTTTCCTGGGTGACCATGGAGAAGACATGAGGAGGTGGGATGGGCAACCTACCTCAGTCCTAGAGGCATGGGTACATGAGTAGAAAGGAAAGACAACTGCAAGAGGAGATTATGCCAGCAAACATGCTGCTCCAGTTTCCAGCAGGCAGTTCCCCAGACTGAGTAGAAGGATGTGGTTTTAGCTGCCAGCTGGGCCTGGGGCTAAGCTATGACAATGAGGAACAAAAAATTAAAACAAGACAAAGATACACTTTAAGTCTTGCTTTTTAAACTTTTTTACGATTCTTGTTTATTTGGGCTCCCATAAAAGATGGTAAATTAATAAAGAAAACTAGTTGGTTTACTGTATGCTTTGCAAGTGGTAGATTTAAAATATTTTTGCAGACAAAAGAAAAAATTAAATTTCATTTTTTGAAAAGAAACCTTTGGAATTCATGATATCTAGAAGTCTTTCAAAAAGACACATGTATTTATACACATTTGATAATATGCAAAAAAAGAATAATACATTAGAATATTAAAATCACAGAAATGTTATGCACATATGCTACTTTACATGTCCATTAATAATTTAGAAATGAAAGCACATAATTTTCCTCAATACTTCAATACAATTTAAGTAATGCAATATGCATTGAATGTACAAATTTACCGAATTACAGTATATATGTATTAACCTTCCTATTTCCACTTTAAAATATTGAAAAATAAGGGCAAAAGTATTGAAAGTAACAAGTCAAACCATTGACTGAAATTCAAACAGCTAAAGCAGTGGTAGAAGAACCTGGTGTAGGTTTTTCTGCGTTGACACAGAAGAATGCTTTCAGCATCGCCAGGTGTTCTACCCTGGAACAGGCTCCCCAGGGAGGTGTCACGGCCCCAAGCCTGATGGTGTTCAAGAAGCATTTGGACAAAGCCCTCAGACACATGGTGTGAACTGTGGGGTTGTCACATGCAGGGACAAGAGTTGAACTCGATGATCCTTGTGGGTCCCTTCCAACTCAGGACATTCTATGATTTTAGAGCCAGCTCCCATTTTCTGCACTTTCAACCACAACATTTTTTTCCTCAACTATTCCATTTGCATTGCTTTTTTCTTCTAGAAGAACTACTAAACTTGACAGAGTTGTGTGAGGATCAAGCAGTTTCAGAAGAGGTATGTCCACCTTCCTCTCTTGAAAGACACGGTTCTGAATTGTCATAGCTAACATAGAGTCTACACCCAATGATGAAAGTGGTGTATTCATGGTTAGTTCATCTGGGCTCAGTCTGGTGAGGTCACTCACCAGTGAGGTGATAAAGTCTTCGGATTTGATTAAGGCAGTATCCTGGACCTGAGTTACTTCAAAGGATTCAAGCTTGTTCCTGAATTCTTCAGACATAAGTGACTGAAAGCGACTTTTGAGTGAAATAATCTGAGAAAAAACATGATGATATAAAGTTTGAAAGTTTAATTTGACGACAGCTTGCTGTGGGTTATTTGTAAGTAAGCTCTTCCTCAGATATTCATGAATTTCATGCACTTGCAGAATGTCTATGCCCTTGGATTCCAGAATATTCTGAATATGGTTTTGATTGAGCAGTATGCCAAGGTTCAAAGCACCCCAGTTAATGGATTGGCCGGAAAGCCCACAGTTCCTCCTGTAGAGGCAGAAGACGTCCAAGAAGGAGTTTGCAGCTGCATAGTTTGCCTGGGTAGAATTTCCAAGAAAGGAAGTAACGGAGGAGTAGCACACAAAGTAGTCAAGCTCCTGGCCTCTGGTAGCCCAATGAAGATTTAGGGTCCCTGCTACTTTTGGGTTCAGCACTTTCTGAAAGTCAGCCAAGTTCAGAACTTCAAGACGGCCATCATGTAAAACAACAGCACTTTGAAACACACCTTTGACTGGGCTCCCTGCAAAGATGTTTGTGATGGACTGGAAAGCATTCTCAACGTCCCTGGTTGAGGTAACATCACACTGCACAAACACTACTTTGCTCCCTTTATACTGCTGCTGCAAAGCATCCATCTCTTCTTGCTTCTCACGGCTTGGAATTTTCCTGGAGAGTATTGCAATACCCCCTCCTCCATTCTCAGCTATGAATTTCACTGTTTCAAAGCCAAGTCCAGTGAGCCCCCCGACTACTATATAAACAGCATTCTGCTTAAACAACTTCTTTTGGGATTCGTACAACGGTATATCTGAAAGCACTGTGATGTCCTTCTGCCTTCTCAGTACAGCAAGTGGGACGGATTTGCAGGTAAAATAGGACATCACCGAGTTCATTCTTTCAAAGTTCTCAGTCTGCTGAAAAACAGAACCTGATAGATGTCTAAACCGTTTCATATCCATGGACCTGATCCACGCATGCACAGTCTTGTGCAATTCCTTTAGAGATGCTTTCTGGAAAATGCTGGTAAGTGTAAGGATATGAAAGCTGATATTTTCATGATCAATGTCGCTGACATTCTGGATACATTCAGACTGGCGACTGCCACGCACTATCACCACATCTTTAAGAAAGTACATGTGGGCAAGGTCCTCCTGAGACAATCTGCTTACTGGAGGAAGAACAACAAGGGCATTGCATGATTTTATATACTCGAACTTATCAGGAGTGGGCCTTGCAAGTGCTGTTCTCCAGCCCATCTCTTCTGCTGATGCAGAAAGAACATGGCACAAAACTGATGATGGCTCTGTAGAAATAATACCCAGTGTTCTGCCCAGTTGTCCCTTGGGTAACCTCTGATTTAAGATTTCCCACGCAATGATAAAGTATGACATACAGGGGACAATCTGAAAGCATGGGAATTTCTTTACATTGAAACAAGCTGTTCCTGGAATCCGAACTCTGGATGATGCAGCGGCTGGATAACATGAAACCACGTGATCTCCCACTTTAACTTTCTTCACATCAATGCCTGTTGCTGTTACCGTGCCACAGAAATCAAGAGCTAAAAGTCTGTGTTTGTCTACTGCTTGTGAATTCCAATACAGCGTATTGCCAAAATTATGACTAGAAACACTGATGGGAAAATAATCTTCTGAGTGGAGACATATTTTATCCAGTTGAATTTCAACACTCCACTTGTCAAGCTGAGTAGCAGGGCTGGTGGATAATTCAGCAGACAAATCTTTCGCTGTGTACGGATCAGAAGTGTGCAAAGTGAATGTTTCTGACTTCTGGAGAGATCTTACAGGTTGGCTGTGGTCCGAATCTACAAAAGGTGTGCGTCTGATTTCAGCCACGTAAGTTCTTCCTTGACTGATGCAAACTTCTGGATAGTCCACAACTTTGTACTTGACAAGAACATCTGCTAGCACTGAGATATCCAGGGAACTGGAAGAGCTGAGGTCAATCATCTGAAATGTGACGTCTGGAACTTCAACAACGCAAGTTCTGGTCATGCCATACAACCCAAACCCACAGTTAATGTGGTCTACGTGTCTTTCTGTTGTTCTGTAGGTGATAACTCTGACTAAACAGCGGCACGCTTTCTCTCTTAATGCCACAATAACTTGGCGATAGGCTTCACAACACTTTGCCAATTGGTCTACCACTTTGCTTGGGAAATCTCCATTTAACTTTTGAATTCCCCACAAAAACAGAATTTCATCATAATCCTCAACATCTGCTCTCATCTTATTCTGTGCGTGGCCTTCCAATAGGGCTTCCCAGTCTTCATACATAACATACCTTGAATCAGGATGCAAATATTTTTTGAGCTGTTCAGCTATCCCAAATTTGTCAGCAAACACTAGGACTCTGGGCATAGTCCCCAGATGTCCAATCATCCGTGAAAGAGACACTTCTTTCCACTTGTTTTCAAACATGAACTCATTGTCCCTGGAAGATTCTTGCTTTGTGAAAATGATGGCAACACGCTTGAGTTCAGCCAAAACAGAGCCATGTTTGTCCATAAAGCATCCACAGACCTCTAGGTAGTTCCCAATGGATTTGCTTGTTCTCATGTATATCATCATTTCTTCCTCCAGCGGGCGGAGCACCACCAGGCTGCCTATCCCTGAAGGAAACCCTGCTCTGGACTGGAATGTCCTTGAGGTCACGACAGTGGTCATTTGCAGAAAACAGTCGAGCAGCACTGGATGGATATGGTAATTGTACATCTCTCTGATGGTCTCCTTGCTCACCTTTATGCTTGTTATAGCTTCCTTTAGTTCCTGGCAATAATGCACATCACTGAGCTGCCTGAATATGGAGCCATACTGAAAGCCAACACGAGACAGTGCTTCATAAACTGCCTCTCTGCTAACCACTGACCGGCATCTTCGATAAATGTCTTGGCAGGAGATGCTGCTTTCTTCCACCACAGCTTCAGGCCCCTTTGTAACTTGGCCTGCAGCATAAACTGCGTTGGAGGAAGAGAGTATCTCAAAGGCTGTCACTGCTTTTTGCGGACTCAACTTGATTCTCAGGACTTGGGAACTCTCTGTGAGAACACATGGTGCGGAAAAACTGATACTCATCCGGCAAGCACTCAGAGGCACTCTAGGTCTTGAGCTGCTCATCACAGAGGCCAGACCAAGCTCCACATAAAAAGCACCAGGGACTAAGGCCACACCATTGTTCTTGTGCTCGTATAAGTATGATGTTGTGTTCTGAGACAGCAGGCAGCCAAACTCCGTGTCGTCACTGTTTATGTCATAAATCAAAGGATGACTGCAGCTGACACCTCTTTGGTTTGCTTGTTGGTGGATATCCAGACGGGCCATGAGTTTTTTGCGATCAAATTGATACCGTGGAATGGTCACTGGAGCACTTTGATACCCATTATAAAAGTGCTGCCAGTTGGGATTGTATCCCAGTTCAAACAGATTTCCTACCAGCGTGAAGAGTGTCTGATACTCTGCATCAGTTTGCAAAGAGGAGAACACTTGGGTGCCTTTTCCTAGAGATTCCATTATGCTTCGTTGCAATGCTCGGTGAGGACTTATTTCCACAAAAACCACATTTTCCCTGTCTCTAGCTGCCGTTTTGATGGCTTGAGAGAAAGCAACAGGCTCACGAGTATGCTGAGCCCAGAATTTGCCCTGAGAATAGTCATTTTCAGAAGCAGCCACCCCAGTCAGAGTTGAAATCACTTCAATTTCCCCCTTCTGTTTCTCTAAAGGCTGTATGCTGTCTTCCAACTCCCCAAGTATCATATCCATGCTGGGGCTGTGGTATGCAGCTGGGACATTTAAAACATGAAGAAAGATGTTTCTCTGGCTGAAAACTTGAGCTAAATCTCTCTGCACAGCATCCACAGAGTCTGAATTTCCCGACAACGTGCAGGAAACTGGGCTGTTGAAAGCTGCAATGCACACCTTTCCCGAGTAGCGATGCAAATGTTCAGCGATCTCTTGAACGGGGATGTTTCCAACCACCAACATTCTCCCGCCGGGAGTCTTCGCCTGCAGCCTGCTCCGGTGATAAATCACTTTGACTGCATCTGCCAGGGACAGGTACCCAGCAAAATGTGCTGCAGCAACCTCCCCTACCGAGTGGCCAACAACAGCAACTGGTTTAATGCCCCAGTATTTCAGAAGGGCAGTTAAGGCAACTTGCAGGGTAAAAAGCAAAGGCTGGGAAAGCTCTGGATTCAACAAATCCTTTGGGCTGTGACCTCTTGCTGGCAGGAGGCTGATGGGAGCGTGTTTCTGAAAAAGTGCTTCTATTTCCTTGCACTTGTCTCTGAACACTGGCTCTGAGCTCAGCAGTACCTCACTGAAGTCCTTCAGCGTTACGCCGTTGCCACAGAACACAAACACCAGCTGTGGTTCCACCTTTGGCGTGGCAAGTTCAGTGCTCGCTGCCAACATAATCTCTTGCTGCAAGTGTCGCATAGAGTTTGTGACAAACGCTTTTCGGTACCTGCAGTTGGCATGGCTTCTTCTGCAGGCAGACGTATAGGCCAGGCTGGGGAGAGTTATAGAGTTTCTTGTGCTCAGCTGGTCAGCTGTATCAGCCATTGTCATCTGAAGGGACTTACTTGATGCTGCTGACAGCAGAACTAATTCAAGGGGCCTCTTAAAGGCAGGAAGAGGCTCTGGCTGCTTAACCTGCCTGACTACGATATGCGCATTGGTTCCTCCAAAGCCAAAGCAGTTGACGCCAGCTACTCTTCCATACTCACTGGATTCTTCCCAGGGCTCTACAGCTGTGGGAATTGCGAGATTTAATTTCTCTGTATCGATGCTGCTCATCTCCTTTGAGTAATGCAAGGATGGCACAATCTTTCCATGGTGCATCATCAGAAGCACTTTGATTAACCCTGCTGCTCCAGCAGCTGACTCCGTGTGGCCAATATTTCCCTTCACTGAACCAATTTTCAGAATGGAAACTTGGGAAGACCTGTTTTTACAAATGACATTACCTAGGCTTTCAGCTTCGGTAGGGTCTCCAGCGGCAGTTCCCGTACCGTGTGCTTCAACGTACTGCACAACTGAGGGATCAACATGAGTTTCATAAATACTGCGCAGTAACTTCTCTTGCTCTGTTCGAGACGGTCTTGTGATTGGAGTAATGGACCTACCATTCTGATTTACTGCACTGATGTGTATAACACCCCAGATTTTGCAATAGTCTTCCTTTGCCTGTTTCATAAAAAGGTAAAATTATCTTTAGTAACCTGATGCTTTTTCTGTATAGGAGAAAACAAAGCAACAATACGCAGAACAAGACTGACTATAATGCTGACTTTTAAATGCATGATCCCTTTCTCATGCTAGGGGAAGTGCACCAATGCTTAATGCTTAATAAACGCTTTGTTAATGTTCAACTTGAACTGGAAAATTATTTCTGGAGTAATTATTAGAACTGGAGACACAAATTCAGGCCAGCAACCAGTCTTATTTTAGGCTGCCTCACAAGCAATCTTACCTTTTTCAGTGGTTTGAGGAAAACAACACCACAACCTTCTCCCCTTCCATAGCCATCTGCCTTTTTGGAGAAGGGTTTGCTTATTCCCTCTGGAGAGATCATTTTTGCTTTACTGAGAGACACAAAGGTGCGGGGATCTATTATGCAGTTCACTCCACCACAGATTGCTGCCTCACAGTCTCCTGGAGTGAAATAGAAACATGCTCATGCTGAGATGTCTAAGATGACAAACAGAAACAGTACCAATCCTTATTTCTTTCTGCAGCGTCTCTTCAGTCCCATTACCTGATTTAATTGCTCGCCAGGCATAGTGCAGGGCAAAAAGAAAAGACGAACACGCCGTGTCAATAGCCAGTGATGGTCCAGTCAGATTAAATGTGAATGAGACCCTGTTAGCAGCAATGCTCATGGCTGTTCCGGTACCATCATAATGATTTATTTCACTTACTGCTCTGCTTGTTACGATTTCATAGTCTCGATTCATAAGACCTGTAAAAATATCAAATACGTGTCACATGAACCCGAGCAAAGAAAGGGATGTACAGCTCTGAATGTGCCAGCATGCAACCCTTGAAATTCCTACCTGCACAGTAAGTGACAGCCCTTTCCCAATGGCTGAGCTCACTGTATGATGCAGTTAAGCTCTGTGTAGCCTGCTTAGACCCCTCTATCTCAGTTTGAGAGTTTTTGGTTTCGCAATGGGAATATGTATTAAGAAGTTCCAATGAGAGTAGCAGGGATATAAATGTAGAGGACATTACCTTCAATTCCTCAGCTGTTCCAAGTTAAAGGCCACAGCACAAGCCACATCCAATGCTTTTTATTTATCTTTGGTTTGGTCACTGTGATCCAGTAAGACAGAAATAGAAAAGAATAACAGGGTCTGTGAGAGGAGTTGTGTTCTCTTTCTGAGAACACATGCTTGAAATATGGTGGATACCCAAGTCCACGGGCATGTGTGAGAAATGCAGTAGATCTACTTGGAAAGCAAGGAATAGCCTGATCTGTGAAAGAGGAGCATGTGTCAGACTAAAAGTTATTCTAAAGAGTTTACCCCTGTAGTTGCATTAGCCAAATCCTCTTAAAAGAGACAATTACACCAGCAAAAAAGTGCTGTTATTTTACCTCCTTGGCAAACTAGACTGGAATGGCATGGCATGGCATGGCATGGCATGGCATGGCGTGGCGTGGCGTGGCGTGGCGTGGCGTGGCATAGAATAGAATAGAATAGAATAGAATAGAATAGAATAGAATAGAATAGAATAGAATAGAAACCTGTTGCAATGTTTAACCACTCTCTCTGTAAATATTAATAAATGCTTCTTGGCATTGAGTCTGAACCCCCCCTGGCGCAGCTTTGAACCATTCCCACATGTCCTGTCGCTGGATACTAGGGAGAAGAGCTCGGCGCCTCCCTCCCCTCTTCCCCTCCTCAGGAAGCTGTAGAGAGCGAAGTTCACCCCTCAGCCTCCATCTCTCCAAACTGGACAGACCCAGAGACCTCAGCCGCTCCGCACAGGACATTCCTTGCAGCCCTGTCACCAGCTTTGTTGCCCTCCTCTGGATGCCTCCTTTTTAAATTGTGGGGCCCAGAGCTGCACACAGTACCTTGGCAGCACACTAATATCTGCATGAGGATTTCTGCCACTTTAAAAGGATCTGAACCCCCACAACACCTCAACCAGTGTTATATCAGAAAACAGTACACTGGACAAAAGTGTAGGCCTGGCTTGAAGCGTCATTCCTTGGAAGGGTTGCATAGGGTAGACAGTTTAACTGTTTCCTGCTTCAACTTCAGTGACTGAAGACACTAAGAGGAGCAACTAAAATAGATATATGAATCATTTAACGAACTCCTAGAGCAGCAAAAAAATAACCTGTCGTGTCATAGCACAGCAGCCTTAGATCTCCAGTGCTAGATAGATATGTAAAGTTCATGAGGGAGTGCTTCAGCTTTTGTGAAGTTGAAGTGTCCTTTCTTTACCGTGAAATCTTCATCTTACCAATAAAAACACCTGTTTTGGTGCCACTGACAGCTTCTACAGGGACTCCTGCATCCTCCAGGGCTTTGTATGTGCATTCTATCAGTAACTTCTGTTGTGGATCCATACGTTCAGCTTCTGTATTATTAATCCCAAACAGGTGGTTATCAAATGAATTAAACCTAAAATACACAGACCAGAAAATTGTACAACATAGATACAACATGCATTTACTTCTAGACTCAAAGTACACCATTTTTTTTTGCAATTTCATTAAAAGCAGAGCAGAAACTGATGCTTAGGCCTCAGTTGCCATTTATGAAATTCAGAATCAAAAGGTTATAGGCCAAAGATGTTTTACGTTCCACCACAAAGGATGTATGCTTACAATTATTCTGCATTTCAGAGTTAAAAGCCCGCTCCTAGAATCTCGTATTCACATGGTTATTCCACTAGTACCAACAGGACTCCTCAGATTATGAAAATTTGCAGATGAGACTTCCTCTGTGGAAATGTGGTCTTAGTCATCAAGTCTTTTAAAAATATCATCTCCTGAATTATTTTAAGGCTGTATGGGCCAATGGCTTTACAATTTAAAATCGTTAAGTGGAGCATAAGCTCAGATACTTCACAGAGATACCCACACTTTTCAAATAATAAACTTAAAATATTTCATGTGTGCGTTTGTCTTTAAAAAAATCTTCAAAGTATGGCCACAGTTACAAAAGAACCAGTCCAGGCTTAATCTTGTATCCCAAGATCAGATTTTTACACCCTTCTGTCATTTCTTGATTTCAGTGGAGAATTCAATATCTAAAATGGGACTAATCACTGAAGCAATTCTGGGTCCTACAATTCAGACCTGCTAAGTATTAATCTCAGGGGACAATAAGATTGCTTCTGTGCATTTGAACTTGTCATCTGAATAAAGGTCTACAGCCTGAGGATTTATGGTGAATGTGGACTTCAAATAAAAGACACCTATGTTGATCTTACTGTGGTTTGCATTAGTCACCGCCCTATACAGCTGTACTCATATCTCCCATATCCCATATCTTCGCCTGATACTTGTGCATACATAATCCGTCAGAATGTAAAGGAGTGACTCAGAATAAATAAAATGTTTATTATTTAAAGGCATGGGAGTATAAGCCTAGAGAAAAGCAAAATCACTGTGAAATTATGAATAGTTAAGTTTTACAAGCACACCTAACACTTAAATTATGCACAAGATCCCCTTCCTGACTATCTAGCAAAACCTGACCTCTCTACTTTGTCTCTAAATTGTCACACCTGCACGCGAACTAGAGCTACTTGTTATCTCAACCAATGGTGTGTATGTACATAGTAGTTTGATTATGTAATCGAAGGTCATATGTGTTCTCAGCCATGTACATATGTGCTTAACATGGCCTGTGACTAAAATTGCTCATCGATGTCACACACCAGAAATTCCCGCAGTTTGACAACTGCGTGTTCATCATGCGACATAACGGAAGCCGGTTCCTCGGTGACATTTATAAGTTCTCCCTTTGGCTTGCACCCTCTGAAAGACTGGACACACTGGTCTAAGCACAAAAAGAATCAGCGGCACGGCAGAGTATTGGACTCACTCATCGAGAAGAGCAGCTCGTGTTGTACATATTTTTCCTGGCTTGTTATCATCTGGATCATACCACTCCTTGGCATTAAATCTCTCGGGGGGGATTTCTACTGTGCAGTTTTTGCCTTCCTCCAGGACTTTCCAGAAATTGTCAATTCCATCGCCTGTTGTACAAAGGTTTCAAGTAGATTAAATTATACGCTCCCCCTCCCCATGCTGCATCAGAAACACACAGTTACAAGGAACTCCCATGTATAAATCTAGGTTGTAAAAGGAGAATCACCAGAGAAAGAAAATATCTTCTTTGGTAAGAGGAAAATGGAAAGGCGTGATTGATCCCCTCGCTGCTTGCCTAAAAGCAAAGGAACTCCACAAAATCCTTAATCTTCTGCTGCCTCTGTTTCCATGCCATGTCACTGCATCCACTACACATCTGCATCATGCCCTTAATGACCACACAGATGTGATGAGGTCTTTCTGTACCCGTACAGCACCACTCCTCAGGCAGCTCCACTGGCTGCAAAAGGTCAGCTCTGGATACTCACTCTTTGAAGACAGACTGAGCTTACAAATACCAGGAAAATGCCAGAGGCATTGTCCTTTGTCCCTAACACTAAAAGGACATCTAAATCAAAAATAAAGCTGTGTCTATATTCTCTGTTGACACAGTGCAACAGCTCACCACTGGAGTGTCAGGGTCTTTGTCCTTGCTGGTTGAGATCCAGAGCTCCAGCTCCAAGAAGTGACGATATGTCTACACCCTCTTCTTAGCCCTGAAAGCAACTAACATGGCATCCACAAGTGGCCCACATTCCTCCAACACACGGCTTGCACCAAATCAGTGTTCAATGCTCAGGCACGAGCCTGCTGCTACATACTTCCTAGCACTTCACTACATTCAGAACCGTTCATGTTTGCTCAGTTAGCTGTGGCCCACACAGCTATCGCTGTGCCACATAAACCTACTGAATCTTGGAATTAATGAAGCCAGGAACTGAAATGTGGTGAGGGCAAGAAAGAACACAAGAAAAGGGAGAGACCAACATGGTCACCTTTAGGGCTGAACACCGACTTCCAAGGACAGAACTGTATTCCACTCCCTGGATTACTTCTGCATTTTTTAAATCGGAATCTACCTAATGTAAAGAGTACGGACAGTTTAAAGGCAGCAGCCAGAATCTAGAAAGCTCTCACAGCTCTCTAAACATCGCCACCCATCTAATCTCAATCAACCATCTAATCTCAAAATATAAAGTTAACCGTCACTTTCATAGGGCCTAATTGTAATTAAGATTGTAAATATGAGGCTGCTGTCTTTTATCATGGCAAGCAATATCTGTTCTTTACTGAAGTCGGCTTCTCATCTTGTACAAGAGGCAGTATTCAGGTGTGTATATCAGAGCTGTATTTATTTAGCTCTGCTCTCTTCCGGGAGCTTTCAAGGTGGTTACTGTAATAAAGCAGGAAGCTTGCTTTTAGTAAGACTCAATCTATTTATCCTACAAGCAGAGCTGGTGATCTGTCCTGTCCCTAGAGATGCACAGTCCTGCAATCACGCGCAATCGTCCAGCCAGTGCGTGGGCAGAAACTTCAAACCATCCCAGACCCATCCAGTTCATTTGTATGAGTTCCACGCGTGCACCCCAACGCCCTGCCCACAGCCAGCACCACAGGTTTGTCTGTCAGTGCACAAATTGGATCCCATTAGTTATCCCCATAGCATGACCTTTTAAAAAGATCCTACAGGTAGCAAGGCAATGAATTCTACAAAAGTAAGAGAGGAATGTGTGGTTTTCCTCCACCTCACCATGAAGAAGTGACTGTGCTTTTCAACAGTCACTCAGCAGCCTGCTTTGCTTTTACCCAAAACTTACCTCCAGGGAAGTTGCATCCTATTCCCACAATAGCAATTTCATCTCCGGTCTCCATCTCCTGGGCTGCACAATACAGATATAAGTGTCAGCCAGTTGAAAAAGTTATGCATTTATCATTAAATAAATATTAAGTTAAAACGTCAACTTCCCACAAACACATCTTGAATGCTCTATTGCTGGATGTGATGAGAAATGACACTCCCACAGGTGGCAGGAGCTGTGCGGTCTTTTTCTTGTTGTCTTGACTTTCAGAGGAAAATCCCTGACTAATTCCTCTGACTCCCTCATTCACAAACGCTCCTTTTTACTGTCAAGCTCTGCTACTGCTGCCACCAGCTGATCTGCTCTTGAGCCTCTTCCTAGATCAAGCCTGCTTCTCTTCTTGCCTACAGAAGTGAATTGTACATTGACCAAGCCACACACTCAGCTCTATCACCTTTATCCTATTCATAAAGCAGATCTCCCAGACTCTGAAAATTACCAGCTGAAAACAGACCATGTAAACAGGCAACAGAAAATCAAGTACCTGAAGGAAGAAAAGATGCGTCTTCCACACACTGGAAAAGTTCCTGGAAGGAAAACCTTATTCCGAGCTCTGCTTTACTGGATCCACAGGCTGCTTAGCTTTTGTTTAAATCAGCTTCCTCTGTAGTCAGAGACCACACTCTACTAATAGGCTGAGTTTCTGCAATTCTTCTGTGAGGTTTCTTACTCAAATCCGCATGCTAAAACTAAAGAAGGAAACGAGTCAAGGGATTAGTGGTCTCAAAATACAAAACCACTTCCTAGAAGCAGTAGCTTTTTGACTAAATCAGCTTTTACACCAGGACAAGAGTAAAATCTCCATCTTATCTAACTTTTAACATTTAGCAAAACAATACATTGGAGATAGCTTGGCATGAAATAGTCCATAAATGTTTTATGTTCTTAGGAATATGATTTAAAAGACTGTCTTTAAACAACTTAATTTGGTTTCCTCTTAATATCAACAAATCTCAACTAGAGCGTAAAGTCCCATCTATTTGTTGGAGGCACCATTTATGAAAACAAAGCACAAAATCCCTATAAACTTAAAACTTGAGTTTCATGTTTGATTCCACTGCTGCCTTCTTTTACCAAGCAGGAGTGTTTAAATATGTAAGTATAAAAAACCTTGTCAAAAGACAAATAGTCCCAACAAATTTCTAAGTCCACTAGGACATTAAAAGCAATATTGAGATTTCCTTCTAAAGACTGACACCTTCTTAAAAGCCAAACAAACAGCAGAATATTCACAAGTAACCTCTGAAGGGATCAAGACCAGCAGTCTCTGCTAGATGCCTTTTTAACTCTTCCTCATCTGATTTCATCCCAACAACCCAAACTCATCTTTCTCCTCTTCTTACTCTATAATGGAAACAGTGTTGGATGAGCCAGGAGAGATCATATCTGGCTAATATTTTCCCTTATTGTGGGTCCCACTGTTCCCAAAAAGGCAGCAAAAAACCACTGTGCTGAGAAGAAACAATTTTTACTGGCACGGAATAGCTTTATAACCTGCTTGGAAAAGCTCGGATTCTGCTCTCCATTTCATAGTTGTAAATCTCAGTCCCTCACTTTTCTGAATTCTGAGGTCATTGGGAGCTATTTAATTATTTTTTAACTAAATTATCCCACTTCCCTGATGTCATTACTAGGCTGATGCACAAGATGGCTGGCCTGAAGCTGACTTGAGAATCCCCATATTTTACATGTGTCTAAAGAGTCAGTGCTGGTACCATTAACATCCCCTGGCAGAGCAGAATGTGGGTTCATCAGGTGAACTAGGAATACACTGTGGAATCTCCATTACATTTACCACCTGAAAGCAATAAACGTTAAGCCATATCTTGAGGTATTGGAAAGAATATTGAAATGAATCCTGCACAACTGTAGCCATTAATTTCAATGCAAGTTAAACCAATCTGAACCCCAGTGACCCAAACACAATACGAACATTAGTGCAGGACTAACTAAGAAAGTGCTGTTATTGTCATTGGTTCAAAACATAAGACTGGTTCACAGTTATCCATGCGTTGCCTGGCTGTTGATGACTTGCACAAGTCTCATCACAACTGAAGTATATTCATAAACCAAAAGTAAAGCAACGATTGCTCAATCCTTCTGAGCAATGCCAGCACAGAAATACAAACTAAATACGGAAGCACATGTAGCAATAATGGACTATCATGGACATAGGCAACTATTTATAACTGAATTACAAGAAGTTGGTTTGTCATCAAGTTCATTACACATTTCATCTAAATTTAAAGGTTAAAGTCCAAAATAGAAACAACCAAGACCTGTCATACGGGCAGCACTACATTTGCTTTGTCTCCCATGTCATTACAGTGCCCATCTCTGAACCAAACCTTTGGTTTGTTCTAACCAAATCTATATCAAATAATTCCTAAAGGACAAATAAAATATATGTATATTTCCCCAGGTTTTCAAACCAACCATTACATCTTGCCAAGACTCAGATATAGGAGAAATAGCTATTCATTTGTCTAGTATTCATTACTTCAGTGAAGTTTTTCCTGTCTTCTGGTGGGAGAACATGCATGAGCAAAGTTCCTGTGGGACTGGATTTATTTCAGAGACAACACAGAGAAAAAGCAACAAAGATAGTATTTTGAAAGGTTTTTAGTTCCAGGTAGATATTTGGACAAAAATACTTGTGGGTTCTCTGCTTCTATCAAGACAGAAGGGTTACTATGCAAATCACTAGAAATTGTTTTTTCACTGAAGCAGTGCTCTGACCAGCTACAAGGTGGTGACACAAATATCTCATTCTGCATTATCATGAAAACCTAGTAGGAAAAGACATTGACTCTTGGGCAAACCATTTTTTACTAAGTCATATCTCAAAATTAGCTTTGTACATAATGATAATGAATGGATATTTATGTGTCATTGAATGAGGGAGCAGTATTTACCTTTTTCATTATACATCTACGAGGTTTTCCAGTACATCATTATTATCATTACCATTGTCATTATTATTGTTGTTGTTATTGTTATTATCATAATCACTGTTGTTATTGTTATAGCATTGATAATGACAGCAAGCACAGCAGGGCTGTAGGCCAGGAGCTGTACAAACCCACAGGGAGAAAAACAGCCTCACCACAAAGAATAATGTGTGTGACAACCCCTAGTTCTTTGTATCCGTGCTCTGCACTATGAAGACAGTCAGGAGGAACGGAAGGAAGGGGAAGAGCAGTTTCTGACCTTTAAATTATCTCTCTTGGATTTTTTTTTCCACTTTAATAGTAATCTATGACTGCAAAAATAAGCCTTCTATGTGGCAGTAAATGATGCAAAGCTGCCTGCATGAACTTACTGAGAGCCTGAAACAATAACATTTCCAGGCCCTGCCCCTTTCAGTCTAACTGTGGAGAGTCCGGTGCCATTGCTGATGGTTTGAACACGGACAAAAGCAACTATTTTCCTGGTGATCAACAGGTAGAAGAGAAGACATGAGATCAGAGTGTGAAGATGTTTGCCTAATCTTCCTAAAATGTAGACAAAAAGGAAAGAATGGAGCACAAGAGGATTCCTCATAGTTTCCTAGAAATGGAATCTGGAATCTGAATAAACTCTGAACCTCTGAGTCACACTAGAACAAAAATTACCCTTAAATTAACACAGGTTTTGGGCATCAAATGTAATCTGTTGCTCCAGGTGACAGTAGCAGTCCTACTACATATACTTTCCCCAAGCATATGAAAACAATATTGCTATTAGCAGTTCTGTCATTGGTCACCAAACAGAAGAGATTAGCACCTGCCCCTCCTCCTCCCCTTGTGGAGAAGCTGTAGCCACTATGAGGTCTCCTCTTCTCCAGACTGAACAAACCAAGTGACTTTAGCCACCCCTCTCCAAACCCTTCACCAACTTTGCAGCCCTCTTCTGGACACTGTCTTGTACCTTTATGTCCTTTTTATCCTGTGGTGCCCAGACCTGCACACAGTGCTCCAGATGAGGCCGCACCCATGCAGAACAGAGCGGGACAATCACCTCTGTGCCCAGCTGGCCATGCTGTGCTGGATGTACCCATGACACGGTTGCCTTCTTGGCTGCCAGGGTCACTGCTGGTTCATGTTCAACTTGCCATTGCCTCTCTGCAGGGCTGTTCCACAGCCTTTTGTCCTCCCTATGCAAACTGCCACCCACACTGCTACACCCTGTTTGCCTGTCCCATTCACCATGCCTCTGGTCTCTTGCACTCCTGAGGGTTCATTTAAATCTCCCACAGTTGCTCCTGGCAATGCCCCTTCTGTGTCAGCCCCACTTGCAAGATCTGCCGCTGCCCAGCAGGTCTTCCTGCATGCCCATGGGTTTCCCCAGCTTCAGGATCCCCCCGCTTTTTTCCTCAACATGTGCTGAGCCAAGGAACTTACCATACCCACCACTGCGCTCCTTGATGACTGAGTGTCGCTTTCAAGTTTGCCACGTTCAAATCTCCTGCGATGTCTCCTGGCAGCACCCCCGCTGCATCAGCCCTGCTCACGAGGTCTGCCGGCCGCTGTGCTCCTCGGTGAATGATGTATGCAACAGAAGAATAATTTCACTATACCTACTCAATATCCTTCTTTACACATGCAGGGATGCCATCAATTCTTCTTACCATCCACATAATCTGACACCTGAAATAAGGTGATTATGTAAAAAGACTACCAGTTTCCTCTTCAGAACCACACACAGCTTCTCAGAAAGAAATATCACATCCTGTCAAGATCCCCAGCTTTCTCTATTCCTGATGTTGCATTTATTTATTTCGAAACATTTCTCTGGCAATTCTACTATTAAGTAATAGAATTTGATATCAAGGATTTTTTTTTTTAATAGAACATAACTGTGAATAAATCGGTATACTTAGAAGAAAAACAACCGTTGAACCATTTGGAAAAACCACATGTAGCCTTCATAGTAAATACAAAAAAATGGATTTTCCTTAGTATTCAAGAGCAGATAATTTATTCTTTTCTCCAGCATTAAATTATTGAACAATTAAGATTTTTAATGCAAAAATAAATTGTGTAAATTTAAATCTAGCCTGTAATCAAAACAGTAACAACATAATTACAACAGAAGCTCTCAATTTAACAGTAAACAAATAGTAGCTTGAGGCTCAACTAACAGCTCAATAAACTGAAAACTGGTCATGGTTTCACCCCAGCTGGCAACTAAGTGCCACGCAGCTGCTCACTCCACCCTGGTGAGATGGAAGAGAGAATTGGAAGAGTGAAAGAAAACTTGTGGGTTGAGATAAAGGCAACCATGGACTTCAGCAGGCCTAACTTTGGCCTCTTTAAGGTCCCGCTTGGAAGAATCCCATGGGTTAGGGCTCTAGAAAGATGGGGGGTGAAGAGAGCTGGTTAATATTCAACCATCACTTCCTCCAAGCTCAAAATTGAGGCATCCCTATGAGGAAGAAATCAAGGAAAGAGAGTAGGAGGCCAGCATGGATAAGTAGAGAGCTCCAGTCAAATCTCATGTGGAAGAAGGATGTTTATGTAATGCGGAAAAAGGGACAGACCACTTGTGAGGAATATAAGGGGGTTGTTAGAGTATGCAGGGATGCGGTGAGGAAACCCGAGCTCCACTTGGAATTATATCTGGCCAGGGATGTCAAGGACAACAACAAGGGCTTCTTCAAGTACATCAGCAGCTAAAAGGAAGATTAGCAAAAATGTAGATCCACTGCTGAAAGCAGTGACAGAGGACACAAAGAAGGCAGAGTTACTGAATGCCTTCTTTGCTTCTGTGCTTACTGCTAAGACTGGCCCTCAGGTATCCCAGACTCTAGAGACAGAAGAACCAACATAAGTGGCTTATTTCAAAACACAGCACTGATTACATCCATTTAGCTTTGTTCTGGTTCACATTGGAGATGATGACACTCATTTTCAGCCATTAGCCAAAGAAGAAAAAGTCTGGCAAAAGGAAGACTTTCCCTTGGTTGACAAGGATCAGGTTAGAGATTGTTTCAGCAAACTGGACACCCACAAATTCATGGGCCCTGATGGGATGCACCCACGAGTGCTGAGAAAGTTGGCAGATGTTATTTCTAAGCCACTCTCCATCATCTTTGAAAGGTCTTGGGAACACAAGAGGTGCTTGAGGATGGGAAGAAAGCCAGTGTCACTCCAGTCTTCAAATAGGGCAAGAAGAAAGAGAGCTTTCACAGAAATTGCTTCTTCTGGCAATTCATAAGGGTCTTAGTGGAGAGACAACCACATAACTCTGTTTAAATATATGTAAGTATTACCAAAGGGATTTTCTAACTGGCCAAATGTACAGGTTGCTTTGCCAGTCTTGTAGGCAGCAATATCATATTTCACTATTTTAAGAAACTTCACATACGTTCACACACGAGACATGCACACATGTCCCAAACATACACCAGCTCATGAATTGAGGCATATGCTAGCCAACAGACAGGTAACTAATGTCAAATGAATTTAAAAATTCACTTGCAGGATCTCAGAGACACCAAGGATACACATTCATATTCACAGCTTAAAAAAAACGCCGTCAGTGAACATATAACTAGGCATGTAGATAAACACTCCACTGTAGTTACCTCCGGGACTCAGCAGCAGGCAGACTAAGAAAGAGACAGAGCTTCTTGCTAATAAAATAATGCCTAAGATGTATTATCTATTGTAGTCTCCTAGCAAAGTAAACTAAGATCCACGTCAGACTTCTGCAGTTCAGGGTACACTTCCAGCATTTCTTTATCATTTTTATCAGCATTGTCTCCAAAACAAGGAACAAAGAGGTGAACAACAGCCCAGGGGAAAAACTATTGATGACTCCCCTTTCACCTATGGGCTTGCCTCCCTGATTTCTGGCTTCCCTGCAAACATGACTAAATGGAATGTCAACAAAAGACGTAGAAAATGCAAGTTTTCATAGGATCACAGAATGGTTCCGTTTGGAAGGGACCTCTGGAGATCATCTGGTTCAATTCCCCTGCTCAAGTAGGGACACCTAAAGTTAATCAGCAGAGTGCTATGAAAACAGGAAAGTGGAAGTGAAGCTCCAAAACACATCAGTAATGGGACTAGAACAAATTTGACTTAACTAAAACACACATTCCCTGATATAAATACCTGCATGCAATGACCCTTTATTTTCTATACTCCATGTTGAAACTCCATCTCACAAAACATGCGTTCATGTACCATTGTCAACAAGAAGACAGCACAGACTGGATCCAAATTAAGATACCAAGAGCTATTTCAGGAAACAAACAAATAAAAAACTTGCTTACCCAGCAATCATCTGATGTGGGAGTTGAACTGACAAGATGCCTCTGTCTTCAACGTAGAAGATCCCTGAGCCCTTGTTGCCATCCTCTTCACAGACAGAAGTGCTGTGGGCTGAAAAAGTGAACAAAAGATTCTAGACTAGACACTCCTATGAGTTCAATTTGGCTTAGCAGGCCCAGAGCACACCTACCTCAACCAACATGAGAGGCTTATTTCAAAACACAGCACTGATGACATCTATTTAGCTTTGTTCTGGTTGACACTGGAGATGGTGACACTCATTTTCAGCCATTAGCCAAAGCTAATAAATTGTTCACCATAATGAGGTTCCAAGTCATCTGTCCTACAATGCTCTCCTAGGCAGCAGGGAATCACTAGGAAGTGTTTTGTACCTTCTACCTCAAATTATTTTGCTATTTGAGTCAGTTAATGTTTCAGATAAAAACCTTAGTCTTGACTGGGAACCAGAATAAATCAATCATTGCTCTCTACAACTACCTGAAAGGAGGTTGTAGCATGGAGGGTGTTGGTCTCTTCTCTTGAGTAGCAAGTAAGAGAACAAGAGGAAGTGGCCTCAAGTTGTGTCAGGGAAGGTTGAAATTGGATATTAGGAAACATTTCTTCATGAAAGGGGTTGTGAAGCATTGGAACAGGCTGCCCAGGGAAGTGGTGGAGTCACCATCCCTGCAGGTGTTTAAAAGACGTATAGACAAGCCTCTTAAGGACACGGTTTATTGCTAGATACAGGTTACAATTGGACTCAATGATCTTAAGAGTCTCTTCCAACCAAGATGGTTATATGATTCTATGATTTTAACCTCCCAAATGAACACCCTGGCCTCTAGGTTGTAAAGCCAAGCTCCTTTGTGCTTGCCCTTTTGGTGGCCTCTTCATTCTCCTTATGCAGCCACCCAGCTAAAGGGACTCATACCTGTGCTCTCCCCTTCCTGTACAGGGACTGTAACCAACAGGATGTTCTTGAAGAAGCTGGCACCTCTCTACCTTCTTGCTGTTCACCTCTTTATAATTCCAGCTACCCATTTGCAACCTGAAGTTAGGTATGCAAAACATGAGATAATTGTTGCCACTCAGAGTTGTCATTCCCTTTTGTTTACTGGTAGGTAGGACTTCTTCCCATTCCTTAAACTCGGCCTTTATTGTTGTTCAGCCTTCTGAGGCCGCTGTCTCCTCATCCCACCGAAGGACTGTAGCCACCTGCCGTTAGCTTCTGGATTCACTGCTAAAAGCTTTAGAACTATCAGCAAGGTGAGTGCCTGCCACCAAAGTCTTGAAGTTGACCTGCCCAGCAAATGACAGTTTATCCCTGTTTCTGCCCATAGTCATCCTTACAAATGCACAGTTCTCTTCAGTGAGCAAGGTCAAAATGACACAGGTCCCAAAGGTTTTGACTTACCCTTCCCTTCTTTCAGTAGAGTCAGTGGGGTCTACCAACAGAATTCAGACAGTGCTGGGAATATCTGGAAATTTCTGCTGTGCTGGGACCCAAAGTGCAAGACATGATTATGTTCTCCTGCCCCATATACAGACAAGTTGTATACACATGGCAGAGGGTTCTGAACAGGTACAGCTAGGGAGCAATTCCTCTGAAAATTCCCAGTTCATTGGGCTGGATTTGCCTGGGATGGAGTTAAATTTCCTCACAGTACATTTTAAGGGGCCATGTTTTGGATTTGTGCTGAAAATAGTGTTGAAAACACACTGATGTTTTAGACTACTGACCAACGTCCCTTCTGAAGTTACGACAGTCTGACAACACTCAATATTTTTCAAGAGTCGACCACAATAAAGAAATATCTCTCTGTGTCAGATTTCCAGAGTGGGCAAATAGAATGGAACTGGCCCAGCTGTGCTCATCATAATCTGAAATTGCAGAGCTCAATTCCTGCTGCCATGACAAAGCTAGACAGTCATTTTTCTTTACGACTGGTAAGACTCAAAATACAGCCTGACAGTGACGTGCACCAGCACAGAGCTTTGCACAGAGCACAAAGACTTTTAGACAGAAGATGGGTAAGCAAAATGCTGCATGTGGCCTTTAGATACGCAGTAAAGGGGAAGATCTGGGTGCTTCCCTGTTTGTTTTTAGCTTGGCAGTCACCCTGCAGTGGGTGGTCAAGGGGTCTCAGGCAAAATATGCAGCAGTTCAGCAAGTTTGGCTTTTGGCTTGTTAAATAAATGTTCTTGACCCCAGGTTTCCAGTAGCACAGACTCAGACACCTGTGCTTAAAAAAATAATGTCACAGCAGGAAAACAGCTCGAGCTGAGTGCCTCTGGGGGAGGGACGCCCAGACAAAAGAGGATTGGGCTTATAAACCCTTACAATCTATGCACCTACTCTTCATACACTGTCCACATTGGTCCCATGAAATGCTGGGTCTAAGGCCTTCTTTTTTTCATATTGCATTCTCTTTCTCTGTCTTCCAGGGGGCTTTTTACTCTTCTTATCTAGAAGGTTTGCAGCCTCTGCTGACAGAGCTTCCTCTTTATCTCCTGGTTCTGGTCTTCACAATATAGTTCACAATAAGTTCACAATATTCAGTCTGGAATTCTAACAAGCCTGGCTACTCATGCTAAGTTTGGCTACTCATGCTAAGTATGTTATTCAAACGAAAGAATATATTTAAAATAGTACAATACCATTAAAGACTTAATTACATTTATTCAGCAACATTTTTGTTCGTAAATATGAATCCTCTTATGGCTCAAACCTCAGCTGATACCAATGTTTTTCTGTATAGCATACCACTTAAAATAAAAGAACTAACAGTTTCCTCAGAGTGTCAAGAATTCAAGGGCAATTCTCTGTCCCAGTCTGTGGTGGGGCTTTTTCTGGGCCATGGTTATGAGTGTGACAGAGGCTGGACTGAAGACAAGCACTCTTCCTGCTGCAGTAGGAAAACACAAAGAAATCACATTGTGTTGCCTTGAAGACCTGGGTCTGCCCTAAGTGAAAAGCTTTCTCTTTGAACGTGAAGTTGTACCACAATTTGGTTTACAATTCTATGGGGCATAACCTTCCAAAACATTAATAACATTTAGTGTTGATACAGACAGATTTAAAATGCAAAATGTCATAAACTTACAATTGCCTCTGACCATAAATACAGACTTTATACCAAAGTCACATACAATAAAAGAGATTCCCAACAAGTTAGTTGATTGTTTATGATTCAAAGTGTCAAGTATTGGTATTTCTTGATAAGTTACATCATAGAAAATTATCCTAAAAAAAGTCATGACCTATTCTCCAGCACCCACATATTTTCCTGAATGAAAAAAAAAAAAAAAGAGGAAATAAAAAGTCCCTTTGAAACTCCAAAAATCACAGAGTAAATCCCATTCAGAGACAAAAGAAAGCATAAAGAAGATGCTACACACTTGAGTCAATATCCATCCCCCTAAGGAAGGATTACCTTGCTTATCCCTCAGCAGGGAACTCCCCACCAGGTTATGTTATCTTGTGCATTGTGCATGACAAGAACTTTCTGAGAAGAGCAATCACAAAGCTGAGAAAGGGAGACAGATAATTACAGCTGTTCAAGGAGGCTCTGGGAGAGGAACAGTAACATATTGCTGTGCCAAAACTAATCACTACTTTGCTCTGCCTGCCTGCTGCAGTT
This sequence comes from Patagioenas fasciata, assembly GCF_037038585.1. Taxonomy (NCBI): domain Eukaryota; kingdom Metazoa; phylum Chordata; class Aves; order Columbiformes; family Columbidae; genus Patagioenas; species Patagioenas fasciata. The sequence goes on along the minus strand of NC_092521.1, from coordinate 151,909,274 downwards.
CTGTTTCACATCAAAATACAGTCATCCCCCATAAGGAAGAATGGGTAGGTTTATTAGTCTTTTGCTTATTGTTTTTGTTTGGTTGGTTTTAACTTGGCCCATTCACATTAATGCATGAGACCTCAAAGCGATTTGAAATAGAATAATAGAATCATAGAATGGTTTGGGTTGGAAGGGACCTTCAAAGGTCATCTAGTATAACCCCCTGCAATGAGCAGGGACATCTTAAACTAGATCAGCTTACTCAGAGCCTCATCCAGCCTGGCCTTGAATGTTTCCAAGGATGGGGCATCTACCACCTCTCTGGGTGTCATGGTTTAACCCCAATCAAAATTACGATAGCTGATCACTCACTCTCCCCAGTCCAGAGCAGGGGAGAAAATTGAAAGGGAAGGGAGAAATCCATGGACTGAGATAAAAACAGCTTAATAAAATGTCAACGAGTCATCCCAGTTTAGGCAAGCGATAAACTCCACACAGACTTTATTCTAGCCAGAGCTGTTTAGCAAAGAAAACCAACTAGAAACAGGGTTATCCAAAATTATTCAGCACTCTGACAACATTATAAAACACAGGTACCAGTTGAGGATAGTGTTACTGTACGATCACGTAAGAATAATGATGATCGACAGTGTGCACACACTCACAAAAACAAGAGACCGCTTTCACTTAAAGATACCCTGAAGAAATAACCACTTGCCCAGGGTGGGCAAGAGCTCACTCAAGGATATAACCAGAAGAAAATCACTCACCAAGAAGCAGGTGAGGGCACTCAGTCCTGGGAAGGCTCCTTAGACGGATCCCTGATCTCGGGAGGGCTCTGTTCACAGCCCCGCTGCTTCGAGAGCAACACCCAAAGGGGGGCTTCACTGGGGGCCTCGTTTTACAGCCTGGTCAGATTTGTCTTTGGGCATTGCAAGCATAGTCCAGAAGCTTCTCAGCTTCTCTGGGCCTCAGCAGCTCCTTGGCTGAGGACCCTGACTAATGACCGAGGGTCCCGCTCCTCCTGCTCCCCAAGCCAGGGTGGGGTGGGGTGTGGAGGGGGACGGTGAACGTGAGGAGTCACCCTGCCCGGGGTGGGGAGACGTGACTGTCAGCACCGACCAAGGTGTGTACGTGAGGACAGGCACAAAAGGTGCTAAAGACCCATCAGCTGCCTTATTGCAAGCTCCGGATCTCAATGGGAAATGTGCAACTGCCACACAGAATAACACAAATGTAGTAATAATAATTTTATATATAGATACCTATTAAATATGTATGTATGTATATATGTATATAAAGTAAGTAATACTCAATGCAACTTTTCATGAACTTTGCCCATGCTGAGCAGCCCTTCCCAGGAAGAGAGCACCCTAGTCCTGAACAGCCGATCCCAGGGAGAGAGAGAGAAATGGCCAAAAAGGCAGAAAGGCTCAGAAGCTGACTGCAAAATGGCAAAAAGCTGAACTAAAGGCACTCCTGAATGGAACTCAACCAGAACAGAGCTGACTCACAATGGGTCTAACAAACCAGAAAACCTCTAATTAAATATGAAGCAGGATGCTATAGTTTCACAGCAAATACCAGTCTCCTCATTGAGCAGAGGAGCTGCAGCCACTCATCCTGCCAGTGCTCAGCAAATGGCTGTTTCACAGAGTCATTGTGCGCTCCCAAAGCAAGGAAGAGCAGACCTTCCATGTGAATAAATGTCTGTTAGTTCTGGGTCCTGGTGCCAGGTTATCTTAGGGATTTTCTTTGGAACTGTATGCTATAAACAGATAACCAGGCCTGGAGGAAACCAGGAACTCACCTCCCATCTGGTTGCCATCATCAGCAGGCCACCATCATTGTTCCTTTTGTGTGCATTTTTCTGGAGGCCCCAGGACATGCAATTCTTTCTTGCACACTGGCTAGTGAGGACATAGAGGGCACAAACCTTCCAGCTGACAATTAGACTGTTCACTTTGGATACAGGGGTTTGAAGCACTGCATTCCCCACGCCATCTGCAGACATGTCACCTCAGGGCCATGGACTGTCACTGCCTGGCACAGGTAGCAAAGTCCAATTGTTTCACCCAGGTGTGCAGGCAAACAAAGGCAGTAGCCAGGCACCCACAGAGCACTCCTGCCTCATCCAGATGGAGGGGTAGGATAGGATAGGATAGGATAGGATAGGATAGGATAGGATAGGATAGGATAGGATAGGATAGGATAGGATAGGATAGGATAGGACTTTCCTGTCATCGTCAGGTTATACGGCAGCAACGGTAAAGAACAGGTTAGTCAAATTTCCTTCAGAAATGGCACAGACATATCTTACGCTGCATTATGGTGGAAGGAATGGAACAAAAGATTTCTCGATCTCCCTTTTTTATTCCAGGGTCCAGTGCATCTCACACAATTGGCAAAGCACTTTCCATGGGCAGTCTGTGTACAGAAATGCCCCTCTGTCCTGGTGTACCAACGAGAGGGGCAGGAATAAGCCATATCTGCCTTGACTGAGAATTTGAAACTACAAACATTCATCCATGGTGTAAGCACAAAGCTCTACATTTTGAAATTTAAAAACACAGCGCTTTCTGATACTTGGTTGCGTCACACCTCACCACACAGCACTGTCTACCACTGAGCTCAAAGACTTTATGACAATAGACAAGAGAATTTCAGTCCTGAGCTTCCTGAGAGGTCACACTCACATTCAGAGCGGGGGATTAAAATTTTTCTAGTCTACCCTTATAGTTGTAAGAATCAAATTAAAACTTTTTTACAGTAAGGGTGGTCAGGTCCTGGAACAGGCTGCTCAGACAGGTTGAGGAGTATCCATCTCTGAAGACGTTCAAAAGCGGCCTGGACAACATCCTGAGCAACCTGCTCTAGTTGATCCTTCAGCCGGGCAGGTTGGACTAGATCTCCAGATCTCTCTCCAACCTGAACTATTCTGTGGTTCTGTGAACTTAATTTTACTTTACAAAGAATTTATGACATTCCAGTTTCCCCAATTTTTTATGAAAGCAAACAGCTAAGCAAAGCAAAGCAAAAACGTCATTTCTTGTTTGTGAGCTAAATGTTCCAAACGATGGAACAAATAAGCTAATTTCTGACAATGTTTTCAAGAAAGCAGGAAAACTCATACGAAATGCTATCTCATGGTATTCTATTACAAATAACATGATTCTAAAAAATCTTCGCAGTTGTACCTGGAAATCACTCTAGGCTACAAGGATTTCTTGAAAGGACAGAAATCACAGACATTAGTTTCTGCCTATGAAACAGAGAGCAGAGAGGGATTTTCCTTAATGCATGCTGGAAACAAATGCTCACAGAGTTAAGAAACTAAAGTGTGCTGAGCTCATTGACACCTCTTCCACCTTATTTCATAAGAATCTACATGTTAATTTTAAGTCTGCGCTCATCACCTAGGCAACCAAACATAAGGCAACGGTGTATGAACCACAGTGTTGACAACACAGCCTTGTGGTGGTGATGGCTGACCACACAGGAGGCTGAATTAGCAAGAGTGTGGCCAGCACTTCAAGGGAAGTTATTATCTTCCTCTATTCACCACATCAGACTTCCTTGGCAGTACTGTGCTAAAGGCTGGGTACAGGAGAGATACCAGCCTACTGGAGTGAGATCAGTCAAGGGCCACCATGATGTCTGAGTCCTGGAGCACACAACGTACCAGGCCAAGAGAGCTACATTCAGTCTGGAGAAGACCAAGAGTGGGGAGGATCTTCTTGATGCCTTCAGCTATGTGACGGGAAGGTGCAGAGAAGACAGAGCCAGACTGTTCTCAGATGTGCTGGGAAAGGACAAGGAACAACTGTCACAAGTTGTATCAAGAGAAATTCCAGTAAGATATTAACACAGGCAAAAACTGTTTACTGATTCAAGGAATTTCTCTGAATGTAATTTATTTCCCAATTAACAATCTACGAATTACTGATTCTGGTATCAAAGGCGGCTAAAAACAACCAACCAGCTCTTAGGAAAAACACCCCTGCTTCCTTCCAGACACCTCTTTCCCCACCATTTTTGCTCCTCAGCCCCTTTGGTGAGGCAGTGGGCAGCACAGGAGAATGCGGCCACCAAGAGCATGGTGGTTCCTTCACTGGCAGCAGCTTCTTTGGGCTACACAGCTCAAGCAGCCCCCTGGCTCCAGCCCCTACCAAGACATGGTTTTCTTTCTTTCCTCCTTCCTGCTTCAGCCTGGGGTGTTTTGTTGTTCTTTTGGTTTGTTTTTTTCCTACTTCTCCTTCTGCTATAGCCTCATTTCTCCTTTTGCTTGGTGTTTACCATCCTTACGCTAAGATGTTTACACAGAGGTGCCACAGATTCCGCTGGAGAAGGGCTCAGCCATGCCCTGCAGTGTGTCCATCAGGGCTAGTTGGAACTGGCCATGACTGGCTCAGGGCAGCCCCTGGCCTCTCCTCACAGAGACCACCCCTGCAGGCCCGCTACCAAAACCCTGCCAATTATGAGGGGAAAAAAATCACTATGAAAACAGTCAGACACTGGAACAGGTTGCCCAGAGGCTCTGGAGTCCCAGTCCTTGGAGGTTACTCCACACTCAGCTGGACAGAGCCCTGAGCAGCCTGGCCTGATACCCATCATAGCCCTTCTCTGAAGGGGACCTGGATGCCATGAGTGTCAGTGGGCCTTTCCAAACCAAATTATCCTGTGATCCTACAAAATTGTTTGAATCACTTCCAGTCTCAGTAAATGTTTGGAAGAGACAGGAATACAGAGACAGACTGAAACATGCTTGTCTCTGCATTACTGAGGACAGCCTACCATTCGAATGAAATCATTATCATCACAAAGTTTCTAAGCAAAAATGACAGGGAGACACAGATAGAGCAGGAGACAGATCCTGTTGTCAGCAGAGTGAAGAGGAAGCTGAGGAGGCAAACTGAAAAAAGGCTTTCAAACACAAAAGGTTGCAAAGCAGGGTGTCTCACCAGCCAGGCACACATTGTTTCTTGATTTCAAAGCACTGTGCAGAAAGCCCCATGCACCAGAAACTGTATTTGCTCTCCCTGCCCTGCTGTCTCTTCACCCAGGAGCTGATTCAGCCCTGGGGCCATCATGACATTCAAGCCATCACCAAAATCTTGTCTGCACCTGTGAGCCTGAGCTGTGCCTGAGAGAGATCTGGGTTTAATTCTCCTTCTTTCTCCTTGCGGGGTACAAATGGGTCAGTGGGCCCTCCTGTGGGAGAGAGAAGGCTCTAGCACCTGGCATTGAGGGAGGGGTTGAACCCAGTTCTGCCCTCCTGGGAATGGTCTGACCGTGGGTGCTGTACAACAGGGGAGGCAACGCAGCCACCTGAATGGGACTCATTTGCTTGTCTGCTGGCTTCTTAGAGCTGCTCTTGACTGGTTTATGTAGGCCTGAAGTGGATGATGTATCTGTGTTAGGCACATTCTGACACCACCTAGAGCTGAGGCTGTTGAGAATATTAGAAATGAATTGATAGTATTTTTTGATCCCCACAAGTCTTGCAAAGACGTTAAGTACAAGCTGCTTAAATGTGGGACACCAGCGATCCCTCTCAGCTTTCTGCTAGGCGTCTGGCATATGTCTGCTTTGCTTCTCACCATTTCATTAAGCACCACGAAATACAGAGAAGTGTGATATTGTGAATATTTACCTATGCAACAATATGGGCAAACAGTAATTCACCGGAATGTCCAAGAAACAGAACATATCCATCAGGAGAAAGCTTGTGCTTTCATCCACAAATAAAGCTTGACTTGCTGGAAGTCCTGTAGTCCTGTTCCTGGCCCTGCCCCAAGTAGTATTTCGGATTTTATCTTACTAGAAATCAATATAAAATGCATGGACAAGAACCCAGATTGTTGGAGAGAAGTCTGGTACATACCTTCTGATTGAAGATGACTCTGAATTGAGAGTTGGTGGAGCCATCTTCCCATGCCATCAAGTCAGACCCCCAAGGCTCAGAAAGTGTTAACCTAAAAGCATCGACCTGTGCCCAATGTACAGAGTACCCTGACTGCAGAGCTGCTGCCACCATCCCATTTCCTGCCTCCTGATCATTACCAGAGCTTGTCTCCAGCTCCCAAGGAGCCAGAAAGAAACTGGACATGACAATTGGTCCATCTTTATTTTTTGCCTGGTTAAGCTTAAAGAAGTCAGTAACTGTTTTTCAGTCATTAACTGGTTTTTCACAGTGAAAGCATTTAGCTGGACAGCATCTCTTCATGTTCTGCTGTATCATCCACAACCTGATCCACTGCAAGGTTATCCTAAAAGCCTTCTTGGTGTCTGGCCATTGGGATAGATGTGTCTCTGTAGCTTATTCCCAGACACAGGTCTATTTTTCTCTGGAGTTTTCTCCGTGTAAGAGAGGCTACCTCTTCCAGCTGGGTGACTCCTTGACAAGAATTCATCAGGTATCTACAAGACATCAAATAGCTTTCCCCTTTTTCTGAAGACAGATTCTCCTATGTGAACAGCTCTTACTCTAACATGATATAAATCCATTCAAGGAAACAGATAACAGAATGTGGGAGATGCTACGAGTTTAGAGTCAGATTCATTTAAAAACTGTAATTTTGACAAGTTGGGAGCTACAGGAAATCGCTTCTAAGTGCCTGTCTTCCACAGAGAAATGAAGAACTGACACACCTTCCTCAGAACACCTGCACACAGAAATGGGAATCAGCAGGATCCAACCTGCAGTAAATGCTGGGCACAGCGGGAGATCTGTAACGCTGCTCAGAGCCTGGCTGGCTGGCTTCTGCTCATGGGTGGCAACCCTGTCTCCTTAGGATGAGAGAGAAGGAATACCTGCAACTTTTCTTAGCAAATACTGGCAGGAGAGTAGAGAGTTGCTTCTTTCACAGAAGGGCAAGAAGTGACTTGTGATGAATTAGCTAATTGGCTAGACACCTCTCCAGAAGTATCACACCTGAACTTAATGTTATCCTCGGCCACAGGACACTCAGATCACTGTCACCAGTGTCAAGAACACCAGGCTGCAGGGTATTTATTTGCCGGCTTGCAGAACGGCAGAACCGGGGCCGGGCAGCGCCCAACACGACGGGCGCTGTGACGGCACCGAGGCCTCGGCAGGACCTGAGCCTCGTGCCCCCGCCCGCCTGTGCGGGAAGCGGCGGTGGCCCCGGAGGGTCAGAGCAGGGGAGGGCGCGGCCACCTGCCCGCCGAGCAGCGCTCATTCGCTCCGCGGCCCCCGCGGGCACAAGGCGGCTCTGCCCCGGCGCAGGAGCTGCCGCCGGCAGCCCGTGTCCCTGACTCGCCCATGGCGGAGCCGCCGCATCCCGCCGAGCGCTGCTCCTGCCGCAACACTAACTGCCTGGAGCGGCCGCTCAGGCGGCTCTTCCGAGGGCTGGGGGGCGCCGTGGCCGCCTGGCCCTGGCCCTTCGTGCTGCTGCCGCTGCTGCTGTCGGGCGGGCTGGGCGCCGGATTCTTGTTCCTGCGGCAGCGGCAGGCGAACGACATCGAGGAGCAGTTCACGCCGACGTGGGGGCCCGCCAAGGCCGACCGCGACTTCGTGCAGCGGTTCTTCCCCACCAACGACTCGGAGCGCTTCTCCGCCGCGCGCCTGCCCACCGAGGGCACCTACGCCGCCTTCATCGCCGTGGCGGCGGGGAACGGCTCGGTCCTGGCCCCGGCGGCGCAGCGCGACGTGCTGCAGCTGGACGCGGTGATGCGCGCCCGCAAGTACGAGCAGTTCTGCGCTGTCAGCAACGGCACCTGCGCCATCCCCAACCTGCTGCAGTACGATGGGGCGTCCCTGGAGAACCTCACCTTCCCCTTCAGCGGCGGCTTTTTCGTGGGGCCCCTTCTGGGCGGCGTGCAGACGGACCCCGGCGGGCGGGTGCTGTCGGCGCGGGCGCTGAGGCTGCTGTATTACCTGCGGGAGGACGGCCCCGCGGCGGCGGAGAGCCGGCGCTGGCTGGAGGACTTCTTGCGGGAAATGCCGACGCAGCTGGACGCGCTGGGCATCACCGCTATTCAGGTGAGCAGGGCCGGGTACAGCTGTGCCGGGGCCGCCAGGTCCCGAGACGCACGGGCTGCCCCATCGCCGGAAAGAACAGGAGATGGTGGAGGGAGGAAGCGAGGAGGGCCCGCAGGTTGCGAGGGCCGTGGAAATGCATTAGTGCCAACATCATGTTTAGCGTTGCCTGTGTGTGTGGATAAAGACTAAGAAAAAAAAGTAGAAATGCTTCATCTTTTGTTGTTGTTTTAATAACAGGTGACTTACTTTACCTCGCTGTCCAGACAACAAGAGTTTGAAGGAAATACCAAGAGGGTGATCCCACTCTTCTCCATAACCTATTTATTGACAGTAACATTTTCAGTCATCTCTTGTCTAAGGTAAAATGTCTTCTAAGCTGTAGATCAGTGAGAAGTGACTTCCGCTCCTCTTTACCTTGCCTAAATTGGTTCCTACTTTTGTCAAGTGAAGTCATTCTTGAAGCTGCAGACTTCAGGGGACATTTAGTAACAGACAAACAAATGTATTTCTTTGCTGTTTCTCACCTATTTGTGCATATTTCCCAACTGCTTAAATGGGCCTCATGATAAGTACCAGATGAAGACCTGAATAGCTGTTCAGTTCAGACATGCACAGCTTGAATGCTAGTGTTGTTTTGTCTGTTCTCTGAAGCCATCGGTCATTTCTGTAGTCCCTGCCTCATAAGAATCCTTTCTGTAGTTGGTGGGTTTGAAACTATTTAAACAACTGAAACAACCCCCTACTCTTCATCTTTTTAAGATGTCTGGGGTGCTGTTGCTTTGGCCCTGAAAAACACTATGCCAAACACTTGTGAAGGGTTAATGAACAGGTTCTACTTTACCCTCTGCGAGAAAGGGGCCAGAAGCATGATCTAGGCAGCCTGGCAGGAGCAGAATTCTGCACAAGTACTTCTGTTGAATAAACTTACCAACTGAACTCACCATATCCAGTGGAGACGCTCACGAAAAATGGCCATTAAAGTCAAACAGGGAAGAAATTTTGACGGAGGGAAGAAACAAATGGTGCTATTGCTAAGGTTTTTCTACCACTTTCTTGCTTCATTCGTAGTTTCTGTCTTCATCCTGCCTGCAAGATGCTATAATAATTCTTTGTAAAGATCAGTTTTAAAGGGGAAGGAAGCAGGGGAGGGAGAAAGAAGTGTACCTATTAAGATTCATTTGCATTTGTTTCTGCCACTGCTCAGTTAAGGTTCAGATGGATGATAACTGGCTTCAGAGATCACCACATGTCTGGGTACAGCTTTAGGTGTTCTTCTTGCTAGTAGAGTCTGAGCCTTAATTGCTGTCCACAAAGACCTTAGCCTGCCCCTTTCTTTGTGCTGGTGGAAGGGGAATCATTGTACATTTGACAACCATATGGCAGCGTTTGTGTGCTGTGCTTGAGAAAGAAAGGTGTACTCCAATGGTGGGCTTGTTGGTTTAGTGTTTGCATCAGGCATTATGCCCATCAGGCCACATGATTTCTGAATATCAGCTGTCTCACGTACAGTCATTTGTGAGCACAGTCATAGCAAGGGTATTTCCACAACCCACACTTCTTGCCTTGGAAGCTAGAGGTTCTCTTAAAATTCAGAAACAATCTACAGCCTGGAAAATATTGCTTATCAGTCAAGAAGCAACTCTTAGCTGCTTCTGTTTCATGGGGAATCCTTGAGCCGGCTCTTGAGGGTGTCTTGGCAAACGGCTGGCAGCCAATCTATCTGCTGAGAAAGCTGCTCTGCACAGCACTTACTGCCTGGGAGATGCTTCCATACTACACTGATACACTACACCAAGAACCTGTGTAAAAGTCGAGAGCTTCTACAAATTCAGCATTTTTTGGGTCACCCTAAATCTAGACTCTCAGGGGTAGAGCTGATGTATCTTCATCTTGCCAGCTCTCTTTGTTATTGATGCCAAGATCAGTACACATCTTTACGCTTATGGATGTAACTGGCCAGCAGTAATAATGTATTTACCACCTCCTATGTAAATTAATCTAATTCTGACAGCTGGGAGCTCTCCTCGCAAACAGCAGCTTTCCTCAACAGCTCTTTTCACAGACAGGCTGTCCTTGTTATCTGTGCACTTCTCATGCCAAACACCTTGCTGAAATATTTGACGTGTAACTAAGATGTTCCTTAAAATATTTTCAGACTGAGCTGTATAAGAAATAATGTCTGGCTTGTGTGCTGTGGAGTGGTCTCTGCCGGTTTAGCTGTATTAAGCAGCTTTGGATTAATGCTCTTCTGTGGAGTCCCATTTGTGGTCACTGTAGCAGGCGCGCCATTTCTTATCCTGGGTAAGTAGAAAAAGCGAGTTGGATTCAGATACCAAGACTGAAGTGGAGTTAAAACAACCTGGCACTGTTAGTCTTTCATGATGTGAGCATCAGATCCTACACAGTTCCATCATGTAGTAAGGAGAGGAGGCGCTTGGAGGTGCAGGCTCCTCTGAGCTCCCACAGGCGGGTGAGCCGCTCAGCTCAGCGCACCCATGCTGGGGCTGGAGCCGGGCTCTGGCACAAGGGCAGCTCCTCCCTAAAAATAGTGCTTGCTCTAGCTCCATTGCTGAGGTATGAGAGCTATAAATGAGAGGGTGGTAAGGTGAGCACTTCTGGCATTGTTCTAACATCCCTGGTAATTTAGCCATGGTGATTAATCATTTGTTTAACTGGTGCTAATACAGCTCAACTGGCCTTTATCACTGCATTCCCCTGTATTCCTCCTGGGTTGACAGAAGCTGTGTGTCATACCAGATATCTAATGCAAATGCTCCTTAGGCCATGCATTGTTTCTTTGTTTCCTGCATAATTCAAATGCATTTGTATTTGCTTTTGTTTGGTCATCAATTGCAGAGGCACTAAATTTCAGAAAGACCCTTTTGTATACCTGGGAAAGGGCTTAAGCCAGTCTCTTCAGATCTTTATCAGGAACGAGCAGACTTTTGTCCTCCCTGCATTAGACCAAAAAAATTATCAGCCTGCTTGGTTTCCAGCAGCAGGTCGGCTCACTGCCATCCAGCAGCAACTTTTGACGTGCTGCTTAATTAATCTTTGCACACCTACTGGCAATTGCCTCTTGAGGCAGCAGGCAGTGATTTCATCTGTTCTTTTATGCTCAGCTATATCATCTATGCTTATTCTACTATTCACACAGTCTTGCTTCCCCTTTTTATGTGATTAGTTTTCAGGGAATAGAAGAGCCCTTGATAGAGTAACATGTGCAAAATACTGAATGGTCTCTGATTAAAATCTCGAGAGTTAGCAGAGCTGAGAGAAGCACATTTGCTTTTCTTTCTAGAACTTGGGCTCTTTTACTCTTGTACCTTAGCAAAAGTTATAGCCTAGGATCCAGTCTTCCTGGCAGGGTTTCCCAGGACTCTGATGAGTAGTACATGCAGGCACATCAATACAAATGTGAAGATAAATGAATAATAAATCATGAATAAGTGCTCAAAGATAAGCTGGATAAAAGATAAGTGGAGAGCGTGAATCACTGGACAAGTGGCATCAGTGTTTTCCCATGTAATGGCAACTGTTCTCCCTGTCTACTGAATGCAGAGCAAGAAATTATTGGTCTAATTTGCTGCAGTGATGAAGAAATTCCAGAGATAATGGGGGATGCTTCCAGTGATAAGGATAGTCACACATCAGAGTAAGCAACGTACATAATCACTGGACAGCTGGATTCCAGAGACAGTGCAAGTGTCAGAGATGCACTTGCTGTGCTCAGTCCTTCAGCACAGCAGGGTGACAGATCAACAACCCATCAGCTCACCAGGAGTTTCTGAAATGTAATAAATTTGGCTACCCACAAAGGAACTATTTTCCTGTATCTGTTTAACTTGTATCAACACTACAGCAATGTTAATAGCCTAACTTTCTTTTTCAAAATTTTGTGCAGACTTAAATGCAATTCATTTTGCAGTTCTGTTGGGTGTTAGTGCAAGCTGCCATTTGCCATGCAGCATTAACTTTTTGTCCTCCTGCAGGAGTTGGTGTTGATGACATGTTCATCATGATCGCTTGCTGGGAACAAAGCTCAAGAAAAGAAGGTAAATCAAGTGTTAAGTCTCGTCTGGCTGAGACCTACGCCGAAGCAGCACTTTCTGTGACCATCACCACTTTCACAGATGTTTTGGCTTTCTTCATTGGAATCTGGACTGCCTTTCCATCAGTGAGATCATTTTGCCTCTACACAGGCACTGCTTTTGTCTTCTGCTATATATATACCATGACCTTCTTTGGGGCAATTATTGTATTAAATCATAAAAGGGAGCAAGGAAACCGACACTGGCTAACTTGTATGCCTGTGGGAGATAAAGATCGGGCTGAGGCGTCTTGCTTGTACAATGCTTGCTGTATAGGCAAGTGTTCTGGGGAATCACCTCAGCCAGAAAGTGAACATCCAATGAGCATATTCTTTAAGAAGTATTATGGTCCTTTTTTTACAAATAAATGGATCAAGCTACTTGTGGTGTTGCTGTACGGAGCATACTTGGGTGGCAGTGTTTATGGATGTACTCAGATCAGGGAAGGCATTGATCTTCGAAATCTGGCGAGTGATGACTCTTATGTTATTCCATTCTATGATGACCACGACAAATACTTCTCAGTATATGGACCCAGGGTCATGGTTGTCATTACAGAAAGTGTGGATTACTGGAATGAGACTGTTCGTCTTGACATTGAGAACTGCATGCAGAATTTAGAGGACATTTCATATGTAGATAAGAACCTCTCAGAGTCATGGCTGAGAGTTTACACAGGACTTGCAAATGCTACTATGATAAATATAAACGGTCAGACTGTCTTCATTAATAACTTACTTATGCTGTTCCGAATCGTTCCTAGTTTTGAGTGGGACATTAACAAGACTCAGGATAAAATAGAAGCTTCACGTTTCTTTATCCAGACAGTGAACGTAACCTCAGCCATTGATGAGAAGAATCTTCTCAGTGAGTTGAGAGAGACAGCCAAGCAGTGCAGTGTTCCATTAATGGTGTATCACCCAGCATTCATCTACTACGATCAGTTCCTGGTCATAGTGCAGAACACCATTCAGAATATCATTGTGGCCACTGGGGCAATGCTCATTGTCTCCCTTTTGCTTATTCCCAGCCCATTATGTTGCTTGTGGGTGACTTTTGCCATAGTTTCTGTTATAGTTGGTGTTGCTGGTTTCATGACATTTTGGAACGTCAATCTAGATGCCATATCCATGATCAACCTGGTCATTTGCATAGGGTTTTCAGTAGATTTTTCTGCTCATATTTCGTATGCCTTTGTGACAAGTGGAGAGTCCTCAGCCAATAAAAGGGCAATTGAAGCTCTGTCCTTGCTAGGTTACCCGGTATTACAAGGGGCAGTTTCTACTATATTAGGAGTAGTTGTCCTGGCTGCAGCAAAAACCTACATTTTTAGGACATTTTTCAAGATCATGTTCCTTGTTATTTTGTTTGGGGCTCTTCATGGTCTTGTTTTTATTCCGGTGTTTTTAACCTTTTTTGGAAATTTTGGCAGATCACCCCACGATACTAAATCTAGAAAGCTAGAACTTAGGTTTATGAATGAGAAAGATTGTCGAAGACTAAGTTAAATGTAATATATATTTATTACATGTAGGCTAAAATTCAGTGACTTTCAGGGAATGTAAGAAATTAAGAAAATGAAGAACAGAAAAATAAATAAAACAGGGAAGCAAAGGCTTCAGAAAAACCAGGTGAGAAAAATAACAGAAGAAATAAAAACATACAGAATGGATTTGCATTTCTCATTTTTGTGTGCTTGCTTAACACTTAATATTTAAATCCTTTTTTTGTGACTTGTTTACTGAATGTATTAAGATTATTATGAGCACTGACCGCTGCACCAGTTTAACGGATTACGTTACAGGTCTGTCAGGCAATGTACCCGGGGGAAGGACAGCTCCCAGGGGTTTGCATTTACCGCCTGGTGACCTGGATGCTGTAACTCAGCCCACGCTGAGCCTGAAGACCATTTTCCCACAAGAGGCTCAAACCTGGAGGTTTCACACCAGGTTTACACGAACTCAGAACCACCTTGGACTGCAATGATTCCTAAGCCTTCAGGAGGCAAAGTCTGCTAATGAGAAACCCTCAGGGATCACAAATGGACTCAGGTTTTCTCTTCAGATCTTTTTCTTGGTGTCCTTTTTCCTCACTAAGATTAAATATCATGTAAGTTTAAGAAGACTGTGCATAGCTTGTGTTGGCTGCAGTTTGCAAAGGGATATGCTGTAGGTGATGGAACTTGTGTGGAACCTCCTGAGAAGACACTGTGGCAGGGCATGACAGGGCAAGAGTTCACTAGAGGGAATCATACCCTGATTTAGGACAAAGTGAAAAAGCAGCTCAGGTCTAAGCCGTTAGTCCTAAAACTATAAACCTATAAATTCTATTGTGTTCATCAGAGACAATGCATCCTGTGAAGCGTTGATAGAGCAGAGGACCTTTCACTGAAATAACAGCTAATAGTGTATTGGGTGGTCTTTGAACCTGTAGGGACAAGACACTGTATGAGAAGTCAATTCATAATTTGTTTCCAGTCTAACGAGCTACCTGTTAGAAATAAACAAATGGTGGTAACTGTTGTTTGTAATTTTGGAAAAATTGGTCTAGGAGATATTAAACCATTCAGTCTAAATCTACCGCTGTGGCGTGTTTCTTCTGAGAGACGCAGCAAGTGTCACAAAGCCGGGTCTGCCTCTGTTCTGTGCAGGTTTCTGGCCAGTTGCGTGAGGCCCAGTAGCCAGGGCAGAATCCTTCTGTCCTTCCTGCTGTCTCTCTTCATGGGGACAGTAGACTGGAAAACAAGTCATTGAGAAATTAACTTCCAGGACAAACGAAGTACTGACACTAATTTTCCAAGCAGCGAATCCTAGTCTACAGGCATTAAATATTTCAATTTAGAGTCATTATGAAAGCTACATAACAAAGCCCTAGATAAATCACTGACAGCCAAGAAGAAATTGTGTGACCAGCTCCTCAGTATGGGCTGCATCTGGATTGCAACAAAAGCATTTATCAAAGAACACTGACAACTTTCTGTCCAAAAGCTGTTATTGACTACGCTGCCACAGAAAATGAAACTAAAATCAAAATCCAGAACTTACCATAACATTTTGATCTTGTGCAGGGTTTTTCAAACTGGGGGAAAAAAAAGCTGCCAGAGACCACATGGAGTTTACTTGAATCTTTGCTATGAATATATGAATACTACTTTGTTAGTTGTTCAGACAGTACAGTGATGGACAAAAATAAAACTTTTAGAGAGATGCTCTGAAGAGTAACAACTACAGTCATCCTTATGACATGTCATATATCCCTTTGTAAAAGCAAAATGAAATCAAGCACAAAGCTGTTTTTGGAGTACTTCATGTGCTTAAAAACAGAAGCGCACTTCAGCTGATGCATCTTTTATCCCTAGGTCCTAGAGCCATAGCTTTTTTGCTTTGTGGAGATTAAAAATCAAAACAAACCCACTGATTGCCTGATCACCCACCCCTCTACCTATGACAGCTGGATGTCTTGTATGAAATTATTTGCAAAAGGTAACCTGAACTTTCCTGCCAATTTCTATTTCCAAAGAATGTTGTGTTTTCTTTGTGTTCCTGTTTTTCTGTATAACCTTCCTACCAGAAAGGCACTCAAAGCAAATCAGTGCGTGTTGTTTCATCACTAGGGCAGCTGAATATTCTACTGTGAGAGTAGCTCTGTAATAGTAGAAACGTTTACTAAAAGTTACAGATCTTGCAACACTCCAGAGTTGGAGAGCAATTTTATTCACAGGAGAAATAGTTCTTGGAATAGTTGTCAAAGACGGAAAACCAGTATCAATCTCAGAAATGTGCTCCTGAGGTAGATGTCAAACCCCAGCACTACTACAGCCCGCATGGTGCATCAGTGAATCTCAGTGTTCCAGGCAGCAGCATCACATTGCCAGCACAGGGCACAAACACAAAGCTCGGTTCAAGAAAAACAAAATTGAAAAAACCCAACCCCATGCAGCAGAGTCCTCACTTCTCCCATTAAATGATTCAATGTCCATATTAGTGCTTTTATTAGGGCAAATGATCCAGCCATCTCTGCACTGATTGCTGCAGGAGCAGATAATGCACTCACATGGGCCAGTACCAGAGAAAGGCATCTTAATGGAGAAAAGGAGCAGGACTCGCTTTTTTGCATAGAGCAAGAAGCTTTCGAATGAGAAAAATAAATTAGACCTCATAGACTTGCCCCCCAAACCAGATTATTCAATATAGATTTCAGTGACTTCAAAAAAGATTTTTGCCTTTGTTTCTAAATTCAGATGCACATTATTTAGCTGGAAAAGTTTCCATCCAAGTCCCGCTACTCAACAGCAATCAAAAAAAAGTCTGAATTTCTATGGAGAACATTCCCTAGAAATCTAAGTAGAGAGAAAGCATTTTTGCCAGAATTCTTAAATTTATTTACAAGTTTAAATGTTTTATACACTTCAATTTACATAGTAAGGAACTTGGTATTACAATTTATAACAATTTGCAGTGAATAAAAAGAAAACCAATACACAACATTAAAATTAACGTTTATTACTGCAAAAAGAGATGTCAAATATGCACACGAGGTCAAGGTTGGGTATAAAGCTGAGAGAAGCCGGGGCTGTTCTGTCTCTCTGTCCCTTTTGCTGTCGGTCGATCGGCTTCTTCTTGCCCACGGGGTTGGTGCTTTTGTGTTTCGGGCTCCAGCCGCGGTTCTGGGGGGGGCGGTTTGAGCGCGAGCTGCGGTGCGAGCCTTGCTCAGCGCTGCCGGCAGGGGGCGCTGCCGGGCGGGGCGCGCTGTGTGCCCGTCGCTTTTGGGGTTCTGTCATTACTTGCTCGTTCGGGTTCTTTTCTTCGCTATTCTGTTAAATGGTTCTCATCCCACCCCACGGGTTTTGCCCTTGTTTTCTGATTCTCCGCTCCATCCCACAGGGCGCGGGGGAAGGGTGAGCGAGCGGTACGTGGTTTTAGCTGCCGGCTGGAGCTAAACTACGACAGTCCTTCTTTGGCGAGCCAGGATTGGGATAACGCCAGAGCTGAGCAGAGTGTGTTAAAGTTTATTCTATTAGTTCAGTGGTCACGATGTTTTGTTGTTAGCCCACATGGCTGTGTCATCTGAATTCCTACTTGCCCCGTGTGTTTCCTATGGTGCTGTTTGGGACATTGGGGAAGATTAGGTTTATCATATTGCTGTCTTGTATGACATTCACCTATGAGAGCATGATTTAATTTCTTACATATCTTTATTGGTATTTTTATAAGCTATATTTCATTTCTTACATATCTTTATTGGTATTTTTATAAGCTATTGTTGCTATTTCCATACCTAGGTTGCCATCTCTCGGAACTGATTAGTAATTGCACCCAGTTTGTGGAGAAGACCGAGGAGTTGGGGAATTTTTTCCCCTTTCTTCACCTCCCTTTTTTCCTCCTGCTTCGGTGCAGCAGTGTTTGAGGATTTTGAACACCCCGGGGCTATTCAAGTTAGCATGCTCTTATTGCTATGTCTTCTGAATGTGTGTCAGGTCATATACAGAATTACAAAAGGCTGTGTTAAGTATATCACCCATAGATTTGTCCCAAGGCTGGATGGTCGTGGGTGGAACAACATGTGGGAAAACATGGGCAGGTATCTAGAGAATTTCTCACCTCCAACGATTTGGAGTTTCACTTCTGAACAACTGCAGGACCCTGATGACATGATAGAATATTTGAAAGGAAGATGCTCTGGCTAGTCCAAAGAAACATAACTTACTGCACTGTCCTGGGCCCTGGTCAGTATCTATCAAATACGGCTCAACACCAGGCGGTGCTCCCAGAGCAAAAAGGGGGTAACTAACCGACAGGCACTATGCCTACTCCCACCCTTGCACCAAATGCTGCAGCTGCTCAGAGCCCAGTGACAGGCACTGTGGCTGCTCAAACCCTAACAGCAGGTGCTACAGCTGAATCAGAGAACCAACCCGTGTCTGTATCAGTTGCCCCTCCCCAGAAGAAGAAATACACAAAGAAATCAGTTTGCTTGGTGAGGGAAGATGATAACCTGGCCCCATCACAAGAGCAGGAGGAGGAGGCAGAACCAGAGATAATCACCTGATCTCTGTCCCCAGGTGAGCTGCAAGATACACGAAAGGGGTGAGCACATTGCTGCTTGGCTGCTCCAATGCTGGGATAACGGGGCTGGTAGCGTGGAATTAGAGGGTAGGGAAGCTGAGCAACTACATTCCTTGTCTAGGGAAGGGGGTATTGACAAGGCGATTAGAAAAAAGACACAAACCCTCAGCCTCTGGAGGTGACTTCCGTCGGGTGTGAAGGAAAGGTACCCCTTCAAGGAAGAGGTTACCTGTCACCCAGGCAAGTGAACCACCATGGAGAAAGGTATCCAGTACCTGAGGGTTCTAGCTGTTCTGGAGGTGATTTATAATGACATCAATGATGACTATTTACCCACAGATCCCAATGAAATCCGGTGCACACAACCCATGTGGCAGAAGTTCCTGCAGAGTGCACCATCATCCTGTGCCAGCTCAGTGGCAGTAATGTCCTGGAAAGAAGGCGAGGGACAAATCGTGGATTAATTGGCTGGCCAGCTCCAGCGGTATGAGGGAAGTCTTATATTCCTGCCTGCGCGCCTGCATCTCAGCTGTGGAGAAACTGCCAGACGTGCTAGCTGAAAAATTATCCTGGGAGTTCCAGTGCTTTGAAGACAGGTTCCGCTCCCCACCTGTATGGCTTAGGGTCTCGGTTACTCGGAATGAGCATCTCTTCGATCAAGAGAGAGGATATAAAGGGTATACAAAACCAGGCACCCTGTGGCTTTTCCTGGGTGACCATGGAGAAGACATGAGGAGGTGGGATGGGCAACCTACCTCAGTCCTAGAGGCATGGGTACATGAGTAGAAAGGAAAGACAACTGCAAGAGGAGATTATGCCAGCAAACATGCTGCTCCAGTTTCCAGCAGGCAGTTCCCCAGACTGAGTAGAAGGATGTGGTTTTAGCTGCCAGCTGGGCCTGGGGCTAAGCTATGACAATGAGGAACAAAAAATTAAAACAAGACAAAGATACACTTTAAGTCTTGCTTTATAAACTTTTTTACGATTCTTGTTTATTTGGGCTCCCATAAAAGATGGTAAATTAATAAAGAAAACTAGTTGGTTTACTGTATGCTTTGCAAGTGGTAGATTTAAAATATTTTTGCAGACAAAAGAAAAAATTAAATTTCATTTTTTGAAAAGAAACCTTTGGAATTCATGATATCTAGAAGTCTTTCAAAAAGACACATGTATTTATACACATTTGATAATATGCAAAAAAAGAATAATACATTAGAATATTAAAATCACAGAAATGTTATGCACATATGCTACTTTACATGTCCATTAATAATTTAGAAATGAAAGCACATAATTTTCCTCAATACTTCAATACAATTTAAGTAATGCAATATGCATTGAATGTACAAATTTACCGAATTACAGTATATATGTATTAACCTTCCTATTTCCACTTTAAAATATTGAAAAATAAGGGCAAAAGTATTGAAAGTAACAAGTCAAACCATTGACTGAAATTCAAACAGCTAAAGCAATGGTAGAAGAACCTGGTGTAGGTTTTTCTGCGTTGACACAGAAGAATGCTTTCAGCATCGCCAGGTATTCTACCCTGGAACAGGCTCCCCAGGGAGGTGTCACGGCCCCAAGCCTGATGGTGTTCAAGAAGCATTTGGACAAAGCCCTCAGACACATGGTGTGAACTGTGGGGTTGTCACATGCAGGGACAAGAGTTGAACTCGATGATCCTTGTGGGTCCCTTCCAACTCAGGACATTCTATGATTTTAGAGCCAGCTCCCATTTTCTGCACTTTCAACCACAACATTTTTTTCATCAACTATTCCATTTGCATTGCTTTTTTCTTCTAGAAGAACTACTAAACTTGACAGAGTTGTGTGAGGATCAAGCAGTTTCAGAAGAGGTATGTCCACCTTCCTCTCTTGAAAGACACGGTTCTGAATTGTCATAGCTAACATAGAGTCTACACCCAATGATGAAAGTGGTGTATTCATGGTTAGTTCATCTGGGCTCAGTCTGGTGAGGTCACTCACCAGTGAGGTGATAAAGTCTTCGGATTTGATTAAGGCAGTATCCTGGACCTGAGTTACTTCAAAGGATTCAAGCTTGTTCCTGACTTCTTCAGACATAAGTGACTGAAAGCGACTTTTGAGTGAAATAATCTGAGCAAAAACATGATGATATAAAGTTTGAAAGTTTAATTTGACGACAGCTTGCTGTGGGTTATTTGTAAGTAAGCTCTTCCTCAGATACTCATGAATTTCATGCACTTGCAGAATGTCTATGCCCTTGGATTCCAGAATATTCTGAATATGGTTTTGATTGAGCAGTATGCCAAGGTTCAAAGCACCCCAGTTAATGGATTGGCCGGAAAGCCCACAGTTCCTCCTGTAGAGGCAGAAGACGTCCAAGAAGGAGTTTGCAGCTGCATAGTTTGCCTGGGTAGAATTTCCAAGAAAGGAAGTAACAGAGGAGTAGCACACAAAGTAGTCAAGCTCCTGGCCTCTGGTAGCCCAATGAAGATTTAGGGTCCCTGCTACTTTTGGGTTCAGCACTTTCTGAAAGTCAGCCAAGTTCAGAACTTCAAGACGGCCATCGTGTAAAACAACAGCACTTTGAAACACACCTTTGACTGGGCTCCCTGCAAAGATGTTTGTGATGGACTGGAAAGCATTCTCAACGTCCCTGGTTGAGGTAACATCACACTGCACAAACACTACTTTGCTCCCTTTATACTGCTGCTGCAAAGCATCCATCTCTTCTTGCTTCTCACGGCTTGGAATTTTCCTGGAGAGTATTGCAATACCCCCTCCTCCATTCTCAGCTATGAATTTCACTGTTTCAAAGCCAAGTCCAGTGAGCCCCCCGACTACTATATAAACAGCATTCTGCTTAAACAACTTCTTTTGGGATTCGTACAACGGTATATCTGAAAGCACTGTGATGTCCTTCTGCCTTCTCAGTACAGCAAGTGGGACGGATTTGCAGGTAAAATAGGACATCACCGAGTTCATTCTTTCAAAGTTCTCAGTCTGCTGAAAAACAGAACCTGATAGATGTCTAAACCGTTTCATATCCATGGACCTGATCCACGCATGCACAGTCTTGTGCAATTCCTTTAGAGATGCTTTCTGGAAAATGCTGGTAAGTGTAAGGATATGAAAGCTGATATTTTCATGATCAATGTCGCTGACATTCTGGATACATTCAGACTGGCGACTGCCACGCACTATCACCACATCTTTAAGAAAGTACATGTGGGCAAGGTCCTCCTGAGACAATCTGCTTACTGGAGGAAGAACAACAAGGGCATTGCATGATTTTATATACTCGAACTTATCAGGAGTGGGCCTTGCAAGTGCTGTTCTCCAGCCCATCTCTTCTGCTGATGCAGAAAGAACATGGCACAAAACTGATGATGGCTCTGTAGAAATAATACCCAGTGTTCTGCCATGTCTGCCCTTGGGTAACCTCTGATTTAAGATTTCCCACGCAATGATAAAGTATGACATACAGGGGACAATCTGAAAGCATGGGAATTTCTTTACATTGAAACAAGCTGTTCCTGGAATCCGAACTCTGGATGATGCAGCGGCTGGATAACATGAAACCACGTGATCTCCCACTTTAACTTTCTTCACATCAATGCCTGTTGCTGTTACCGTGCCACTGAAATCAAGAGCTAAAAGTCTGTGTTTGTCTACTGCTTGTGAATTCCAATACAGCGTATTGCCAAAATTATGACTAGAAACACTGATGGGAAAATAATCTTCTGAGTGGAGACATATTTTATCCAGTTGAATTTCAACACTCCACTTGTCAAGCTGAGTAGCAGGGCTGGTGGATAATTCAGCAGACAAATCTTTCGCTGTGTACGGATCAGAAGTGTGCAAAGTGAATGTTTCTGACTTCTGGAGAGATCTTACAGGTTGGCTGTGGTCCGAATCTACAAAAGGTGTGCGTCTGATTTCAGCCACGTAAGTTCTTCCTTGACTGATGCAAACTTCTGGATAGTCCACAACTTTGTACTTGACAAGAACATCTGCTAGCACTGAGATATCCAGGGAACTGGAAGAGCTGAGGTCAATCATCTGAAATGTGACGTCTGGAACTTCAACAACGCAAGTTCTGGTCATGCCATACAACCCAAACCCACAGTTAATGTGGTCTACGTGTCTTTCTGTTGTTCTGTAGGTGATTACTCTGACTAAACAGCGGCACGCTTTCTCTCTTAATGCCACAATAACTTGGCGATAGGCTTCACAACACTTTGCCAATTGGTCTACCACTTTGCTTGGGAAATCTCCATTTAACTTTTGAATTCCCCACAAAAACAGAATTTCATCATAATCCTCAACATCTGCTCTCATCTTATTCTGTGCATGGCCTTCCAATAGGGCTTCCCAGTCTTCATACATAACATACCTTGAATCAGGATGCAAATATTTTTTGAGCTGTTCAGCTATCCCAAATTTGTCAGCAAACACTAGGACTCTGGGCATAGTCCCCAGATGTCCAATCATCCGTGAAAGAGACACTTCTTTCCACTTGTTTTCAAACATGAACTCATTGTCCCTGGAAGATTCTTGCTTAATGAAAATGATGACAACATTCTTGAGTTCAGCCAAAACGGAGCCATGTTTGTCCATAAAGCATCCACAGACCTCTAGGTAGTTCCCAATGGATTTGCTTGTTCTCATGTATATCATCATTTCTTCCTCCAGTGGGCGGAGCACCACCAGGCTGCCTATCCCTGAAGGAAACCCTGCTCTGGACTGGAATGTCCTTGAGGTCACGACAGTGGTCATTTGCAGAAAACAGTCGAGCAGCACTGGATGGATATGGTAATTGTACATCTCTCTGATGGTCTCCTTGCTCACCATTATGCTTGTTATAGCTTCCTTTAGTTCCTGGCAATAATGCACATCACTGAGCTGCCTGAATATGGAGCCATACTGAAAGCCAACACGAGACAGTGCTTCATAAACTGCCTCTCTGCTAACCACTGACCGGCATCTTCGATAAATGTCTTGGCAGGAGATGCTGCTTTCTTCCACCACAGCTTCAGGCCCCTTTGTAACTTGGCCTGCAGCATAAACTGCGTTGGAGGAAGAGAGTATCTCAAAGGCTGTCACTGCTTTTTGCGGACTCAACTTGATTCTCAGGACTTGGGAACTCTCTGTGAGAACACATGGTGCGGAAAAACTGATACTCATCCGGCAAGCACTCAGAGGCACTCTAGGTCTTGAGCTGCTCATCACAGAGGCCAGACCAAGCTCCACATAAAAAGCACCAGGGACTAAGGCCACACCATTGTTCTTGTGCTCGTATAAGTATGATGTCGTGTTCTGAGACAGCAGGCAGCCAAACTCCGTGTCGTCACTGTTTATGTCATAAATCAAAGGATGACTGCAGCTGACACCTCTTTGGTTTGCTTGTTGGTGGATATCCAGACGGGCCATGAGTTTTTTGCGATCAAATTGATACCGTGGAATGGTCACTGGAGCACTTTGATACCCATTATAAAAGTGCTGCCAGTTGGGATTGTATCCCAGTTCAAACAGATTTCCTACCAGCGTGAAGAGTGTCTGATACTCTGCATCAGTTTGCAAAGAGGAGAACACTTTGGTGCCTTTTCCTAGAGATTCCATTATGCTTCGTTGCAATGCTCGGTGAGGACTTATTTCCACAAAAACCACATTTTCCCTGTCTCTAGCTGCCGTTTTGATGGCTTGAGAGAAAGCAACAGGCTCACGAGTATGCCGAGCCCAGAATGTGCCCTGAGAATAGTCATTTTCAGAAGCAGCCACCCCAGTCAGAGTTGAAATCACTTCAGTTTCCCCCTTCTGTTTCTCTAAAGGCTGTATGCTGTCTTCCAACTCCCCAAGTATCATATCCATGCTGGGGCTGTGGTATGCAGCTGGGACATTTAAAACATGAAGAAAGATGTTTCTCTGGCTGAAAACTTGAGCTAAATCTCTCTGCACAGCATCCACAGAGTCTGAATTTCCCGACAACGTGCAGGAAACTGGGCTGTTGAAAGCTGCAATGCACACCTTTCCCGAGTAGCGATGCAAATGTTCAGCGATCTCTTGAACGGGGATGTTTCCAACCACCAACATTCTCCCGCCGGGAGTCTTCGCCTGCAGCCTGCTCCGGTGATAAATCACTTTGACTGCATCTGCCAGGGACAGGTACCCAGCAAAATGTGCTGCAGCAACCTCCCCTACCGAGTGGCCAACAACAGCAACTGGTTTAATGCCCCAGTATTTCAGAAGGGCAGTTAAGGCAACTTGCAGGGTAAAAAGCAAAGGCTGGGAAAGCTCTGGATTCAACAAATCCTTTGGGCTGTGGCCTCTTGCTGGCAGGAGACTGATGGGAGCGTGTTTCTGAAAAAGTGCTTCTATTTCCTTGCACTTGTCTCTGAACACTGGCTCTGAGCTCAGCAGTACCTCACTGAAGTCCTTCAGCGTTACGCCGTTGCCACAGAACACAAACACCAGCTGTGGTTCCACCTTTGACGTGGCAAGTTCAGTGCTCGCTGCCGACATAATCTCTTGCTGCAAGTGTCGCACAGATTTTGTGACAAACGCTTTTCGGTACCTGCAGTTGGCATGGCTTCTTCTGCAGGCAGACGTATAGGCCAGGCTGGGGAGAGTTATAGAGTTTCTTGTGCTCAGCTGGTCAGCTGTATCAGCCATTGTCATCTGAAGGGACTTACTTGATGCTGCTGACAGCAGAACTAATTCAAGGGGCCTCTTAAAGGCAGGAAGAGGCTCTGGCTGCTTAACCTGCCTGACTACGATATGCGCATTGGTTCCTCCAAAGCCAAAGCAGTTGATGCCAGCTACTCTTCCATACTCACTGGATTCTTCCCAGGGCTCTACAGCTGTGGGAATTGCGAGATTTAATTTCTCTGTATCGATGCTGCTCATCTCCTTTGAGTAATGCAAGGATGGCACAATCTTTCCATGGTGCATCATCAGAAGCACTTTGATTAACCCTGCTGCTCCAGCAGCTGACTCCGTGTGGCCAATATTTCCCTTCACTGAACCAATTTTCAGAATGGAAACTTGGGAAGACCTGTTTTTACAAATGACGTTACCTAGGCTTTCAGCTTCGGTAGGGTCTCCAGCGGCAGTTCCCGTACCGTGAGCTTCAACGTACTGCACAACTGAGGGATCAACATGAGTTTCATAAATACTGCGCAGTAACTTCTCTTGCTCTGTTCGAGACGGTCTTGTGATTGGAGTAATGGACCTACCATTCTGATTTACTGCACTGATGTGTATAACACCCCAGATTTTGCAATAGTCTTCCTTTGCCTGTTTCATAAAAAGGTAAAATTATCTTTAGTAACCTGATGCTTTTTCTGTATAGGAGAAAACAAAGCAACAATACGCAGAACAAGACTGACTATAATGCTGACTTTTAAATGCATGATCCCTTTCTCATGCTAGGGGAAGTGCACCAATGCTTAATGCTTAATAAACGCTTTGTTAATGTTCAACTTGAACTGGAAAATTATTTCTGGAGTAATTATTAGAACTGGAGACACAAATTCAGGCCAGCAACCAGTCTTATTTTAGGCTGCCTCACAAGCAATCTTACCTTTTTCAGTGGTTTGAGGAAAACAACACCACAACCTTCTCCCCTTCCATAGCCATCTGCCTTTTTGGAGAAGGGTTTGCTTATTCCCTCTGGAGAGATCATTTTTGCTTTACTGAGAGACACAAAGGTGCGGGGATCTATTATGCAGTTCACTCCACCACAGATTGCTGCCTCACAGTCTCCTGGAGTGAAATAGAAACATGCTCATGCTGAGATGTCTAAGATGACAAACAGAAACAGTACCAATCCTTATTTCTTTCTGCAGCGTCTCTTCAGTCCCATTACCTGATTTAATTGCTCGCCAGGCATAGTGCAGGGCAAAAAGAAAAGACGAACACGCCGTGTCAATAGCCAGTGATGGTCCAGTCAGATTAAATGTGAATGAGACCCTGTTAGCAGCAATGCTCATGGCTGTTCCGGTACCATCATAATGATTTATTTCACTTACTGCTCTGCTTGTTACGATTTCATAGTCTCGATTCATAAGACCTGTAAAAATATCAAATACGTGTCACATGAACCCGAGCAAAGAAAGGGATGTACAGCTCTGAATGTGCCAGCGTGCAACCCTTGAAATTCCTACCTGCACAGTAAGTGACAGCCCTTTCCCAATGGCTGAGCTCACTGTATGATGCAGTTAAGCTCTGTGTAGCCTGCTTAGACCCCTCTATCTCAGTCTGAGAGTTTTTGGTTTCACAATGGGAATATGTATTAAGAAGTTCCAATGAGAGTAGCAGGGATATAAATGTAGAGGACATTACCTTCAATTCCTCAGCTGTTCCAAGTTAAAGGCCACAGCACAAGCCACATCCAGTGCTTTTTATTTATCTTTGGTTTGGTCGCTGTGATCCAGTAAGACAGAAATAGAAGAGAATAACAGGGTCTGTGAGAGGAGTTGTGTTCTCTTTCTGAGAACACATGCTTGAAATATGGTGGATACCCAAGTCCATGGGCATGTGTGAGAAATGAAGTACATCTACTTGGAAAGCAAGGAATAGCCTGATCTGTGAAAGAGGAGCATGTGTCAGACTAAAAGTTATTCTAAAGAGTTTACCCCTGTAGTTACATTAGCCAACTCCTCTTAAAAGAGACAATTACACCAGCAAAAATGTGCTGTTATTTTAGCTCCTGGGCAAAATACAGTGGGATGGGACGGGACGGGACGGGACGGGACGGGACGGGACGGGACGGAACGGAACGGAACAGAAGAGAATAGAATAGGATAGGATAGGATAGGATAGGATAGGATAGGATAGGATAGGATAGGATAGGATAGAATAGAATAGAATAGAATAGAATAGAATAGAATAGAATAGAATAGAATAGAATAGAATAGAAAGAATAGAATAATTCAGTTGGAAGGGACCTACAATGATCATCTAGTCCAACTGCCTGACTAATTCAGGGCTCACCAAAAGTTGAAGCACATTATTAAGGACATTGTCCAAGGGTCTCTTAAACAATGACATGCGTGGGGCATCAACCACATCTCTAGGGAACCTGTTCCAGTGTTTAACCAGTCTCTCTGTAAATATTAATAAATGCTTCTTGGCATTGAGTCTGAACCTCCCCTGGCGCAGCTTTGAACCATTCCCACATGTCCTGTCGCTGGATACCAGGGAGAAGAGCTCGGCGCCTCCCTCTCCTCTTCCCCTCCTCAGGAAGCTGTAGAGAGCGAAGTTCACCCCTCAGCCTCCATCTCTCCAAACTGGACAGACCCAGAGACCTCAGCCGCTCCGCACAGGACATTCCTTGCAGCCCTGTCACCAGCTTTGTTGCCCTCCTCTGGATGCCTCCTTTTTAAATTGTGGGGCCCAGAGCTGCACACAGTACCTTGGCAGCACACTAATATCTGCATGAGGATTTCTGCCACTTTAAAAGGATCTGAACCCCCACAAAACCTCAACCAGTGTTATATCAGAAAACAGTACACTGGACAAAAGTGTAGGCCTGGCTTGAAGCATCATTCCTTGGAAGGGTTGCATAGGGTAGACAGTTTAACTGTTTCCTGCTTCAACTTCAGTGACTGAAGACACTAAGAGGAGCAACTAAAATAGATATATGAATCATTTAACGAACTCCTAGAGCAGCAAAAAAATAACCTGTCGTGTCATAGCACAGCAGCCTTAGATCTCCAGTGCTAGATAGATATGTAAAGCTTATGAGGGAGTGCTTCAGCTTTTGTGAGGTTGAAGTGTCCTTTCTTTACCGTGAAATCTTCATCTTACCAATAAAAACACCTGTTTTGGTGCCACTGACAGCTTCTACAGGGACTCCTGCATCCTCCAGGGCTTTGTATGTGCATTCTATCAGTAACTTCTGTTGTGGATCCATACATTCAGCTTCTGTATTATTAATCCCAAACAGGTGGTTGTCAAATGTATTAAACCTAAAATACACAGACCAGAAAATTCTACAACATGTATACAACATATATTTACTTCTAGACTCAAAGTACACCATTTTTTTTGCAATTTCATTAAAAGCAGAGCAGAAACTGATGCTTAGGCCTCAGTTGCCATTTATGAAATTCAGAATCAAAAGGTTATAGGCCAAAGATGTTTTACGTTCCACCACAAAGGATGTATGCTTACAATTATTCTGCATTTCAGAGTTATAAGCCCGCTCCTAGAATCTCGTATTCACATGGTTATTCCACTAGTACCAACAGGACTCCTCAGATTATGAAAATTTGCAGATGAGACTTCCTCTGTGGAAATGTGGTCTTAGTCATCAAGTCTTTTAAAAATATCATCTTCTGAATTATTTTAAGGCTGTATGGGCCAATGGCTTTACAATTTAAAATCGTTAAGTGGAGCATAAGCTCAGATACTTCACAGAGATACCCACACTTTTCAAATAATAAACTTAAAATATTTCATGTGTGCGTTTGTCTTTAAAAAAATCTTCAAAGTATGGCCACAGTTACAAATGAACCAGTCCAAGCTTAATCTTGTATCCCAAGATGAGATTTTTACGCCCTTCTGTCATTTCTTGATTTCAGTGGAGAATTCAATATCTAAAATGGGACTAATCACTGAAGCAATTCTGGGTCCTACAATTCAGACCTGCTAAGTATTAATCTCAGGGGACAATAAGATTGCTTCTGTGCATTTGAACTTGTCATCTGAATAGAGGTCTACAGCCTGAGGATTTATGGTGAATGTGGACTTCAAATAAAAGACACCTATGTTGATCTTACTGTGATTTGCTCGTCTTATAATTGTGATTTGCATTAGTCACAGCCCTATACACTTATAATTGTGATTTGCATTAGTCACAGCCCTATACAGCTGTACTCATATCTCCCATATCCCATATCTTCGCCTGATACTTGTGCATACATAATCCGTCAGAATGTAAAGGAGTGACTCAGAATAAATAAAATGTTTATTAGTTAAAGGCATGGGAGTATAAGCCTAGAGAAAAGCAAAATCACTGTGAAATTATGAATAGTTAAGTTTTACAAGCACACCTAACACTTAAATTATGCACAAGATCCCCTTCCTGACTATCTAGCAAAACCTGATCTCTCTATTTTGTCTCTAAATTGTCACACCTGCACGCGAACTAGAGCTACTTGTTATCTCAACCAATGGTGTGTATGTACATACTAGTTTGATTATGTAATCGAAGGTCATATGTGTTCTCAGCCATGTACATATGTGCTTAACATGGCCTGTGACTAAAATTGCTCATCGATGTCACACACCAGAAATTCCCGCAGTTTGACAACTGCGTGTTCATCATGCGACATAACGGAAGCCGGTTCCTCGGTGACATTTATAAGCTCTCCCTTTGGCTTGCACCCTCTGAAAGACTGGACACACTGGTCTAAGCACAAAAAGAATCAGCGGCACGGCAGAGTATTGGACTCACTCATCGAGAAGAGCAGCTCGTGTTGTACATATTTTTCCTGGCTTGTTATCATCTGGATCATACCACTCCTTGGCATTAAATCTCTCGGGGGGGATTTCTACTGTGCAGTTTTTGCCTTCCTCCAGGACTTTCCAGAAATTGTCAATTCCATCGCCTGTTGTACAAAGGTTTCAAGTAGATTAAATTATACGCTCCCCCTCCCCATGCTGCATCAGAAACACACAGTTACAAGGAACTCCCATGTATAAATCTAGGTTGTAAAAGGAGAATCACCAGAGAAAGAAAATATCTTCTTTGGTAAGAGGAAAATGGAAAGGCGTGATTGATCCCCTCGCTGCTTGCCTAAAAGCAAAGGAACTCCACAAAATCCTTAATCTTCTGCTGCCTCTGTTTCCATGCCATGTCACTGCATCCACTACACATCTGCATCATGCCCTTAATGACCACACAGATGTGATGAGGTCTTTCTGTACCCGTACAGCAGCACTCCTCAGGCAGCTCCACTGGCTGCAAAAGGTCAGCTCTGGATACTCACTCTTTGAAGACAGACTGAGCTTACAAATACCAGGAAAATGCCAGAGGCATTGTCCTTTGTCCCTAACACTAAAAGGACATCTAAATCAAAAATAAAGCTATGTCTATATTCTCTGTTGACACAGTGCAACAGCTCACCACTGGAGTGTCAGGGTCTTTGTCCTTGCTGGTTGAGATCCAGAGCTCCAGCTCCAAGAAGTGACGATATGTCTACACCCTCTTCTTAGCCCTGAAAGCAACTAACATGGCATCCACAAGTGGCCCACATTCCTCCAACACACGGCTTGCACCAAATCAGTGTTCAATGCTCAGGCACGAGCCTGCTGCTACATACTTCCTAGCACTTCACTACATTCAGAACCGTTCATGTTTGCTCAGTTAGCTGTGGCCCACACAGCTATCGCTGTGCCACATAAATCTACTGAATCTTGGAATTAATGAAGCCAGGAACTGAAATGTGGTGAGGGCAAGAAAGAACACAAGAAAAGGGAGAGACCAACATGGTCACCTTTAGGGCTGAACACCGACTTCCAAGGACAGAACTGTATTCCACTCCCTGGATTACTTCTGCATTTTTTAAATCAGAATCTACCTAATGTAAAGAGTACGGACAGTTTAAAGGCAGCAGCCAGAATCTAGAAAGCTCTCACAGCTCTCTAAACATCGCCACCCATCTAATCTCAATCAACCATCTAATCTCAAAATATAAAGTTAACCGTCACTTTCATAGGGCCTAATTGTAACTAAGATTGTAAATATGAGGCTGCTGTCTTTTATCATGGCAAGCAATATCTGTTCTTTACTGAAGTCGGCTTCTCATCTTGTACAAGAGGCAGTATTCAGGTGTGTATATCAGAGCTGTATTTATTTAGCTCTGCTCTCTTCCGGGAGCTTTCAAGGTGATTACTGTAATAAAGCAGGAAGCTTGCTTTTAGTAAGACTCAATCTATTTATCCTACAAGCAGAGCTGGTGATCTGTCCTGTCCCTAGAGATGCACAGTCCTGCAATCACGCGCAATCGTCCAGCCAGTGCGTGGGCAGAAACCTCAAACCATCCCAGACCCATCCAGTTCATT
The DNA here is from genome assembly GCF_037038585.1 of Patagioenas fasciata. Lineage (NCBI taxonomy): Eukaryota > Metazoa > Chordata > Aves > Columbiformes > Columbidae > Patagioenas > Patagioenas fasciata. Next base: position 151,878,075 of record NC_092521.1, on the reverse strand, counting down.
TGTATGAGTTCCACGCGTGCACCCCAACGCCCTGCCCACAGCCAGCACCACAGGTTTGTCTGTCAGTGCACAAATTGGAACCCATTAGTTACCACCATAGCATGACCTTTTAAAAAGATCCTACAGGTAGCAAGGCAATGAATTCTACAAAAGTAAGAGAGGAATGTGTGGTTTTCCTCCACCTCACCATGAAGGAGTGACTGTGCTTTTCAACAGTCACTCAGCAGCCTGCTTTGCTTTTACCCAAAACTTACCTCCAGGGAAGTTGCATCCTATTCCCACAATAGCAATTTCATCTCCGGTCTCCATCTTCATCTCCTGGGCTGCACAATACAGATATAAGTGTCAGCCAGTTGAAAAAGTTATGCATTTATCATTAAATAAATATTAGGTTAAAACGTCAACTTCCCACAAACACATCTTGAATGCTCTATTGCTGGATGTGATGAGAAATGACACTCCCACAGGTGGCAGGAGCTGTGCGGTCTTTTTCTTGTTGTCTTGACTTTTAGAGGAAAATCCCTGACTAATTCCTCTGACTCCCTCATTCACAAACGCTCCTTTTTACTGTCAAGCTCTGCTACTGCTGCCACCAGCTGATCTGCTCTTGAGCCTCTTCCTAGATCAAGCCTGCTTCTCTTCTTCCCTATAGAAGTAACTTGTGCATTGACCAAGACACATGCTCAGCTCCATCATCTTTATCCTATTCATAAACCAGATCTCCCAAAAGGAGTCTGCAAATTACCAGTTAAAATCAGACCATGTAAACAGGCAACAGACAATCAAGTACCTGAAGGAAGAAAAGATGCGTCTTCCACATGCTGGAAAAGTTCCTGGAAGAAAAACCTTATTCCGAGCTCAGCTTTGCTGCAGCCCCAGGTTGCTTAGCTATTGAAATCAGAGAGTGCTGGGAGTATCTGGAAATTTCTGCTGTGCCAGGAGAAAAAAACTTCTGCTGTGCTGCGGCCCAAAGTGCAAGACATGATTATGTTCTCCTGCCCCATATACAGACAAGTTGCGTAAACATGGCAGAGGGTTCTGAACAGGTACAGCTAGGGAGCAATTCCTCTGAAAATTCCCAGTTCACTGGGCTGGATTTGGCCGGGATGCAGTTAAATTTCTTCACAGTACATTGTAAGGGGCCATGTTTTGGCTTTGTGCTGAAAATAGTGTTGAAAACACACTGATGTTTGTGATTACTGACCAATGTCCCTTCTGACATTACGATGGTCTGACAACAGTCAACACCTTTTAGGATTTGACCACAATAAAGAACTATCTCTCTGTGCCAGATTTCTGGAGTCGGCAAATAGAATAGATTTGGCCCAGCTGTGCCCATCATAATCTGAAATTGCAGAGCTCAATTCCTACTGCCATGACAAAGCTAAACAGTTGGTTTATTTTACGACTGGTAAGACTCACAATACAGCCAGTGACATGCACCAGCACAGAGCTCTGCACTTTAAGACAGAAGAGAGATGGGTAAGCAAAATGCTGCATGTGGCCTTTAGATATGCAATAAAGGGGAAGATCTGGGTGCCTCCCTGTTTGTTTTTAGCTTGGCAGTCACCCTGCAGTGGGTGGTCAAGGGGTCTCGGGCAAAATATGCAGCAGTTCAGCAAGTTTGGCTTTTGGCTTGTTAAATGAATGTTCTTGACCCAAGGTTTTCAGTAGCACAGACTCAGACGCTTAAAAAAAACAGTTGATTTGTTTGGATGGCACAGAAGGAAAACAGCTTGAGCTGAGTGCCTCTGGGGCAGGGACACCCAGACAAAAGCGATTTGTGCTTATAAGCTCTCACAATCTATGCACAATCTAAGTTATTCAAACAAACCAATATATTTAAAAGAATAGAATATGATTTTAAGTTATTTTTATTATATTTATTCAGCAACAGCTTTGCTTATAGCTTAGTTTCCCCAGAGTGTCAACAATTCATGGGTAATTCTCTGTCCCAGTCTGTGGTGGGACTTTTTCTGGGCCGTGGTTATGAGTGTGACAGAGGCTGGACTGAAGACAAGCACTCTTCCTGCTGCACTAGGAAAACACAAAGAAATCACATTGTGTTGCCTTGAAGACCTGGGTCTGACCTATGTTAAAAGCTTCTCTTTGAAGGTAAAGTGGTACCACTTTCGTTTACAATTCTATGGGGCATAGCCTTACAAAGCATTCATAACATTTAGTGTTGATACAGATAGATTTAAAGTGCAAAATGTTGTAAACTTACAATTGCTCCTGACCATAATACAGACCTTATACCAAAGTCACATACAATACAAGAGCTTCCCAACAAGTTAGAAATGTGATCACAGAATCAGAGAATGGTTGGCGTTGAAGCAACCTCTGAAGTTCACCTATTCAAACCACCTGCATATCAGGTTCACCAGAGCAGATCACACAGGAATTGTCCAGGCAGGTTTTGAATATCTCCAGAGATGAGACTCCACAGTCTCTCTGGGCAGCCTGTTCCAGTGCTCTGGCACCCCCAAGGTAAAGAAGTTTCTCCTCATATTCAGATGGAACCTCCTATGCTTCAGTCTGTGCCCATTGTCCCTCATCCTATCATTGGGCATCACTGAAAGGAGTCTGGGCCCATCCTCTTGACACCCACCCTTGGGATATTTATGAGCATAAATTAGAGCCCCTCTCAGCCTTCTCTTCTCCAGGTTGAACATACTCAGCTCTCTCAGTCTCCCCTCATAAGAAAAATGCACCAGACCCCTAATCATCTTTGTAGCTCTCTGTTGGATTCCCTACAGTAATTTCTTGTCCTTCTTAAACTGGGGAGCCCAGTACTGGACGCAGTACTCCAGATGTCACCTCACTGGGTCAGAGTAGTGGGGAGGTACAACCTTCTTGGCCAATCAAGGTAGTTGATTATTTTCCCATATTATACTGAAACATTGAGCAAAGTTCATACAATTTATGATCTCTTCTGAAGGCTGTACAAAATGTTCAAAGTATGTTGATGAAGGTTCAAATAATTTATTATTTCTTATAAAAGCTGTAAAAAACGCTCAGAGTATATTGACCAAAGTTCAAAAGAAACACAGAAAATTAGCCTAAGGCCAATCACGACCTAATCTTTACCATCCAGATATTTTCCTGAATACAGACAAAAACAAAGAAAAAAAAAGTCCCTTTGATACTCCAAACTCACAGAGAAAATTGCATTCAGAGACAAATATCATGATGTTGCTCCAAATGAAAGCAAAAAGAAGATGCTGTACACTTGACCCAATATCCATCCCCCTAAAGAAGGATGAAGGATGGATGCCTCAGCAGGGCACTCCCCACCAGGTTATGTTATCTTGTGTATTGTGCATGACAAGAACTTTCTGAGAAGAGCAGTCACAAAGCTGAGAAAGGAAGACAGATAATTACAGATGTTCAAGGAGGCTCTGGGAGAAGAACAATCATGTATTGCTGTGCCAAAACTAATTACTACTTCGGTCTGCCTGCCTGTTGTGGTTCTGTTCCACATCAAAATACAGTCATCCCCAATAAGGAAGAATAGCTGGGTTCATTAGTCTTTAATTATTTTTTTTTTTTTAAACTCAGCTCCTTCACATTAATGTGTGAGACCTCAAAGGGATTTGAAAGAGAATAATAGAATTCTAGAATTATTTGGGTTGGAAGGGACCTTCAAGATCATCTAGTCCACCCCCGTGCAATGAGCAGGGACATCTTCAACAGCCATTCACATAACTGGCCTTTCAGCTCATTTGCAGCTTCACAGGGAAAGATTTGTGTTGTGAAGCAACTGAAAACCAGAATTTTTTCAACAAATTAGGTGGCAAAGAAAAAAAAATGTCTGGAATGATGCTAAATACCTCAGCATAGAATTTAAAGTTTTTTTTTTTCCTTAATTCTGGGAAAAGAACTTGTGAGATAAAAATCAGTTGAATTCATTAGAACTCACTAGGATGCCCACCTCAGAACCCTTCAGTCCTCCTGGTCTTGCTTCAGCCCACAAAAAGGAGAAGATATGGGGGGATTTTTCACAGTGGTGATAGATTCTCATCTCACTGACGCCATGGCAGGTCCCAAAGATCCCTTCTCAGTTATTGACTGATGGCAGTGAAGCAGGGATGAGGCTGTTTTACAGCCCCACGCATCATTCCAACATTCATAGTTACAATTTCTTGGAGGTTTGCTTTGAAATATGAAATTTAGAATGACTGCTCAGATTCACACTTTGAAAAATTTACTTCATGGTTTCATTAACTGAGACAGATAAAGTTAAAAGGCCACATAGCAAAAAGAAGGAGACTACAATCTGGTTCTCTAGGAGTAAATTCTGTTTTACAAACAACATAAATTCTAAAATGCTATGAAATTGCTTTCTTTTAGTTCTGTAAAAATTGTCTGATTCCTCTGTTTTTTCTATTTCACATTTTAATTTCATTGCTGACATAAAGCTGCAAAACCCAACATAGATATTCTTATCACAAAGGTACTTCTAAGCATTGTTCCTAAGTTAGCACTTTAATAGCATATAACAGAAAAATAAGGACCTTCCAATTATAATATCAAATATACCTTTGGCAGCTATAGAGTTATTCAGTGAGCTACAACTCTTACCTTATGTCATCCCAGCAGGATGTACTAACACGCTGAGTCTTTTGAAGCAATTTATATAGGATACCGTGAGGTTTCTTAATCAAATATCCATGCTAAAAGGGGATGACTCAGTGGCCCTGACTAAAGTTCAAAACTCCTTCCCAGAAGCAGTAAATTTGTGATAAAATTGAGTTTTACGCCAGGCCAATAGTAAAATCTCCATCTTATCTAACTTACAGTTTGAGATATCTTCATATTAAACAGCCCATACAAATTTTATGACCTTAAGATTATTATTTAAAATACTCTGTCTTTAAACAACTCAACTTGATTTGCTCTTAATATCAAGAAATCTTAACTAACATGTAAAGCCTCATCTATTTGTTGGAGGCACCATATGTGAAAACTAAGCACAAACTCCCTAGAAACTTAAAACTTGAGTTTCATGTTTGATTCCACAGCTGCCTTCTTTTACCAAGCAGGAGTGTTTAAATATGTAAGTATAAAAAACCTTGTAAAAAGACAAATAGCCCCAACAAATTTCTAAGTCCACTAGGACATTAAAAGCAATATTGAGATTTCCTTCTAAAGACTGACACCTTCTTAAAAGCCAAACAAACAGCAGAATATTCACAAGTAACCTCCAAAGGGATCAAGACCAGCAGTCTCTGCTAGATGCCTTTTTAACTCTTCCTCATCTGATTTCACCCCAAAAATGCAAACTCATCTTTCTCCTCTTCTGACTCTTAAATGGAAACAGTGTTGGATGAGTCAGGAAAGATCGCATCTGGCCAGGAATGTCAAGGACAACAAGAAATGCTTCTTCAAGTACATCAGCAGCTAAAAGGAAGATTAGGGAAAACATAGATCCACTGCTGAAAGCAGTTATGGAGGACACAGAGAAGGCAGAGTTACTGAATGCCTTCTTTGCTTCTGTGCTTACTGCTAAGACCGGCCCTCAGGTATCCCAGACCCTAGAGACTGAAGAGAGTCTGGCAAAAGGAAGACTTTCCCTTGGTTGAGGAGGATCAGGTTAGAGATTGTTTCAGCAAACTGGACACCCACAAATTCTTTGGCCCTGATGGGATGCACCCACGAGTGCTGAGAAAGTTGGCAGATGTTATTTCTAAGCCACTCTCCATCATCTTTGAAAGGTCTTGGAGAACACGAGAGGTGCTTGAGGATGGGAAGAAAGCCAGTGTCACTCCAGTCTTCAAATAGGGCAAGAAGGATGACCTAGGAAACTACATACCAGTCAGCCTCACCTCCATCCTTGAAAAAGTGATGGAACAACTCGTTGTGGCCATCATCTCCAAGCATGTGGAGGAAAAGAAGATTATCAGAAGTAGTCAACGTGGATTCATCAAGGGGAAATCATGTTTCACCAACCTGACAGCTTTCTATGATGGCATGGCTGGCTGCGTAGGCAAGGGAGGAGCAGGGATGTTGCCTACCTTGACTTCAGCAAGGCTTTTGACACTGTGCCCCACAACATCCTCATAGGTAAGCTCAGGAAGTGTGAGTTGGATGAGTGGACAGCGAGATCCATTGAAAACTGGCTGGATGGAAGAGCTCAGAGGGTTGTGATCAATGGTGCAGAGTCTGTTTGGAAGCCTGTAGCTAGTGGTGCTCCCCAGAAGTCAGCCAGACTGGGTCCAGTCTTACTCAACCTGTTCATCAATGACATGGATGAAGAGACTGGGTGCATCCCCAGCAAGTTCGCTGAAGATCAGCAAACTGGGAGGAGTGGCTGATATACCAGAAGGCTGTTCTGCCATTCAGCGAGACCTGGACAGGCTGGAGGACTGGGTAGAGAAGAACCTGATGAAATTCGACAAGGACAAGTGAGGAATAAACACAAGCATCAGAACAGGTCAGGGGTGGACCTGCTGGAAAGCAGCATTGCAGACAAGTACCTGGGAGTCAGCATGAACCTTTGTGGAAGGGCCAGCATGAGCCAGAAATGTTCCCTTGTGTTCAAGAAGGCCAACAGTATCCTGAGGTGCATTAAGAAAAATGTGACCAGCAGGTCAAGGGAGGTTCTCCTCCCCCTCTACTCTGTCCTGGTGAGGCCACATCTGGAGCACTGCGTCAAGTTCTGCGCTCTGCAGTTTAAGAAGGACAAGGAATTACTGAAGAGTCCAGCAGAAAGCTATGAAGATGATTAGGCCTCTGGAGCATCTTTCTTATGAGGAGAGATTGAGAGAGATAGGTCTGTAGAACCTGGAGAAGGCTGAGGAAGGATCTTACCAATACTTAATAAATATCTTAAGGGTGGGTGTTTAGAGGATGGGATCAGACTCTTTTCAGTGGTGCCCAATGATAGGATGAGGGGCAATGGGCACAGACTGAAGCATAGGAGTTTCCATCTGAATATGAGGAGAAACTTATTTACTCTGGGGGTGCCAGAGCACTGGAACAGGCTGCCCAGAGAGGTTGTCGAGTCTCCTTCTCTGGAGACATTCAAAACCCGACTTAACAGATTCCTGTGTCATCTGCTCTAGGTAAACCGTCCTTAGCAGGTGGGTTGGACTAGATGATCTCCCGAGGTCCCTTCCAATCCTGACCATTCTGTGATTCTATAATAGGTAAAGCAAAATCCATGCACACCAGCAAAGCAAAACAAGGAATTCATTCACTACATCCCATGGGCAGGCAGGTGTTCAGCCATCTCCAGGAAAGCTGAGCTCCATCATGTGTAACGGTTACTCAGGAAGACAAATGCCATAACTCCAAACACCCCTCCCTTCCTTCTTCTTACCTCAAAATATGTACTGATCATGACATCATATGGTATTGAATATCCCCTTGGCCAGTTTGTGCAAGTTGTCCTGGCTGTGCTCCCTCCCAGGTTCTTGTGCACCTGGCACAGTGTGAAAAGCTGAAAAGTCCTTGACTGCTTCACAACAACTAAAACATCAGTGTGTTATCAACATTATTCTCATTCTAAATCCAAAACAGCACCACACCAGCCACTACGAAGAAAATCACCTCTATGCAAGCTGAAAACACGACAAAACTGTTTGTTTAAGAAAAGCTCATCTTATTCCTGGTTCCTGTAGACCTGTTAACAACCTTTGGCTCAAGAGCATGTGTCAGCCTCTGCAGATTGACAGGTTGTTACAGGATTACAGATAACAAAGAAGCTTTCACAGAAATTGCATCTTCTGGCAATTCACAAGGGTCGAGTGGAGAGACAACCATATAACTCTATTTAAATACACATAAGTATTACCAAAGGGATTTTCTAACTGGCCAAATGTACAGGTTGCTTTGCCAGTCTTGTAGGCAACAATATCACTATTTCACTATTTTAAGAAACTTCACATATGTTCACACACAAGACATGCACACATGTCCCAAACATACACCAGCTCATTAATTGAGCCATATGCTAGCCAACAGACAGATAACTAATGTCAAATGAATTTTAAAATTCACTTGTAGGATCTCAGATACACCAAGGACACATATTCATATTCACAGTTAAAAATAATGCAGTCAGTGAACATATAACTAGGCATGTAGATAAACACTCCACTGTAGTTACCTCCAGGACTCAGCAGCAGGCAGACTAAGAAAGAGACAGAGCTTCTTGCTAATAAAATAATGCCTAAGATGTATTATCTGTTGTAGTCTCCTAGCAAAGTAAACTAAGATCCACGTCAGACTTCTGCAGTTCAGGGTACACTTCCAGCATTTCTTTATCATTCTTATCAGCATTGTCTCCAAAACAAGGAACAAAGAGGTGAACAACAGCCCAGGGGAAAAACTATTAATGACTCTCCTTTCACCTGTGGGCTTGCCTCCCTGATTTCTGGCTTCCCTGCAAACATGACTAAATGGAATGTCAACAAAAGATGTAGAAAATGCAAGTTTTCATAGGATCACAGAATGGTTCCGTTTGGAAGAAACTTCTGGAGATCATCTGGTTCAATTCCTGTGCTCAAGCAGGGACACCTAAAGTTAGTCAGCAGAGGGCTGTGAAAACAGAAAAATTGAAATGAGGCTCCAAAACACATCAGTAATGGGTGTAGAACAAACGTGACTTACCTAAGAAAGGCATTCCAAGGTATATTAGGTTGGTGCATAAGTAATTGAAAGTTTTTGCATTGTTGAAATTTGCCATTTGATATTTGAATACATTCTAAAAACAAGCGTGGTTATGTTATACATAATTTTAATTCACTTTTCTTGCTTTATGTTTTTTTTGCTACTGACTTATTACTTGCTGTTTATTTAATATTTATTTTAGGCTATGGAAATTATGTTAGATGAAAAGCAAATTCAAGCAATTTTCTTATTTGAGTTCAAAATGGGTTGTAAACCAGCGGAGACAACTCACGACATCAACAACAGATTTGGCCCAGAAACTCCTAATGAACGTACAGTGCAATGGTGGTTCAAGAAGTTCTGCAAAAGAGACAAGAGCCTTGAAGATGAGGAGCATAGTGTCCAGCCATTGGAAGATTATGACCAACTGAGAGCAATCATCAAAGCTGATCCTCTTACAACTACAGGAGAAGTTGCAAGAACTCAACCTCGACCATTCTACAGCTGTTCAGGATTTGAAGCAAATTGGAAAGGTGAAAAAGCTCAATAAGTGGGTGCCTCAGGAGCTGACAAAAAATTTTAAAAAATCATTGTTTTGAAGTGTTTTCTTCTCTTTTTCTGTGCAACAACAAACCATTTGTGATTGGATTGTGACATGCAATGAAAAGTGGATTTTATATGACAACCAGCAATGACCAGCTCAGTGACTGGACCTAGAACAACTTCTAAAACAACTCTCAAAGTCAAACTAGCACCAAAAATGGTCATGGTTACTGTTTGGTGGTCTGCTGCCAGTCTGATCAACTACGGCTTTCTGAATCCTGCTGAAACCATTCCATTTCAGAAGTATGCTCAGCAAATCCATGAGATGCACCAAAATCTGCAATGCCTGAAGCTGGCATTGGTCAACAGAAAGGGCCCAATTATTCTCCACGACAGTGCCCAACCACACATCGCACAACCAACACTTTAAAAGTTGAGTGAATTGGGGTACAAAGATTTGCCTCATCCACCATATTAACCTTATCTCTTGCCAACCAACTACCACTTCTTCAAGCATGTTGACAACTCTTTGCAGGGAAAACAATTCCACAACCAGCAGGATGCAGAAAATGCTTTCCAAGAGTTCATTGAATCCCAAAACATGGATTTTTACGCTACAGGAATAAATCAACTTATATCTGATTGGCAAAAATGAGTTGATTGTAATGGTTCCTATTTTGATTAATAAAGATGTGTTTGAGCTTAGTTATAACGATTTAGAGTACAAGTCTTATGAGGAGTGGTTGAGGGAACTGGGGCTGTTTAGGCTGGAGAAAAGGAGGCTGAGGGGAGACCTTATTGCTGTTTACAACTACCTGAAAGGAGGTTGTAACATGGAGAGTGTTGGTCTCTTCTCCCAAGTAGCAAGTGATAGGACAAGAGGAAATGGCCTCAAGTTGTGCCAGGGAAGGTTCAGATTCGATACTAGGAAACATTTCTTGATGGAGAGGGTTGTGAAGCAGTGGAACAGGCTGCCCAGGGAAATGGTGGAGCCACCATCAGTGGAGGTGTTTAAAAGGTTTATAGACAAGGTTCTCAGGGACATGGTTTAGTGCTAGAGTTAGGTTACAGTTGGACTTGATGATACTGAGGTGTCTTCCAAACGATTCTATGACTCAAAATTCATGGTCCAAAACCACAATTACTTTTCCACCAACCTAACAGATACCTGCGTGTAATGACCCTTTATTTTCTATACTCCATTAAACAAACAAACAAACAAAATAAAAACCAAACCAAACAAAAAACACCCACACAAAACAACAACAAAAACCAACAAACCAAAAACAAACAAACAAAAAACAAACCAAACAAAAAACACAAACAAAAAAACCCACACCATACTTGCTGTCCTGGTTTTGTTAAAAACAAGTTTCTCTTTTAGTGAATTTGCCTGTCAGCTAAAGCCTTCATGTTAGCTGCATTTTCCTGGAGAACCCAACACATGTTTTGGTTAAACCTAGCAATGGAATGCAAACTTATTGATAAGCACGGATGGACATCTCGCGAGAGGGGCAACGAGAAACTGATGACCGAGAGACTGACCAACGGTGTATAACATTCCATTCACGTGAATACTTCATATAAAAGTGGGAGATCACGAGGATCTCGGCCCTTTTTCCCTTTTTTCCTCATGGCTGACATTAGGAGAGGACCTTGCTGGTCGTCTCTGCGAACTGAGGCCTAGTGAGAGACTGAATCCAGCTCCGGTTGGCTACAGAGTCTAATCCAGGACTTTGGGTGCTGGCTCTGCAGTTGCTGAGACTTACAAGATTGGTTTTGTATATTTTGTATTATTTTCTCTGTTCTTATTAGTAGCATTAGTAAAACATCTTTAACTTTTCCAACTCTCTTCTCTCTGTCCTTCTTTCCCTCCCGATGGCCTGTCCTGAGTGGGAAGGGGGGAGAGGGAGGGGCAAAAGGGGGAAGTGGGGGCAGAGGAGGTTAACAACACATCTGCCAGGGTTTGATTGTCACCCCACAATCTTAACCCTCGACAGATATTTGGCGCCCAACGTGGGGCAAGAGAAAGGGGTAAATTTGGAGATTTTTGGCTTTTGTACTGCTCTGACGTACCTTTCAATTTTCTTGGCACGGTGTCAACTCATAGAGTTGTGATACTCACGCGTCTGTTTGCTTCGGATATTATTTAGTGGTATTAAGGCAAAGTGAATTACATTGATTTAAAGATGTTATGGCAAAAGTTGTATCAGTTATATTCTACATTGTGCTCGCTGATCCCATATCTGTGTTGGTGTTTCTTTCTGAATCGAAGTATTCATTATATAACAACAAGAAACTGGACAGCGGTCATGATGATTCTGTGTGGTATGGCACTGGTTTATTTCATTATACTGCAGCCGCTAATGAATTTCTACTCGCTTCTGCTTTACCTTGAAAAACCTCCAGGAGAGATTAAAGAGCAGAATGGCTCTATATTTGCTAATTGGTCAAGCGAATCTTTAGAAAGGCTGACTAACAATACTTTTGTGTTTTCGCTAGGACAGTTTGCAAATGTTTTAGAGAACTTTGAATATCCTTGGAGCTTTGATAGAACTATGATGGTGTTATCTGGTTTGCTGAATGTGTGTCAGTTTGTGTTACTGTTAAGAGAAATGAGGTTCAATAGGAGGTTTGCCTCTCTTTTTAGTCCTGAGATTTGCAGTGCGTCTTCGGAAGCTTTAGCAAAAAGCACTCCTAGCCGCTTGAGAAAAGGCAAAACAGCCAAAGCTGCTGCTGCAGCCACTGCCCCCCCAACCGCGGCTTCACAGGCTGAAGCTACAGCTCCTACGCAGAGCTCCTCTGCCATGGTCGCTGCAGATAACGTTACTTCTCCAGCCTCAAAGGCTAACAAGGCAGCCCCCCCGTCTTCACACACTGGGCACTGCTGTTGCTGTAACCACAGCAATCACTGTGACAGTCATTCAGACTCTGAAAATGAATCAAATGATGGTGAACCCATATCAGCATCAGTTGCTGGTTGTAAGAAAGTCACTAGAAAGACTACCCGTGCAGCAGGTGATGGCACAGGGCCAACATCAACCCAAGAGGCATCATCATCAGGACAGGGTGGAGATGAAGTGACCACCACTCGGTCCTTTTCTCCAGGTGAGCTGAGAGATCTGCGAAAAGACTTTAGTCGTCGTGAAGGCGAGAATATTTTAACCTGGCTGCTGCGATGCTGGGATAATGGGGCAGAAACAATTGAATTAGAAGGTGGTGAAGCCAGGCAGCTGGGATCTCTGTCAAAAGATTCCACCATTGATAGGGCAATTTCAAGAGAGTCTAATGCCGCTACTCTCTGGACCCGACTCCTGGCAGCTATGAAAGTCAGATTTCCCTACAAGGAAGATTGTATATCCAAGTTAGGGAAATGGAATACTATGGAGAGAGGTATCCAGTTCCTGAGAGAATTAGCTGTGCGAGAGATCATCTATCTAGGACCAAACAGCCAAGAGGGGACAGACCCAGATAGAATCAATTGTACAAAATCTATGTGGTGCAGATTTGTACAAAGTGCACCACCTGCATATGCTAAGTCATTGGCAGGAATGATCTGGTCAGCTAGAGGTGCACAAGAAATTAATGAAGTGATTGAGCAGCTCCAGTACTTTGAGGACAGCCTTGCTGGTTCTCTATGGGCTTGTGTCTCCGCTGTGGAGAAACTGTGTGAAAAATCTGATGACCGGTTTGAAAAGCTGTTGTAAGAAATCAAAGAGCTCAGAGAAGACTCGTGCCGTTCACGACCTGCACAAACCTATGTTTCAGCTGTTAGGAGAAGGCGTTTCCAATCTCGAGAGAGAGGGCAGAGACAGCCCACAAAAAGAGGTTCACTGTGGTTCTTCCTACATGAGCAGGGAGAAAACATGAATAAGTGGCATGGAAGGCCTACCTCAGAACTTCAAGAACGAGTACGTGAGATAAAAGGAAAAACTCCTAGGAAGGTGGCTGCTCCAGTTTACAAAAGGAGCAGAAGAGATTCTGATGCTCTTGAAGGAACCTCTAATTCACACCCAGAGACTGTGCAAAACAGGAATTAGAGGTGCCCTGCCTCCAACCAGGTGGAGGAAAGGGATAACAGAGTTTATTGGACTGTACAAATACTATGGCCTGGTACAACACAACCCCAGGAGTACAAAGCTTTAGTGGACACTGGTGCTCAGTGCACAATAATTCCTTCTAATTATAAAGGAACGCAATCCATCAATATTGTTGGAGTGACTGGGGGATCCCAGGAGCTGACTGTTGTAGAGGCTGAAATGAGCCTAACTGGAAAAAACTGGCAAAAGCATCCCATTGTGACTGGTCCAGATGCTCCGTGCATCCTTGGTATAGACTACCTCAGGAGAGGGTATTTTAAGGACCCAAAAGGGTATAGGTGGGCATTTGGTATAGCAGCTGTGGACATTGAGAAAATTGAACAGCTGTCTGATTTGCCTGGTCTTTCAGATGACCCTTCTGTTGTAGGACTGCTGATGGTTGACGATCAGCAGGTGCCAATTGCTACCACGACGGTGCATCGCCGGCAATATCGCACCAATCGAGACTCTTTGATTCCTATCCAGAAGCTGATACGTCAATTGGAAAGCCAGGGTGTGATCAGTAAGACTCGCTCACCTTTTAACAGCCCAATCTGGCCAGTGCGTAAGTCTAGTGACGAGTGGAGGCTAACTGTAGACTATCCTGGCCTGAATGAAGTTACACCACCACTGAGTGCTGCTGTGCCTGACATGCTAGAACTGCAATTTGAACTGGAGTCAAAGGCAGCCAAGTGGTATGCTACAATTGACATTGCTAATGCATTTTTCTCTATTCCTGTAGCAGCAGAGTGCAGGCCGCAGTTTGCTTTCACCTGGAGGGGCATCCAGTATATATGGAATCGCTTGCCCTAGGGGTGGAAACACAGTCCTACCATCTGCCATGGACTGATCCAGACCACGCTGGAGCAAGGTGAAGCTCCAGAACACTTGCAATATATTGATGACATCATCGTATGGGGCGACACAGCGAAAGAAGTCTTCGAGAAAGGTGAGAGAATAATTCATATTCTTTTGGATGCTGGTTTTGCCATAAAACGAAGCAAGGTCAAGGGACCTGCACGAGAGATCCAATTTTTAGGAATAAAATGCCAAGATGGCCGTCGTCAGATCCCAATGGATGTGATCAACAAAATTGCAGCAATGTCTCCACCTACTAATACAAAGGAGACACAGACTTTCTTGGGCATTGTAGGTTTTTGGAGAATGCATATTCCTGACTACAGCCACATTGTGAGCCCTCTCTATCGAGTGGCTCATAAAAAGAACCAATTTGAGTGGGGCCCTGAACAACGACAAGCCTTTGAACAAATTAAGCGTGAGATAACTCATGCGGTGGCCCTTGGACCAGTCCGAACTGGACTAGATGTTAAAAATGTGCTCTACACCGCAGCCGGAGATAATGGACTTACCTGGAGCCTCTGGCAGAAAGCACCAGGAGAAACCCGAGGTCGACCCTTAGGTTTTTGGAGTCGAGGATACAAAGGATCTGAGGCCAACTATACTCCAACTGAAAAGGAGATACTAGCAGCATATGAAGGAGTTCGAGCTGCTTCAGAAGTGATCGGCACTGAAGCACAGCTCCTCCTGGCACCTCGACTGCCGGTGCTGAGCTGGATGTTCAAAGGGACGGTTCCCTCTCCACATCATGCAACCGAAGTTACATGGAGTAAATGGATTGCACTGATCACGCAACGAGCTCGAATTGGAAGTCCCAACCATCCAGGGATATTAGAAGTTATTACAGACTGGCCAGAAAGCAGACTTTGGATGTCTCCAGATGAGGAGGAAGTAAAACGTGCTCAAGAAGCACCACCATATAATACGCTTTCAGAGACTGATAAGCAGTATGCACTGTTCACAGATGGATCCTGTCGTCTTGTAGGAAAACATTGAAGGTGGAAAGCTGCTGTGTGGAGTCCCACACGACAAGTTACAGAAGCCACTGAAGGACAAGGTGAATCCAGTCAGCTTGCAGAAGTGAAAGCCATCCAGCTGGCTTTGGACATTGCTGAACGAGAGAAGTGGCCAATACTTTATTTCTATACTGACTCGTGGATGGTAGCAAATGCCTTGTGGGGGTGGCTACAGCAATGGAAGAAAAGCAACTGGCAGCGCAGAGGTAAACCCATTTGGGCTGCCACACTGTAGCAAGACATTGCTGCTCGGCTAGAGAGCCTGCCTGTGAAAGTTCGGCATGTAGATGCTCATGTACCTAAAAGTCAAGCCACCGAGGAACATCTAAACAACCAACAAGCAGATCAAGCTGCTAAGATTAAAGTAGCTGAGGTGGACTTGGACTGGCAACATAAAGGTGAACTTTTCCTAGCTTGGTGGGCCCATGATGCTTCAGGGCATCAAGGTAGAGATGCAACATACAAATGGGCTCGTGATCGAGGGGTGGATTTAACTATGGGCACTGTTTCACAGATTATTCATCAACGTGAAACTTGCGCCGAAATCAAACAAGCAAAGCGGTTAAAACCTGTATGGTATGGGGGGCGATGGTTAAAGTATAAGTATGGAGAAGCTTGGCAGATTGATTGTATTACACTTCCACAAACACATCAAGGTAAGCGTTATGTACTTACAATGGTGGAAGCAACCACTGGATGGTTGGAAACATATGCCGTACCTCATGCTACAGCCCGAAATACTATCTTGGGCCTTGAGAAGCAAGTCCTTTGGCGGCACGGTACGCCAGAAAGAATTGAATCAGGCAATGGTACTCATTTCAAAAACAGTATTATAGACAATTGGGCCAAAGAACATGGTATTGAGTGGGTATATCATATTCCATATCATGCACCAGCCTCTGGGAAAATTGAAAGGTACAATGGTTTATTAAAAGCTACACTAAAGGCACTTGGTGGTGGAACCTTTAAAAACTGGGATTCACATCTAGCAAAAGCCACTTGGTTGGTCAACACTAGGGGATCAACCAATCGAGCCGGGCCTGCCCAATCAGAAATTCTACGGACTGTAGAAGAAGATAAAGTCCCTGTAGTACACATGAAAAATATCTTAGGAAAGGCAGTCTGGGTTACTCCTGCCTCAGGCAAAGGCAAACCTATTTGTGGGATTGTTTTTGCCCAGGGACCTGGCAGCACCTGGTGGGTGATGCTTAAGGATGGAGAAGTTCGGTGTGTACCTCAAGGGGATTTGATTTTAGGTGAAAATATGCAATGCTGAACTGTATGATGTGAATTGCCGCACTAACAATGTTTAATAAGTGTCTTTCAGATCAAGACAATGGTGATGAAACTAGAGCTAGCTTCTTCGAGTGGCGCCCAACACCTTCTTCAAAGTTGGTGTCCTTAACCCACAAACAGTGGTCATGAGATGCACTTGTACCATTTTTCCTGCCCTGGGAGACCGTTGTGACAAAATGAACTTAATGAACTTTTCAAAGGATGGTCCACTGATTAATTACTCCTGTGTATATATGTACATATGTGTATATATATATAGTAGTAGTGATTAATTAGATTGTATTGATAGATTGTATTGATAAGGTTTAAGTATTCAGTGAATGTCATATTATAAGGGGTGGAATGTCCTGGTTTTGTTAAAAACAAGTTTCTCTTTTAGTGAATTTGCCTGTCAGCTAAAGCCTTCATATTAGCTGCATTTTCCTGGAGAACCCAACACATGTTTTGGTTAAACCTAGCAATGGAATGCAAACTTATTGATAAGCACGGATGGACATCTCGCGAGAGGGGCAACGAGAAACTGATGACCGAGAGACTGACCAATGGTGTATAACATTCCATTCACGTGAATACTTCATATAAAAGTGGGAGATCACGAGGATCTCGGCCCTTTTTCCCTTTTTTCCTCATGGCTGACATTAGGAGAGGACCTTGCTGGTCGTCCCTGCGAACTGAGGCCTAGTGAGAGACTGAATCCAGCTCCGGTTGGCTACAGAGTCTAATCCAGGACTTTGGGTGCTGGCTCTGCAGTTGCTGAGACTTACAAGATTGGTTTTGTATATTTTGTATTATTTTCTCTGTTCTTATTAGTAGCATTAGTAAAACATCTTTAACTTTTCCAACTCTCTTCTCTCTGTCCTTCTTTCCCTCCCGATCGCCTGTCCTGAGTGGGAAGGGGGGAGAGGGAGGGGCAAAAGGGGGAAGTGGGGGGGAGAGGAGGTTAACAATACATCTGCCAGGGTTTGATTGTCACCCCGCAATCTTAACCCTCGACACTTGCTCACGCAGCAGTCACCTAATCTGGGATGTGAACTGACAAGATGCCTCTGTCTTCAGCATAAAAGATCCCTGAGCCCTTGTTGCCGTCCTCTTCACAGACAGAAGTGCTGTGGGCTGGAAAAGTGAGCAACACATTCTAGACAAGCCTATGAGGCTCTAGATAGACACACTAGACACTCCTATGAGTTCAATTTGGTTTAGCAGGCCCAGAGCACACCTATCTCAACCAACATGAGAGGGTTATTTCAAAACACAGCACTGATGACATCTATTTAGCTTTGTTCTGGTTGACACTGGAGATGGTGACACCCATTTTCAGCCACTAGCCAAAGCTAATAAATTGTTCACCATAATGAGGTTCCAAGTCATCTGTCCTACAATATTCTCCTAGGCACCAAGGAATCACTAGGAAGGTTTTGTACCTTCTACCTTGAATTATTTTGCTATTTGAGTCAGCTAATGTTTCAGATAAAAACCTTAGTCTTGACTGGGAACCAGAATCAATCATTTGCTCTCTACAACTACCTGAAAGGAGGTTGTGGCATGGAGGGTGTTGGTCTCTTCTCTTGAGTAGCAAGTAAGAGAACGAGAGGAAGTGGCCTCAAGTTGTGCCAGGGAAGGTTGAAATTGGATATTAGGAAACATTTCTTCATGGAAAGGGTTGTGAAGCATTGGAACAGGCTGCCCAGGGAAGTGGTGGAGTCACCATCCCTGCAGGTGTTTACAAGACGTATAGATGAGCCTCTTAGGGACATGGTTATTGCTAGATATAGGTTACAATTGGACTCAATGACCTTTAGAGTCTCTTCCAACCAAGATGGTTTTATGCTTCTATGATTTTAACCTCCCAAATGAACACCCTGGCCTCTAGGTTGTAAAGCCAAGCTCCTTTGTGCTTGCCCTTTTGGTGGCCTCTTCATTCTCCTTATGCAGCCACCCAGGTAAAGGGACTCATACCTGTGCTCTCCCCTTCCTGTACAGGGACTGTAACCAACAGGATGTTCTTGAAGAAGCTGGCACCTCTCTACCTTCTTGCTGTTCACCTCTTTATAATTCCAGCTACCCATCTGCAGCCTGAAGTTAGGTATGCAAAACATGAGATAATTGGTGCCACTCAGAGTTGTCATTCCCTTTTGTTTACTGATAGGTAGGACTTCTTCCCACTCCTTATTAAGGAGTTGTTGTTGTTCAGCCTTCTGGGACTGCTGTCTCCTCATCCCACCAAAGGACTGTAGCCACCTACCATTAGCTTCTGGATTAACTGCTAAAAGCTTTAGAACTATCAGCAAGGTGAGTGCCTGCCACCAAAGTCTTGAAGTGGACCTGCCCACCAAATGACAGTTTATCCCTGTTTCTGGCCATAGTCATCCTTATAAATGCACAGTCCTCTTCAGCGAGCAAGGTCAAAATGACACAGGCCCCAAAGGTTTTGACTTACCCTTCCCTTCTGCCAGTAGAGTCAGTGGGGTCTACCAAGAGACTTCAGACAGTGCTGGGATTACCTGGAAATTTCTGCTGTGCTGGCACAAAACAAGGAACTCCCATATAGAAACCTAGGTTGCACAAGTAGAATTACCAGAGAAATAAAAGATCATTCTTTGGTAAGAGGAAAATGGAAAGGCATGATTGATCCCCTCGCTGCTTGCCTAAATCCTTAATCATCTGCTGCCCCTGTTTCCATACCATGTCACTGCATCCACTACACATCTGCAACATGTCCTTAATGACCACACAGATATGATGAGTTCTTTCTGTACCCATACAGCACCACTCCTCAGGCAGCTCCACTGGCTGCAAAAGGTCAGCTCTGGATACTCACTCTTTGAAGACAGACTGAGCTTACGAATACCAGGAAAATGCCAGAGGCATTGTCCTTTGTCCATAACACTAAAAGGACATCTAAATCAAAAATAAAGCTATGTCTATGTTCTCTGCTGACACTGTGCAACAGCTCACCACTGGAGTGTCAGGGTCTTTGTCCTTGCTGGTTGAGATCCAGAGCTCCAGCTCCAAGAAGTGATGATATGTCTACACCCTCTTCTTAGCCCTGAAAGCAACTAACATGGCATCCACAAGTGGCCCACATTCCTCCTTCTCCCAGTTTCCACGTTCCCCTGCCTACGTACTGGCCTCGCCCAGACTCACTCCGGGTACAGCCCCTGTAGGTGCTGACCTGTGCCATGGCCAAGCACCGACCAGGAGAGCTCTAACTGATGTGGGCCGGCACTGGGCCAGCAGGCAGTGACAATGATAGCAGAACAGCATTCCCAGGGAGGCCCTCCCGTGGTTGATCCTCAGGCACGAAGCCTCAGACACCTGCCAGACATTGCCTAGTTTAACAGTTCCCATCATTCATCGGTTCTTTTGAGGCAAGTTCAGAAATGCAGTTCTGAGCATGCAAAGTGAAGGAACAGGACATGTGTTCACTTTCTGCATTGTGAGGTAATTAGGAACAATCTTTCTGAAGAGAGTCCCTTTCCTGGTATGTCTGGAACAACACACGGCTTGCACCAAATCAGTGTTCAATGCTCAGGCACGAGCCTGCTGCTACATACTTCCTAGCACTTCACTACATTCAGAACCGTTCATGTTTGCTCAGTTAGCTGTGGCCCACACAGCTATCGCTGTGCCACATAAACCTACTGAATCTTGGAATTAATGAAGCCAGGAACTGAAATGTGGTGAGGGCAAGAAAGAACACAAGAAAAGGGAGAGACCAACATGGTCACCTTTAGGGCTGAACACCGACTTCCAAGGACAGAACTGTATTCCACTCCCTGGATTACTTCTGCATTTTTTAAATCGGAATCTACCTAATGTAAAGAGTACGGACAGTTTAAAGGCAGCAGCCAGAATCTAGAAAGCTCTCACAGCTCTCTAAACATCGCCACCCATCTAATCTCAATCAACCATCTAATCTCAAAATATAAAGTTAACCGTCACTTTCATAGGGCCTAATTGTAATTAAGATTGTAAATATGAGGCTGCTGTCTTTTATCATGGCAAGCAATATCTGTTCTTTACTGAAGTCGGTTTATCATCTTGTACAAGAGGCAGTATTCAGGTGTGTATATCAGAGCTGTATTTATTTAGCTCTGCTCTCTTCCGGGAGCTTTCAAGGTGATTACTGTAATAAAGCAGGAAGCTTGCTTTTAGTAAGACTCAATCTATTTATCCTACAAGCAGAGCTGGTGATCTGTCCTGTCCCTAGAGATGCACAGTCCTGCAATCATGCGCAATCGTCCAGCCAGTGCGTGGGCAGAAACCTCAAACCATCCCAGACCCATCCAGTTCATTTGTATGAGTTCCACGTGTGCACCCCAACGCCCTGCCCACAGCCAGCACCACAGGTTTGTTTGTCAGTGCACAAAGTGGATCCCATTAGTTACCACCATAGCATGACCTTTTAAAAAGATCCTACAGGTAGCAAGGCAATGAATTCTACAAAAGTAAGAGAGGAATGTGTGGTTTTCCTCCACCTCACCGTGAAGGAGTGACTGTGCTTTTCAACAGTCACTCAGCAGCCTGCTTTGCTTTTACCCAAAACTTACCTCCAGGGAAGTTGCATCCTATTCCCACAATAGCAATTTCATCTCCGGTCTCCATCTTCATCTCCTGGGCTGCACAATACAGATATAAGTGTCAGCCAGTTGAAAAAGTTATGCATTTATCATTAAATAAATATTAGGTTAAAACGTCAACTTCCCACAAACACATCTTGAATGCTCTATTGCTGGATGTGATGAGAAATGACACTCCCACAGGTGGCAGGAGCTGTGCGGTCTTTTTCTTGTTGTCTTGACTTTTAGAGGAAAATCCCTGACTAATTCCTCTGACTCCCTCATTCACAAACGCTCCTTTTTACTGTCAAGCTCTGCTACTGCTGCCACCAGCTGATCTGCTCTTGAGCCTCTTCCTAGATCAAGCCTGCTTCTCTTCTTCCCTATAGAAGTGAATTGTACATTGACCAAGGCACATGCTCAGCTCCATCATCTTTATCCTATTCATAAACCAGATTTCCCAAACAGACTCCGCAAATTACCAGTTAAAATCAGACCATGTAAACAGGCAACAGACAATCAAGTACCTGAAGGAAGAAAAGATGCGTCTTCCACACGCTGGAAAAGTTCCTGGAAGAAAAACCTTATTCCGAGCTCAGCTTTGCTGCAGCCCCAGGTTGCTTAGCTATTGAAATCGGACAGTGCTGGGAGTATCTGGAAATTTCTGCTGTGCCAGGAGAAAAAAACTTCTGCTGTGCTGCGGCCAAAAGTGCAAGACATGATTATGTTCTCTTGCCCCATATACAGACAAGTTGTATAAACATGGTAGAGGGTTCTGAACAGGTACAGCTAGGGAGCAATTCCTCTGAAAATTCCCAGTTCACTGGGCTGGATTTGGCCGGGATGCAGTAAAATTTCTTCACAGTACATTGTAAGGGGCCATGTTTTGGCTTTGTGCTGAAAATAGTGTTGAAAACACACTGATGTTTGTGATTACTGACCAATGTCCCTTCTGACGTTACGATGGTCTGACAACAGTCAACACCTTTTAGGATTTGACCACAATAAAGAAATATCTGTCTGTGCCAGATTTCCGGAGTCGGCAAATAGAATAGAATTGGCCCAGCTGTGCCCATCATAATCTGAAATTGCAGAGCTCAATTCCTACTGCCATGACAAGGCTCGTGTGTGCACATACTCAGGCATGTTGCAAGAAGAGCCAGAGGCCACGAATGCATTGCAAACAGCAAGTTTTATTTTATTTACCTCTCTACTGGAGGATCTCCAAAGTCACACCTAAGCTCCCCGGCAGAGGTGACACAAGCGGGGACACGGTCACTGGTCAGTTGTGCCCTGCTGGAAGATCACTGGGCCTGCTGAGCTCACCTGTATTTCAAGGCTTCAGGCAGGCGCAGCCTCCTGCTCTTTCTCACAACAAAGCAGGAATCTCAGACATAGTGATAAGGTGCCTAGAGTTTCTCACAGGCCTATGTTGTCTAACAAGGTCAGTAAAACAATTAGTGTGATGTATGTGCTTTTTCTAGAGACTGGTGCAAGTCACTTGAGCGTATTTACATTTAACTAATCTCCTCGCCAAATCTTCCGCTCTATCCCCATACAGCTATACAGTTGTTTTTCTTTATGACTGGTTAAGACTCGCAATACAGCCTGACAGTGACATGCACCAGCACAGAGTTCTGCACTTTTGGACAGAAGAGAGATGGGTAAGCAAAATCCTGCATGTGGCCTTTAGATATGCAATAAAGGGGAAGATCTGGGTGCCTCCCTGTTTGTTTTTAGCTTGGCAGTCACCCTGCAGTGGGTGGTCAAGGGGTCTCAGGCAAAATATGCAGCAGTTCAGCAAGTTTGGCTTTTGGATTGTTAATGTTCTTGGTCCCAGGTCTCCAGTAGCACAGACTCAAATGCCTGTGTTTAAAAAAATGTTTAATGTATATGGATGGCACAGCAGAAAACCAGCTTGAGCTGAGTTTCTCTGGAGGAGGGACACGCAGACAAAAGCAGTTTGTGCTTATAAGCCCTCACAATCTATGCACCTGCTCTTCACACGCTGTCCACATTGCTGTTGGACCTACAAAATTATGGGCCTGAGGGCTTCTATTTTTCTTCTTGGTTCTCTTTCTCTATCTTCCAGAGGGCTTTTTGCTCATCTTATCCGTCCTGGTTATGGTTAAAACAAGACCAATTTTCTTTCAGTGAATTTTCCTTTCAGCTATGTTTGTCTAAGTAACTGCACTTTTCTGAAGCTGGATGCATGTTTTTAAGACACTTCTCACTCTGGAGCTGATAATGGTAGTAACGGTATGCAGTAGAGGCCCAGGCTTATACTTATTGCTATGGCAGCCAAGATTGCTGATAAATTTCGTATGTCCCATAAGTGAGAGGGGTGTACTTGCAAGGAGAGGCAGACAGAACAGGTGACCAATATTGGCCAATTAGGTGTTCCATGCCCATCCATGTAGTACACTGTATAAAAGTGGGAGATCACGAGGGCTTCACTCTCTTCGTCCACGCCTGGCATTTGAAGAGACCCTGCCTGTTCTGCCTGAGATCCTAGGCCTGGTTCCAGGCCCTGCATCCCTGAATCCAAATCCAATTTACTGCTGAATCCCACCCAGGACTTCTGGGTACCTGCCCTGCAGACCCTGGAGCAATGCCAGCTCCACTGCCTACATCTGCGCTACGCCGGGAAATTCAGTATTGGGTTTGTATATTTCGCATTATTTTCTCTTTTATTAGTAGTATTATTAGTAAAGCATTTTTAACTTTCCACCATGTAAATCCTATTACCTTTCCTTAGCGGGGAGGGCAGGGCGTTCACAACGAGCATCTGCCATGGTTAATTGCAGCCCTGCAATAAATAGTTACATTATCTAGAAGGTTTCCAGTGCCTGCTGACAGACCTTCCTGTTTACGTCCTGATGCAGGTGGTCAAGGACCTCTGAACAGCCAGACTAAGATAAGTTTCCAATACTTAGCCTAGAATTGCAGCAAGCCTGGTTACTCATGCTAAGTTTGGCTACACATGCCAAATATGTTATTCAAACAAACTAATATACTTAAAATAATAGAATACAATTTAAAAGTTAGTGTCGAGGGTTAAGATTGCGGGGTGACAATCAAACCCTGGCAGATGTATTGTTAACCTCCTCTCCCCCCACTTCCCCCTTTTGCCCCTCCCTCTCCCCCCTTCCCACTCAGGACAGGCGATTGGGAGGGAAAGAAGGACAGAGGGAAGAGAGCTGGAAAAATTAAAGATGTTTTACTAGTGCTACTAATAAGAATAGAGAAAATAATACAAAATATACAAAACCAATCTTGTAAGTCTCAGCAACTGCAGAGCCAGCACCCAAAGTCCTGGATTAGACTCTGTAGCCAACCGGAGCTGGATTCAGTCTCTCACTAGGCCTCAGTTCGCAGGGACAACCAGCAAGGTCCTCTCCTAATGTCGGCCATAAGCAGAAGGGAAGGAAAAAACAGACGAGATCCTCGTGATCTCCCACTTTTATATGAAGTATTCATGTGAATGGAATGTTATACACTGTTGGTCAGTCTCTTGGTCACTGGTTTCTCGTTGTCCCTCTCGCGAGATGTCCATCCGTACTTATCAATAAGTTTGCATTCCATTGCTAGGTTTAACCAAAACATGTGTTGGGTTCTCCAGGAAAATGCAGCTAATATGAAGGCTTTAGCTGACAGGCAAAATTCACTAAAAGAGAAACTTGTTTTTTAACAAAACCAGGACAGTTAGTTTGATTAAATTTATAAAGCAACATTTTTGTTTGTAAATATGAATCCTCTTATGCCCCAAACCTCAACTGATACCAACGTTTTACCACAAAAAGGAGCTTACAACTTCCCCACAGTGTCAAAAATTCACAGGTAATTCCCTGTCCCAGTCTGTAGTGGGACTTTTTCTGGGCCATGGTGTGTGAGACATGAGTGTGACAGAGGCTGGACTGAAGACAAGCACTCTTCCTGCTGCACTAGGAAAACACAAAGAAATCACATTGTGTTGCCTTGAAGACGTGGGTCTGCCCTATGTTAAAAGCTTTCTCTTTGAAGGTGAAGTTGTACCACACTTTGGTTTACAATTCTATGGGGCATACCCTCACAAAACATTCATAACTTTTAGTGTTGATACAGATAGATTTAAAATGCCGTGAACTAACAATTGCCCTTGACCATAAATACAGACCTTATACCAAAGTCACATACAATACAAGAGCTTCCCAACAAGTTAGAAATGTGATCACAGAATCACAGAATGGTTGGGGTTGAAGCAACCTCTGAAGTTCACCTATTCCAACCACCTGCTAAAGCAGGTTCACCAGAGCAGATCACACAGGAATGTGTCCTGGTGTTATAGATTGCATAACTAAAGTAAATTTGCTAATCAAACCAAGATATATTAGTAGTTGGCAATTCACTGAGTTGTGTAAATGTTAAACCGCCATGTTCTGTCACTATAGTTTGCCACAACCTGGTTTTGCAAGTTTTGGCAGGAAGGATGTTGCACACCCTGCTTTGCGAGTTTTGGCGGGAAAGCTTTTGTGTGCTTATGGGAAGGGGGATGTACTTTGCTGTGCGGGGGACAGCATAGCAACCCATCTAACCAATCAGAAAGAAGATCGGGGGGCGTGTATTTACAGACGGTATATAAACACTTTTTTTCTGTAACCAATTTGCGTGCCTTTGGGTGGAGCAGTGACTCGCGGGCTGCCCAGCGCTGTTTTGCTCGTTTATCTTTAACAAAAGTTATTCTAAATTTCTTTTAGTCATATTTGACTATAACACAGGTGGGTTTTTAATATCTCCAGAGATGAGACTCCACAGCCTCTCTGGGCAGCCTGTTCCAGCGCTCTGGCACCCGCAAAGTAAAGAAGTTTCTCCTCATATTCAGATGGAACCTCCTATGCTTCAGTCTGTGCCCATTGTCCCTCATCCTATCATTGGGCATCACTGAAAGGAGTCTGGGCCCATCCTCTTGACACCCACCCTTGGCATATTTATGAGCCTAAATTAGAGCCCCTCTCAGCCTTCTCTTCTCCAGGCTGAACAGACCCAGCTCTCTCAGTCTCCCCTCATAAGAAAAATGCACCAGACCCCTAATCATCTTTGTAGCTCTCTGTTGGATTCCCTCCAGTAATTCCTTGTCCTTCTTAAACTGGGGAGCCCAGTACTGGACGCAGTACTCCAGATGTCACCTCACTGGGTCAGAGTAGCGGGGAGGTACAACCTCCCTTGACCTGCTGGTCACACTCTTCCTAATGCACCCAAGGCTACCATTGGCCTTCTTGGCCAATCAAGGTAGTTGATTATTTTCCCATTTTATACTGAAACATTGAGCGAAGGTCATAAAATTTATAATTTCTTCAGAAAGCTGTAGAGAAAGCTCAAAGTATATTGAGCAAAGTCCAAATTATTTATGATTTCTTCTGAAAGATGTAAAAAGAGTTCAAAGTGTCAACTGAAAGGGTATTTCTTGACAATTTATGTCACGAAAGATTAGCCTAAAACCAATCATGATCTAATCTTCAGCACCTACGTATTTTCCTGAACGAAAAAGAAAAAAAAAAAAAAGAGAGGAAGATGCTGCACACTTGACCCAATATCCATCCCCCTAAGGAAGGATTACCTTGGTTATCCCTCAGCAGGGAACTCCTCACCAGGTTATGTTATCTTGTGCATTTTATGTGACAAGAACTTTCTGAGAAGAGCAATCACAAAGCTGAGAAAGGGAGACAGATAATTACAGCTGTTCAAGGAGGCTCTGGGAGAGGAACAGTAACATATTGCTGTGCCAAAACTAATCACTACTTTGGTCTGCTTGCCTGCTGCAGTTCTGTTTCACATCAAAATACAGTCGTCTCCAATAAGGAAGAATGAGTTGGTTTATTAGTGTTTAGTTTATTTATTTTTTTAACTCAGCCCATTCACATTAATGCATGAGACCTCAAAGCGATTTGAAACAGAATAATAGAATCATAGAATGGTTTGGGCACCACCATCCCCCGCAATAAGCAGGGACATCTTCAACTAGTTCAGGTTACTCAGAGCCCCATCCAGCCTGGCCTGGAATGTTTCCAAGGATCGGGCATCTACCACCTCTCTGGGTGTCATAGTTTAACCCCAGCTAGCAATCATGAATAAACATTTGTTAGTTCCGGGTCCTGGTGCCAGGTTATCTTAGGGGTTTTCTTTGGAACTGTATGCTATAAACAGATAACCA
Organism: Patagioenas fasciata; assembly: GCF_037038585.1. Taxonomy (NCBI): domain Eukaryota; kingdom Metazoa; phylum Chordata; class Aves; order Columbiformes; family Columbidae; genus Patagioenas; species Patagioenas fasciata. Next base: position 151,850,918 of record NC_092521.1, on the reverse strand, counting down.
GGCCTGGAGGAAACCAGGAACTCACCTCCCATCTGGTTGCCATCATCAGCAGGCCACCATCATTGTTCATTTGTGTGCATTTTTCTGAAGGCCCCAGGACATGCAATTCTTTCTTGCACACTGGCTAGTGAGGACATAGAGGGCACAAACCTTCCGGCTGACAATTAGACCGTTCACTTTGGATACAGGGGTTTGAAGCACTGCATTCCCCACGCCATCTGCAGACATGTCACCTCAGGGCCATGGACTGTCACTGCCTGGCACAGGTAGCAAAGTCCAATTGTTTCACCCAGGTGTGCAGGCAAACAAAGGCAGTAGCCAGGCACCCACAGAGCACTCCTGCCTCATCCAGATGGAGGGATAGGATAGGATAGGATAGGATAGGATAGGACAGGACAGGACAGGACAGGACAGGACAGGATAGGACTTTCCTGTCATTGTCAGGTTATACGGCAGCAACGGTAAAGAACAGGTTAGTCAAATTTCCTTCAGAAATGGCACAGACATATCTTACACTGCATTATGGTGGAAGGAATGGAACAAAAGATTTCTTGATCTCCCTTTTTTATTCCAGGGTCCAGTGCATCTCACACAATTGGCAAAGCACTTTCCATGGGCAGCCTGTGTACAGAAATGCCCCTCTGTCCTGGTGTTCCAACGAGAGGGGCAGGAATAAGCCATATCTGCCTTGACTGAGAATTTGAAACTACAAACATTCATCCATGGTGTAAGCACAAAGTTCTACATTTTGAAATTAAAAAACACAGAGAGATACCAGCCTACTGGAGTGAGATCAGTCAAGGGCCACCATGATGTCTGAGTCCTGGAGCACACAACGTACCAGGCCAAGAGAGCTACATTCAGTCTGGAGAAGACCAAGAGTGGGGAGGATCTTCTTGATGCCTTCAGCTATGTGATGGGAAGGTGCAGAGAAGACAGAGCCAGACTGTTCTCAGATGTGCTGGGAAAGGACAAGGAACAACTGTCACAAGTTGTATCAAGAGAAATTCCAATAAGATATTGACACAGGCAAAAACTGTTTACTGATTCAAGGAATTTCTCTGAATGTAATTTATTTGCCAATTAGCAATCTATTAATTCTGGTATCAAAGCAAACTAAAAATAACCAACCCACTGTTAGGAAAAACACCCCTGCTTCCCTCCAGACACCTCTTCCTCCACCATTTTTGCTCCTCAGCCCCTTTAGTGAGGTGGCAGGCAGCACAGGAGAATGGGGCCACCACAAGCATGGTGGTTCCTTCACTGGCAGCAGCTTCTTTGGGCTACACCTCTCAACTGAAGCAGCCCCTTGGCTCCAGCCCCTGCCCAGACATGGTCTTCTCTCTTTCCTCCTTCAACCTGGCTTTTTTTCCCCACTTCTCCTTCTCCTGTGGCCTCATTTCTCCTTTTGTTTGGTGTTTACCACCCTTACTCTAAGATGTTTCCACAGAGGTGCCACGGACTCCCCTGGGGAAGGGCTCAGCCATGCCCTGCAGTGTGTCCATCAGGGCCAGCTGCCTCACACCTGTGGGCAGATTGCTCAGAGACCATGGGTCTCAGATAACAACAATTAAAAACTAACTCTGTTCCAGGGTGTTATCTTCTTGTTCACAAACTAATACAAACCACAACTGTGCTAGCTACAAAAAATAAAGGTTTCTAACTGCATGAAGAAAACTGACTTTCAGCCAAACCAGCACAGCATGTCAACCATATCTCTGCTTTGCTTGTCACCATTTCATTAGCATTAGGAAACACAAAGAAGCGTGGTGTTATCACTATTTACCTATGTGGCAATATTTGCAAACAGTAATTCACTGGAACCCCCAACAAACAGAACATACCCATCAGGAGAAAGCTTGTGCTTTCATCCATAAATACAGGAAAGCTTCACTTGCGGGAAGTCCTGTAGTCCTGTTCCTGGCCCTGCCCCAAAGAGTATTTCAGATTTTATCTTACTAGAAATCAATATAAAATGCATGGACAAGAACCCAGATTGTTGGAGAGAAGTCTGGTACATACCTTCTGCTTGAAAATGACTCTGAATTGAGAGTTGGTGGAGCCATCTTCCCATGCCATCAAGTCAGACCCCCAAGGCTCAGAAAGAGTTAACCTTAAGACAGTTACCTGTGCTCCATGTACTCAGTACCCTGACTGCAGAGCTGCTGCCACCATCCCATTTCCTGCCTCCTGATCATGACCAGAGCTTGTCTCCAGCTCCCAAGGAGCCAGAAAGAAACTGGACATGACAATTGGTCCATTTTTCTTTTTTGCCTGGTTAAGCTTAAAGAAGTCAGTAACCCCTTATGCTGTTTTGTTATTGTTTGTTTGTTTTTTCACAGTGAAAGCATGTAGCTGGACAGCATCTCTTCATGTCTGCTGTAACGTCAGTGGGTCATCCACAACCTGATCCACTGCAAGGTTATCCTAAAAGCCTTCTTGGTGTCTGGCCGTTGGGATAGACGTGTCTCTGTAGCTTATTCCCAGACACAGGTCTATTTTTCTCTGGAGTTTTCTCTATGTAACAGATGCTACCTCTTCCAGCTGGGTGATTCCTTGACAAGAATTCATCAGGTGCCTACATGACATCAAATAGCTTACCCCTTTTTCTGAAGACAGATTCTCCTATGTGAACAGCTCTTACTCTAACATGATATAAATCCATTCAAGGAAACAGATAACAGAATGTGGGAGATGCTACGAGTTTAGAGTCAGATTCATTTAAAAACTGTAATTTTGACAAGTTGGGAGCTACAGGAAATCGCTTCTAAGTGCCTGTCTTCCACAGAGAAATGAAGAACTGACACACCTTCCTCAGAACACCTGCACACAGAAATGGGAATCAGCAGGATCCAACCTGCAGTAAATGCTGGGCACAGCGGGAGATCTGTAACGCTGCTCAGAGCCTGGCTGGCTGGCTTCTGCTCATGGGTGGCAACCCTGTCTCCTTAGGATGAGAGAGAAGGAATACCTGCAACTTTTCTTAGCAAATACTGGCAGGAGAGTAGAGAGTTGCTTCTTTCACAGAAGGGCAAGAAGTGACTTGTGATGAATTAGCTAATTGGCTAGACACCTCTCCAGAAGTATCACACCTGAGCTTAATGTTATCCTCGGCCACAGGACACTCAGATCACTGTCACCAGTGTCAAGAACACCAGGCTATAAGGTATTTTGTGGACTTGGAAAGATGCTTTCTATGCTTGCTACAGCACAAAACTATAGCGTACCACAGCACCGAGATTTCTGTGCCTTGCCCATTGCAATCACTAAACCTTGTTTCAAAGTCTTATTTCTTCAGCTCTCACTCCGCCGTTTTGTAAACCTGCTTGCCATGAGAGCAAACACAGCAAGACATACATCACTACTGCCTATGTTCTTCCCATGGGCAGAAGAACAATCCTAAGTGATGACATAATGACCAGAGCAGATTTGGGGGAAAACAGTGAAGACAACGAAGCCCAGAGGGCAAAGTGTAGGAGCAGGGCCGTGCCCGGCATAGCCGAACCTACACCCCGCGGGCTGACCCATGCTGCGGGCACAGACCGGGCTCCACTCAGCGCGCTGTAGCGGCACCGAGGCCCCGCCAGCACGGGGCTTCCCGGGGCGGGTCATGCGCCCATGGCCGGCGGGAGAGGCGGGGCGGGAGCGCGGGTCCGCCCGTTGGAGACTCGAGTGCAGGGTGCGGCGAGGGAGGCTCGTGCCCCCGCCCGCCTGTGCGGGAAGCGGCGGTGGTCCCGGAGGGTCAGAGCAGGGGAGGGCGCGGCCACCTGCCCGCCGAGCAGCGCTCATTCGCTCCGCGGCCCCCGCGGGCACAACGCGGCTCTGCCCCGGCGCAGGAGCTGCCGCCGGCAGCCCGTGTCCCCGACTCGCCCATGGCGGAGCCGCCGCATCCCGCCGAGCGCTGCTCCTGCCGCAACACTAACTGCCTGGAGCGGCCGCTCAGGCGGCTCTTCCGGGGGCTGGGAGGCGCCGTGGCCGCCTGGCCCTGGCCCTTCGTGCTGCTGCCGCTGCTGCTGTCGGGCGGGCTGGGCGCCGGATTCCTGTTCCTGCGGCAGCGGCAGGCGAACGACATCGAGGAGCAGTTCACGCCGACGTGGGGGCCCGCCAAGGCCGACCGCGACTTCGTGCAGCGGTTCTTCCCCACCAACGACTCGGAGCGCTTCTCCGCCGCGCGCCTGCCCACCGAGGGCACCTACGCCGCCTTCATCGCCGTGGCGGCGGGGAACGGCTCGGTCCTGGCCCCGGCGGCGCAGCGCGACGTGCTGCAGCTGGACGCGGTGATGCGCGCCCGCGAGTACGAGCAGTTCTGCGCTGTCAGCAACGGCACCTGCGCCATCCCCAACCTGCTGCAGTACGATGGGGCGTCCCTGGAGAACCTCACCTTCCCCTTCAGCGGCGGCTTCTTCCTGGGAACCGTTCTGGGCGGCGTGCAGACGGACCCCGGCGGGCGGGTGCTGTCGGCGCGGGCGCTGAGGCTGCTGTATTACCTGCGGGAGGACGGCCCCGCGGCGGCGGGGAGCCGGCGCTGGCTGGAGGAGTTCTTGGGGGACATGCCGATGCAGCTGGAGGCGCTGGGCATCACCGCTATTCAGGTGAGATGGGGCGGGTACAGCTGTGCCGGGGCCGCCGGGTCCCGAGATACCCGGGCTGCGAGGGCCACGGAAATGCGTTAGTGCCAACGTGATGTTTAGCATTGTCTGTGTGTGTAGATAAAGACTAAGAAAAAAAGTAGAAGTGCTTCATCTTTCGTTGTTTTAACAACAGGTGACTTACTTTACCTCGCTGTCCAGACAACAGGAGTTTGAAGGAAATACCAAGAGTGTGATCCCACTCTTTTCCATAACGTATTTCTTGACAATAACCTTTTCAATCGTCTCTTGTCTAAGGTAAAATGCGTTCTAAGCTGTGGAACAGTAAGAAGTGACTGCTGTTCTTCTGTACCTTGCCTAAACTGATTTCTGCTTTTGTCAAGTGAAGTGATTCTTGAAGCTGCAGACTTCAGGGGACACTTAATAATAGGCAAACAAATGTATTTCTTTGTAAATATCAGTTTTAAAGGGGAAGGAAGCAGGGGAGGGAGGAAGAAGTGTACCTGTTAAGATCTGTTTGCACTTGTTTCTACCACTGCTCGGTTAAGGTTCAGATGGATGATCACTGGCTTCAGAGATCACCACATGTCTGGGTACAGCTTTAGGTGTTCTTCTTGCTAGTAGAGTCTGAGCCTTAATTGCTGTCCACAAAGAACATAGTCTGTCCCTTTCTTTGTGCTGGTGGAAGGGAAATCATTGTACATTTGACAACCATATGGCAGCGTTTGTGTGCTGTGCTTGAGAAAGAACGGTGTACTCCAATGGTGGGCTTGTTGGTTTAGCGCTTGCATCAGTCATCATGGGTAGAGCTGATGTATCTTCATCTTTCCAGCCCTCTTGTCGTTGATGCCAAGATCAGTACACATCTTTATGCTTCTGGATATAACTGGCCAGTAGTAATAATGTATTTAGCACCTCCTATATAAATTAATCTTTTCTAATGCTGACAGCTGGGAGCTCTCCTCGCAAACAGCAGCTTTCCTCAACAGCTCTTTTCACAGACAGGCTGTCCTTGTTATCTGTGCACTTTTCTTGCCAAACACCTTGCTGAAATATTTGACATGTAACTAAGATGTTCCTTAAAATATTTTCAGACTGAGCTGTATAAGAAATAATGTCTGGCTTGCATGCTGTGGAGTGGTCTCTGCCGGTTTAGCTGTATTAAGCAGTTTTGGATTGCTGCTCTTCTGTGGAGTCCCGTTTGTGGTCACTGTAGCAAGCGCGCCATTTCTTATCCTGGGTAAGTAAACAAAGCAAGTCAGATTCAGATACCAAGACTGAAGTGGAGTTAAAACAACCTGGCACTGTTAGTCTTTCATGATGTGAGCATCAGATCCTACACAATCCCGTCCTGCAGTGAGGAGATGCTTGGAGGTGCAGGCTCCTCTGAGCTCCCACAGGCGGGTGAGCCGCTCAGCTCAGCGCACCCACGCTGGGGCTGGAGCCGGGCTCTGGCACAAGGGCAGCTCCTCCCTAAAAATAGTGCTTGCTCTAGCTCCATTGCTGAGGTATGAGAGCTATAAATGAGAGGGTGGTAAGGTGAGTGCTTCTGGCATTGTTCTAGCATCCCTGGTAATTTAGCCATTACGATTAATCATTTATTTAACTAGTGCTAATACTTGAGGTGAGCTCAACCAGGTTCTGTCACTGCATTCCCCTGTATCATTGCCTGCCGTTATCTATAGGCATACTATAAGCATTTACATATCTCATTAGCTTTGTTTAAGTTTGTCTACCCCAAAATAGTTTGTAGTTAATACTGTTCTATGGGACTGCTGAATTTGTCAGCAATTTAGGCAGGTGCAGAGGTCTTCCCCAAACCATACACCTCTTGACCTCTTCTTTTTCTCCCTGCTTCCCTGCTGTTAGTCAGCTTCAGGCTGCAACAGCAGCACCATGGAACATGTGTCCTGTGTGCAGCTTGTGCTACACGAGCACTGACTTAACCTACTACCTGTGGGACGTAAGTTACTGTAAGGTTTTGTATTCTCAGAGTGTAGTCTTTCATCAGATGAAATTTGGCCTCAATACAACTTAAGCAATGAGTAGGACTGTCTGTAATTTCAAATTAAAAATCCATCTCGTTTTGTTATGATGTGAAATCTCCTCTGAAATATCATGACTAGGTACCACAGTCTCATTTAGCTGTACAACTGAAGTGATGCACCCTTTGTGTAACCAGCTCCCCCCCAAAATGCCAGGAAGTTAGTATCACTGCATCACAGTTGCACAGACTGCTTGAAAGCCAGTGCTGAACTTTCCAAATACCGTTAGATAATGTTGCTGCAAATGAATTACTGTTTAAAAAATCCTTATATGGTCTCCTATATGAGAAATTCATGTGATCTTTTCTTGGCCTTGGTCTCATGGTTAGGAAAGTACATGGAACTCCTGGGTTGACAGAAGCTTTGTGTCATACCAGATATCTAATGCAAATGCTCCTCAGGGCATGCACTGTTTCTTTGTTTCCTACATAATTCAAATGCATTTTATATTTGCTTTTGTTGGCTCATCAACTGCAGAGGCACTAAATTTTAGAAAGACCCTTTTGTATACCCGGGAAAGGGCTTAAGCCAGTCTCTTCAGATCTTTATGAGGAACAAGCAGACTTTTGTCCTCCTTGCATTAGACCAAAAAAATTATCAGCCTGCTTGGTTTCCAGCAGCAGCTCGGCTCACTGCCGTCCAGCAGCAACTTTTTCATGTGCTGCTTAATTTATCTTTGCACGTTTACTGGCAATTGCCTCTTGAGGCAGCAGGTAGTGATTTCATCTGTTCTTTTATGCTCAGCTATATCATCTGTGCTTACTCTGCTATTCACAGTCTTGCTTCCCCTTTTAGTCCAGGACCCAATCTTCCTGGCAGGGTTTCCCAGGACTCTGGGGGTGGGTAATAAATGCAGGCACATGAATACAAATGTGAAGATAAATGAATAATAAATCATGAATAAGTGCTCAAAGATAAGCTGGATAAAAGATAAGTGGAGAGCGTGAATCACTGGACAAGTGGCATCAGTGTTTTCCCATGTGATAAGCAGCTGTTCTCCCTGTCTGCTGAATGCAGAGCAGAGCAAAAAATTACTGATTTGCTGCAGTGATGAAGAAGAGATTCCAGAGATAATGGGTGACACTTCCAGTGCTAAGGATAGTTGAGCATCTGAATAAGCAACATATTGCCTTGGAGCTTGGGTAAGAGATGTGAATCGACACCTCCCCATGCTGGTAAGGTCCTCTCACCATTACCCACTATTAGTTTTTAATGTTGGCAGGGAAAAGGTAGGAAAAAGAAGTATTAAGGCAATCAAAAGGGATTTGAGAGCTATGGGGCAGTTGATTGATGGCTCAGGTGGTTTTCTCCTCCATCGTTTCAATAGCAGGCAGGAACACAGAATGGAACAGGCAGGCCCAACTAATCAACACGTGGCTCTGTGACTGGTGTCACTGATGGATACAAAGCTACTGGAGAGTGTCCAGAAGAGGCTACAAAGTTGGTGAAGGGTTTGGAGGGGAAGCCGCATGAGGAGCAGCTAAAGTCACTTGGATGGTTCAGCCTGGAGCAGCCTAAGGGAAGACCTCATCATGGCCTACAGCTTCCTCACAAGGGGAAGAAGAAGAGCAGGTCCTGAACTCTTTAGTTTCGTGACCAGTGACAGAACCCAAGGGAATGTCAAGAAGATGTGCCGGGGGAGGTTTAGGTTGGACATTAGGAAAAGATTCTTCACACAGATGGTGCTGGGGCACTGGAACAGGCTCCCCAGGGAGATGTCACAGCCCCAATCCTGACAGTGTTCAAGAAGAGACTGGACAACACCCTCAGACACATGGTGTGAACTGTGGGGTTGTCATATGCAGGCACAGGAGTTGGACTCGATGATCCTTGTGGGTCCCTTCCAACTCAGGACATGCTATGATTTAAACCAGTTTAATCACTGGACACCAGAGACAACGCATGTGTCAGAGATGCACTTGCTGTGCTCAGTCCTTCAGCACAGCAGGGTGACAGATCAACAACCCATCAGCTCACCAGGAGTTTCTGAAATATAATAAATTCAGCTACCCACAAAGGAACTATTTTCCTGTATCTGTTTAACTTGTATCAACACTACAGCAATGTTAATAGCCTAACTTTCTTTTTCAAAATTTTGTGCAGACTTAAATGCAATTCATTTTGCAGTTCTGTTGGGTGTTAGTGCAAGCTGCCATTTGCCATGCAGCATTAACTTTTTGTCCTCCTGCAGGAGTTGGTGTTGATGACATGTTCATCATGATCGCTTGCTGGGAACAAAGCTCAAGAAAAGAAGGTAAATCAAGTGTTAAGTCTCGTCTGGCTGAGACCTACGCCGAAGCAGCACTTTCTGTGACCATCACCACTCTTACAGATGTTTTGGCTTTCTTCATTGGCACCTGGACTTCCTTTCCATCAGTGAGATCATTTTGCCTCTACACAGGCACTGCTTTTGTCTTCTGCTATATATATACCATGACCTTCTTTGGGGCAATTATTGTATTAAATCATAAAAGGGAGCAAGGAAACCGACACTGGCTAACTTGTATGCCTGTGAGAGATAAAGATCGGGCTGAGGCGTCTTGCTTGTACAATGCTTGCTGTATAGGCAAGTGTTCTGGGGAGTCACCTCAGCCAGAAAGTGAACATCCAATGAGCATATTCTTTAAGAAGTATTATGGTCCTTTTTTTACAAATAAATGGATCAAGCTACTTGTGGTGTTGCTGTACGGAGCATACTTGGGTGGCAGTGTTTATGGATGTACTCAGATCAGGGAAGGCATTGATCTTCGAAATCTGGCGAGTGATGACTCTTATGTTATTCCATACTATGATGACTCTGACAAATACTTCTCAGTATATGGACCCAGGGTCATGGTTGTCATTACAGAAAGTGTGGATTACTGGAATGAGACTGTTCGTCTTGACATTGAGAACTGCATGCAGAATTTAGAGGACATTTCCTATGTAGATAAGAACCTCTCAGAGTCATGGCTGAGAGTTTACACAGGACTTGCAAATGCTACTATGATAAATATAAACGGTCAGACTGTCTTCATTAATAACTTACCTATGCTGTTCCAAATCGTTCCTAGTTTTGAGTGGGACATTAACAAGACTCAGGATAAAATAGAAGCTTCACGTTTCTTTATCCAGACAGTGAACGTAACCTCAGCCATTGATGAGAAGAATCTTCTCAGTGAGTTGAGAGAGACAGCCAAGCAGTGCAGTGTTCCATTAATGGTGTATCACCCAGCATTCATCTACTACGATCAGTACCTGGTCATAGTGCAGAACACCATTCAGAATATCATCGTGGCCACTGGGGCAATGCTCATTGTCTCCCTTTTGCTTGTCCCCAACCCCTTGTGTTGCTTGTGGGTGACTTTTGCTGTAGCTTCTGTTATAGTTGGTGTTGCTGGTTTCATGACATTTTGGAACGTCAATCTAGATTCCATATCCATGATCAACCTGGTCATTTGCATAGGGTTTTCAGTAGATTTTTCTGCTCATATTTCGTATGCCTTTGTGACAAGTGGAGAGTCCTCAGCCAATAAAAGGGCAATTGAAGCTCTGTCCTTGCTAGGTTACCCGGTATTACAAGGGGCAGTTTCTACTATATTAGGAGTAGTTGTCCTGGCTGCAGCAAAAACCTACATTTTTAGGACATTTTTCAAGATCATGTTCCTTGTTATCTTATTTGGGCTTCTTCATGGTCTTGTTTTTATTCCAGTGTTTTTAACCTTTTTTGGCAACTTTGGCAGATCACCCCAAGATACCAAACCTAAGGCACCAGAGTTTCGGTTGTCAAATATTAAAGTCTGTGCAAGAAAAAGTTATATGTAATATGTATTTATTAAATGTAGGCTAAAACTCAGTGATTTTCAGGGAATATAAGAAATTAAGAAAATGAAGGACAGAAAAATAAATACAACAGGGAAGCAAAGGCTTCAGAATAGCCAGGCAAAAAAATAACAAAGAAACAAAAAACAAATAAAAACAAACAAACAAAAACCGAAAGAAATTGAAACACTCAGAATGGTTTTGCATTTCTCATTTTTGTGTGCTTGCTTAACACTTTATTGTTAAACCCGTTTTTGTGACTTGTTTACTGAATGTATTAAGATTATTATGAGCACTGACCACTGCACCAGTTTAATGGATTATGTGACAGGTCTGTCAGGCAATGTACCCAGGGGAAGGACAGCTCCCAGGGGTTTGCATTTCCCGCCTGGTGACCTGGATGCTGTAACTCAGCCCACGCTGAGCCTGAAGACCATTTTCCCACAAGAGGCTCAAACCTGGAGGTTTCACACCAGGTTTACACGAACTCAGAACCACCTTGGACTGCAATGATTCCTAAGCCTTCAGGAGGCAAAGTCTGCTTAGGCTCCTTATGCAGCACAAGAAACCCTCAGGGATCACAAATGGACTCAGATTTTCTCTTCAGATCTTTTTCTTGGTGTCCCTTTTCCTCACTATGATTAAACATCATGTAGCTTTAAGAAGACTCTGCGTAGCTTGCGTTGGCTGCAGTTTGGAAAGGGTAGGTGATGGAACTTGTGTGGAACCTACTGAGTCACCATTTCAGAAGATGCTGTGCCAGGGCATGACAGGGCAAGGATTCACTAGAGGGAATCACACCCTGATTTAGGACAAAGTGAAAAAGCAGCTCAGGTCTAAGCCATTAGTCCTAAAAATATGAACTTGTAATTTCTATGATGTTCATCAGTGACAATGCATCCTGTGAAGCGTTGATAGAGCAGAGGAGCTTTCACTGAAATAACAGCTAATAGTGTATTGGGTGATCTTTGAACCTGTAGGGACAAAACACTGTATGAGAAGTCAATTCATAATTTGTGTGTAACAAGCTACCTGTTGGAAATAAACAAATGGTGGTAACTGTTATTTGTAATTTTGGAAAAATTGGTCTAGGAGATATTAAACCATTCAGTCTAAATCTGCAGCTGGGGTCAGTCAGTTAGTTGTCAGTCAGCAATGAGCAACCAAGGAGCACAGCAGCAATTACAGTAAGTTCTGCTGCAGAGCACAGATCAAGGAGACGAGGGGCATACACGGTGCCAGGCAAATCCACGGACGGGCACAGAGACCACCTGAAAATTGGCTGATCTTTCGAGAATAGCTCATGCGGCAGGTCATTACCAGGACATTTCAACAGCCCTTAGGGAGCGCAGGCAACCAGGAGCGCAGCGAACAGATGAGGCAGTTAGCACAGCAGTTAGCCTCATGGTCCTTCTGGCTGCAAGAGCTGATGCAGCCACCCAAACGGAGCTTGTGAGGGAAGATGCAGCTGTCCAGGTCCTGGGCTGCAGAGTGCACCCAGGTTTCTGCTCAGGGACTGATGGCAGCAGCGAGCTCACCTGTGGGTGATGAGCCCAAGTGAAGGATCTGCTCAGCCTGGTGACGGAGCTTCGAGAAGAGGTGTCCAGGCTGAGGAGCTTCAGAGAGTCAGAAAAGAAAGTTGACTGGTAGACTCACAGTCTGCTATCCCTGATGCAGGAACAGAAACTAATCATGGCACCAGGTTAAAGGGAGACCCTACCCTCTTGTCATGAGGCAAACCAGAAGATGGGGGAGAATGGAAATGGCTTATAGCTCAGGGCAGCACGTGAACGTGCACTCAGCCTGCCCCACCTTCCCAGGTGCCTGTATACAACAGGTATGAGGCTGTGGAATTGGATGGGCAAGCAGCTGATGCTGCTGCTGAAGACCCTTCTGGGAAGGGTGGGTCCTCTAAGCAACCCACACGCCACATGAAACCCAGCAAACCCATTAAAATGTCACATGTAAAGAGGAAAAGAAGGGTGATTGTCACAGGCGACTCCCTTCTGAAGGGAACAGAGGGCCCAATATCCCAACCCGCAGGGAAGTCTGCTGCCTCCCTGGGGACAGGGTGAGAGATGTGGCTCAACAACTCCCCTGGCTGGCAAGGTCCTCTGATTATTACCAGCTATTGGTTTTTAATGTTGGCAGGGAAGAGATAGGCAAAAGTAGTATTGAATCAAAAAGGATTTCAGAGCATTGAGGCAGCTAGTCAATGGCTCAGGTGCTCAAGTGGTTTTCTCCTCCATCATTTCAGCAGCAGTCAGGAACACAGAATGGAACAGGCAGGCCCAACTAATCAACACATGGCTCCGTGACCGGTGTCATCCGTGGAACTTCAGGTTTTTCAACCATGGGATAGTTGGTCCTTTGCCAGATCTTCTGACACCCAACGGGATGCACCTCTCTCAGAAGGGGAAAAGGGTGTTTGCTCAGGGGCTAGCAAGGCTGATTGTTAGGGCTTTAAACTAGGCTGGAAGGGGGAACGGGGCGGTAGCAGGCCAGTCAGTGATGAGCAGCAGGATGGCACACCAAAGCTCAAAGAGACGCATGACTGTGAGATTCCTCAGACTGTGCCACAAGGTGAAGGGCACAATCAGCCACACTGGAAGTGCTTCTACACCAATGTGCTTAGCATGAGGAAAAAGCAAGGTGAACTGGAAGCCTTGGCCCGGTCCCACGGATATGATAAAATCGGCATTAGCGAAACCTGATGGGATGAGTCCTGTGACTGGTGCACCATGATGGATGGCTACAGGCTGTTCAGAAGGGACAGGCAGGGTTGGACAGGCTGGGGGGGGTGGCACTGTATGTAGCAGAGGGGCTGGAGTGCACGGAGCTGGCAGTTGGTGATGGCAAAGTTGAGAGCGTCTGGGTAAGGATTAAGGGTCAAAGCAGATGTTGTTGCGGGTGTTTACCATAGGCCACCCAGCCGGGATGCTGACACTGATGAGTTATTCTTTAAGGAACTAAGCAAAACCTCCAAGTCATCTGCCCTTGTCCTTATGGTGGACTTCAACTTGCCAGATGTCAACGGGGAATATCATACAGCTGACACCAACAGGTCCAGAAGATTCCTAAAGCATCTGGACAATAACCTCTTGGTGCAGGTTCTAAGGGAACCATCCAGGAAAGGCACCTTCCTAGATCTGATTCTCACTAACAGAGAGGGCCTTGTGGGAGAAGTGGCAACTGGTGGTTCCCTTGGCCACAGCAACCATGAAGCAGTCAGGTTCAAAATCTTTGCTAATTGGAGGAAAACTGCCAGCAAGACTTTAACACTAGATAAGAGGAGAGCAGACTTCAGGCTGCTCAGACAAATAGTAAGATTTCCTGGGAAGAAGCTTTTGAAGGTCCATCAGTGTTGGTCGCTACTAAAAGCACAGGACCAGGCAATTCCAAAATGCCAGGCAAAAATGGCGAGGCAAAAAGCCAGCTTGAAATATTTCTTCTTGAGATGTCAAAAAAGGAAATTATACTGTTAGTGGAAGCAAGTTCAGGCACGATGGGAGGACTACAGAGATGCTGCTCACCACTGCAGGGAAGAAATTCACACTGCCAAAGCTCAATTAGAATTGAAGCTGGCCAATACTGTGAAGGACAATAAAAAAGGCTTTTAAAAATATATATTAATGGTAAAAGGCAAACTAGAAAGAACATTGGCCCGTTACTGCATGAGCATGGTTGCCTTATTAACAAGGACACAGACAAAGTCGAAACATGTAATGTTTTCTTTGCCTCTATCTTCCACACCAATGATGGACTTGGGGGCCCCTATAGCCCCGGGTTAGAGAACCATGGCTGCAAGAACGATAAACTCCCAATCAATCTGGAACTTGTATGGGATTTGCTACTCCAGCGAGATCCCTACAAGTCGATGGGGCCTAATGGGATTCATCCAAGGGTGCTCAAAGAGCTGGCTGATGTCATAGCGAGACCTCTCTCTGTGATTTTTCAGTGCTCTTGGGAGTCTGGTGAGGTCCTGAATGACTGGAAGCTGGCAAATGTTGTCCTAATTTACAAGAAGGGCAAAAAGGATGACCCTGGCAACTACAGCCCTGTCAGCCTCACCACTGTGGCTGAGAAAATCATGGAGGATTATTCTGGGAGTTATTGAAAAACATCTGAATGACAATGCAGTCGTTGATCCCAGCCAGCACAGTTCATGAGGGGAAGTCTCAACTGACAAACTTAATTTCATTCTATGACAAGGTTACTCACCTAGTTGATCAAGGGAAGCCTGTAAATGTGATCTTCTTGGATTTCAGTAAAGCCTTTGATACTGTCTCTCACAGTATTCTCTTGGACAAGATGTCCAGCACACAGCTGGATAAACATATAATGCAGAGGGTGATGGGCCAGGCTCAAAGGGTTCTAATAAATGGGGTTATGTCTGGCTGGTGACCTGTCACTAGTGGGGTTCCACAGGGATCCATTTTGGGCCAGCACTCTTCAATGTCTTCATAAATGACTCAGACACAGGACTTGAGAGAATACTAAGTATGTTTGTCAATGATGCAAAATTGGTGGGAGCTGTTGACACTCTCAAGGGCAGAGAGGACCTGCAGAGGGATCTGGACAAACTAGAGAACTGGGCAATTGCCAGTCGCACGAAGCTCAACAGGGGTGAGTCCTGGATTTTGCACCTGGGACACGACAAACCTGGCTGTACGTACAGACTGGGGGATGAGATGCTGGAAAGCAGCTCTGCAGAGAGGGATCTAGGGTTCTGGTCAGTGGCAAGTTGAACATGAACCAACAGTGTCCCTGGCAGCCAAGAGGGCAACTGTGTCCTGGGTGCATCCAGCACAGCATGGCCAGCCAGGCAGGGAGGGGATTGTCCCGCTCTGCTCTGCACTGGTGCGGCCTCACCTGGAGCACTGTGTGCAGGTCTGGGCAACACAGGATAAAAACGAGATAAAGCTACTAGAGAGTGTCCAGAAGAGGCTATGAAGTTGGTGAAGGATTTGGACAGCCATATGAGGAGCAGCTGAAATCATTTGGTTCGTTCAGCCTGGAGGAGACTTCATCATGGTCTACAGGAGGGGCAGGCACCGATCTCTTCTGTCTGGTGACCAGAGACAGAACCTAAGGGAATGTCAGGAAGATGTGCCAGGGGAGGTTAGGTTGGACATTAGGAAAAGGTTCTTCACCCAGAGGGTGCTGGAGCACTGGAACAGGCTCCCCAGGGAGGTTTCACAGCCCCAATCCTGACAGTGTTCAAGAAGAGACTGGACAACACCCTCAGACAGATGGTGTGAAGTGTGGAGTTGTCATGCAGGGACAGGAGTTGGACTCAATGATCCTTGTGGGTCCCTTCCGGCTCAGGACATTTTGATTCTATTATAAAGGGTTTCTTCTGAGAGACACGGCAAGTGTGACAAAGCTGGGTCTGCCTCTGTTCTGGGGGGGTTTCTGGGGGCTACTGGGTAGCCAGGGCAGAATCCTTCTGTCCTTCCTGCTGTCTCTATGGGGACAGCAGACTGTAAAACCAAGTCATTGAGAAATTAACTTCCAGGACAAAGAAAGTACTGACACTAATTTTCAGAGCAATGAATCCTAGTCTACAGGCATTAAATATTTCAACTTAGAGTCACTATGAAAGCTACATAACAAAGCCCTAGATAAATCACTGATAGCCAAGAACAAATTGTGTGACCAGTTCCTCAGTATGGGCTGAATCTGGATTCCAACAAAAGCATTTATCAAAGAACACTGACAACGTTCTGTCCAAAAGCTGTTATTGACTACACTGCCACAGAAAACGAAACTAAAATCAAAATCCAAAATGACTTAAAAAAGGAAGGCATCTTAAAGAATAGACAAAAGGAACAGGACTCGCTACTTCTTTGCATAGAGCTTTTGAATGAGAAAAATGAATTAGACCTCAAGGACTTGCCCCCCAACTCAGATTATTCAGTATAGATTTCAATGACTTCAAGTAAGTTTTTTGCCTTTGTTTCTAAATGCAGATTCACATTTAGCTGGAAAAGTTCCCATCCAAGTCCCACTACTCAAACAGTAATTGAAAAAAAAAGTCTGAATTTCTAGGGAGAACATTCCCTAGAAATCTAAGTAGAGAGAATGCATTTTTGCCATAATTCTTAAATTTATTTACAAGTTTAAATGTTTTATACACTTCAATTTACATAGTAGGGAACTTGGTATTACAATTTATAACAACTTACAGTGAATAAAAGGAAAACCAATATGCATAATTAAAATTAACCTTTATTACTCCAAAAGAGATGCCAAATATGCAGTATATTTCTGTTTCTGTTGGCATATTTCTAAAATACATGTACAACTGTAACTGGTCAGCCTAGACATTTGGTATACTGGTTTATAACATTTGGAAGTTCTCCCACACTGCATTGGGATGCCACTATAGTAAGCTCACAAAAATAGGCAAATAGAAAGTTAACCTGGTTTTGAAAGAAAGAAAAGAAATGCATGTGATCTTACTTAAAAAAACCCTAGGTTATAATCAAGCGTTACACTCAGAAAATTCTAAAATACTATGTTACTTCTAGTTTTAAGTGTAGCTACTGATTTCCACTCACATTTATTGGCACCAGCCCAACTATTTTAATGTCCCAGTATGGTAACCTTCCACATTAACACACTAATAAAGGCCCTCTCTGCAACAGAAGTTTATAGTCCCAAGAGTCTACAATTAATTGTGCAGAAAGATTACATCAAGATGTGTCATTCCTAAAAACCAGCTCCATGAGATCAGAAGAATACTGGGATATAACTGCTAGCAATCACTTCCACTTGATTGGAAACTGCTTTTGTTTTCAAAAACTTTTTCCTATTATCTTAAAATTTCCAGAAGTTTCTGTAATGGTTGAAAGAAAAGGTTTTATTTCCCTACTTCTACGGTAGAACAGAACTGGGAATGTTATTTGAAACAACACATGCTTCAAACATTTTCTGAACTACTTTTTAGTGAGCAATATTGCCCTCTTTGAAGAAATTATCTGCTGGATAATCTAACGCCCATACATAGTATTAGTAGAAACTATTTCTGTAGAATCTCCAGCAGTGCAAAAGCACTGTCAAAGTACTGATAACCATCTACTGCAGTCATAAAAAATATGTAGAATCTTGTCAGCAGCACAGAGGTCATAAGTATTTCTCTTATCCCTGCCATGGTTCTGCCCAAAACATGGTCCAAAGAGGCTCAGATGTGTTTAACCTATTGGTTTAGCATTAAAATTTCACTCTCAGCCATATATGTGTGTATTTAGCCCCAAAAGCACTGGAAACACAACCTAATGTTTTTGCCTAACATAGAGCTCCCACAACTTTCTTTAACAGAAACGTGCTGTGTAGCTGCCTCATTCTTAGAGATGTTTTGTTACGTTTCTAAGTGAGTCTTCTTTACAAGTGATCTCTGGCCTCAAACAGAGTATGAGCATTAGTCAGACAACACACTGCTGTTTTTCAAACCAATCTGTCACTACCCATGAAACGCGCCATAGCACACGTTGTGGGGTATTGTGTCAAATGCACATGTAGCAGCACGGCCCAGGAAGCTGTGCCAAAACACACCACTAGAGCTGCATGTTTTTCTTCTCAGCTTCAACACATTTTACTGAACCAAAATGCTGAATTCAACCCTGGGATTCATCATTCTAAATAACTTCTTGTGGAAAGAGTATAGGGAGCAGAGGATGAGGAACTTGTTTTATTTTGTGTCTTGTTCTAATGAGACACAACAAATAGATGAGTAACAGAAGTTCGCAAGAGACAGAATAATATCAAAGTGTCACTAATGCCATACACACATCAGGAAGGGAAAAAAATGCTATGCTGCATAAGACTACTGCATTGTTAGATGTACATTCTTCAAATTATCAGTTGCTGTATCACAGAAGTGATCATCTTACTTCTAGTTTTTTCCCCTCTAGAACAATTTGGATCTCTTTGGCATCCAAAGTCTCATATTTCAATAAAGCTTCTGCTAAATTCTTGTGTTCTTTTGCATGAGTCTTCAGGATGTTCTTTGCTCGCTCATATGAGTCCTAATATTAAAAAAGGTAAAAGGAGATTTTAATACTTTGTACAAAAACAACAGCAAGATTCCACTTTAAAAATTGGTTCCTGGTAAATACAGCTTGAAACAAACATTTAAAGTTGTGCCGTACATTTCATAGACAGCACAGCTCCTGTGTCAAGAAGAATTAAAATCCAGCTGGCATAATTATTAATGATAAAAAAAAAAAAAAAGCGCCACCTTTGCATTTTGCAGAAGTAGGACTAAAAATAAAATCCTGAGACAGACCTTCGGTTTTTATATATGACTTAGAAAAGGCTTACTAGATTTGAAAAGTTGCTGATTAAATTAAATATATTTATTTTACTTTATGAGCAGTGCTACAGCATTCAAGGGACATTCCTCAAAGCCTGAAGTTTTTAAAACCTAATAAAACTCTCAAAGTATTATGTACTTTCAGAAAGCTGAATGCTACACAAGTTACCAGCTGCTGCAAGCAGATGCACACTGCCAGCATTACCAGCTTCAACTTTAACTTCTAATTACACAGAGGTAGTTCTGACATGATTGAGTCAGTTCAAAACCAGGTACAGCAAAGTGTTAATTGTTCAAATGCTTTGAATAAATAATTCTCCAGCCTGTACCAAGCTAATTCAGATTACCTGAACAGTGATCTGGAAGTTTCGTGATCACAAAGTGTTACAAATTTCCCTAAAGCACCTGATAGTGATCACTGTGAGGAGTGGGATACTGGAAAAGGCAACTCTCTGATGCGATAGGGCCATTCCTGTGATTCCATACAAAACCATTTAGTTGCAAGTTTAAAAACATTCACATCTGTTCTGAGAAAATGTATAACCATACTTTTTTACCCATGAATAAAACAGGCAAAATACAAATCCTGACCAAACATAAGAGGAAGTGTTAAAGTGCGTATTGAAGAACTTAACAGCATCAACTTGCTTCTCACTACTTGTGCATGATACGCAGAGATTCAAAGTTGCAGCTACATTTAATACCTGGAAATATTTCTGTCCACCTGTGTATTTTCACCAATACACATTATCAAACTGAATAATCAAGCAAGCTGATGCTCAACTCATCTGAAAATAAATGTATCAGAGCAGAGGAGAAGAGAGTCTTACCCGTAGAAGAGTTCTTACTTCCTGTTCAATTGCAGACTGAGTTTCAGGGCTAAGTTTGCCTGAATCAGTATAGGTCATAACACCAAGCTAAAAAACAACAACAATAAAATCTTTATCTTCTGCCGCTGTCGCAGTAATATACAAAGCACACTGGAAGAGCTTCAGCACCTATAGCTTCTACTTGCAAACAAATAAAACCATTAATCAAATGCAACAAGAGCAAAACAAGAAGTCTGTTCATCAACAGTGTAAACAGTGCAGAGTTCTATTTCAACATGTCACAGTACAGATCCTGACTAAGTGTTTTCTTATTTAAAAAGCAAAACAAAATCCCCAGACTACTAACACTTGATAGGTAATACAGATGACTAAAGAAGTTTCTTTAGAAGTCTAGAAAAGTTGTTGTCCCACCTCACCCCCAAGATTATCCTCAATTCCAAAATGCTTGGTTTTATTACAAACATTTTCTGCAGACATTAGTAACTTTCAAGATAATTATGAGGTGAAGATCGTGCAAGTTTGTTTTTCAACTGTCAAATATACAGGTTTTCCAGCTGAACTCTCTAGAGCAGGGCCAGTCATAAAGCTCACTTACTTTTTTACCGGAACGATTTAGTCTCTGATCACTGACAGCCAAACAGGCATTTCGTTACAGAACTTTTCTTTGTAATAGATAAATGTTTAAGGATTGATGATACTACCTTCTCGCTCATTCCAAATCTAGTCACCATCAGTTTTGCAATTTTAGTAGCATTGTCAAAATCGCTGGAAGCACCTAGACAGCAAACAGATGTAAATTATGTTATTGAAGCCAAGTTAAACATGCCAGTCCAAAAGCTTTGATCAAAACTTCTTTTAACTACAAAACGGGACCTGTTGTGATGTGATCACTTCCAAATATGAGCTCTTCTGCTACTCTTCCTCCCATACAGACATCCATCTGCGCAAGCAACTGGGATCTAGTTTCACTCCATCTGTCATTTTCTGGGAGCAAAGACACCTGTAAGATACAGAATTGTGGTCAGGTAACAATAAACCGAAGAAATACTGAAATAATCTGAAAAATATTCTTGTTTATATTCAAAGCAGATATAAAGGCTTTTATGCAAGAATCTGAATGCTCTGGACCCCCTCCTAGACTACGCGCTCATCAGGTTATCTGGAGGTGTTAAGTCTACCAGCTGCAATAGTCTCCTACAGGCCACGAACACCACATAAAATTAAGCAAATTAAACCTACCACCAGAATAAACAAAACAATCTACTCAATCAATTTCTCCTTGTTCCCTACACTTGCACCAAGCACAAATCAGCTTGCCTGGAGGATTCAGGCCGATGATCTTTTTTAACTGAACACATTACCTTGGATAAAGTTCAACAGAAATAGACATAATATAAATATTTTTCTGTTCAAATGCTTGGCAGCTAAAGCTAGAATAGAAAAACTTAGAGATATATCTATGTGAGACCAGGTTTACAAAAAGTCACTCTGGACAAAGAACAACTTGATAAAGGATTTTTGTGTTAAAAGTATAGTTGAGCAGTGCTTCTACTTTCAAGTCCTTGAAACTTCTTCAAAGTTTCACTGCTGGGTGCTATTTTAACTGCAACAGAATCACACAAGGAAAGAAATGTGTGTTTATGTGAACTATTACACCAGCATATGCTATTTTATTTCAAAGTGAAGAAAGCTTTCTATCACACAGAAAAGATGACCAGTGAGTTTTCCAAGAGATTGCTCATAACTGAGTATTTCTACATATTGCAACATGCATTAATATAATTACAACAAAAAACACTGTTCGCAAATCCCTCAACAACACTAAACCAACATCGAATTCCACAAACGCTCACATGTCCAAGTGTCGTTCCTCGTGTCATGATTGTTGCCTTGTTGATGGGCATTGCATCCTTAGTATAATATGCAATGATAGCATGTCCAGATTCATGGTAAGCGGTGATGGTTTTGTTTTTCTCATCAATTTCCACACTTCTACGTTCAGGTCCTTAAATGGAGGAACAATAAATGAACTTTTTGTACAGTTGATCACCACAAACCATATATTACATGTACAGAGCACAAAGTAGCTGAGGAACATCATGCAAGCAAAATTAACACTCGTTAAGTGCAAAATGTTTACATGTAGGATTTTAATGTTTAAAATGCACCTCAATATACTCTATAGACAATTTGCTTTTAAAGGAATAGATTTAAAATGCAGTCTAAGAAAATTCCATTTCTCTCAAGTATGAACAGACCAGATTTTTAGTGTGTATGTCTCAGACGTTTAAGTTTTTTGTTACCACATGACAAGTTAGATGAACAGAAGTTCCAGGTTTCTAATCATTTACTCTCTCCTTTCCTTTAGGAATGAGTAGGGGAAGGGTAAGAAATGAAGTGTGTGTCGTCTTCTAAGCTCAAGTAAAACATGATACCTTTCTTATCCCCGAGTACTGTAACATATATGTATGTCTTTTGTATAAAATCCTACCCATTAGAATTTTGTCCTTGGAGAATTCCAGTTCTTTCATGGTTACCATATCTTTTCCATCAACAGCTGCCTTTAAGGCAGCTTGATTTACAAGATTCTCAAGCTCTGCTCCAGAAAATCCCACTGTGCCACGAGCAATTATTTCTGGATCAACAGCTGTGGGGAAAAACAAACTTGCTATTCAGGTCCATATTACTCCCAAAAAAGCTTGTATCATGAAGAAATATCAAGAAATGATAGAATTATAAGTAAGAGTTATGGTCTATTAAACTAACACGTTAAAAAAATTTCAACTTTAGAAGAAATGAAGCATAATTCTTAAGACACCATGAACTGTTTGGGATTAGAAAGAAACAGTGTCTCAGAAAACTGTCATAATGGAATGTACCCGGCAATTTTTGTGTTCTTTACTGAGACACAAATGCTGATGAAATAAACGACTAATATAGGAGAGGGCTGATCCAGTATAAAAACTGTTACATAAAAAAATATTACCGTAAAGTATTTACTTACATGGATCATACTTTATTTTATTAAGGTACCACTTCAGAATTTCTGTACGACCTCTCACATCAGGCTTGGGAACAGTAACTTGCATATCAAAGCGACCAGGACGTATTAATGCACTAAAGGAAAAGACAATTTAATCAAATGACTTAGAAATGTTGCAGTAAACTGTTACTAATATACATAAGGAACAAAAAAACATGTAATATTTCTATAGACATCTACGATCCAGACTATGTCTGATGAGCAGGTGCAAAGAAAATGATTTTCTTATTGGTAAAAGACAGATGAAAGATGTTTATTACCAACCCATTTAAAAAGTTATTTTGCATTTGAAAATTTTGTATTGCAAACAAGGAATGCAGGTAGTCAATTTAAGTATAAAAATTTACAGAAATTTTAGATGCTTAGAAGCATGTTACTTCATTTTCCTTATTTAACACAAAAGCCTTTTAAAATGCCCAAAACTGGTCAATACACAGCCTTTTTAAGAGGGAAAAAACCCAGCTATTAATATATTGCTGTCATACAAGAT
This sequence comes from Patagioenas fasciata, assembly GCF_037038585.1. NCBI lineage: Eukaryota > Metazoa > Chordata > Aves > Columbiformes > Columbidae > Patagioenas > Patagioenas fasciata. The sequence continues at coordinate 151,827,803 of NC_092521.1, read as the reverse complement.
TATCACAAGGAACTTTGTAGTTCTTGTTTGTTTGTTTTGGGGGGGATGTTTATTGGGTTTTTAATACATGCTCTGTAGAAATTATCGATACATTATACTCACTTATCTAATGCTTCAGGGAAGTTTGTTGCACCAATAATAACAACACCTTCATTAGGTTTAAACCTGTACAGGAAAAAGACAAAAGGGAGAGAATGTTGGAGGGGTTTTTGGAGACAGAATTTACACCATTTTTTGCTCAATAACTACTTCTATTTCTTATTTCAGATGACCTCAACTGGTCAGAAAAAAACACATTATCAAAACATAACATGTGATCCAAGAATGACGACATTTAACCTAGCAACTGGATAAAAGCAGAGCTGAACTCCTTCCTTCAGATATACAGGCAGCCTAAAAAAAATGAGAAATTATGTAAAATAATTGCATCTATGGTATTACTACAACTCAGAAGCTTCTATATTCTTTACAGTAAGGCCATTAATGCTATTGTTGGCAGTACTAGAAAGTGGCCATAAAAGTATCTTTAATGCGTTAAAAGCATTAAAAAAAAAAAAAAAAAAAAGAAAGAAAGCAAGCTTTCAAGGGAAGAAAAATGCACCCAAATAGTCCAAGTACCAGTCAGTCAAGCACCTTCTATGCCCTCAGAATCCATATATTTACCCGTCCATTTCAGCAAGAAGTTGATTAATCGTCTGTCTTGAATAGGGATGCATTGGAGATTCAATTCTCTTCCCACCAACAGAGTCCAACTCATCAATAAATATAACACATGGTGCATTTGCTTTTGCTTCCCCTGACAAAAGAAAAATAGCTGAAAGACGCTTGAAGCACACAAAAGAAAAATCTATCACATAATTTAGGATTCTACTATTTCTCTTGCTCTTGGATTATAAAGTGTTTTACTAGCATCACCAGAACTGTCTTGATTTTACCACCCCCTCAGAAAAAAAAAAAACGAAATATATTTTTGAAATGAAGCGACACAGAGAGAAGTAAGATTTTTCATCTCCACATCACCTTATTCTTACCATGCTACAACAATTTACAAGTAAAAGAGATTAAGAAATCAGTTATATTTTGTATCAACTCCTTACAATAGTTTATTTCATAGACCTGGGTGAAGAACTTGGATCTATTAAAATTTTATTTAGTAACCCAAACTGTACCTAATCAAACCTTGTAAACACTGAATACTTGATCTTGTATGCTAAAAGATTCAAAACCCACAAATATTTAACTTACTGAATAGGCTCCGGATGCGACTAGCTCCGACACCAACAAACATCTCATCAAACTCAGATCCAGATGCATAATAAAATGGAACATCAGCTTCACCAGCTACAGCCCTTGCAAGAAGAGTTTTACCAGTACCAGGTGGTCCAACTAACAGAATTCCTAAAGAGACAAACAAAAAAAACCAAACAACAAAAACACCAAACTTGCACAGTCATCTTATACATGTAGTACTGTTTCTTCCATAGATTAGAATAAATAATTTACACTTGGCTTCAAAGAGCTGTTACCATCCCACTTCAGATACTGCTCATTACCTGCAGTCTGAAGAAGTTTCCTACAACAGATCTAGATCCACTCTGATCCATAAACGACTTGTAGGACTATCAAATTAAAACCGAAGCCTGAAGTATTCTACAAAGTTACTGCTCAGTTTAGCAGCAGAATCCCTAATAGTATGTTCTTCAAACAAAGATTTTTTTAGCCGTTCCTGATAGTGGATTTTTTTTAATTAAATAATTTCAAGTAATCAACTTTAAACAGTGTAGACTACCAACAGGAAACAGACTTATCAGGCTTACATATTTCAGAGTCACTTGGCCTTCTGCTACAATCAAGTCTAAACATCCTTTTAAATGAAAGCATTTGTTTCTGAACTGAAGCAGTTAGCAAGCACACAAGGTGCTGAATGCAGTACAGAAGAAATAAAGGCTATTTTTGCATTATGTTAAGTTTTCAAGACTAAACTTACGCATCTTTCTCAGCTAAAGAAAAAGGCAAAACAGAATTAAAAATTTTGGTGACAGGAAGCTATTAGGGTAAGTTTTCGAGACTAAACTTATGTATCTTTCTGAGAAAACGTAAAATAGAATTAAAAATTCTGGTGACAAGAAGCTATTAACTTTAAAAAAACGATACCCTTATAGAGACAGTTAAAGGAGGTGAAAAATAATACCGACCTAAAGACCACCGGGCTACATAAAGTTGTACTCAAAAAGGCATTATCACAAACTATGCGTAACTTTATTGGTAAATATTTTTTTAATAGTATGTTATGTTCAGTTACAAACTAGAAAAAATATTGGTAGTTTGGTACATCATCCCTAAAAGGTTTACTTGGCACTTCATAGAAATATTGATTCTTAACCCTGTGAAGGTGGCTGCTAACAATGATAAACACAGGTTTGATTTTTGAAAGGCTTTTTGCCTGGAATCTACGCTCTGCTGCTTCGCACTGTCACAGCTGGTTACCCCAATGTTATTCTTGAATTTCTACCAAATGCAAGATGTACCCAGGCATCTTTGCTGGTTCAGTCTGAGTATCTCAGATACCTCAAACACTCTGTGAGGGTAGGCAGTAACAACAGATTTTTACACTTAGGGAACTGAAGGTCAGAGAGGAAGTACACAACACAACCACCTCAGCCTCCACTTCCCCACCCCCAAGTACCTCATTTAAGGGTATCCTTTAATAAAGAAGCTTTTGCAACTCTCTTCAAATATCCATTTGTTCTTCAAATATTTTAGACAAACAAGGAAATCTAGTACCTATGTTTTAATATTATTTCACAACTGTTCCCAAATACAAACTAAAGCCAATAGTAGTACTCAGGCTCATTTTGGTTACTTTTTTTTTTTTATTCCCTAACTAAAGGAAAAAACATTCAGAAGCTAGGCTGTAGGTTTGTCACTCAGTAAAGAACAAAGTTACGAAGACAGCCATGGCTACACGTGATTTTAACTTCTGAGCAATGATTCTTACCTTTTGGAAGTTTACCTCCTAGTACAGTAAATTTATGTGGGTTTTTCAGGAATTCCACAACTTCTTGCAATTCTTGTTTAGCTTCTTCAACCTACACATTAAAAACATGCCACAAAATATCACTAAGCATTTATAAAATGCTGCATCATTTTTATGAGTTTTATATTAGAGACTTAGACAAGTCTAAGTCTCTAACTGTGTATTGATCAAAAATACACAACAGAAAGAAGATATAAAAGTGTACTACATGATTGTGTGGATACCAAGTGTCCATGAGTTTAACTCAACCTATTTCCTAGAACTGTTCACAGGAATAATAAGTACACACTAAAGTTAATAATACTAAAGGAACAACCAGCTCAAGATCAGATCTGACCAACAAAATTTAAAAAAATCAAAAATTCTACATCAAGATAATAGTCTAATTAGCTAAAAAGAGATTAATTCTATCTATTTGTCCAAGGCGAAGGAGAGGGTGAGGTCTTCATTTTGCCATCGACAGCCAAAGAACAAGTTGAATAAAAAAATAAAGCTATCCCATCAGCGGTGACATGCTCAGGTCTTTCCGGGAATCTCTGTATCCCCTGTCCTAATATCATATATCTGAAACAGACAGTACTAAGCGAGAAATAATCAAATGGCATTGTCATCTTCTTGTATTGGTCAACTTCTGCAAAAAATAGATTAACGTGGATATTTATGGCTCATCTTTTGCCATTCTAGCCTTTAAAAATGTGATTCAACAAGTCGAGAGTACACCTTTCTTAAGGTATTAAAGGCTACTAACACATAAAATTGAACAAGAGTAGTTAAAAACCTTTCTCGATCTTGAGCTTGGAGTGGTCAATATATAAGGTTTCAGTCCATAAAAAGAAATTTCTTGAACAGAGCAAGACATTCTTCAGGCTAACTATGATTAGTTAAGCAAGAACTCACACACTCAACTTTTGAACTTACCCCTTTTACATGTTCAAAGGTGACATTTTTCAACTGGATTGGATCAACTGCTGCATCAAAGATACTCGATGTTCGAAAGCGTACTAATAGCAAACAGCAGATGATGAACAACAAATGTACACATTAAGCCATTTCATTCCAAGACTGAACTTCGCACTTGAAGGCATACCATTAAGCTACTAAGTTTACACCTGCCCTTTTAAAAGGGCATGTTTCCATTTACAAGTGTCCAGCAAGAATAAGATTTACTTAAAAATGAAATAAAAGCCAAAACCTAAATTAAACAAAAACAACCACCACAAACAAACCTTTAAAATATTTGCAATTAATTCAGTAATTTAAGTGCTTTTTAGTCATTTGTAGTGCTGAAAGCCCTGCATCCAAAAGCAGATACACAAAACCACAGGTTCTTCCTCAGTGTTTCTGCACATATTCTAACTTTCTTGAGACTCAGGTGACAGCACGAAGCCAAAATCCTGCATTTACACTAGCTCAGCCTTTGATCATTCCACTATTTCCAACAGATTTCTCAAGATAATTTGGCCATGCAAGTACCAAGTTGCTATAAACTAGGCTGTGATTACAAATAAAAATCAAACTATTTTGCCTACTGCTGAACCAGGTAACACATCATCTAAATTCAAAGATAAATACGTAACTGGTGAACAGTGTGACTTCTCTGCTTGTTTCCAAGTAATTGTTTCACCAAGAGAATTAAAATAACTATACTAACAGACAACTTTTTTGTTATCACACTATTGTCTGAAAGGCTGTAGCCAAAAGCAGTAGATAACTCTTCTCTCTCATTAGTACATTGAAATGTTACACTAAAACAATCATAATATCATAACACATTAAATTTGTGCTAAACTTAGTGGAAGAAACAACTCAAGTGAAAGAGTGAGGGAAAAGTGTCAACTAACCAGCATCAGAGAAGGAGCCTTTCCCAGGTAAAAATGATGAATATACAGCAAGATAAAAACAAAGAACAAAGAGAAAGAAAGAAAGCAAACGTGATCTTCTTAAGGAATCTGTAAAAGAAAACAAAGAAAAGTTTTTAAATGGGCTGAAATAAACTACCTTCTGAATGTAAAGATACACAAACTAGGACAACTTACCAAGTGTTTTTTGCAGGAATACTTGTGCTTTCAAAAAGCCCTCTGCAAAACCAGTTTTAAAAGCATCCTGGTGTGCCTCTGGGATGTTTTTTGTTTTCATTAGCGCATCCAAGTTTTCAACATCAATTCTTCGCTTTCTCAGGAAAAAGCCCTAAAATATTTTCCACAGCAGTGTCAGTACACCACTCTTAAGTTCAAATACAGAGTTAACTTACTACCTGGCTAGCATGGGTGAGGGGAAAAAATAAAATAAAACCAGCATATAATTCAGGTACTATGGGGTCAGTTAGATGACACCAGGCAGTAGCTTGAAGTGTGGAATCACAATGGCTCCACACTGGGGCAACCCTGATTCTTGCTGAACAGGATCAGTTCAGAGCCCGCCCGGACCCGAGTTCCACACAGCAAACGCAGCCTACATTTGCACGCAGGCAGCTTTGTACACCAGATTCAGGGGGAGTTGTTCGCTTCAGCTTTTTGCTTTGTGAAATCAACTTAAACGACAGTATTTCCAAATGTGAAACATTCTTCATAAGCACAGTTTTGATAGAGCTCAATCAAAGCTAATTTACACACACAATAAGATCCAACACTTTAATTAGCCTGACTTCTGTACAATCGATTAGAAGCAAATAATACCTAGGGTAACTCAGTTTCTTTAAGCGCTTGGCTGCCTCAAGTCTGGCTAGTTATTTATAGAAGTGTGTTTGCAACCCATAAAAACAGGGAGTTTGGAATTTTTGTATCTTAAAAATATACTAGCCACAAGTAAGTCTGTTCTTAAAGAAACAATCCGATGCTGAACTGCTTAAAAAAAATACACATTCTTATGTTAAACTAGCTGTATTTGTTTAAATTAATACTTCATTTGACTCCAAGCTCTTTTTAACAAAGCCACAAAAACAGAATACGAAGAATTTTATTTCTAGAATGTAGAACACTGACTCTAGTATCATAAAAAATAGAAATAACCTTTATATTGATGATATATGAAGCAAATCTTCATATTAATAAGAAAAAACAGAATGTTGTCAATAGCTCAAGTTTTAGAATTAAGAAAATTTTTCACACTACTGAAACAAAACACCCTTGGTAAATTGTGAAGGTTCATGCAAGAGAAAGAAATGGTCTGAATAAGCCCAAAACAACTTCATAATGCTGCTTGTGTTCACCTTCAAAAGCGAAGAAAGTGAGGTTCTTGTTTCCGTGAGTTGTTCAGATGTTGACTGCAGACGTCTTGCTCTTGATCTCAAAGTCTTAAAGGTCCGCGATTGTATGTAAACTTAAAACAATAATAAGAAATTTAAGAAGTTAAAAACTATCCATTACTACCACTACAAAAGAAAAAAGGCCAAAGATATTTCAGAAACTATTATATGAAAAAGACTATCATGACCTTCCCAAAATATCCACAGTAGAAAATGAAGAGAATTGCGAAGAGCAATCTGTTTAAGATGCCTGACCAAAACCGTAAAAATGAGAAAACTGTATGACAGACACCTCTGGATCTAATAGCAATAAACTGCATAAATGAGCCAATCAATTTTAGTACTGTAAACAGATACTTACATGATCATTAACCATGTTTGTAATCTGAATCTGCAAGCAAACTCCTTACTGTTTCACAATATTTTCCCATAAATTTTTGTGTTAAAATAATCAGGACTTCACGTTGTGACTTACAGATAATTGGTCCACCCTACCACTGTCACAGGAAGAGACATACAGCCAAATTAAATCCAGGCAGGCTGACAAACATTAAACACTCTGAAGCTAATCCAGAAGGATGAGAATGAAAGTTCCTGCCCTAAAATAAGCTCTGGCTAAAAGCTCAGCTTTTACCAGTGCTCCAAGGAGATCTGGAATGGCTGAGGTGTGCTGTTAACTTCAGAACTGACAAAAGAAATTAGACCACTTAAACAGTGACCTTATAGCACTCTATGTCACAGTGAACTTACAGCACTATGTGTCATCTTCTATCACATCAGAAACCTTGTAATGAAGATTTTATCACATAAATCACAAAAGCCAAGAATATCTTCTTTCTCTACTATGTTTTAAAATAATCACCAATACCAGTCAATTATATAGTTTTAACTAAGCCTTCTGTTATCATATTATAGCACCAGAGAAAAGGAACTTCTGGAGGTGATCTGGTCAAACCCCTGCTCAAAAAAGGTCTACCTTTTACACCAGGTCAGGTAGCTCTGGACCTCATCCAACTCAGTTTTTAATATCTCCAAGGATTAAGGTAACACAACCTCTCCAGGTAACCTGTTTCAGAACTTAGCCATTCTCATTGGGAAAATTTTCCAACAGGAACTTCCTTTGCTTTTCCTCATAATATTTGCCTCTTCTTTGAGGTGTGCAAGAGAAATGTAACTAATACAGCTCCAACAGCAACTAGATCACTCCTTGCCTTCTCTTCTGCTAACTTTAAAACCTCAGATCCTTCAGCTTCCCTGTATATTAAATGCCAAACAATCAGTTCATGATGGGCCACAAGGCATGGTGCAATCTCCATTTTGTCAGCCTCTCTCTCTTAACAATGGGACACAAAACCAGACACAATATCCAGATGTAGCATCAGAAGAGTGGAACAGAGGGCAATACCTGAACTCCCTGAGCTCCTGATTATGTTCTTGTTAACGCAGCCCTGCTATTACCCATCACACATCCAGAAGTGTTTAAAACAGTCACCAAGCACCTTACAAATTTTGTCTGGATGAATACCAGATTCGACATATTTATCGATTCCATAAGCAGACAGTTCATCTATCATCTTTTAAAAATATGATCCTCGAATACTGATGTATTTGAAAAAGATTCTATAGTTACACCATGTTTAGTAACTTAATTCTGGAAACACACTACTCAAATGCAAAAATAACTTCACGATTTAAAGTGTTAATATCAATATTAAGTTCCTCCTGGAAGTCTACCAGTATTTCCTGAATGATGCCTTTAAGACATAAGTAAAAATACTCTCCCAGATTAAACAGATACTATAGAGATTAAAAATGGTGCAGTTTATTGCTTTATACCTGGCCAACACCGAACATCTGAGCAGAAATTTTGGAGAGGATTAGGATGCTGTCTGTACAAACAAGACGAGCGCAAAGCACTGAAAACATCCACGAAACCTGTACAAAGATAAAGCAAAGTGTAAATAACACCTTATATTAAATGGCAGTTAAACATTACTTCCTGTATAGGTTGATTTTTCTTTCTTAAATGTTAATTCTATTTTACTATGCTCCTTCAGGCATCTGTAATTAAACAAATTGACCATTACCAGTACACAGATAGTTAACTCAATTGTATTAGCCTACGTCAGACACTTTGCAGTATACCAGAATTCTTTTCTAATTAGAACTTCCGAAAATACTGGTACCCAGAATCTTGAATTTGAAGCTGTATCTGGGAGGGAAAACTCTGCCTGCCTGTACAGAGCTGAATCAAGTTATCTAGACTGGACAGGAATCCAAAGACATTCAGGAAGCTGAAGGACCAGCATTCAACCAATCCTTCAGTTTCAAAGGCTTTAAAGAACAGATTGCTCCTACATGTATGTAGGAAAACATTTTAAACTGTACTAAGTCTACTTAATTGTACAGTCCTCATGCAACACAGAAACAAGAAATAAATAACTTTTTCGCTGTGTTGCTCTTTTATTTATTAGGAGATACTATTTCAAGCATGCTATAGACTGCAGGGAAAGAAGGCTGTGATTGATCTGCTGTTTAGTTACCAAAAGATCAAAGAAATCCTCATTTAGCAGGTAAGAATTATTTAAGAAACAGAGACCTGGGGAGGGAAGGGGAAAAAAAAAATGAGGCCAAGCTTATATATGCTCTCTTCCATACTAATTCAGAATCTAATGTAATCACAAAAAGGTGGGGTTTTTTTCTTTATTTTACATATTCTGATGAAGTTATTAAATCGCTTAGATACACTTAGGACAGCAAAAAAAAGAACCTAGTGTTCCTGCTAATTTAAGTTATATGGTTGTAATAACAGCTTACAAACTAATTAATGAAATACTGAGGAACTACGTGAAGGAGAAAAAAATATTAGCTATAAATTCTACAGTGTTGTTTATTTTGCACTCTCCTACAACACTGCATATTGGCTAATTAACACTACACAGTGATGAACACAACAGTTTAAAAAAATATAAATACTCTCCTCACTTTAAGCTCAAGTATATGCACAACATACACATATCAATAGTAACACTCCTCCATAGCAAGCAGTGTCACCTACACCAAAAGCACATCCTTGAAGATTTAGCCCCTCCTTGCCTGTGGCAGTTTTCCACCTATAACCTTGTTTTACAACTGTGAATGAAACAACCAGCCTCGTGAGCTGCTATGGAAGCTTTGAAGGATTTGCAGCTTTGTTCTTCACATTCAGCAAACTGCCTCTGGACTAATTTTTTTTTGTCTCACAGCACAATATGATTTAAAACTTTTTCTCCAGAGTAGCCCTGAGAAATTCTTCTTATGCTCGTTCTCCCAGCTGCACCACTATATAGGCACTACCTCAAATGTCAGCTATTTGCTGTTTCTAACACACTCTTGAGCATTTACAATGGCCTTGCTTCCTGCATTTTAGACTAATCCCAACAAAATGTCTTTAACTGTAAGGAACCACTCTTGGTTTATTTCAGAAATGAAATACTATACATGGACCATTAAAAGTTTGCCATCCCAAATTCCTTTCTAATTAATGTCCTTGTGTAACGTTGCTTCAAGCAAAAAATAACGTAAACTGGACACGTTCACAACTGTGTTAAATCAGTAGATTAGCAAAAGCTAATTTCTTCTACTTGGTGCAACAAACCATTGAAAAAAAAAAATCATATCTCAGGTTCACCATTAAGAGACGATGCACTTGTACTACAGTTGAGTTCAGATAAGCTTAATAGCAGCCAAATTCAACTCTGAATTTGAAGAAACAATTCCAAAATCTGGGTTAAATTTTCTAAAATTCCCAAGGTTCAAAAGCAGCACTCTAGAGACAACCTGTACACAATAAAATATATATTAATACTCTTTTTATTAAAGATTTTTAAACTACAAGTTATCTACAGCACCAGCGATTAAAGAATAAATATGTTCATCTTTCTAATCTAATGCTTACAATTCTCTTAAGCACTTTACTCTGAAACATACCATGCTTGTTTTCAAAGAAGGACTCAGCAGAGATGTACGATGTGTGCCACTGCGAAGAGACTTTGTTTTCTGCACCAAAGCCAGGAAGCAACCTGTTCACCAACTCTTTGAACTGGTTAGCTTTCAATCCCAGATCTCTTAATTTAAGTACAGACTGCAAAATAAATAAATGTTTAAAATTTACTTAAGATTACCTTTGGGGAAAAAAAGAATAACCAAGTTAACTTTTTGGCTTGATACAGCATGTATATTTTACAGCTCAGACTGAAATAACATTTTTCTAAATGAAGATGAATGAAAGGACAATTAAAAAAAGAATATTTGCAGTCAACGCAGAATAACTTTTCTATTTGCATACACTGATACCTTCATTGTTACACTACATTTATGACAAGTATATTTTCTTCCCAGTTCAGTATTTCTATCACCTTCCTGCTCCCTGATTGAAGGAGGCAACAGAAGAATGGCATTTTCCAATTCTTTCTGCTCTTTATGATAGAGCAAATGGAGAGCACAGGGGGAAAGATGGACTGCAATAGCCACCCATTGTATTTCATCCAAGTGAGCAAACAGCAAAATCCCTCCAATTATTATTTTTTTTTTTTTTGGACAGCCTTTTTGAAGATAGTGCAGATTTAGCAGCAGCAGCAAAGACTGCATAGTTAGAAGCTACACCCAGCATTAAAACCGGAAAAAGCTACAAGCTGGGTAGACACACAATGAAAGGCAGAAGTTTCTGTGGGGAAAGGGTAAATATTGGGATCTGCAATTTCCTACAAAGCAAAGAAACTACAAAAAAACCAAGGAGGTAAAGCACATATATTCAAGTTACTAAAGAAGTAACCTTAATAAAAGTAATTTTAATCTTGTATTTTACAGATAGGAAAAAAATCTTTTTTATGGGAGACTATGTTTTAAAAACATGTATTGGTTTGAACCCTTTAAAACATCTATCAGCCTCTCGATATTGCTTCTGCAGTAACTTCTTCACTGAGAAGTAAATATTCCATTCTAAATGTATTTGCAACAGATATTTACTTTTTGATTATTAGAATATTATGGATTATATTTTTGTTTTTCCTAAATTGTTTTTACGTAAGCCTTATGTTGATCTACTTTCAAGGTGAAACTGGATCCAATAAAAAGAAATACATGAAAACAATTTGAATAAAATGTCAAAAGGAGCCTTTCTAGAAGAGATTCCTACATGCATCCAGAATACAGTACTCAAAGTTTATAGCCTAAAATGCATTTCTTAGGTAAAAAGTACTCTGTTTTAAAGGCTAGGGTAGATTGCTTCTGGTCCACTTTTACTTAAAATAAGTAAGAACACATTTTTAAACATAATTTGACTTTTGCACGTGGTTTAGAGGAGCAGATCAAGCCTATCAAGCCTTCCTACTTCAGCTAAATAACTGTTTGGAAAATTATTGAAATGCTAAGAGGGACAGATTAAAAAAAAAGAAAAAAAAAAGAAAAAAATTCTGTGACCCTTCAGAAGGGTTTACTACTCTTACTACTTCCAAATACAGATTTAACTTCACAGCAGAGGCTTCACATTCTCAAATAAAGATTCTTGCCATTCTAACAGTTCAACTTTATTCAATATTAGAAATCCATGTACTATATCAGTATTTGCTGATTTCAAATTTAAGCATAATCTTTATTTAAGCTTAGGTTTATTACAGTCTAATCAACTTGCTTTAAAAATAGTTTAAGAAAGACTTCAAAAATTATTATTGTTTTTATACTTTTATCAGGGTAGGAAGAAGCAAACAGATGCATGACAAATTAGAGAGCAAATATTAAGTGGGAAAAATCCCTCTGTATTTAAGAGATCAGATTCTCTTGCTGAGTAGAAAGACAAATACAGAACTGAATAAAAGAAACATACTTTTAGTTTTGTTCAGTAATCCAGGTCTCATGCTGAAATCAATTTTTAATCACCAGAAGGAAATACAGAACCACAAAAAAACTAAAACCAACCAACCAACCAAACAAAAAAACCCTCAACAATGTAATGAGAACACAGGAATGATTAGTACAATCCATGCAGATTTCCAAAGTTCTGCAGTTAGTGAGACTTCATGTTTTTCCTCTCAAACATCCTTAGTTTTAATACTTGTTGTACGAAATGAGCTGAAAGAGAAGTGGGAAGATCTGATACTACTTTGCACTTCCTGTATTTTGATTTCCAATGTGAAGAACCAAAAATACCTAGTGATACTGAAAGACATTTTAATAGAAAAATAAGAAAAACATGCAAATATGCTATGTAATCCCTCAACACATTTTCTCACTAGCAGTAATGAAACAAACTTTGCTAGAACTCAGAGAGTGAAAAGACAATAAGGGTTTTATTAACCGAAAAGTTGTTCTTACTTTAGAGCAAGAAATGTTGACAGTGAAAACATATCACCTCCTCATTTGCAAATTACTAGAGACTATTAGCTTTTTTCTTATTAATGAAATGCTGTATTTTTATACAATCCTTACTGCCAAAGCACCAACTGAAGTTCTGTCAAAAAGTTACATTCTATGTGTTAGCATTGTTTCATTTAGTCACATCATATTATTTTATAAAATTAGTCAAATATTAAATTCACTTAAACTGATATTATTCAGATTTAATGCAGTTAAAAGCAAACCACCACTTTTTCCAAGGGTTTTTAGTACCTCACTCTTGAGAGGATCATGCTCTGGGGAGGTGTCCCTCTGGACAGGCTGCACGGATGCTGTGCTGGCAGTAGTGGAGCTTTTTGGTGAGTGAAAGGCATTGATAAGGTGACTCAGGGGAACAGTGGCCTGGAGGAAAAAAAAAAAAAAAATCAGATAAACTTGTTTATCAGATAACTTGTTTAAACTATTTAAACACATCTCCATTCCAAACCCTGACTTTTAACCGAGGAATTCATAATAAACCACATGAACTCAACTTCAACACCACAGTGTCAGCTGACACCTCTATTTAAAGGAAAAAGAAATTTCAAGTACGCATGACAAATTAGAGGCTCACACAGTTTGGAAGAGAAAAAAAAAAAAAAGAAGAGAGAGAAAAAAAAAAGAGGCTACATCTCGTAGTTTTCAAACATAAGCATCGTTTAAAGAAAAAAATCACTCGATTTTTCAAATACAGAAATGGGTACAGATTATCAACACTTAGGAAATGCAAAGACTGCCCTCAATTCACACTTAAGACAATGTTTAGTTATAGAAAAGTAATAGACAACTTCTTATAGATTGCTCTTAGCTAAAACAACTGGGAAATAAAATTGCTACTACACTTAATACTTCCTTCAGAATCTTTTTTTAATGTATCACTTGTTTGCTGTGTTAGATATGTGCTGTTGCAACCAGATGACAGAACAAAAAAGACAGCTGTCATCTTCTGACAAATATTACAAATATAACAATAATTTCATGCAAATAAAATACAAAACCTTGTGAAACGGAATGTTTTTCCCTTGTAGCCACCACACCCCCATCACAGTCAGTTAACTTATGTTCCAAATAGGTGTGTGGGGTTTTTTTACCAACATAGCAATAGAAGACACAAAAAGGAAACACAATCAATACTGGGAGAAAAAGAGAGAAAAAACAATAACCAATGACTTCCATGCTGACAAGTCTGCAAGTTGACAACATCTCTTCAAATGTTTAAAACCTGTTGATATGTCATTCAGGAACTTTCTCTTCTTTGGAAGAAATGTCCACTTAAAATAATCCTGAGCCTGCCTTTGTGTCTGCCAAGCCAAAACTAATATCGCCATTCTGGTTAAGACTTCACAGCACAACCAACGGAACAGAACTAAAGCTCTGTGAACAACATGAACAGAAAAATACTGCTAAATGAGGTATTCCATCTATTTACCAGTAGGCCTTAATTTCAGACTTTAATATGAGATATTATAACATAGTAAATTCTAGATTAACCCTGGACAGATACCAAGCAACAGATCTCATTAAACTGCTTCCTCTTGAACCAACCAGAACAAGAAGCTCAGTCAGTGGCTGCTTTTGAATAGGACTGAATCACGAGGATTTCTCAACATCTTACTAATTCAGAGATCACTGTTCTTAGAGGGCTATTTACTTGCGCATTATTTTCCAAACAACGCCTATTTTCATCTATAAATTCATACCTTTATACCTTCAAATATCTATATTTTTTCCTGCATTATATAAATTATTTCCAAACGTTTCCTTCATGTTTCTTTCCTATGGATCCCACTTTAGCACCATATCTAGGTATCACACTAGCCTACACAAAGCGCATACACATATCACAATAAGTTCCGCAGTTCAACAACATTCAGCCAACTTGGCGACACCACCTCATGAAATCAGCACAAAAGCCCAGGTGCACCGTGTACCAGGGCTCCTCCTCTAGCACGTGACTACGTCTATTGTAAATAAATGGTACAAATAAATCCAACACTTCCAAAACACCTCATTACATATCAGTAGGGATGAGAGCTGGGGTGCAACTCCTGCTGCTGGAACCACAGCTGATTGCAATACCTGATTAAGCCTCTGCCTGTGAATGTCCCTCCCCAAGAACTTTCGTCTCTGTTTTGACTAGACAGAAGATCAAAAGAGATAATGCTGTGAGACATGAAAACTGCCTCAGAATTAATTATCTAAAGTTATAATTAAACACTGAGAGTTTGTGGTAAAACCATAAAGCCTCTAGTGGTCACAGACAGCATCCCAATCGCTAACCAAACCTTCTTCCTGCATTTCGCACTACGAAAAGATGGAATGACGCACTTCTAAAAATATAATTACAAGTTCTGTCATCTCACTACACTAACTAAAGCGATTGATACATTCTCCACATCTGCAAAGAACAGTCAAATCCCACTGTGGAATAGGACTATCACATACTAATACCTTTTGCACAAAACATAAAATTAAAAACACTGTTCCAAATCAAAGTTTGTAAAACGCACCAGTCCCATCCAACTCACCGTCTAATAAAAGACAACTTCCTGATTGCATCTAGGCTATTCTACCTAAAAAACAATTCAGGCACTTTCCCTCCACTAACTCTTCTAAGTTTTAAGTAATTTCTCTCTCGTTTCCACAACAACCCGTGACAATCAACAGCACACCCCTTGCTCCTACTATAAAAACAGAAAACTAAAAAGCGCCATTTCCAGGTAGCTTCATTTCAGATTTCACAAGCTTTTCCCGTCCCTCCACCTGCGCACTCGGTTCCCGGACAAGCAGCGCTGTCCGCTGCAGCCCCCGCCCGCTCCCTCCCCGCTGCGACACCCGGAGCGCACGAGCCGCCCCCCCCATACCCCCGCTCCCCAAACCCCCAAAACAGGGCAGCCGGGACCTGGGGACCTCGGCTCCCCAGCCGGGCCCGCAACCCGCCCGAGCACCTCCGCCCGCCCCGCGGCCTCCACCCGGACAGCGAGTGGCCCCCGACCGCTGCCAGCCGCGCACCGCAACGGGCCCCTCACCTGCGGCTGCACGGTGGAGAAGGAAAACATGCTCCCGGCGGGGACGGCGGCGGCGACCACAGACGCTTCTCCCGCTTCCCAGCCCCGACGTAGAGGCCGTGCCCGCCCGCAAGGCTCCGCCGCTCGGTCGCTGTGGCCGCCGCCGCCGCCAGCAGGAGGACCCGCGGCTCCACTCTTGGGGAAAATGGCCGCCCCCTACGGCCGGCAGTGACCGGGCCCCGAGCTGTCCCGGAAGCGGCTAGACATGGTAGAGCTTCCGGGTCGCTGCTCCCTTCGCCACCCTGCGCAGCCGCCTCCGCCACTGCCGCCGCACGGCCGGGTCGCTCAGCAGCCCCTGTTCCCCGCGTTCCCCGGCTACGCCGCGTGCAGGATCGAACCATCGGTTACCGGGGGAGGAACAAACCATCGTCCCGAGCAGGCCCATCTGCAGGGGGAGCCGGGCGAGAGGAAGACCGGAGAGGAGGAGGATGAAGATGAGGAGGATGGGGGTGTGGGCGCAGCCAGGTCCCGTGGGTGCCCGGGGCGAGCAAGTGCAGTGCGGCGTAGCCACCGGCTTGGCAGGGTATGGGCAGGAGGGTCAGCCTCAGCAGAGCCACTGCCCGTGGAACAAATTTGCAAGAATGTGTGTCACCGAGTTCACAGCCTGTACATTCACTACCCAAGATGCCTTCCTGAACCACGGAAAATATTTTGCAGGAATTAAGAGTATACTGCACATAGAACGAAATTTTTACAAATTAAAATATGCATCAAGCACATAAGTACTGTTACTCGCATTTAGTTAAAATGTAACCCAAATGAAAACATTGGCACATTTATCTACAAATGGCAGAATTTTGTCTTTCACATTCATTCTTTTTTATTATCATTTTCTCTGTCTCAGCTGACTGCCGTTCTTCACTGGAAGTGCCATCCCACAGCAACTCACACTGATTTGTTTCAGCACAGCCACAGTGCTGCCCCCACGTCTTCACGTGTATCTTCTGCTTTTCACTGTCACTCACATGATCACAGTTGGCTCAGCTAGCTGGTGTGGCAGAAACCTCACCCAACAGCGACAAAAAAGCCCAAAAAAGGTGCTGAACATTTGCCTGGGTTCACCACAGGAAGCAGTTCTCCACGCAGCTGTACCATGGTTCATGTCGCCTCAGGGCAAGGGAGAGAACATCTCGTAGATGCGCTCAGGCTGTAGGGGAACACACACCGGCTGACAGTGGAGTTTCACAACCGGCGTAACCTGATGTTAGTGTGTGATGCCACCAAAAGGAGCAATCATTCCCTCCTGCTCTCAGCTGGGCTTCTCTGCTGAAATTGCTGCTGGAAAGACACAGCTAAACTAATGCTGAAGAATTAAATGACAAATAACAACCAATGATAAATTGTATTTAATACCATTTTAGAAAGCTAATTTAAAACACTTTGTTTTCTACATTTGGACATTAAACTGCATCTATTGCTGGGATCTGTGGGGTAGCAGCACTCCTTCACAGGTACAAGCAGGGCCTCCCTGTGCGGTATGACATTATAAGTGATGCATTTTAAAACAAAACAAAGGCCCGATGAGCCTAATCTGTGTTAATAGGGACCCATCACTCTGCACCAACCTCTACAGAGTTAGCTCTTGGCTGATGTAGAGACTGCAATGGAACAAGATTGGTGTGAATTGATTATGAACAACAACATATATGTGAAAGCAGCTGAAAAGCAGTAGGGCAAGGGTTAAAAGATGACCAAGAGCACAACTAGGAGCAGTAAAACTGGTAAACACTGAGGGTGATGCTGTGTAAACTGAGAGCAGAAGGCCTGTGCTCTGATAAGGCACTATCACAGGTGATTTGTCAGAAGGGGTGTGCTCTGTGAACAGGAGGGTGGCAACAAGGTCAGAGCACATCCCTGGCTCTGCTGTCACCACAGGAAGGCAGAATGTAACCATGAAGATATCCAAAATAAGGAAACAAAATGGGGAGCAACCCTGCCTGAGATTAATGGTGGCTGAAGTAATCAAGAATTGGAGGGAAGCAAGATATCACATTATTTGGGGGGAAGCAAGAGATCACATTATTCTTACTCCTGATCATAGAAGACCTGCCCAGCAAGCAGTTTGTCATGACCAGTCCAGAGAACACCAAGAGACAGGAAGGGCTCAACAGCAATAGTGAGGAGGGACAGGCAGTGTACTCTTGCACGCAAATCATCCTGGCTACGCCATTTGGATACACAACTCTTAGGGCTTCTGAGTATGCAATTCTGAGAAAATGTGGGTGAAGCCTATGAGAAAATGAGTATGTGACACAAAAGTCAGTTGTTTCTTTCTAAAAGTTACTTTCTAGTTCCTTGATGTCTCACACCAAGCTCTGTTGAATTCCTACACCTTCCAGCATCTCATGGAAATGACAGTCTACCTGCTCATGGCAAATAACCTCCTGCCAAATTAGAAACCTAGATGGCAAATTGAGTAGTTATTAGTCAGATCAACAGCTTTGACCATTTGACATAATGAATATTCTAAAAAACACCACATAATGAATCATAGAATCATTTCAGTTGGAAGAGACCCTCAGAATCATTGAGTCCAACCGTAACCTAACTCTGGCACTAAACCATGTCCCTAAGAACCTCGTCTAAACACCTTTTAAACACCTCTAGGGATGCTGACTCCTCCACTGCCCTGGGCAGCTCATTCCAGTGCCTGACAACCCCTTCCATAAATAATTTTTTCGTAATATCCAATCTAAACCTCCCCTGGTGCAATTGGAGGCCATTTCCTCTCATCCTATCACTTGCTACTTGGGAGAAGAGACCAACACTCTGCAGGCTACAACCTCCTTTCAGGTAGTTGTAGAGAGCAATGAGGTCTCCCCTCAGCCTCCTTTTCTTCAAGGCTAAACAGAACCAGTTCCCTCAGCCACTCCTCAGAAGACTTGTCCTCACCAGCTTTGTTACCCTTCTCTAAACTCTATGCTGTGCAATTTTTTAATTGCTGTATACAATAAAAATGAGAAAAATTTTAAGGAATCCTGATGAGGCTGGGAAGGCTGTAATGAAGCAACATGGTGTAGCCATAGTGACATGAGCCTACCAGAAATACTTCCACTACAGCAACACTCACAGTCCTTGCCGATAACATTGCAACCACTTTATTCAGCTTCTGTGCGTCAATAGAAATAATTTAACTCCAGCTGGTTGTGAGCAAAACCGAACACACCGCTCACCAGGTATCACACGGCTGAGACCCGAGGGCGGCCACCAGAGCGGGCGGCCACCACGCAGAACCCAGCGGCAGCGATGGCGTCGCCAACTGCGGCGGGCGCGCTCCGGATGAAGCGCCTCAGCGCCGCCCGGGAGCACGGGAGGGCGGGCTGCCCGCTGCCGGGCCCGGGGAACGGCACAGACATGGAACAAGACTACAAGGCGCCGCCTCCGGCCGCCATGACAGACCCCAACCGTCGCCGCGCGCAGGATCTCGCGAGAGCGCCGCGCTCCTCCCCCGCGCGCGGCCGTTGGCCCGTGACGCCGCGGGGCGGGGCGGGCGCGGCTTTGAATCGGCGCGGGGCGGCGGGGCTGGGTGCGACATGGGGACGGTGGAGCCGGCGGCCGAGCCGCGGCCGGAGGAGCAGGGCGATGCTGCCCCCGCAACTGTCGGCTCTAGGCGCATCGAGGTTCCCCGGCCCCCGTCCATCGAGGAGTTCACCATTGTGAAGCCCATCAGCCGCGGCGCCTTCGGGAAGGTGTATCTGGGCCGTAAGGCGGGCAGGCTTTACGCCGTGAAGGTGAGGAGCTGTTTGAGGTCGGGGATAGCACCGCGGCCCTCGGCGCCCCCTTGCTGCCCGGTGTCGCTTAACCCCGTGTGAGGCAGGGCTGTCCCGAGGAGAAAGGGAGGCCCCGCGGCGGCCTGGTCCGCAGGGCCGTGGGTTGAGCCGCCATGAACCCTCGCCCACACTTCGGCTTTCGGGAGCTGCCGCTCCTCAAGCAGGTGCCTACAGACGTGTTGTCTGCACCGCCGTGCCATCTTTCTCCTCACATTTCTCTTCGCCTCGGAGCTTTGGTTAGGAGGTACCTGATAATGACAGTTGCTTTTAGAAGTACCTTAAGTGTCGAGGAAACTATCACTAAAAGCTTTCCAAAGTGTCGTTGCGCTGTTTGCTTCTTGCCTGCGAATACTTGTTATAATTGAATATGTTCCGTTGTGGTGCCCCTGGGAGGGCGTTCTAACATTTGTTCATGAATGAAAACTGTGCTTCTGAGATGTATAAAGAGAGCAAATTATGAATAGCATTTTTGCAGAGTACACATAAGGAGAAAAAAAAAAAAAACAACAAACCTTGTGTTTTCCATATTGGTAGTCAAAGGAGTAAAAACCTCGCTGATGGCTTGTGCAAGCTTGACTTTGCAGTTAAAAGGATCATAACCAGCTGCGTAGTTCACAAAGAAAAAGAAATGTAAAAACAGTCATGCAAAATAGACATTGCTCTTCAGAAGTATGTACGTCTATGTGATTTTATTATAAGCATTTTGAGGTGAAAGCTCATGTGTAGATCCTTTATCACTATTGCAGTGAAATTTATGGGTTGTTTGCAGTGACAACATGTAACACTTGCTAAATATTTGCACAGTTAAGATCAACGCTTGTTAGAAGTGTAGTTCTATGCATTCTGTGTGTGTCTTGGAATTTTTTTTCTTTTTTTTTTTTGTCAGCTTTAGTAGTAGTGATAGTAGCTGTGGAAGCTAGTTTTTTACAGTTTAGGTACTGCATATAGAGTGTTCCAATTGCATTATTTTAGTATCCTCTGCAAGCTTATTGAACGTTTGTAACCTAAAAGCTGTTGTGTAAAGCCTGATCCCTATTGCAGTGACACTTATGGGTTGTTCAAGCTACTGAATTTAATATGTGCTAAATATTTTTACAGTTAAGGCCAACACTTACATGGAAGGTATCCAATTACACTTCTTATGCCTTGCTATTTTTATATGTTATCACATGCTATTATTGAATGGTAGTGGTAGCTGTAGACTCAACTTTTTACGGTTGTGTTGCATAAAGAATGGATCAATTAAACTTGCTTTAATATCACAACATATCTGGACCAAAGATGTTGAAAGTGGGCAAACTTGCAATGCATATGCAATGCTTGCCTAAATATCTATCAGCTGTGCTATTACTCATCTTGTATTCAAGATTAGTAATGAGTGGGTGTCAAAATAAAGTGGAGTAATTCAACATAGGAATTAAAATTTGTGGTTAAGCTTGTTATTCTTTATTGTGAGTTGCATGCCTTTGCAGTTTCTTCCCAAGGAAACAAATATTCATTGGGTGACTTGAGTGTAAATTCAATTGCTTTCTCTGCAAAGTTAAGAATTAGAGGCTGTAGTAGTTGCAGTCTTGTGCTTGAGTATACCAGGATGGAATGGCTTATTGCTGCACTCTATTTTCAGACCTCAGGCCATATATCTCAGTCTCTGAAGGGATGGAAAGACTTGGTCAGCAAGTAAATATCTAACCACTGAACACTTTTTCCTGGTTCTGAGTTGTGTTCTGTGGATAAGAGGATTAACTCAGGGTAGCTTCATTTCACATACAGCCTAAACATTTTCTAGTGTATGCAATTGCAGTAAATATTGGTAGTGTGACTTCCATACAGGACTGAATCAGAAGGAAAGCAATTACAAAAGTTCACTAATAACCTGTGGTTTAAAATTTTGTCTGTATGTGAAGTTATAACTCTGGTTTATATGTATGCAAGTTTGAAGTATAGAGATAAATGAATTGACTAAAGAACTGTGGGTCGAGCAAAGAAAATAATGTTATCTACTTGATTTTGGTTTGTTTTTCAGGTGATGAAAAAAGCAGACATGATCAACAAAAACATGGTTCACCAGGTCCAGGCAGAGAGGGATGCATTGGCTCTCAGCAAAAGTCCTTTCATTGTGCACTTATACTACTCACTTCAGTCAGCTAATAATATCTATTTAGTGAGTAAATAAATGGCTGTGGCATTTTATGATAGTGTTGAAAATGCAATGCAGAACTATATTCATGTCTGAAAGCATTTTTTATGGTGGTGAGTGGGTATTAGTCACTTTTACTTTCTTCTTTCTCAGAATGGTTGAAGTGAAATACTTCTTTTCCTCTGGTACCTTTGAGATCTTTGTTTTCTTTTTTTTTTTTTTTTTTCAGAGAGCCTTTTCTAACAGAACCTGTTTTAGGAGTATGTATTAATGGAAAATTTAGGGAAAACAAAACAAGAAACCCTTCTGTTCAAACAAAATCCAAGTGACTGAAAGCGTACCCTGTGGCTCACTTAAATCTCTTTTACTTGTTGCATGTGGTCAAAATTCATTATGGTAGTCAGCCTAGGTGGTAAGAGACAAACTGAGTGGCAAAAGTAAGTGGTAGTCTACATGGAGCATTGTGAAGTATGGGGAGACTTGAATATGGTTTTATATTCTGCTTCCACATAAAGGTACAATGGATTAAGACTGTTAACGAAGGCTCTAGTGTAGTTTGTCTTGTTTGCTGTAAGCACACACAGTGAACATCTTGATTAAATTCTGAGGTGAGGTTGCTATGCACTCCTGCAATGCATTTTGAGGGTAAACAAAGGCTTGTTAGTGGAATCTCTGCTAACTGCTGCAGGGGAGGCAGAGGAGTTCAGGGTGAAGGTTTTATGAAGGAGATGCTGGATTTGTATATATGGAATAGTATTGTTTATTGGAATCTAAGTACTGGTGAGATTTTTTGGCTAAAACTCAGGTCTGAATTTAATATTATGTGTAAACGCTTGCAAAATAAAACCATTAATACCTGTTCTGTACAAATCAAAATTTCAGTGGTCTTTGGCTTCAGGCCTTGAGTTTGACAGAAGTCTTTCAGAAGCTAATAAAAACTGATTACAGCAGCTATTTGAGAGCTGACTACAAAAAGCAGGCTAGGCAAGTAATATAAAATAAGTACATGGTCTATTAAAAGAAAATTTTTCTGGTGTCTTTTGAAGCTTTAATTATTTTATCCTAGTGGAAAGTATTATGTGTGAAGTGAAGTTTGACCAAGGAAGTTTCTGTCAGCTTCTGCTCTTAGGAATTATATTTTCCTAGGGGTGAAAGCTGTTTTATCTTGTGAATTTGAAGTGTATTTTTAAATGTTAAATTTAAAACACTTGAATGGCAGGTGATGGAGTACCTGATTGGTGGAGATGTCAAATCTCTTCTCCATATTTATGGATATTTTGATGAAGAAATGGCTGTTAAGTATATTTCTGAAGCAGCATTGGCTCTTGACTATCTTCACAGGCATGGGATAATCCACAGGTAAAACCTACTTTTTTTTCTTACGAATAAGTATTTGGTGGTTTAGGTTTTTAATTTTTTTACTCAACCACATAACTAACCACAATTTCATAGTAAGTTTATCGCATTTGCTAGACTGTCTAGAAGCTCTTTTTGCATATGTTACACTGCAGCAATGTCATGAAAGCAACACCTAAAATAAAATATGTCCATATGCTAAGCAGCCAAATATACAGTGCCTTCACTTGCCTGCATGCTCTCCCCCAGTACAATGCTGTATTAGCAGTTCTGCTGCTTTCTAGGTCCCCTCTCGCTGTGACTTAAATGATGGTTAGTTCAGGAACCCTCTGGATACTGTAAGCATGTAACTGTATGTATGACAAGGGGACATTGACTTCTCTAACTCTCCCCCTGTAGTGAGAGTTCTTTGTGTTCAGCAGTGTTACAGAAAACACATTAAAACTTCTAGAGGTTTCATTGCCATGTGTACTGTCATGTGTAGGAGCTACACACTGGTAAATGTTGTGATGGTAGTACTCATCGAGAACAGTTGTTAAACCTGTGAAACACGCAATGTGCAGCTTTTGTGACATGCATGATGGTATTACAAGGCCTGAGACATTTGTACAATATTTAGTGCTAGATATATTTGTTTTGTGTATTCCTGCAGTTGGAATCTTCTGCTGGCTAAGAGATGTTACCGAGGAACAGCTATAATCAATGTTTTGTATTGATTTTTTTTTTCTGGTCTGGTAACTTTCTTAATATTGCGCAGTTATTTTTTTTGCTGACTTCATCTATCTTAATGTCTTCAGGGATCTGAAGCCAGACAATATGCTGATTTCTAATCAGGGCCATATAAAGCTGACAGACTTTGGGCTTTCCAGAGTTACTCTGAACAGAGGTAAGGCTTGTCTGTATCCTTTTGGTTATATTAGAGTGTATTTTTGTGTCTCCTTCCCATATTCTTGAATGCTTTACAACCCTGTAGAGGACAGCTTTCAATTGAATAATCTGAAATATTGCACTAATACCTGATTTCTAGTAGGCAAGTACTGATAAGGTACATGCTAGCAAAGGGTCTGCTTTATGCACTGCACTTTAGAAGCTAAAATATTTATTATTTGGGACAAGGATATTTGAAATATGATCTAGAGCCGTTTCTCGTGAGGGGCAGGAGTTTCAAGGTTTTCTATGAAGTCCACTAAGAACTCAAAGGGTAAATGAATAATTCTTGTTCTTTTCTTGGTGTACCTCTGGTTACTTCTGTCCTTCAGTTCATGTTTCTCTGTCCTGGTATACATCAATTTCCAACCTGAACTGGGACCTTCTGGACATTGTGAGGGACAGGGGAGGTGGCAAGTGCCTAACAGAAGGTGCCTTAGCATATGAATGTACTGTTTTCAAGTAGCAGAAAATATAGCTCAACAGTCAAATGACTGTCTGGCACAGACAACAGGCCTTAAGGTGAACAGCCAGTTCCTGAGCTAGTTTGTACCTCCAACCCCTAAGCTGTATTAGTAGAATTAATGCTGCACAGCAAGTTTTTTGAGACTGCTGCTGGACAGTAAATCCTTTTCATATATTAAAGGAATGTAGAAATTTGGAGTTGTCTATGGAGTTTCTGATTCATGGTTTTAACAGCATAGAGGAAAATCCTATGTGTACTGTATTTTCTATAATATACTGCTTTAATTTATAAGTTCTAATAGCATGAATTATTATGTCTAGTTGAACACGATATGTAAATTATAAGCCTGCTTACCTCTAGTGAGCAAAAGGTGGCACCTAAGGTTAAATTTTCACATAAGAAACATTTTCCTGTAGCTTTCTTGAGATGTCTTTGGGAGAGAAGGCAGGCTTTGAATCAAATTAACCATCTTAGCCCACAGGCTGGAGTTACTACCTTAAAAGCAAAGCTGATATGGTGGAAGATAAATTGGACTCTTACAGATTCTGTATTTATAAACTGTAATTTTATGATGGGTGTACAGGAAGAAACAGCTTGTGTCAAATAAGAATGTATGGTGATGTCTACACTTGAGTTTGGTGCTGCCTTTTGTATATTTGTTCAGTATATGACTACATTTTTCCCTCTTGATAAGACTTAAATGTCTGTAGTTTTGCTTATTTAATAGCAAAAGGAAAACCTGACCTGCTTCATGTTTTTTTGTCTATTTGTAGAGATAAATATGATAGATATCCTTACTACACCATCAATGGCAAAGCCAAAGCAAGATTACTCACGTACTCCAGGACAATTGTTGTCTCTCATCAGTTCTCTGGGTTTTGTAAGTAATTTTCATTGTCTTTGAAGTACTTAATTGTTTTGGTTTACTTACTATCTTAAATGTAATAACAGGAGTGATATGGCTATTCTTGCATCTCTTCTGGCAGCTGGTAGCATGACTTATTGTCGAGGGTTAGGATTGCGGGGTGACAATCAAACCCTGGCAGATGTATTGTTAACCTCCTCTCCCCCCCACTTCCCCCTTTTGCCCCTCCCTCTCCCCCCTTCCCACTCAGGACAGGCGATCGGGAGGGAAAGAAGGACAGAGAGAAGAGAGTTGGAAAAGTTAAAGATGTTTTACTAATGCTACTAATAAGAATAGAGAAAATAATACAAAATATACAAAACCAATCTTGTAAGTCTCAGCAACTGCAGAGCCAGCACCCAAAGTCCTGGATTAGACTCTGCAGCCAACCGGAGCTGGATTCAGTCTCTCACTAAGCCTCAGTTCGCAGGGACGACCAGCAAGGTCCTCTCCTAATGTCAGCCATGAGGAAAAAGGGAAAAGGCAAAGGGGAAAAAGGGACGAGATCCTCGTGATCTCCCACTTTTATATGAAGTATTCACGTGAATGGAATGTTATACACCGTTGGTCAGTCTCTCGGTCACCAGTTTCTCGTTGCCCCTCTCGCGAGATGTCCATCCGTGCTTATCAATAAGTTTGCATTCCATTGCTAGGTTTAACCAAAACATGTGTTGGGTTCTCCAGGAAAATGCAGCTAATATGAAGGCTTTAGCTGACAGGCAGAAATTCACTAAAAGAGAAACTTGTTTTTTAACAAAACCAAGACACTTATATATTTCCAGTACCCTGAAGTTGTGAAGTGATTACCTGGGACTGTATTTCAAATTGCTGGCTATCAGTGGTTCTTCAAAAAATTTGTTGAATGTGCAAAACTAAGCTCCAGTGTGAACATAATAATGTGTGAAGTTACACTCTCAATCCTGACATTTTGTTCAGGCTCCATTAACTTCTAACTATACTTCTTCTTGCTTGATAGTATACGCCTGTTGGAATGAAAATGCCAGGGCACAATTCAAGTCAGTCATCTGACAGTCTGCAGGCATTGGCTTCTCCGTTACCTATGGTCCAAAAGGAAAATACTCCTCTTTCAACTAAATTATTCAAATCATGTGAGTATACCAAGCCTTGTACTGAGTAATACTCTAACTGTAATGTTGTAGTCTTTTAATTTCATGTGAGCAGCTTTGACCCACTTGATAAAAGGTGTACTTCCATTAGTGCCTTGCTGTTTATCATTCCTCTAGTACTTAAGGCTGAACATTTTTTTTATCTGCACTACTTACGTCATGTCTTGAATTTTTTTTTTTAATTTATTCTTCAAATGCACAATCACTGAATTCTTAGAATCATGTGCTAGTTTGGGTTGGAAGGGATCTTCCAAAGTCATTCAGTCCAACTGCCCTGCAATGAGCAGGGACATCTTCAACTAGATCAGGTTGCTCAGAGCCCCATTCAGCCTGAGCTTGAATGTTTGCAGGGATGGGGTACCTACCACCTCTCTGGGCAGCCTGGGCCACTGTTTCACCACCCTCATTGTAAGCAAAAAAAAAAAAAAAAAAAGCCTTGCGTATCTTCTATTACCCCTTGTCCTCCTTTCTTACAAGCCCCCTTTAAGTACTGAAAGGTAACAATAAGGTCTCCCCAGAGCCTTCTCTTCTCCATGCTGAACAACCCCAACTCTCTCAGCCTGTCCTGATAGGAGAGATGTTCAATCCCTTTCATTTTTTGTGGCCTCCTCTGGCCCTTCTGCAACAAGTCCATGTCTTTCCTTTGCTGAGGGCTCCAGAGTTGGATGCAGTACTGCAGGTGTGGTCTCATGACAGCGGGGGAGAATAACTTCCCTCAACCTGCTGGCCATGTTCCTTTTGATGCAGCCCAGGATACAGTTGTCTTTCTGGGCTGCAAGTGCACATTGCCAGCTCATATCCAACTTTTCACCCACCAGTACCCCCAAGTGCTTCTCTGCAGGGCAGATTGACACTACTTATCACCCATCTCAATTCAGGCATTGAATCATTGACTGCTACCTTCTTGATATGGCAATCCAGCTAATTCCTCATCCACCAAAACAGTCCACCCATCAAATCCATATCTCTCCAATTTAGAGGGAAGGATGTTGTGGGGGACTTTGTCAAAGGCCTTACAGAAATCCAGATAAATGACATCTGTAGCTCTTCCCTTGTCCACTGATGTAGTCATTCCATCATAGAAGGCTACTAGGTTGGTCAGGCAGGACTTACCTTTAGTGAAGCCATGCTGGCTCTCTCAAATCCCCTTTCTGTCCTCCATGTGCCTTAGCATAGCTTCTAGGAGGATGAGAATTCAAAATGACCCTTTATGATTTTGCAGAAATAGTTCCAGTTCTTGGCATACTTTCATTGATTCAAGATAGTAATGTGTGCTTTCATTTAAATTGTCTTGTCTTGGTACTTTCTCATTTCTAACCTGAATGAGAAAGCAAGGCTATCATGGTGCTGATGTTCATATAGCTTTTAAATGTTTGGCAAGTCCCTACTTCAAAAATGATTGAGGAAAGATGAAAAATTGATGTCATGCATAGCCTTCTATAAATTCCTTCAGTGTAAAAGCCTGACATAGTGTGATTCTTGTTCATACATGTTGCCTATTTTTATCAGCATTTGAATCTTTTTTTTCCCCTCTCAAGATCTTGATACTTCTCAATTAACTCCTGTGATGCCGGTGAGAAGTTTAACTCCTACTCTACTTCAGTCAAGAAAAAGGTTTGGTACCTCCAGTGCCAGTAGTCAGTCACACACATACATGATGTCCAGTGTGGAATCAGAGTGCTGCAGCAGCCCCAGGTGGGAGAAAGATGTAGAGGTCAGGACTGTTTCATCTTCCCACTATAAGTTACAATTGTCTTGTTCTTACATATGCACTGTTGCAGATCTCCTGTACTTACTTCCCTCAGTTATTTCAAGTGTAGCAAAGCCTTCCCAGAGGAGAAGGAGCAGGGGTTGTAGTCCTTGCTGAGTAGAAGTTTTAAATCCAACTAGTAGTATTTTTACTTCAAACAAATAGTAGACCTGTGCAACATAACAGGAAAAGTGAATGCCATTTAGCCTGCAGTAAAGGAGGAGTAATAGAGAAGGCTTCTACTGGATAGCACTGATTTGGCCCCATTCTTCATGAGGTAGGCACTGCTGGGAGCACTGGCTCTTTGGAAGCTGACCCTGGAGTTTTATTAACTCAGGTTGCAGACAAAATAATTTAAAAGGCAGAACTTGTGGAAAAATAGTAAACAAAATACACTTAAACTTTTTCAGTTTTTAATAGCTAGTGGAAATTTGAAGTCTTATATTACTGAAAGGTTTTATATTAACACCAGTAATGTAATTATAGCTGAAACAAAATACTTTCCCCTATTTTAAAATGTTAATGAAATTCTGTACAGATACAGACCTAAAAGAAAATACTGCTGTGCTATTTAGTCCTTTGCCACAGTTCCTATTTAGATCACACAAAAATCATTATGTTTAAAACAATTTGTAATTATTTGTTTTATTGGTCCATTTCTCAAGGCCTCATTTTTAGTATAGTGTTACATACAGAGCAGTAATATCAGATTTTCCTTTTGTCATCTCTCAAGTATAATATGCCACAGGGTAGTATGATGGGGTTCTTTGGTTTGGGGTTTCTTGTAAACTGAGATCTTAGGTACCTTAACTTCTTAACATAAAATCACAAATACAACTTCAATTGCTATAGTTCTTAGGCATTTTAAAATAATGCATTTTTCTATTCTAGCAAGCTTACTTTGTTTTTAAAGTAAAATTATCAGATTTTTTTTAATGTCATGCTTGTCACTACTAGTGGTTATAAAGGAATAAGTAATGCTTGCCAATTTGCAGTTATTTATGGGAGTGGAAAAGGGGCCTTTTAAAGGACACATTTCTATAATGCTGTAATGTTTTTCTTCGATACTCAAAACTTAATGTGCTCATTTGCAGCAAAGTGAAGATGAACCATGTTCTACAACAGACAAAACAAGTAACAGTGGGTCAACTCTCCTATCAAATGTAGAATTCCTGAACAGCAAAGGTACTAAAGGTTTAAAGAAGAAAGAACTGGAGTCTGCCATTTCTCCCATCAGCAGCAATGATTCTGGCAGTAGGCAAAAGGTGGGAAGTGAACGTTTTGATATAAGAGATACTCCTGTGACCACACTGGATGTGAAAGGCATAGTGAGAAAATGTCTTTCTGAAAATAAGGTTTGGGAAGAAAAACTCTTCATAAAGAAAAGAGATACAGGTAATGAAAGAGCAGAAACTTCCAATCAACAACAGTCACCTTTGAGGCAGAGTGAGCCTGTCAAGCCTTTCAAAGAGGAAGACACTTTTGAAAAGCCAGGTGTAAAAAGAAGCTTCGAATTAGTTGACACTAGTCCTTGTCAGGAACTTAACTATGTTAAAAAAAGCAATGCAGAATATAAACGTGGCTGTCAGATTTTAGAATTTCCCGCAAACAAAAGGACAGGTTTGACAACCGACATTCAATCCTTAATGCTTTGTGATGATGGATGCCGACGTGACACCTGCAAAAGCAAGGAAGATGACAAGAGTTTTATTGGTAACCAGCAAACAGTAGAAAAATCACTTAGTCCAGTTATAGCCAAAAATCTTATGTGTGATCTGGATGCAAACTATGAAAAGGATGATAAAAAGGAATATACAAACTCAAGTTTTTTAGGCACTGATGATGAAAGACCTTTAGGAATCCTCAGTGCAGATTCTGACTTGTCATTTCCTGAAGTGTCTGTTACAGAAAGTCAGTTAGAAAAGCAGCTTTTAGACTTGGACAAAAGTGTTAAAGACCTCTCCTTTGAGGAACCCAAACCAGAAGATGTGCCAATAACAGCACCAGAGTCCCAAGATGCCTCACAAAATGAAGAGGAAGCACATACTGTTCCAGATTGCAAGGCATTACATCATGAAAAGGACAATGACCAGCAACACATGAAAGAAACTCACCTTGACACAGTATCTTCTCCTTCAGAAAAGATGATGGAAGCACTGAATTTCTTTAAAAAGAATGCCGTTGTTTTTCGAAGTTATAATAGTCCAATTAATGCATCCAACATATCTGAGCCATGTAGCATGGCTTCCTTAGATATAATGGATCTTTCACCTGCTTGTAGTGGCTCCTACCCAACAGCTATTACTCCATTACAGAAAGGAAGACCATACAGAGTCTATCAGGTATGTAAGAAGGCACATGAAAACTTCTGTGTATGTTAGATGTCAGTGATCTGAAATAATTTCAGTTGTTAATTTAGGGAAAACTGAAGTGGTTTGAGGTAGTCTAGCAAAATGACTTTTGCTGACAGACTTTCACTCACTCTGCTCCTGTGGCCAGAATAATTGACAACAACTGTATGTCCCCTGGCTTGCCTCTGGCTCAGCATGCCTTGCCTGTCCACCTCTCAGAGAAATCCTTTGCTCTTATACTGAACTGATAAAGAAAGGCTGGACTATTTTGCCTTGTCTTACTTTTAGTGCAGTGTGGCACTTCCTGTGAATAATTCCAGGTTCCCTGATGTAATGACAAGTGGTTTGTTGTTTTGGTTTGTTTGGGGTTTATTTTTAATGCAGCATCTCTCCCAAGGTGGTCTGCAAGTACCATCCAGCTGCTAGTAACTGCTCTTGGGCCTGGTATTTTTTTAATCCTGGAAAAAGTGATGGTGTAGCATGTACTGTCAGGTACCAATTACAAGCCTCTTAAAAAGGCTGATGTCAGCAGTGATAGCTGCTTGCAGGTTATGACATTTTTGCTTTCACCTTTTAATTTTTTTCTGATAGTAAGTACAAATCTTATTGTCCTAAAGTAAATTGGAGCCCTGATGTGGGAGAGGTAAAAGTAAACTTTTCAGGTGGTGTTTCCTGTTCCATTTTGGCACAGCTGTACGAGACGTTCACCCAGTTACTTAAGTCCTACTTGTAGGATTTAAAGCTTCTGACAGAACTGCCAGTGTGGCATATGATCTAGTGCACAAAAATGGGCCATGTGAAATGTTGTTTTTGGGAAAGCCTTTTTTTTTTCTGATGTCTTTATCTGAATTGTTTTTTCTCTTGCTTCACTGGCATAAAATTTTGATTGGCTGTGAAACTTAGCTTGCATTCAGCTGAAATGGAGTCAGAGTAGTATGCACATTATCTGAGAAATAAGTGACTGATGGCATTGTATGTTTTCATAACTTAGATTTGAACAGCAGGATACCTTTCTCATATACTGGTGTGGTTTTGTTTTGTTTTAAATCACATTGTGATGTTGTGACCTGATTACTTGTTTTCTATTTTAATAGTGGATTCTGTAGGCTTTATGGCATAGTGATAATGAGTTGATCTCTGCTGCACTGAAGATGAAGTTGGAAACAAAAGTATACAAGATATATGGGAATTAAGGGTAAAAAAATGAGAGCCTCTGTAAGATAATTTGGTAGTATCTCCAGGCTATAATAAGAAACCTTTCATGGCAGGCAGCCTATTGGCTGTGAGAATTTATTGGTCTCTTTGCAAGCCTGCATATTTTATCTTCAAATAAATGTCCCAACTTACTTTCAGAAGGTTTGTGTAGCTGTAAAAAGTCACTAAGTCTAACTTGAGCAGGGCTTCATCTGCAGGCATTATGCAACCTGTAGGATATAGGGTGAACAATAAAGGGCTCACTTAATGTATTTTGATTACATCTGGTATGCAATATGTGAGATAATTCAGGATTCTCCTTTTTATTTTACAGGTATCTTGCATATATACCTCCTTTTCGTTGCCTAATGTTAAGAGCTCAGTGCTAAAATTGAAAGCTATTTTGACATTCTATTTAGCAGTTTATCTTCCCATTTGAATTTGAAAGTTTGGTTGAGGGGTTTGAGTTTGTGTTTTGGTGGGTTTTCATGTTGTTTTGTTAGGTTTTTGGTGGCATTACTTGTGGATATGACGCTGGAGGAAGAACTTAGGGAAATGTTGCTTAAAGAGTAGGCATCGATTAACTTTTTATGCTTCAAGATGGTTGAGATGAAGAAATGGAAGCACATTTTACACATTTTTTTGGGGGGAATGTACATTTTGTGACATGTTCTTGACTTGAACTCTGATATACATTACGGAACCTGGAGATGGGAGTTTATCTCCTGGTTTTGTTTGACATCTGAATCTTTGTTCTGTCTTTTAAGACGCCTTATCAGGGAGATGCTGGCACACCATATAGGACTCCAAAGAGTGTCAGAAGAGGAGCTGCCCCAGTAGAAGGTGAACGTATCCTTGGGACCCCAGACTACCTGGCACCTGAGCTGCTTCTGACAAAGCCTCATGGTAAGACAGACAAACCATGGAGCCTGTAAATACTTGAAAGATGGTGTATCTACATTTCTAAATGTCTTTAGCGCTCTGAACACTTCAAGTAATACAAGAGTGATTTTTTTAAAAAATAGCCAGATCTTAGCTTTTGCAAACACGGATGGCTGTTTGTTTTAGCTGCTCCTTCCATTTAGTTTTTTCCATGTGGCTGGAGGTTTTGATTGTCTGGCTTAGTCTTGCCTGCTGTTAAGCACAGCCTCCAAAGGGTTAGATTAGGCAGCCTTAGACTTGTGTGTGGCTTAGGAATCACAAGTTGGTCACCGTGAGTGTACTTAAAAGTTCTTGGGGGAGGAGAAAAATTACTAAATTAGTGAAATTTATATGAAAGGATTAACCCTCCAATTATTCTTATATTGTCTGGATGCACATAACACTATATAAACTTGTATTCCATGTTTATTGATATTAAAGTTTCATTTAAAACAGTACAGTTATGGAGCTGAATGACCTAATGAAATATTTAAGATTTCTGGACATTAGTAGCTATCAAATACTCTTTTGCAAAATACTATAGGAAAATAAAATAGCACAACTTGGAAGTGCATAAATTTCCTTGGCTCAGATCCTGAGCTCCACTGATAATAACAAAAAGTCTGAAATATTTGCCTGCTGACTTGCAAGAACCGTTGACAAAAAATAAATGCAATACATCTCTGATAAATTTCTTGTGTTTATATTTACATTTTATTTGCATGTCAAAAGTATTATTTTGTAGAGCTAATAGTCTTGAGTATATGAGATAGGAGATCATCACTGAGGTAGAGAGGTTACTGATCTGTGGAACAGTAAAATTCTGCTGTATGCAGCCAATACACATTAACTAAAACTGCATGAAAAGACTTAATAATTTGACTATAGTGACTAAAATTATTAAACATATATAGTCGTGGTTTTGCACTTCCAATTAAGAATCCTGGTTATTTGGCAGGCATCAAAACTGGATAATAGTTTGGAAGTGTAATCAATTCTACTTAATGTGAAACTTGCTTGTGGGGTGACATCCATCCAGTTCTTGTTTTCAGGATGTTAGTGATAACTTGCAAAGAGTCTGGGGTTTGTCAGGAAATGACAAATCTCCCGTTGCCTTCAATGAAGCCAGGGTTTTCTTGCTTTGGAACTCAAAACTTTGCCTCACTAAATGCCATTTTCTTACTCGTAAGTGTAGTTGTAACCTTAGACTGTAATCATATTACAAAACTATCTTACTTCTGTTTCTAACTTAATTTAACATTGCCATCTTTCTTTAATGTTGAGTTACTACCTTAAGAAAAAAAAATCTGCATTCCTGTGCCTCCAGAGAATCATACTTGATATTTGATATTTGTATTTGTTAGGGTTTTTTGCAATAATTGTAATGTTCTTGCTTCATTATCTTTCCATATGCAGGGAGTCTGATCTCTGGTGAGTTTGCTATATGCTGTGCAGAAATGTAATGTTCAGCATAACTGTGAAGAGTCAAAGTATAACTAGATCACAATTTCAAATAAAATTGTTTGGATGAGCAGCGTTTCTATATAGAAAGATATGCCCAATATGCAGTCCACACAAGAATGTGTGATGTTCCACAAAAAGATTCAGGAAACATCAATATCATTGTGACTAAGCTATCAGAAATCACACACGTAAGACTGTACTTGAGGAGTAAACTATGTCTCCAAGAACACTGACTTTAACAGCAAAACCAGAGACACTTTCTCATTGCTTCCTTTCACTTTGTGGTCAGTCTGATTTACTTTGTGTATGGCGGAGGAAGGCTCAGATGCTCAAGACCTGGTACTTCTGTTGCTTCAAATATTGATAGGCATGGTGTAGCAGGGATGTGGTAGGACTTTATCTAATCTTCAGTTAAACTTTGGGCAGGAAAAATTGCTGTGTTACTACATTGTTCAGAGTTGTGATCTTATTAGACTTTGTCTGAAGCTGGGAATATTTTATCTGAACATCCAAGTGTCTCTGACAACAGTGGATGTGATCTCACTGCTTTGAGATGCTGAGCTTGGTGGGGCACTGTTACTGCTGTTAAAATGTTGCTATAAGTGCATTAGATCACTAATTATGTGCTTCAGTTTTCAGCATTTCTAAACTTAGTCAATAGACCTTTTGAAACATCTGAGAACATTACTTTTTCAACTTGGAGGTGTCTTCCTTTATATGCCAAAAAAGCAAAGAAAAATCACACTTGTTCTTTCAAATATATTATTTTTTCAGCAAGTGTGGCATGTATTCTTTATATAGTAGAGTGGCATGGATTACAGAAAATTTAGAATGCATGCAGTGGTTTCTGGGATTGGTTTGCCTGCTTGTTTCAAAGTGGGTTAATAAGATGAGTTTGGCAAAAAAAAAAAAACCCCACCCAAACAAACCCACAAAACCTGGAATGTGGAAAATCAAAATTATTTTATAACAAAGGAGAGATCTAATAACTGTTTTGCCCTAATCAACTTTAGTGTAATATAAACTAATTCCAGCTTGTGTGGTGGCTGATCTCTGCAAGCTGTCTTTGTTTTGACATAAATTTCAGCAAAAGAAAATTAAGTGTAATAGTTTCAGTTATTGGAGTCCTCTCAAAGAACTGAGAGAGCGATATGGGTTACAACATGGAGCATTCATCCACTCTCTAGAGCAGTTAGTTGTTGAAGATAACTGTTTCTTATCACAAAACAATCTCTTGGAGAATCAGCTCCTGGATTTGTGATGGGGGTTGATGATTAGATTTTTAAGAACTGCCTTACTTTTATTAGTAAACTCCAGTATTGTGGATTATTAATTGTGAATATATGAATTAAGGAGCAGACTGGCTTTAAAAAGCCCTTAATATATTTTTAATCTTCTGCATGACTAAGTACAACTGATTTTTGTCTATTCCCTCATTTCCAATAAGTTTTGCCAGATTTAAACACTCTTCAGTTTCTGCTATGGCAAATCTTCAAATCTTTGCAAATATTATTAAGCCTTTGTATTAGGGTAATGACTTGCATTTCCCTTATCAGGTTCTGCTGTAGACTGGTGGGCCCTTGGAGTTTGTCTGTTTGAGTTCCTAACTGGAATTCCACCTTTTAATGATGAAACACCAACACAAGTCTTCCAAAATATTTTGAAAAGAGGTAATCTGGTTTGATATTTGGGGAAAGTATGTATTTCCAACACTTGCTTTATGGTTTGAGTTACCAGTTCATCTGCGTCTTTGTAGATATTCCCTGGCCTGAGGGTGAAGAAAAGCTGTCTGATAATGCCCAAAATGCAATAGATATTCTTCTAACAATTGACAGTACTAAAAGAGCTGGACTGAAAGGTTAGTATTAAAATTCCCTTGTGTTGTTTGCAACTAATTAAAAATTTCCAAGTGGTGATGTCCTCCTCCTGAAACTTAGACTAAAACGTAAATGTCTATTTAGCTTCCGTGTAGAGTGCTAGAACCCCTAAATTGTGTTAATTTCTGTATTTCTTGTGGGATTTTGCCCTTTTGAATGAAGAAATTTGGAGGGGGGTGGGTGGTTTTGGTTTTTTTTTTTAGTTGAACTTTTGTTTTACTTTAATGCTGTTTTGCTATGGTACATCAGATGTCAAACACTAAACATCCAAAGTTCACTCTTATCTAACTCAGTGACAGGTATTTGGGGGTTTTGACCTAACTGATTGTTAGGAACCTTGATTAAAAGCCTATAGCTTGGGAGAAAAGCCCCCTACAAAAACTAATTCAAAGGAGCTTTTTCTTGGGAATCAGCCTGTCTTTACTGAATGCACAGGGAACACAGATTTAGGTGATATGTACTTTACAAAATCTATAATTCTTTTTCCTTGTAGAAGGACTTGAACACTTGCTGTGGTAACAATGACTATATATTATATTAAAATTATATGTATTATATTAAAAAAAAAAGCCACCACCAAAATAACAACAAACTGATACATAAAGGAAGCTTAGAGTGAGATGTTTTGGAAAAATAGGAATAAATCTTATGAGAACTGCTCAAGAAATCACTAGAGAATGACATTATTATGGAAGTGCTTACTCATAAAGAGACTAAAGTGTAGAAGGTGAAACTGGGCCAATTCAAATTTGAGAAGGTGCATGATTATAAATGAAGATCATGATGTCAGAAGGCAATTCTGTGGATCTTTACTGTGTCCCACAAAGCATCAAATGTCTTAATTTGAAGGTGGTTTATTTAAACTCGAGTTTTTGTCTTTTCCTGGATAATAGAGTGAAATCTAATTTTCTGTTATGGGCAGAAATTTAAACTAGCTGACATAATGGTTTCTTCCAATCTTAAGTTCTTGGAAATTCATTGTTTGTCAGGACCTTCAGTTGTATCTGATTGCTTTATCCGATTTATAGGCTACTGAAGTAAAGTTTGATGAATAGCTTTCAGGACAACTACGTTTTCTTCATTGTAATTGAATTCTCACCATTGTCGTCATCTCCCCCCTCCCCAACACAGATGCTCTCCCTCTGTTTCTCCAGCATAAAGCCCAACTTACTGAGAAATCCCACTTCTGTTGTGTCCTTATTCTGTGCTTCTATGAGCTCAGAGATAAGAGAAGCTTTAAAGCAGCATTTGGCTGGTATCCATAGTTTGGGTTTTTTTTTCCCCCTTCAAAGACATGGGCAGGAGCTGGCTGCCAGCTTTGGGACACACTAATATTTCCTTGGAAAAGACAGGGAAGTCTGCTCATGTTCTCAGCTGGAGACAGCTTTCAGTATGTGGGAACTTCCTTAAGAGCAGGGCTACGTACAGGTCTGAGATGGTGGATCTGTGCAGTGTTGTGCTGCATGTGTGGTTGCTGAAGCTATTAGGAGTTAGAAGACTAAACCTCTGATTTATTGCCTTTTGCTTAATATAAGTTCTAATACTGTGTTGTTTCTACATTTCCTGATCAAATAATAGAATAAACAAATGTTGATGTCTTACTGTCTATCAGCTAAAACCCTGTGGCAAGTGCTTAGAGTAAAATTTGTAATGAGTATTTGCTCTCTTCAGACTTCCACCTCCTTATAAATGTCTTTTCTGTCCTATTATTTTTTTCTGCTGCTTTGATTTGTGATGCACATGATAAAAGCATGGGTTTGTATACCACACAGCAGTAAAGCTGCTTTCTTGGATACAATCAAAGCAGCAAAGCCACTTGGATCAGGGGGTATTGTTTACAGGTTATGCAAAAGCTGGATGGGAGCCTGTGTGCCATGAGGTCACCTGGTCAGAATGGACAGGGCAGGGGAGCTCTCCTTGAGTCAGAAAGTGTTGTGGCTTGGTCAGTTATCCCACCTTCAGGCTGGGAAAGAGGAATCTGGTGGTTGGTGGTAATGTCACCATAATGATGCCCACGCTGCTGTGTCAGTGGTAAACTGAAGGGGTCCGCACAAAGTGGAGGAGGATGTTCCCTGAGCAAGCTACAGGCAGATGGCCTGCAGTGGAGAAGGGAGGCGGCAACATGTCTACTCAGTACAGAACTTCAGCAAAATTAGAAAGGGACTCTGAAGTGATGTTTAAATTTTCTGTGATGCCCTATCATGAGGAATGTCCCTAGGGCACCTCACTGTGTAAAACAGGCTCTCCAGCTATGGAGAGATAATCAGTTGCCATGACAATAGCTTGGTTGCTACTGAGGTTGGGGGTAATCCAAACCCAATTATAACTTGCACTTTTATGCATTTCCAAAAAAAAAGCAAAATAGAGCAAATCTGATAGCTATGTATCAAGAGAACAAAGTGTCAGTGGGTCTTAGACAAAAGGAAGTTTCTAACACTTGTATGAACTTCTGTTTCAGAACTGAAACATCACCCCCTCTTTCATGGTGTGGACTGGGATAATTTGCAGAATCAAACTATGCCATTTATACCTCAGCCGGATGATGAAACTGATACCTCTTACTTTGAAGCTAGGAATAATGCTCAGCACCTGACTGTGTCTGGATTTAGCTTATAGCATCAAGATAAATGAACTTTCTCCATGGTATGGTTTTGTGCTCTTAGAGGTTGTCCTATAACACTAGCTTGGTCTTAATGAAGTTTCCTTGCCAAATTTAGAATGTGTTTTAACTTATCAGTCTGTTTTTATTATGGTATCCTTCATTCTAAAGTGAAACTACTGTATGAAACTTAGCTGGTATCAAGTGCCTTCATGTTACTTTATCTCACTGCACCTTACAAGAGGCCAGAGCATTGTACTTCTTGGAGCTAACAGCACTTGGCAATGATGGGGTGCTTTTTTTAATGGCAATGAGTAACTCCAGTTAAGAGGTGTGAAGTTATTTCTTGGTTAAACATAATGGGGAAAGGACGTAAACATGCTACTTGTATCTCATGGTAACTTGGCTGTTGGTGGTTTGTGCAATGGCTGTCTGCTCTGAGTATGTATCCTCTGCAAAACTGATGTTCCTGTTCAAGCTGGAAAATTGAAATATCTTTTGTCTGACCGACCCCAGGAGGGTTAAAGGCAGCACTGGTGTTCAAAGTGAACCTGGCTAGATGTGACATGTGGTATTGACAGTAGTTCCCTGGTTGTTTTCCTTTCCTAGACAAATGGGGTTGGGAGGGGATAGTTTGGGTCAGTCTATGAAATGCTCTGTAGAAGTTGTTGCATTGTAACCACTTATGCTGTAGGAAGATGGATTGAACAGCGTACATTTTAATAATTACTTGTTTTAAGTAGAAAATGGTGAGCATACATTTGTTGTTACTCGTGTCAGATGGCAGAAATCAAAAAAATCACTGGTGTGTTAGCTATCAAGTAAAGTATTCATACTGAAGCTGCTATATATTAATGACCATAATGCATTGCAATTTAACTGGCTGCTGTTCTGTAAACTCACAACCAGACCTTAGAGTTTTTTTATTAAACTTAAGTTACAAGTGTATATTCAGTATTACAAAATGTAATTAGGGGGAACTATATTTAAATCTGTTTTTAAATGCAAAATGGAACTTGCATCTGCTAGATTTCAGGGGTTTATTTGTAGGCAATTATTTTCAAAATTTTCTTGCATAGGTATCTTTCTC
Source organism: Patagioenas fasciata (assembly GCF_037038585.1). Classification (NCBI taxonomy): domain Eukaryota; kingdom Metazoa; phylum Chordata; class Aves; order Columbiformes; family Columbidae; genus Patagioenas; species Patagioenas fasciata. The sequence continues at coordinate 151,788,110 of NC_092521.1, read as the reverse complement.
AGCTGACTTACTGCAGATTTTTGTTTTCCAGGTTTGTACTTGTTAGATAAGGTCAGTGCTGCTGGATGCTGGTGCCGGCCAATGGCCATGTGCCAGAAGCCAAGCATTTTGCTAGTGATTTTTTTGCCAAGTGGCTTTCAAGTCCATGGACTGACCATTCCTGCAGAGGGAGGGAGTTGTCCCTTCATTGCCTGCTTCCTGGAAGATGAGATGTATTGATGGAATTCTGAGCAGTGTCTGCTGGCCTTCCTGCTGGCCCTTGTGTAGCTGGGAAAGGAATGGTTGGAGAAAAATTCATTCTTCTATTTCTTGTAATCTGGCTTAAGAAAATTAGCCTTACAAGAATGAATCTCAGTTTCAGGCTGAAGAAAATATTCCAAAACTGTGTGAAGAAATAATGTAAGCTGAACACCCCAACAGCTCTTTTGTTTTCAGTGCTTTACAAATGGTCACAACCTGTCCCTATTTTGCAGTAGAATACATTCTCTTTAAGGTAGAAAAAAGTTAGTGACAGTGGTATGACTTTTTAAAGATAACCTCTAACCCCTTGAAATAATTCTTAATCAGCTGCAAGGATCAAGTAAGTTTGTAGCTCAATTTTTTTCTTAACCAATTACAATGAACTGCAGAACTGCATAGAAGTTTTTTAGGTGATCTATTGTTAGTGTATCTTGAGCTAGACATGGTAGTACATCCAACCATTAGGCATAAAGAATCTTGTTAACTGTTTTGTTCTTAGGAGAACCTTAAACCTTCTTATAAAAACCTTTTACTAAAAGAAAACTATGATTTGTCTACCACAGTGTCATAATGCAATAAAAAACAATAGGCCAACTGACAAATCAATATTTAATGCAAACAGTTGCCACTACACTGCTGTCCGGAACTGTTAAATTCTGCACAATTAGCACTGAAGGCTTCCCAGACCCCATTTGCATCAGTATCTTGTGTTTATCCTGATCATAAAAAACATGGAGTTGAACTTCACATGTTGAGTGTTGGGATTTGTAGTGTGGTTTTGTTTGGTGTGGGGTTTTTTGTGTGTTGTTAAAAAGGTGAATCCTAGCTTTATTCTTCAATATGCAATTCCTTGTCAACTCTTAAACCCATTGGTTTTGCCCCACTTATTGCTTGACTAAAAATACTACAGGGAAGAGTACAAAAAGCTATAATGCAGTAGCTGGAAGAGATAAAAGTTCCTTCTCGTTAGTAATCAGCTACAAATGTTAGTGTAAGCTGGCAAAAAAGTTTGTGGTTCTTGGAAGCTGTAGAATTAGAATACTGCCTGGAAAGTACTTGCACTGTTACATGGTGTTCCCTGAAGGCCTAAACTTTGTGTGCATAACTTACATATTAACTCTGTAACCTCCAGGTTACCTTGGAAGACAGTTTATCTGCTATTACAGCTCTTGGCACACTTCCTTCCTGCTGGAGAACAGTAGCTGTCACACTTCTATACAGAAATAGCAGTAGCAGACTACTACTACTAGTAACTTAAAGTTAGGTTCACCTATACACTGTGCAATGTTTGAGGGCTGAGATACTGAAATGCTGCCATGTGTTCTTGAGTTTGTAGGTTCCAGTTTCAGCATGATCAGCTTTCACCTATGGGTTACTCCCATACTAAAATGTATTTTCCTCTCTACTTAATGTTCTCAAATTTACTATTTACTTTGTACACCTTTGTGTAAATATATATTAAAAAAAACACCGCAGTCTTGCTATTGCTTGCTTCTGAATTTTGTTTGTGTTTCTCTCTTATGCTTTTGACTCTACTGGGGCAGGGGTGGATTTTTATAGAAAGAAACCTTGACTCCTACCCCAGCAAAAGCAGGGAAATACCTCATACTTTGCAATCCAGGTCTGTGTGCCCTTCAGCTCATCACTTGTCAACACCCTCCTGCAATCCTTGCCACCAGTTATGTTTGTGTATTTAACTGCAGGAGAATAAGTCCTCAGGTGGTCTGTAACCCCTGTGGGGAGCCTGTTCCTCTCTGGTGGCTGCACCATCTCCACCCACCAGCCCTTGCTGTGGTGCTGTAGGACCAGAGCAGGAGAGAGAGCAGAACACCTGCCTCTGTTCTGGTTCCCTCAGCTGAACACTTAATAGTAGGTACAATGTCTTTCATCTGGTTTCATCCAGAGCAACCATCTGCTTTTTAGATGAAGTCTGAGTCACTGCTGGACATTTGCTTCAAAAGTGTGGTGTTTCGTTGTTGTGTGTTTTGTTTTTTTTTTTTTAAGCCAGGCCCAGATATTCCTAATGCTATCCAGAACTGTTTTGGCTGCCAGGGCTCCTGCTAGAATTATAGGACCTGCTTGTGCCACTTCTTCCAAGTTAATGCTGCATATCTTTTACCCAGGCAAATTATAATGTTTCTTTACCTTTAAGATGAAATACCAGCTGACTAGAAATCTGTTGAAGTTACAGTGAGTTTGAGACAAAGCTGGTAGCTGAGGCCCAGTTATGAGTTGCAGGTAAATGGTTCTAAAATGATGGTTTGTATGACAACTTCAAGGCTGAAACTGCTTCTTCATAATGTAGCCAGCAGGCTCTTCTGACCAGCCAAGGCATCCACTGTACAGCGCTTACATTAAGAAAGTAAGGTCAAGATAAAATGCAAAATATTAAGGGATTGATTTATTGAAATATGAATAAATAACAAGGGTGGCATTTGCCTACAGGTATTTCGGGGGGAGGTAACAGTTAAGTACCTTTGGGAAGGCCTGTACCATCTCTAGAAGCCAGACACCTAGAGGTGAGGTGGTTATGGGCGATGGGGGAACTCAGGGGTGCTGCATCCTGTCAGGAGACATACTGCTGTGGGGGCTTTTTGTCAAAATGACCTCCAAGCTGGAGTAGTCTTCCTGTATAATAGTTTCTATCATTCTATGATAAGAAGTCAGTCATTCCAGGGACTTCAAGCTGCAGGCAGAACTTCCCTTCTACCAAAAGCTTTGTCCAAACATGAGTTTTCAGTATATCTCATGCCAAAGCTCGTCTCTGGCACATGAAACAGCAGTCTTCAAAGAGCTTCTGATTATTTCCTTTTTTAATTCAGCTTTACAATAAGAAAATCAGAAGAGGGGAAAATAATTCTTAGAAAAAACAAACAACTAAAAACAAGAATAGAATTGCACTGGTAAAACAAACATTAAATTCTGTGACTACATTTTTATACAGTATACCTTGTATGCAAAGTGTTTACTAAAGTATAAAAGATTTTCAGGAAGGACAGAAAATAAACTTTCCTGAAGAATTTGTAATATATAGTCCAGATGGGGAATGAAATCATATCCGTAATATGGTGACATTTCTGAAGATTCAGATCTTAAGCATGGTTTATATTATGATGGAATTCCTTATCACAAATGAATGTCTTAGTTTTCTGTCAAATCTAATTTTAGTGCATTTCTGTCTTCCAGAGACTTAGATAACTAATATATTAATTTATTTTAAAATAAAATGTAAAGCATGCTTTAATCAAGCAAACTTCACAAGGTCATAACTCTATCTGTAGACTGATTAATAAATACTCAGAAAAAAAAAAATCAGCACCAAAATTAGCTTAAAAGTTTTGTTGTGAAAGGAAGGGAGAAGGAAATACCACAACTGATACTTTTCCTAATGTGTGTTGGAAAAAGTCCACAACAGTTTAGGGCTAGATTAAATCTTAATTTAATTTGACATAAACCAACAACAGAAAACTCACAGAGCACTGAGCTTTTCAAAAATCTTAGAGATATACTTACAGTGCTAGCTTTCACCTAATTTTAAAGCACCTTGTGCTTAAACTGTTCTTCCATTAAAACAAGCTGTTGTCAACAAAAATACAATTATCAAAGTTAAAAAGATAAGGTGCAGCCTCCTTAGGTGGATCCCTTGTACCACACACAGGTTCCAAACTTACATTTGACAGTCCCTCTGTTACTAAGGGCTCTAACATGCAAGACTATATCAATTCCCAAATCTCTCCTTTACAATTTTAAAGGACGTGAAGCATCCAGCTTCACTTCTGACCAATTTACAGGGATGTCTGCCCCACATTGGTTTAGCAGCAAAAATAACCAGTTGAATTCCTCAGAGCTATATTGTGTTTTTCCAACAGCTTACAATGTACTGAATTCAAACTTTATTAGTGCTTTCATTTAGTTATATGTAACTCTGTGGAAAAACAGGCAGGGATGTTGCAACTGTAAAATTATTTCTACATTAAAGTGACAGCTTTACATATTTTTCACTTATTTTTTACAAAGATGATCTTCTCTTTATCATCTGACATCAGCGAGACCAGTAATTACTGAAGGCCCATCCACAAGCACATTCCAAAATAATTAATGTTCATGTGGTTTTGAGGATGGAATTATTAAATTTATTTTGCTTGTAACCTAGGAGCTGTGAATCATTCAAGCTTCAATAATGTTAGTCCTTAAATGTTTAGCTCAAAGGTAGTACAAAATATTACTATAACAGAAGGAACATAATCGCAGATCCTGAGTTTCTGTGAGAATTCAGAATTTCTTTCCAGGGCCATCTTCTAGCAGTCTTTAAGCAACGTCACAAATTCTCAGTTCAGTTTTCTAGAAGAGGAACCAAATAAATTAGTTTAATGACCCTTCACAAGATGATTTTTCTTTTGTCTAAATAAACTAATCAGTTAATGTTACATGTGAATGATTTCCAGTCATTTAAATACAACACTGCTTCAAGACACCTGAAAATTCGCCCTCTTAAGTTACAAAACAACCTGTAAGTTTACAGAACTGGCACAACTTACACTGAGGAGTACAAAATATCACTGAGACTGCTGAAATTCCTCAGAACAGTCCCTGACCACATCAGTCAGTGGTTTGCTGGCTCACAGCAGAACAACCCTTAGGAGCTGGTTTTTCAGCTACTCTAGAAAATGTGCAATCAGAATGTTCTCAAATCATGAGCTGAAACTAAACAACTCTTGCTTATTAATAAAAATATATTTCTATGTGTGATCTGATTTTAGAGCCCTTAGGATTCAGGTTTTCAGGCTTTCTTCAGTGAAGGTTCTACTATGAGTAACCAGATTTTCAGCATTAGGTTCCCTATAAAGGGATGAGACAGGTTAAGAGGCTCAGAAGACCCAAAGCAGCCAGAACAGTGCCCAGCAGGGTGCTAAGAGGGAGCTGAGCTGCCCCTTCCCAGGGATGGGAGCTCAGGACAGAGCTGTGGCTGCAGAAGGCCTCTCACCACTAGTGCCATGGAATTTGCTCCGCTGGGCAAGAGTCCAGGAGTCACAGCTCCATGGTGAGAAAACCTCACATGGTAGCACAGACTCCTGGTTTCTGCTCCAGGACAGTTTGTGTACTTTAAAACCAGAAGGACATTGATGTGGTCATTTTCTGAGTGTGCTTGATCAGCCTCCTACCCACTACTGAAGGAGACTGAACTCCAGATGCAGAGGTAATACAGAAGCAGATAGTCCTTAAATTATGTCTATCAGTAGATTTCTTCAGAAACGAAGAAGAAAGCTAAAGAACACAGAAATTGCTTTAGTTGCTTCTGTTCTTGAGGTTCATCTCATCTTCACACAAGCCATGAATGAGCAAACCAAACAAGGACTATCTGGGACTATGCTCTGTGTCCCATAGATACTGGTACTACTGTTGGTAGACTGTGGTACAAATCTGGTGTCCAGAGCTCAAAAAATATGTTAATAAACTGTGAAGCATTCAGAAAAGAGCCACCAGAACCATCCAAAGATTGGAAAACAACTTTAAAATGAGATTCCAGTTGCTTCATCTGTTTTGCTTGAGCAAGAGATTAAGAGACGACCTGGGGATAGTAATAAAGTACCAATGGAAAACACATCACATGCTCTTTGTCAAATAGATAAAGATCTAGGAAAAATCTAACAGATGAAAGCTGAAGCTAGACAAATCCGGAGTAAAAATAATGTACCATTTGGTTGTTCATTTAAGCTCTGAATCATTAAAATAATATATTAGAAAAATTGCTGGAAAGGGCACTTTTAGAAAAGCTGATTTCTGACTGAACCTGTGAATTGATTGAGGGTGCAACAGAGGTCAGAATGGGTGAGGAAAAAGATTTACAAGAACAGCGTACTGTTCAGAGAGACAGCGAGAACATGGCCATTCGAGAGCTCTTAGCTAAACAATACTGAAGTTCATAAGAGCTTCCCACAAGATAGTTAAAAAACCAACCTGTATTGCTTTTAAAAATCTTTGTCCTTGCTGACGAAAAGAAATCTCAATTTACCAGGGCAGAAAATGAGGAAAACGCGTATAACTGCCTAAAAGCTGTAGCAGTGAAATCTCTGGTTTCATCAGATAGTGCAAGTAACGTGAATGCAGCTGATGACAGCTCTGAGACACAGCAACTCCCGGCCAGACCGGAGGCCTCTGCGGACACTGTATTGTCTACAACACCAGGAGCCAGGCCCAGAGGGGGCTGATCCACGACAGATCTGGCTGGAGGCCACTATTAGCGGTGGATGCCAGGGGTCAGTACTGGGTCCAGTTCTGTTTAACATGTTTATTAATGGTAATCTGGATGATGGGGCAGAGTGCACCCTCAGCAAGTTTGCAGATGACACAAAACTGGGAGGAGTGGCTGATACGCCAGAGGGTGGTGCTGCCATTCAGAGGGACCTCGATAGGATGCAAAAATGGGCTGACAGGAGCCTCCTGAAGTACAAGGGGAAGCGCAAAGTCCAGTGCCTGGGGAGGAACAACCCCAGCCACAAGCAGCACATGATGGGCCTGCCCAGCTGGGAAGCAGCTTTGCAGAAAAGGACCTGGGGTCCTGGTGGACACCAAGTTGACTATGAGTCAGCAACGTGCCCCTGCAGCAAAGAAAGCCAACAGTATCGCAGGCTGCCTTGTCCCTCCCAGCAGGTTGAGGGAGGTGACCCTTCCCCTCTCCTCAGCACTGGAGAGGCCACACCTGGAGTGCTGTGGCCAGTTCTGGGTACAAGAGAGACACAAAAGTACTGAAGGAAGTCCAATAAAGGGCCATGAAGATGGTTAAGGGACTGGAGCATCTCTTCTATGAGGAGAGATGAGCGCTGGCAGAGAGGCTGTGGAGTCTCCCTCCTTAGAGCTATTCAAAAGCCATCTGGACACAGTTCTGGGTGTAGGTTTTCCTGCTTCTGCAGGAAGGCTGGACCAGATGACCTCCAGAGGTGCCTTCCAACCACAACCATTCTGTGTGATTTACCATATGAGAGAAAACTATACCATGAAAACTTTCAAATGTTAAACAGCTAGAACAATTTAAGCTAATTCTAGTAAGATCTACACATATCCAGACTCTGCAGACTGACAGAGAAGAAAAAACTTAAGATCATACTAAGGTAACAAAGTCAGGTGTGAGGCTGAAGTAAGTAGGTACCAACTAGAGAACATCCACTGCGTCTTCTGATGTTTATTTAGACAGTTGAGACAAGGTAAGAAGAGAGTATAACTGTCCTTCAGCTGAAGGAAGTCAAAACAAATAGACATTACAGAAATATTGTAGTAAGGTGCTAGTAAGTGTTAAATAAGAAAGAGGTGACACATGGGACTCTGCAAAGGATTAGACAGGAAAAAATTCTCATGACACAATGTGACCAGGAAGTCTGGAAGCAGTGAAAATGGCTCGGGAAGATACTGGGAGAGTCAAAGAATGTCATGGAGACACCTCCAAGCTATCCAGCCTCAACCACTTGTGTATGCTCACTGAAATTATTTATTCTGCATCGTAATTCATGGATTTAACTTAAATTGCCACATATAAAGCAATACCAAATATAAAGTCAAATTAACCAATACTTTCTTATGCTGAGAAACTTTCAAGGCAAAGAAAACTATACAAGTCTTTTCCCAGAACTCCCGGCTAATGGAAGGCACTGCTACCAGCTTCCAGAATTTCTTGATGCACATTTGGCTTCAGTTTTTGGGACTGAAAAAAACACCTTCCTATCAGAACCATACCAAGGACTCTACTGCTTTAGCTTCAGAACTATGAGTCACTGATAATAAAATGGAACATTAAGCAAGAGATGTCTTGAAACAAGGAACTCAAGGAAACAGGATTTATCAAAGCAATGATTATCAAGATCCCCATTTTGAACTGACCTGATGTTTCATCTACATACACTGTAAATCCTTACTGAGGTGTACCCTTCCATTCTTCTTATGCGTGAAGGCAGTAGTTTATGTCTTCTCTAAATAAAGCAATATACTACATATTGATTTAAACAGAGGAAATATAGTATATGTGCCCTACAGAATGCACATCTTTACCTTCGCTTTCTTTGAAGATACACATGTACCAACCACTGGGCAATAAACGGCCATACAACAGCAAAAGCTAAAATACCAGGAGAAATTTCAAAGGGCCACCACGATGGTTTCTAAGGAAAACGCACAAAAAATTTAGTCAGCAATCTATGTGTACATATTGAATACCGCATATATACTTGTTACAGTATCAGAGTACAAAAATACTAAATTAATCTCTTTTTTTGGTCTTACTATCAAATAACTTCTTCAGACACAGGTTATTTTTTATCTCCTAGTTGAGGGAGAGAATATACAGAAAGCACATACTAAGAGCTAGATAGAAAATATTCATCTCAATGTTTTTCACCATTCACACTGCTTTTTACAAGTAGAAGAAACATTATTTTACCTTGACAGAGGAGGCAGGCTGATCATTTGACTGTAGTGTCGCAGATTTTGCCTTTAAATACAAACAAAGGCTGGTAAGTATAAAAAGGAAACTGCAGTTAAAATTTTTCTGCTTCACAAAAGGAGAATGTTAAGTTTTTCATCCTGTGAAGGCTTTGCAATCTGTGTATATGACAGTTTAAGGAACAGACCACCCCCATGCAACTCCCCTTTCACCACTTAGTTTCCAACTTACCTCTCATGTTTCCATTACTCTTTATAGCACTTCTATCACATCTTTGTGTTAAAAAATGTATGAGTGTCACTTACTGGACCCCTAATTACAGATTTTCAGGGCCCCTCCCGCTCAACATGTCATTGCAACTTCCTCAACTCTTGACCAGTCCCAGCAGTTACAACCCAGAGTAGAAATGCTCACAGCTTAATTTGAAAGAAAAAGCATTTATCCACACTAGTGTGTCCAAAGGCACAAAGCGCTGGTTTAGTGTGCCCTGAGCTATAGCTACAGGCATGTCTAACAGCATCAAGAAAAGAGAATACTGTGTTCCAAATCTTCCAGGCAATCAAAAAAAAGAGAAGTACCAGAAACTTTTCTAGACTTTCCCATACACTATTGTGGTGCTTTCACAAAACCAAAGCAGTCATTTTTCTAGGTCCTTCTTAATTTACGTAACTGTGAAACAGAAGCTTCTGTTTCTTTTTAGGTGAGGGCAGCAAGCACAGCATGAACTGCTAGGGAAGAATCTTTTACTATTTCTTCATATATTGCTCAGCCAAAAAAAAAAAAAAAAAGAAAAATAAATCTGTATCCAAACATCAGATTCTTCAATAGCTGTGATGGAGCAAAATCACGGCATTTATTAAACCCTTTTCACTGTCTGCCTTAGATTTGGAGGGTATGTGTCCCATAGGATACTACTTGTACAGCTCCCTCATTCTCAGGTAGATCAAAGTATATTAGCAGCCAAACAAAATCAAACATTTTTAGGTTGCTGGTTCAACTATATTCACAGCGTATTCTGTTCTCCTGAATGTACAGTATTTCCATTGAAATAGAACGAAAAAAATAAACTCTCAATAAATACCTACGCTTGCTTAAGACTTCTTTTACCTATCTTGTATATATGATGTGAAACATCAAAAAAACTGGACTACTTTGCGGTGAAAGAATGCTATGAAGAATCAGTCTTCTGCTAACTGAAAAACAGAATCAGAAGTTCTGCCTGCAAATACTTACCAATCTGGAAGATTAAGATAAATTCTCTCTTCCTTTGAAAATGCTTTGAGATCTACTGCCGAAGAAATTATCTGGGATCGTGTATTACTAACATCAACTATGCAAACTCCATACAGTGACTGTGTAATGTGTATCAATAACTACAGCTAAAATTAGTCTTATCAGAAATCAGTAAAATAATTTATGGTTATTTTCTACACCAAAATGTATGCTTTTGCTCACAAGAGTCCTGAGTTGTGTTCCTGAGAGTAGGTACCAATAAGAAACGTTAAGCTGGTATAAACTACAAACTATAACTGTCATGTCTTTACAGTTTAAGAAAACATTATCTGAAATTTTCATCTGAAAAAGCTTTAAAATATCCAAGGAAAATTAATAGTAAGTAATCAGCTCACTTCGGTGAATAATACCTGTGATGCTGTAACCGTCTCCAGCATATGCAACCTCTGAAGGACATTCTGCATGTCTTCTTGCAACCGCATCAGCACCACTGCAATCTGTTCGTTGAGGCTGCCCCTGGGTCCTCGGTCTGACCCCCAGCGCTCTCCGTCCCCTCCACCACCCATCTGTCCGCCTTGGGAACCATCTCCTACAGGCTGAAGTCTATGCCCTATGTTGAGGGAGAAGAAGAAAAAGACAAAAAACAGAATGGGCTACCAACTCTATTAAAAATATTTGATTTTAACAGCTGAATTTTCTCCCTCCCGAACAGAGTGTGGTACTCCTTATCACAGGCTGTTTTCAGACAGTTCAAAAGCACTGGGAGGTTACTGCAGCATCACTTGAGATGTTTCCCTATAGCCTCAGTGTGACACTATCATTCAAGGTCCTAGAATTGCATAAAAATTGAGCAAAAAATGATTAATTCACATCCAGTCAAGTTCAGGAGCAAATTCTGCCCTAGCAAAAAGAAAGATGTGTTTTACATTTGTGTGTTTCACATTTGTGTTGTACAAGGTGTGTTTTACATTTGGCACAGTCTCCAGTTGGAAATCAAAGAACACTGGAACAGAGTGATGAGAGAAGAAAATTTTTTGAAACCTACAATACTCTTTTAAACTAACATCTTGCTGCTGCAAGTAGCAAACATAAGTAAAACAACAATGACAGAAGAGATGGTTAAACTCATGTGTAGTCCTCTAATATGTTCTTCATAATAGTTTTCAACATAAATATATTTTCTATGATTCTGTGATTTGGATTTTCTTTTTAATTTTTGCGTTGCATCACCTATAGGTACCATACAAAAAGGCATGTTATTTATAAATAATATACATTCTGGCCTTTGGTTTTTTCAGTACAAAAAAAACCACTTTATGCTTGACTTTACAGATTATACCACCAGAATATGGTGTTGCTCCTCGATGACAGCATTAGAAGTATTATGGAATTTAAAAGGGCAGAGGTTAAACACGAATTGAACATCTGAACTCCTATGTGATTAAGAATAATTAAATTTCAAGAATCATAACAGACAGTACCAAAAGCACTCAAAGGTGTGGCAAATGCTCCAGTTATATATAAAACTATGTGTCACTGATACCTTTCCAAGATGTTCAAATAAGAGACCATAGAGGTATAAATATATATGCATTGAAAAATAAATATGTAACTTGTAAAGAAACTCTTACCATGGATAGAGAGGTTTTGAAGATTACGTTTCTAAAAAGACAGGTGCTATAAACACCAACTGGAGTTTAAGGTAAGTAAAAACAGAAGAAGCCAATATGCTTATTCAAGATCTTCACAGTACAAGAAAATCCTTTTGTAATACTTATTATGAATGAAATAAATACTCTAAATGCAAAACTGATTGCTACCCCTTGTGATTAGCATTTTGTTACCTATTTTTATTGTGAAGCAGAAAAGCACTATAAAGTATGACTGTTTTACTGGACAATGTTGACAAGTGCTTCTCAGGCACCAGGAACTTAAGGCAGTCAGGAGAGTGCAGAAAACAAAAGCAGGCTGCACAGTACCTCTCCCTCTTCTGACATTGTAGAAATCCACTTTTTCTCCACCTTTCTTCTCCTTGTGAGGTCCCCCGTTATTGGCTTTGCCATCTTCTCCTCCACACTTGACTTCACCTTGTTCTTGAGCTGCTTCCTCTACAGTATTTCCGTAAGCCATGCAAGCATACCTTGGAAAATCCGTATTTTCTAACAGAAGACTGTGATCTACATCCAAGAAATGGGATGAATGCTTTAAAGATCCTTTAGGTGATGTGATGATCTCCAAGGGCTACAAATTAACATTAGTAAGTAATTAAATTCTGTAAAATGTGATGGTTAACCAATAAAAAGGAAGAAGCATCATCTCTACTTTAACAACATCATTTGCCCAAAATTAAGGCTTTTCTTTTAACAGGAGTTTGTATTTTCCTGTAGAATGTGCTTACTATTGTCTACATATCCTTTTCAGATTGAAAAAGCTAGACATTCATTTGGGGCAAACATCCTCAGAACAGTGATACCACTTGGAATTACTTCCAACATTTCCAGCACATAGTAATACTCAGTAATCACTAAAATAGAACACTGAGATCTGAAAATGTTCCGTTTTCCCTCGTAAAATTGGCTTTGCTCCCTAGTCAGTGACATGGCATCCTAACTCGGACTCGTGAGCCACCCTGTCAGAAGTCCCGTGCTGTCAGCAACCCTGAGTAGGCAACGTTTACACAGAGGGCAAAGATCATATTGTTTATTATGAGCCTGTTGAAAACAGCTGGGCTGCACCCTGTACCTCTCACCAAACAAAAGGCACAGTATCCTGTCAACTTTTCACTCAAAGTCGGTGTTACTGTAGGAATATGTTAAAAACGGATGACATACGCCATTAATCAGGTCACAATTACATGTTCTACGACAGGATTGCCATAAGCTGGCTCAAGCAATCCTTCTTTCAGCATAAGGACAAGCACACTTGCACAACCATCTGCTAAAGCAGACTGGGGACCCCAGCTAGCTGAAAAATCACTCCATGAGAAAGCCAAAATGTAACCAAAAGGAGGGGCAAAGAAATGAAAACTGCTGCTAAAATTGCATTTGTCAAATAGTGGTTCATAAACCTGTATCATCAGAACTGAAGGACAGAGTGTTCACTGTAATACATCTTTTCCAATAGAAAGCTGTATTTATTTCTTGAAATTAACCTCTTCTGGTTTGACTTGATCCATCTATAGTTCTATTTGTATATTTATTTACATACCCCTGAACATTTGTTATTTTGTTCAAAACTAAAACTTCGCTCATGCACGTTGGGAAATACTGACAAATTATCCACCCACTTCAATTAAAGAGTCTCAAACAATACACAAGACGATTTGGAAATCACGTAGATAAGAGAGCTTGCAGCATTTCAGCCAAATCACCTTTGCCAACGTGCTTCATTACTGGGTAAAATTTTGATTTGCTAAAAGGAATTCTCTAGATCCTCAGGAAATTGCTAGACAACAGAACAATGCAATATTAGAGAGCTTACTGGTCTTTCTGATCCCATGCATCATTCATATATTCCTCCCCAGAATCAGGAAACCAGGCGCTTGAGTACAACCTACAAAGTCTCCCGAAGGAGGTCCAAGCCCGTATGTCAACTAAGACTACAGTTAATACCATGAACAGGAGCACAAATTCAGTCAAAGCTGAGCCAGCACAGTTGTTGTCCACCTTTTATATGAAAGTCAGAGATGTACATTAGGGCTGACGAAGTGCAAGAGAACTCTGAAATCATTGTCATCTCCCTCTTCTTCAAACCAAGGCCACTTTGAGGCACCAGCCTCCAGGCTACCTGCTAAGGCTTAGAAGAACCCCTACCTCTTCTAGGCCAAGTTGTTCCATAGAGTCACAATAAACTTCACTGTCTGAGTCACTGGTTAAGTGCTGAGTTGCTGAGGCCTCTTCAGTATTCTCTTCATTTGCACCTATATGGAAAGGAGACACGCACACGTGCTTTGGAAACGTGAGTCAACCCTGGCAAAGAGTAAAGCAATGAGTTAAAATGTCTAGGCGAGCTTCAACTCATGCCCCTTTTATCTACGGTTGTCATCTTAAAGCTAGATTCTGCATAAAAAGGTTATACTAATATAGGATTTATATAGAACTTTTACTGATGGGAAAACTATACCTCATATTGGCATTTCTGCATCATAAGTTGATAATTTTAATTTTACCTTGTTCATTACAGTCTCCTTCCTAAGCTCAGATTAAAGCAGTTTTGCCTAAAGTTATCTGTTAGTTTTGAAATTACAAACTTAAGAAATATTAGTTTCAACAAACTGGTACTTCTAACATATTCAGCCTTTCAGAATGACAAATAAGGTATTAGTGATTTTCACTTCACTATGAATTAGCTTTCAAAGGCAAATAGTATTTGCATAGGTAGTATAATGATTTAAAAGAAAACAATTGCATTTCTGTGGTTTTGGGCTTCCCTGTCTCTGAATTCATGTCTCTTTCGACAGATGATCCTAAAAGAAAGCTGTATTTTAACCTCGTATTAAATTTGGGATTTTTTTGAGTATTCTTTCTTCAAGTTTCTACAACTGAAAGACACCATTTCTCTTCTCTGAATCCCAGCATTAAGCTTTCTAGAAAATAAATATTTCCCAAGAAAAACATGTGCAAATGAAAGCATGGTCTTGCAAGGACAATACCTTGCGGAGCACTGTTATTAGCTACTTCTGGGCTTGGCTCTGTTTTCTTCATTTCTTCCTCTGGGTTCAAGCCATTCAGGGCAGATTTGGTCTGGATGTCATTCTGCAGATCTGGGATGAAGCTGTCCTTGTAACAGCCATTGGTAACAATACTTTCCGAATCCTTAGGAGCTGCCGATTCTGGTTTCACACTCTTATAGTCTGTAAAAGAACAAGAAAACCTTGCAAATAGAAAACTACGCACTTATAAAACATATTTCTTCAAGTAGCTAACTTTCTAATGGATGGCAAGCATAACGCATCTGCAGAACAAAATGTATAAACGCTCTTAGATTCACATTTGCAGGGACTGTTTTGTTCTTGTAAAAATGTAAATATAAAATTTAATTTTCATAAAGAGCAGGTGATATTTAAAACATAAGCAAATCCAAGTAGGTCTCTCTGATAAATTAAATAATTATCCTCATGTCCTTGGAGGAAAAAACCTGTACAGAATTCTAAATACGTAATTTCATTTGGTTTTCACTTGATGCTGGTATTTCTCAAACCTCTTTGTGGATCCTCTAAACAAATCTCACTGAAAGTTCTGTTTTGTTTTCTCTGAAGGTAAAAAGAAAGTTATTTTCAGTTCTAGTGTTGCAGCTCACATAGCTATTCATGGATCTTACAAACAGCACTGGCAACAAAAACCAAACCAATACAGCATATAGACTTTAAGCTAGCCTACTGACAGACCTTCCTAGCCAAGTCAAAAATTGTACGGCATAGCTCAAAATTTGTATTAGTTCTTAATCTTATAACCCAGGTAGAGACACTGCCATTCTTCACACACACATCGATGTGTATTTGCATCCAATTCTCCTGAAGAAATACAGCATTCCCAATCCTTTGGGATTTTCTGCCAAGTGGTTAAGAATAGCTTTGAAATAAACAATTGTTGAAGTGCAGAAAACATACCACTTCCATTTAGCTGCAGTTCTTTTTCCTCCTCTTCACGCAGGCCTTCTTCTTCTGATTCTGCTCCGCTATCGCTACTTTCAGCTTTTCCATTCACAGCCTTTATATTTGGAGTGGAATTCATGACATTACTAAGGTCTGAGAAAAAATCCAAGGAGGGGGAAAAAAGATTTCTATTAAAAGAAGCAAACATACAACCCTCCCCCACCTAAAACTACCAGTCGTAGTTCTACAACAGTATTTCCATATTAGAAGATGTACCAAATAATGCCAGCTTTATATCCGTAAGCTCCTCCTTAATTAGTTTAATGTTTCTCTTTTGTGGCTCAACACAGAGCACCTGACCACTGCTGAAGAGATTCTCAGTGATTCTGAGGAAGGCTGCTGGCAGGGGACAGCAGGCCACTTTCACTACTAAGTCTCAGACCAACTCTATTTATTACCCATATTTATGGTACGGCTGCAGTAGTCTTTTATCAAGGACACACGTGGCCATGATCTGCTAAACCCAGATGTCAACATTTCTATAAAGTTCCCTTTTAGGTTGAAATGCTTCAAAACGGCTCTCAATTCAAAGGTAAATTTTGAAACATTCTGTTGAATGTGAGCAACAGGATTCTGAAGATGGTAAATATCCCATGCATCTTCTCCTGCAGTAGTTTAAGCAGATGCAAGATGTGGTAAGAAGAACCAAGTTCATACAGATCTTTATCTAGCAAAAGGGCATATGGAAATAAATTCTCTGATTTCAGTGAAAAAGATGATGAAATAAATACATTGAGCACTTGTTTGCATGTCTAATTACACAAATATTTTTTTAATCTTGAAAGAGACAAAGGAACTGCTTGTTCTCCACATCTTTGATTACTCCAAGGATCACAATTTACTCTGTACAAAGAACTGCAAGGTAAAGATTCTTAAAAAATATGGAGAATTTAAGGGACAATTCTACCATCTCTGGTAAAAACTGCATGGTTAAATACATGCTGATGATCAGTTAAGCCTCCTCTGTTAGGGCAGAGAATTAAAGTACAAAGAGAGGAGAGTTTCTGCGAGACACTCGCACAGTTTACATGTTGACTGCAAGGCTGAATTCTGTCTGTTTTAATTGTCACCACAGCGTTCCATTTGCATAACTTCTACATTCCCTTGTCAGAACTTTGAAAGATTAATTCTTACGTTTAGGCTTAACATTAAGCAGCAAAATAACATTCAATTATACTGGAGTTGCCAAACCAGCTCCACTACTTTCTTTGCTGCATGTTGATTTAGAGCTAGAGGGTTTCTGCTTTTATCTTGCAATGAAGAGTCTTCCCACATTCCTCCAGGTTCAAAGCTTATCCATAACACTTTAAAAAAAAAAATAATAATAAAAAAAGGCAAAATAACTTTTGGTATAGAAATAATGAATATGTTACATATACTGTTCACATTAGTTTCAGGGCAAGAAAGTTTTCTATGGACACCCTGCATCATAATTTTGGATTGATTTAATTCAATTTTCATTTGAAGATTTTAAAAAGTGCCTCCTTATTTTAAAAAGAGAACTGGAAAACCTATTGTCTGTCTTGTAGACTACAAGAACATCAGCAAACACCTGCTCTTTCTCTCCTCACTGAAGAACACTTTGTATTTGCAAAAGAATTTGTTTCACAAAATAAAAATCCCAACACATTTCCAGTTTATTTTGCATAAGGATGTCTCATTTATTGTGAAACCCAATTCTGGAGATGTTTTCTGAGCAGCAGTAGTGCGAGGAAGATAAGATATCAGTTAAGTCCTCTCAACACAAGCATTAAGCACAGACACATCTCCCTTGGCACCTTAAGGCAGGCACCACCCTTCCCTCTGAAACAAAAGGGTGTTGGGACACAATCATCCACACATCCTACCCAGTAGTGGGAACAAATAGGAACAACAAGACCAGGAGCTGTGAAAGAAGGCAAACTAACTCTGTAAACCTCCTCACCCTGCCAAAGATAGTGTAAAAAGCCCCAGCTATACCATAAGCTTTTCTTCAGATTTGCTTTTTTTCTTTTTGAGGGGAAGGCCTTTGAACATTCAAGCGTGTTCTCTCTTAATTTCAGTAAGATTATTCATTTGGAGAAACTTCCAAGTGATACACCTCGTATATTTAAATAAGGAGGTGGAACTCAGATAAAGCATCAACAGTAACAGATTTATGTTATCGTGCCACAGGACACCTGAACAAGTGAAACCCATCAAGACTGTATTTCTTCCACAAAGCCATTCTTAGCAACAATGCTCCTCAAGACCATACAGAGGCATCGCTTTGATGCAGACTCTGAAGCACACAGCATTGTAAAGAGTTTTGGCCACTTGAAATACCATGCTTAATCATGTGCTCTGCCTCAGAACCCTCACACTGCCCTGCTCACCTGGTCCATCCCCAACAGGTTAACAGCTACTTCCCCAGGAATGTATCTTTTAATATGATGGGAAGAGCCAAGCAAGCTTTAAAAACTTTATTTGCTCCGTGCTAATCTCACCCACCCGTCTTCTTTCCATGCACCCACTTCAACTACACGCAAAACATTGGCAGCTTTTTCTGTTGCCCTTTTTCAGATACTACAGAATCCCTCTTGGCTTGTTTTCATCTCGCTGCCTACAACACCAAACTGTGAGATTTGTGACAGAGTTTTCTAAATCAAAGCTGTACTGTTCTGTAGCTGTACAAAGAATTATATTATACCGTAAAAGCCTGGACTGATTTTCTTAAATGTTATATAGTAAGAGCTGTGTAGCAGTAACAACATGCAAACGGAATGATTTAACAAAAGAAAACAGTGAGGTGGAAAGGATGTGAAGAACAGACACACAGCCTCTCTACAAGCTTTCAGTAGATGTTTATTGTGTCAGCTCTATTAAGAGATTTCCTGAGAGAGATTCTAAATATATTTCTTTAAAGGCAGCGCTACAATTCTTTTCAATGACCTGTATAACAGAGACAAGTTTCTCTGAAGTATGTATTCAATTTCTAACTCCCCACATATCTCCAGGCAATTTTTGTTACTTGGAGGGGAGTTAGGAGCTTAAATGCCTCTGTGGATCTGCCCCAGCTCGAGGGTAATTTTAAAAAGAAAACCTAGCCTAGCAGGTTTTTCTCAAATGCTTTATATTTTTTGTTTTCTGAACAGGCACATAATTCCTATATAAAATTAACGTGCACTGCTGGAGCTGTACTGATGTTTGGCTTAGCACAACACAGTAGCCTCACACAAGTCCTACAGCCTCTTTCATTCTCTGGAAATAGCAGTGATCAGGAAACAGTCTACAACTGCAGATGAAACATCAGAAAACATTTAACTAGCTATGTACACCCTCACCATTCAATAAAAAAATGATGTGCTTTTGCAAAATGCTATAATTTTACTATCTGTTCAATAGCAGCAAAATCTTAGTCAGTAAAAGACTTCGACTTATTATAAGCTTCTATGGCCATCTATTTGCACTCTTAAGTAGACTCAAGCTCTGTCAAAATTTTAAAGTCTCAGAGAGAATTATAGGCTGTACAAAACTGTTTTGACAATCAGGTAATTAGAATTCTTTGCTTGCCATGACAGCTGGATGTTTCGTGTTTGCTATTGATCCAAGTAAGCTCCCTCCTTCAATTGCAAGATTACACAACCACATTCCACCCTTTCCAACACACTTCGTTGCACAAATCTCCACCTCTTTTTTGAAACTGAGGCATTCCCATACTGCAAGGAGTGAGCACAGTGAGAAGGAGGGGAACATGCTCAACAAGCTTGAGAAGTGGGCCCATGTGAACCTCATGAGGCTCAACAAGGTCAAGAACAAGGTCCTGCACCTGGGCTGGGACAAACCCTGGTATCAATAAAGGCTGGGGGATGAAGGGATTGAGAGCAGCCCTGTAGAGAACAACTTGGGGGTACTGGTGGATGAAAGATTGGACATGAGCCGACTATGTGCACTTGCAGCCCAGAAGGCCAATCATATCCTGAGCTGCACCAAAAGGAACATGGCCAGCAGGTCAAGGGAGGTGATTCTGCCCCTCTGCTCCACTCAGATCCCACCTGGAGTCCTGCACCCAGCTCTGAAACCCTCAGCACAGGAAAGACATAGACCTGTTGGAGAGAAGCCAGAGGAAGCTACAAAAATGATCAGAGGGCTGGAACAGCTCTGCTGTGAGGACAGGCTGAGAGTTGGGGTTGCTGAGCCTGGAGAAGAGAAGGTTCCAGGAAGACCTTATTGTGGCCTTTCCATACTTAAATTTGGCCTATAAGAGAGATGGGGACAGACTTTTTAGCAGGGCCTGTAGCAATAGAACAAGGGGTGATGGTTTAAAACTACATCGGGGAGATTCAGGCTAGGCATGAGGAAGAAATTATTTAAAATGAGCGTGGTGAAACACTGGCCCAGGTTGACCAGAGACAGGGCTCTGAGCAACCTGATCTAGTTGAAGATGTCCCTGCTCATTGCAGGGGGTTGGACTAGATGAGCTCCTCCAACCCAAACTATTCTATGATTCTGTGTGAGCATCTGGGAGCAATAAGCTCTTTAGCTAGAAGAGTTTCTATACCCTCATTTCCTTCCATTATTTTCAATATAGCACACTACAAAGAAAATTTCCAAGGGCCAAGCCTTCTCTGTAACATCTGTTCTACAAACAAGCTGCCATTACAAATAAAAAGAGATTTTAGAGGGGTCTGTCAAAAATTGAAACAGAAAATTCCTTAACTACTACTGTTTTATCACTTAATTTTAAATGGATTAAGTGTAAGTGCTCTGAAAAATGTATTCCCTGAGCACATAGATCATAGGAGCCGAATCTTTCTCTGTACAGTTTTCCTTTTTTGTTCTTTAGTCTTCCAAAACTTGACTGTAAGAAAGAAAAATAACCTCTCCTCCTTTTTATTTTTATTTCAATTACTCCAAGAGACTACAGCCTTGTTTTGTCAGCATTCCTCTCTCTGCTTATGTGCTTTTCAAGCTGCTACACTCCAAGAGACAGCACTGTAGTTCAAAAAAGCAATTTAATAAAAAATGTCTTTATTTACAATTTGTAAACATCAAACCAATTGTTTGTGGATAAGAACAAACAGACAATAGCAGCTTCTTAGACACTTATATTAACTTGCAAGCATGGTATTTAGGATTGCTGACTACTCATCCTGTGCATTCACGCTTCACTTTTCAATATCTATGGAGTTTTTCATCTTCATCCGTATCACCAGTACCTGCTCCCTTAAATTTTCAGAATACTTTCTGTATCAACAAGGTTGCCAAGTTTTTGTGTTGACTTTGATATATTTCCCTCCTCCCTGTGACCCCTGAGACTTCTGCCAGCGGAGACAATCCACCTGGGATTTCCTGACCGAGGGCAGCTGCCCTGCAGTCATTGCCAGCACCGGCAGGTAGTTCCACCAAGGCCACCAGACACCCAGAGTACGGGGCACCAAGCACATGCAGCTCAGTTACACAGTGCATGTGAGTGAGACCAGCGGAGCCAGGCTTTGCCAACTTACTGCCAACACCAGAGCCAGCAATCACGTGTGAGAACGAACACTAAAAATAGCTGCTGCTTAGATATTTATAGTAACTTGGAAGAATAGCAAGACCATTCCAGGATCCAAGATGTCCTCATGTCTGGTACTACTTCCCTCTGCAACAATGAGCAGGACTTGCTAAGATCTCTTCTGTATGGAAGAGATACAATCAACATTTGGAACTTTTACTTTGTGTGGCAAGAAGAGAGGAGTATTATGGTCTTGAGTTTTGTCCCAGAAAACACAAAACATGAACATAGTGAACTCAGAACCCCATAAAGAAAACTGAATTATGCTTGAAAGCAACAGAAAACCATATTGCTGAGTCACCTATAGTTCAGAAACTCTGGTCCATAACATCGTAGCCTGAATTGATTTATTTTTTTTTTTTTGTACAGGGCAAAACAAGACACAGGGAATAACATTAAGATTATATTCTCCTGCACTTATGCCAAGCCTAACTGTTGAACAGCCTTTTACAATGCCCACAATAAACACAGCCTCACAGACAGCACAGATGTTTTTTCCATACATCTTAGAGGCTATGAATAAGTAATTATTTCTGCTATAGTAAAGTTATACATATAACACCAGCCCATGCCAACTGAGCAGTTTGTTGGGTTTTTTTGTTGGTTTTTTTTTTTTTTTCTGAGAGCAATCAAGGTTTGACTACCTACATCTGTTCTCCCCTAGCCTCCCATACTTCTGTCTACTACTACTTTGTAGAACAGAGCTGTGAGAAATCTGGATTTTGGTTCTCTCATCACAAGATCTTAACTACAATTGAGACCTCTAAAAAGTAAGACATCAACATTTTATAGCAAGTAGGTATGTCTGCTAGATTCTCAAAACCTGAACAGCTTTTGACAACTACTTTTCACTTTTGCGGTGAACTGTTGTCTGGCTGGAAGAATAAAAAACACTGGTCCAATGACCAATTATGCACACAAACTCTTACTGTTCACTGAATCCGGCGCAAAGCAGATTACAGTCAGACTTTTCTTTTCATGGAAGAAAGCTTCCCATAGTTCCCTCCACTTAGAAAGAAACAACTTTTATTCTTACATTTTCACATTTGGATACTCTGCCGCTCACCCAGTGGTGATACAATTCTCTTCTACTCTGTATGGCAGGAGCTGTTGATATCCTCAGGCTTGAGCTAAACAGATGCTCTGCCCTAGTTTCCAACATTGTGAGATAGCACTGGCATAAAACCATCAGTTTTAAGTCAAATCACCAAGTAGGCTCATATTTGAACTGGAAAGCCTGGAGCAAGTGTATGTGGCAACAGGACAAGCCACAGCTTGTTGACACTGATTCACATCTCACTGAGACTCTCCACTGACTCCGGCACTTGCTGGCCCAGCCCTTAATCCTATAGTAATCCCATCCTGCAAAGAATGTTCTAGATGCTCTGAAGGTTAACTATTAAACTACTGAGATATTAACAAAATATTTGTATAGCAAATTTCACACTGGCCTCCCTGAATATACTCTTTAACCTTGATTACAGCTGTTAGCTTATCACTGGAAGCTAAAAGAGGAAAAAAAGTTTAAAGCAGGGAATTTTTAAAACTGCTGTCACCCACCCACCAGCTTCTCTTGCCCCATGTTTGCCCTGCCTTTATGTGCCTCTTAGCTTTGGTGCTGCCACCCATTCAACATACCCTACTAAAGCACAGCAACTTCAGAGTAACAGATTTTGCCTCTTTTCTTACAAAGCATTAAGGAGATTCTGAGCCACTGAATTCCTTAAAAATCATAGCGAATAAGAGAGGAAGGAGAAGGAAGGAAATCAGTTTAGCAAATATCTTTGAAGTCAAAAAGAAATGAAAAAGTGAGCTTACGAAGCAAACAAGGTGTTTCACAGAAGAGACCCACACACAAGCAGGAAGAGTATCCACCAAATACTCCATTAGAAAGCAAAGACGTTGAAAATAACATGAGCTCTTCAAGAAACTAAAACTATTTGAAAAGAGAAACTAATAATATACATTCTACAGAAGCACAGTTGGAAGATATATTGCATTTTAGGAGGAAGTGTGTTGCTAACCAGAAAATAATTAAGAACAGGTCCATTTTCTTCAAGTGCAATCCTCCCCTTGAAGCTTACTTATGTCCTGTACTAACTACTGCATTTGAAATAGGAGTGTTTACATGTATTTGCTTGTTCCAAAAGCACAGAGACCTCTGTGAACGCCATCTTTTAAACCTGGCTCCCATATCCGATGCAGGAAGAAACTGAGGAAATTGTCAAATAGCTGTATCTGCCTGTGAGCCAGGACAACTTGTGCCATTCACTCCAGCTGCTGCTGAAGCAGTGCCCTGTATGGGCTCCTGGCACAAAGATGCTCCAGTGCAACCAGCACTGCCCAAAGCAGCACATTCAGCAGGACGAGTCAACTTCCATCAATAGGGCTTCATTTGGTCCAACTGCAACACAGCTGGAAGCACACTTTTCAGGAGAGAAACACTCAGCAGGATGACAAAGGTTAGGAATATTAAAATGCTGAATCTTGCCACGGTCTCCACAGTGCATAACCTGTCATTACCGGAGGCAACATTCAGTCTTCACAAAGGCTTACAATGAGTACTATTACTCAGCATAAAAGCAAATGGTCATCTTTATTTAGCAGGATTTTAAAACAGATGAAATGCCTTGTCACAAAGCAGAAAGAATACACAGGAAAATTCTACTAAAGAACTTGTGAACAATTTCCAGATACTTTGTATAGTTGTTGAAATAACTTAGTGTGGGCCTGTCAGGCATGGATTTCTTGCCCCACTTTGGACTAACTTGCATTCAGAATTAAGAAAATATCCACAAACATTCTCAAGGAAATATTCAGAGAGACGAGTTGGCTCTGAAACTCTCAATATTTCACCAAGTATCAGATCAGCAGGGTGCCAATTCTAGCCTACCTTTGGCTTCTTCAGATATAAGAAGAAAGCTAGAATGCCCATTCTGAAAGTTTCACTGAGCAATAGTATTTTGAAAATTCTCTGCCTTTTCAGCATTGGCTTGGACATCAAATTCTTGTGCATTTCTTAGCAAGTGCAAAACATCTAAAGGTTGCTCTTCTAAAGCACCTCCCCTCACCTTACCTGACAGTCCTTCCTCTACTCTTCCAGCAGCTGCAAACAAAAGGGTCCTTCTGTAACAGCTCCCTATTCTCTTCTGCAGCACTATGATGCCTAAGAGCCTGCCTACTTCTTTGATGTCTAGTATTTTATTTACCTGAAAATAATTCAATGATCTTTTTCTGTAAAAAGTTACTTCATACCTGTCAGAAAGAAACTACTGACTGAACTTTGCAGAGAACCTAAGCTTCACAAACAGTTGCAGGATGAGCTTTCAAAAAACTACCTGGGTTACAGGCTTTTGAAACACCCCTCAGATTTGCTCAGCCTACGGGAGGGAATTCTCTATTTTCCTTCCATTACCAAGTCATCCAAGTCTGGATATTCGTAACCCACAGATCCAGCAAGTTTGTCCTAGCTGTCTAGCAGATGTCATAAGTCATTTTAATGCTGGCATGTCAGGTTTTGGTGTTATTCATTAAGGAGAGCCACAAGCTCTATTGATTCAGGTAGACAGTATTTCAATGGTTTATATTTAACATTTTCTATTAAACCACAATGAGTAGAAATTAAATTTTAAAAGGCTACACTTTTCTGTTGAAGTGTATCTACTAGAGACAATACACCAGCCACACTGAGGTACACTAAACTACCAAACAATCTCTTCAACTAATTCAAGAATACTCTTGATTTTGAGGAAGTGCCATGCAATTCTTAAACAATTAGACAATTACCTTCATACAGACTAAAATCTGATGATAAGGATGAAAGTTGAACACAGAACAGAATGGGCCAGAAGATGGCAAGAGTACAATATGAAGCAAGAGATGAGCCTCAGTTTCCAGAACATACCAATTGCCCACCCAGGAAAAACTACCTTCCACAACAGAAGCCACAGAGAGTGTCTACACCATCTCAAACACAGACTTGGGCAGATTGGTTTTATTCTTTAGCATGTATCTGGAAGACTGAAGGTACTTCATGCTTCCATACTTGTGTGAAAAATTTTGAGACCTGTAGTGTAAACAATAAAAGTGAATCTGAAAATAATAATTAATTGCAGAAATGCCAACAGTGCTGAAGAAAGCGTTTCAAAGTCTTAAGTCAAATGGTAAAGTTAGAATATACAATGGACTCTGTGAAAGTTCTGTCTTAATTCACCGTGGCATAATCAGGTGTTGCAGCTCTAAACTGTATGAAGGATGACACATCACCAGATTTATTGTAACACTGATGGAACAAGATAAAGCTGAAATTTTCTATTCTGTTTTACTTACACTGCCTTACGTTTAAGCTGCCTCTTTAAAAAAAAAATATGCAAAATTTGTTAGGTTTAACTTCTGTGATTCTGTTTGCCTAGATAAGTCACATTTTTAAGTGGTGGCTTTTGGCACTATGCCAGACACCACGACTAAGTAAATCCTTATTACACAGATCATTGACCTGAATCTACTGATACTTTTACAGACTTGTC
Organism: Patagioenas fasciata; assembly: GCF_037038585.1. Taxonomy (NCBI): domain Eukaryota; kingdom Metazoa; phylum Chordata; class Aves; order Columbiformes; family Columbidae; genus Patagioenas; species Patagioenas fasciata. Next base: position 151,762,512 of record NC_092521.1, on the reverse strand, counting down.
TGTCAATCCAGCTGTCTTGCAAGCTCATTAAGTCCCGAACATGAAGCATACAAATTTCAGCTGAGAAAAAAAGTCACATAGCTTTCAAAGTGGCCATTTAAAAACTTCTACCATTTCCTTTCCTCAAAAACAATGAAAAGCTATTTCTGTTTCTTTGAGACTTGATACCAAAAGCAAAATCAAAACTATGTTCCTTTAAGGTGGGGGAAAAAACTGCACATACAAAAGGCAACTTAACCAACTGACTCCTACTTCTTAAACACATTAAAACAACTAATTTGTGAAATTGTTTGGTTTTTAAAAACTGTTTCAAGTTTTTCCCTGTTGCATTTCAATTTTTAACTAGACTTTTAAGCCAGATTTAAATAACTGTAAGCCTTATATTACAACATTATGAACACATTACCTGTAACATAATAACTGTTACTATAAAGATGTTCTCACAATGGTATTGCTAAATAAAAATCACCACACTGATTTTTATGCAGCTATGACACCACTAGGTTTGCCACTTGTCAAGAGATTTATGATGTTTAAATAGATATCCCCTTCATGAAGTTGAGCCTCAGAAAACTTAACTTGCAGGTTTCATGAACCCATCTTATATTCTGTATGTATTAGAGAAACTATGATTTAAAAAAAGATGGAGTTAAGGGGTTTGATTGTAGATTTTTTTTTTTTTTAAATCAGATGACAGATCTGGATTACCAGCTCTCCGTGCAGTTTGACATCCACAGCTGCATCAGGATGTAGCAGTACACACCTCAGAGTTGTTCCTTCTATTAATGGAAAAGCAGAAACTATGCTTAGTTGGAGAGGGTGTTTGTTTTAAATACTCTTTTTTGAGGAAGAGGCTTGCTTCAGCAGCTCAAAAAGCCTGTAAACACGGACTAAATACAAAACTTCCTGGGTCAAACTTTGTTTTGTATCTCGGAAGCAAAATAACACAAAATCCAGCCCAACAAAGTGGCAAGCCCAGAAGTCATAAGGGTTAGCAGGACATGACTAGAGCAACAAAACAATGGAAAGGATGGACTTCAAGATAATTTATTATTCCTACCTTCCAAATACTTAGAGACTTTCTCCATTTGAACTGCCATATGGTAGAGAATAAACAGAAAGATGCAATGTTTAGCTTTAAAATCATTTACAGATATCAAGCCCAAAAAAATCTGGAGTTGTGGTTATTAGTAGTATAAAGGAAGTTACTTGTCCGAACCTGAGGTTAGGTCAGATCCTCTGTTCTTTTTATCTTCCACTATTTCATAGAACGGGCCTATTACTTGTAGTAATTCTTCAACTTTGTCCGTCATTGGCATACTCTCAAGAATCTGTACAAGTCCAAAATACGGAGCATCTTATGAAACAGCATTTCAATGATACATTCAACTCATTTTAGAAACTGCTGGTCATTGTAAAACTCAGTAACATTCTAATACATCACTTAACATGTTACTCTCATATTTTCTTCTTTTTTATTAAAGGTAAAAAATATAAAACTGATTTACCAAACAAGAATCTTAATTGGCTGTATTAAATTTTTTTTAAGTGAAGAGAAGGGAGAGCTCATGCATTTGCCACCACAGAAGGACAGCCTCAGCACAGCATCAGTAGACCTTAGAATCCATTATTTCAACAATTTCAAACTAAACCAACTCAAAGTTCAACAGGCTGCTGTTATCTGACGCAATTTATTTTATAGACAAGTCTCCCCACTGAGAAAATGAAATCGAAATACTTGTTTTCTTAGAGGATTCTTCATATTTGTCAAACTCTGCCCTCTCCAGCGGAACGTAAGGACCAGATCAGAAGTGCCCTACTGGTTCCATCTAAACCCAAACAACAAAACGGACAGAATACAGCAAAACTGGGACAGTACAAACCCAAAAAGAGCAGCAAACTAGAACCAGATTCTGCTCTTGAAGTCATTTGGAGCTCTATCTTTGAACAAATTTTATTGATTTTAAATTACAAACCAAATACCTTTGGTCATATGATAGAAACACAAAATCTTAAGTCTAAAATAGATTAAACAGAAGAGATTTAATGATTGAATATTATTTTAAAAGCATGCGATATTATTTTCCCATTCTAGTTTAAGTCATTTCAGCCAATATTAATGCTGACAGCTTTGTTCTTCCTTCATCCTCTTCTTTTTTATCATTTTTCAGAAGAGGTAATAAATACATGAAGACTCAGGTAGAAGCAAGCTAACAGCTACACTTTACCTCCTCCCCAAGAAGTGCAGCAAGAAAGCAACAGATGAAGGTGCAAGTTGCCACAGAACATGCTGCTCAAAGGCACCAAGCACGTCACTAAGCAGCAGAAGCAAAAGCTACAGCATTACTGCACAAAGTAGGAGCTCCAGGCAGGCCAACAGGTAACAAGTCAACACTTGGAAATCTATCAAGGACACCAAGAAACAACAATCCTGTCAAACTGCAGTTTCATTGCCACTTCTGATCTATTCAGCATATATAATCCATTCTTTATTTGTTAGAGAGAAATGCTCAGTGCTCAGAAAACAGAGCTGAGTATGAAACAAAGACAGGGCAGTTTTGTGATTTTTTCTTCATTATTTTTCTTTCAATGCTATTGACGCTAAACAATAAACCTATTCTAGAATAACACTTGTATCTGCTATGTATTTACTTCTATAGTCTGCACTGTAAACTCTCATATGTGCATGTTTATGATGTCTGCACATAACTGTTCTTCACCTATTCTAAACAGACCTCAGTATACTGTCTGCAACTTGGAGTAATTCTTAGAATCTTACCACACAGTTTGTTAGAGTTTTTAATTGCCAGCCAGAAAAGAGAAAATACTTCCACAAACAAAGTATATTGCTTACTTATATAGCCACTAAGCATAATACGCAAACTTAAAATTTGAAAGTGGAAAATAAGTTATTATGTATCCTGAATTATTGTTTTCTTCGGATGCCAAACAATTAATATAGGAAGACTGGTTTGAAATTAGAAACATCATATAGTGCTAACATTTATTCTAAGATATCAGTTATTTCTAATATAACAAAGCAATATATCTGAAGTATAAACTAGTTTAAAGTGAATTGCAACATAAAATTTCAGAAATGCTACTTGGAAGATAAATTAACCTTAAACAACATGCACCTGAGCTAGGATTCATCTTAGTTAAGACTAAGATGGGTTTGGTAATTTCCTACAAGCATCTCAAAACCTCATCCAGACACACTCCTCAACAGCTGCGATTTTCAAGGCCACCATATGAAGAGGGGAAAAAAACCAAACAAGTTTACAGTGAAAGTATCTTGTGACAGGGTCATAAACACAGCATGCAAATGGCAGGGACATACCCCAGGTGGCAGGGGCAAAACACAGTTCTGTGACACCAATATACAGGTGTTTTTTGACCCCTTAGACATGGTTACCTGTGCAACAGCAGAATGCCCACAGTAACACCACAAGGATTAGTGCAGTATATGCTGATAGAACAACCCCATGGATTCATTTGAAATGCACTTCCATTGCCATTTCAAGTAGAATCAATCAGGTTGGAAAAGCTGAAGCTGGTATTTCAAATCTAAGAGCTGAAACAGTGCCATAGCAGGGTAAACAGATTCCCCAGTTTCAAAGCCGAGCAAGGCAAGAAGGGATTTGCTCTCCAATCCCTACATGTAATCTGGACAGCAGCATAACATTTGCACTTCATTTGGGCCAAGTAGACTTCCTCAGAGGAGGCTTACTAGGGTTTCTTTAGAACAAACATTGCAGTTTCATTTACTTTTAGTGTCCTGGACAAACCAATTACTGCATTAAAAAAAAAAAAGTAGTACTCTACTGAAGTACTAACACATTTTGCATCCAAGATTGGAAACAAAGAACTAAATCTTGCAGTACACATTTAAAAGTAATTATTAAAATTTAGTAGGATTTTTGACCAAATTAATAATATTTGGCTTCCTGTGTTTTCTGAAGTTGTTTATTTTCCATTTTAAAGCAGATACAGTAATACCAGCAGGATCTAAATTAACAAAATTACAGATAGGAAAAAGAACAGTAGTCAGACTCAAGCTCCTTAGCGAGTAAGAGTTTTTGTTGTATTCATCACTAAACATGTAAAAAGTTTAATATCAAGATAGCAGCCTAGGAGAAAAGCAAGTATATTTGGAGTAGAACTTATGTTTTCCCTCCTTGATGTTAATCTCATTATAACAATACATTATTTACTGTCAATCTGGATTAAAGTATAATTGTAATCTTTAAACTGAAAAGGCCACCTAGTAGAGCTTCAGTGAAAAGGATTAGTTAATATAACACAAGCAACTTTAATTCTGAATGTTTACTTTAGTTAATGCAGCAACTCTTGCTTAATATAGTAACTACAGTGGTTTACAAGTTACACATCTATTCCACAAAAGACAGACTTAATTACTCAATTCTAACTGACTGCAACTGCAACATGCAAGAAATATTTTCATGACAAGTACAGAAAATACAGGTTGCTTAGTTCTTCCTGAAAAATCAATTATTAAGTTTACCTATTTGATTACACTCCTGTCTCCAGTCATGAGAGTGAGACTCTTGCTCCTGAAGTCCTCCTGGAAGGTTGTTTTTTTTCCCTTTTCAATATAAGATCACTTACTTCTCTCAACTCTGAGAACTGAGACAGTTTGCAGTAAATCTGCCTTTCTCTATCGTACTTTTAAGTTCCACTGTTTTCCCAACCTTCCCCTTTACTATTATTTAAATAATCCACCTTCTTTAGCTCTGCCATTTAAGCATATCAGCTAGAGCTCTCATGTTTCTCTGAAAACAACCCAAATTCTATAGCTTTGGAAAGAACCACATAATTTTATTCTCCCCACAGGCCAAACGGCATAGTAGAGAAATGTAACAGTTTACATAAGGAATAACTCATTTGGAGCTTTGACAGCAGTAGTCAACAAGAACCTCCTTGTGTTCCCCAATTTATTTCTGGAATGTTTGTTCTAGAGGACCCCTCCACTCATTAGTAAACTTACCTTTTTCATTTCTTCAACATAGGCTATCATGGCTTCTTCTTTGGACATGTCTCCCAATGCACTCCAAGCATCCCTAGGAAAGAAAGCCACATACATCTTCAGTATCTTCAAGGCCTACTGCATTTTTTCACCCTGGCCTTAAGTAGGTCAGTTACATAATGCCCCAGGTTTCTGTGATACAAGTAAAACGCAACAACAATTCACAACTATTTTCCTGTTTGAAGTCCAAATATATAATTCGCTAGGATAATCACACAGTGGTATATCAACAAAGAAGCAACAAGCTGAACAGGCCGGAGGCTGAAGAGTTCCCCACTGACCAGCTACGATCTTGTACCTGTTAAGTTGTTAACAAGCCCAAATAAGAGACACAAACATTTCCCCTTTAACAAGGATTGTGGGTTTTTTTTAAGACCCTCTACTGCAGAAAAAGAACAGGCACAGACACTTCAGCCAGCACCTGCAAACAGTTGTCAGCAAGTTAGAACTGGCTACAAGAAGAATCTGTCCTTTTAGAGTTTAGCAATTGGGGAAGGACAGATCAGCCTAGCAGGCAAGTAGTTTAATCATCAGCCCCAGTTATCACAGCAGCTACTTATGACCTAAAAACAAAAAAAATCTCCCCCCCTCCAACTAAGAAAACTCCAATCAAATGTATAAGTATTGCACAAGGAATCTGTCACAACACAGACTGGAATAAAACATTTCCTTACTCAGGTTTGCACATGATTTGACACTGTCCCTTCCCCTTGACAGAGTATTTGTCCCACCTAGAGCAAAACCCTAAGGTTGGTGGCTCAGATTCACCTACAACCAACCAGGTGAGTGGAAGCCTACTGCCCTAGTCCTCTGCAAGGACACCCCTTCCACCCTGACTTGGGGGAGACTGGGGAGGGAGGAAAAACAAACAAAAAGTCAAGGAATAATTTAACAGATCCCAAGAAGACAATAATACTTGTTCTTCAGGACAAATCATTATTAAAATAAGCAAAGCATTCATATGGATTTTCAAATAGATCTTAGTAATGTGGTGAATCACAAGTCTTCCTAACACAAGGAAAACACAGACAGTGGGAAGCTCTGTCACTGAGCAGACAAACCAGAAAGGCACGTAAACCAGATCTCTCCCCAAGAGCTGGAAGCTATATCAACGACTGTCAATAAGCACTTATTTACTTCAGGCTCACATCATCCATGAGAACTTGAGAAGGAAGAATTCCAGACACGTCCACATCACTAATTCTGCAGAGCACCTACAATTCCATTCTACAACACAGGATAAACACTGCAGAGGTACCATGATGGTACTTGCCCAAGAAAAACCTGCCCACCTGCAGAATCTGAAGGATTTCACCTGCAATTCTGAGAAGTTACAAATTATCTGAGCTAGAAAGCTGGAACAGAAGACAGAAAACAAATTCCAGCATCAAAGGTTGTGAATGTTCCTTTTTTTACAAGAGAAATAAATTCATTAAACTTTTTCTTCAAGTGCCACTCTTCTAAAGATCTTCACTCCAAACATACAAATCCAAAATAAAACAAAACAACAACTCATTAAAAGTTACCATTTATATCTACCAATTGGATCCCAAAATCCAGGTCGTGGAATGTTACAGGGTCCTTGAGTTGCTTGCTTATAAAAGCTATAGAACTTGAGCATCATTTCATTCGTTGGCTGGAATGAACCTATTGAAAGCATTTTAAAATACAATTAAATTGTAATCATTAACAAGTATTTTACAAGTTCGGTATTTCTGTGAAAAAAACAGCCTGTAGTTTGTTACAGCCTGATTCACAGCAGTACAATTTAAGTCAGCGGAGAACATCGTCACTTTATCTACCATGAACCAGCACCATTGACAACATTTACTTTACAAACAGCAAGTTTCAGATTGAGTTTAAGGGACTTCACTGTTTCAAAGGTCAGACTCCACAATTCCAATTAAAAAAAAAGTAACATAAAGGTCCTTTCCAATCCCCAACATTCTGTGAAAGCAAGAATCCTTTCACTCAGTTTAAACGGATAGTTTCAGTTCCCAGTAAACAAAATATCTTGCAAGTCACTATGCCCAAAACACAGCTTTCCACATTGATTTTGTTTACTTTGGGTATTTGACAGCACTTTCAATAACAGTTTCACTTTTTCTCTTCTATCTTGTGAAACACAATTCTGTAGAGGTAAGAAATGTAAATACAGAACTGTAACAGCTGGCAGGGAAGGTTCATAGCCAATCCATTAAATCAAACACTTTGATGTTCAGTTCTAGTCACTAGGAAAAGTTTACTGTGACCTTTATGTTAGCATCTCAACAAACTCAGTTTTACTACACTGGAATGAATTATATCTGTAATAACCAACATTTTTTTCTTACTCTTATCAAAATACAGGTCTGATATTTTTTTTTCTTCTGTTAAGTCTCTCAGCAGCGGGAACTCATGTCAACAGCTCTGAAGCCGCCAAAGCGCTTCCAGGATTTCGGGGAGGCCGAGGCCCTTCCCCGGCGCGCCCCGCAGCGCGGCCGGGGGTGCTGACCGGCCCCTCCTCCCGGCGCCTGAGGGAGGACCTTCTGTCGTGGCCCTGAAGCCCCCGAACCGCCGTTTCTCCAGGCGAGGAGGTGGCATCACTAAGACCGCGGTTTCCAAGCAGTTGTCCAGCTTTCGCCTGCTGCCGGGCACCCAGCCCGGGGCGGCCCTGCTGCCCCGGCCCGCTACGCCGCCGCCCATGCCTGGGGCCGCTCGCCCCGGAGGCAGTCGCAGGCAAGAACCCTCGTCACCCCTGGGCCTGCCCACCCCGCAGGTGCCGGCCAAGCAGCCAGGCCCCGGCCGATGCCTCTGGCCTTCCCCTCGCCGCGCCCCAGGCCGCACTCACCATTTTTGGGCAGGCTCTGGATCACCTTCACGGCCGCCTCGAACCTGGTGGCGTGCACGGAGCCGGTCTCCGCCATGTCCCCGTCCCGTCCCCGCACCGCCCGCCGCCTCCTGCTCGGCCACCGGGCCCCGTCAGGCGCGGCGGGTTCAACTCAGCCTCCCTCGTCGCGGCGCCTGCAGCCGACTGCACGGGAGAGGGGCTGAGACGCGCTGGGCCACCCGCAGCCACCCCCGGCGGCAGCAGGGCGGGGTGCCCGGCCCCCGGGGTGCCCAGCCCCTGCCGCGCCCGGCGGCGGCCGCCGCCGCCGCCGCCTCGATCCCCCAGCCCTCCAGCACAGCCCGCCCAGCACCTCGGACCGGCCTCACGCCACAGTCCAAGCGTGGCCCGCAATATCCCCCGCCCAGCCGGCAGCCCACCTCTGCTCCAGCTTCAGGCGCCCATGTTGTCTCTCACAGCGGCGCCCGTCCCGCCCCTCACCCCGCCCTGGGGCCGCCAGGAGCACGCCGGGAAACGGAGTCCGCCCGCCGCGCCCCTCGGCCGCCTTGCCAGGCCCTCACAGGTGTCAGCGCTCAGCGCCTTCTCCTCCTCCTCCCCCTGCTGCGAGGGGTAGGAAATAGCGGCCATGCGACAGCGCCGTTCGCCACAAGCGTGTCTGAGCTGAGGGCGAGGAGGAACCGCTGGGCCGGCCTGTCCCTTCAGATCTCCCAGCGCTGCTCTGGGTGGCCAGTTCAGTCCTTGCTTGGGCCTGAGAAGCTGCTGAAGTGCAGATCCCGGGGAGTTTGTCCCGTGTACTGAGGAAATGGTTCTCTCCTTTTTTCTTTCTGCCTCCTCGTTTTTTATTTCTCTCTGCTTTCCTCGTCTCTTTATATTTCTCTTCCCTGCTTGTTTTGCTACAATTGCAGGATAATGAAGATTTCAGAACATGCCAAATTCTGCCTGTTTTATGGACCTTGGTTATCCCTCAAGAGATCCCTAGCACTGCAGCAATCTGCTTTGCTGTTCCTCCCTTCCTCACAGCCGTCCTCCTGCCCACACCTAGTTCCACGTAATTCACCTAAATTACCACTGTAGTCACACATTTTTATAACAGCTTTAATGACTTCTATTTGCATTAAAACTCTAGGCATAACATTTTAAAAGCCTGGCACCCGGGGAGTGACTATTTCCATGGAGTTTGGAGACGAGGTGAATACCAGTACAGAATCACCAGCCTGCGTGGTAGCTAAATAAATGAATGGCCTTATTCAAAAGCACTGTGTGTCCAGCGCTCTACGAAGTCAAACAAAAGTATGCTAAACCAACTGCTTTTGTAGCAAGTGGAATAATTTACCCAGTGAGCAACAGGATGAATTAATAGCCCCTTTGAATAGAATTGAGTACAAACTCTTGGCATTCAATTCAGCTCGTTTATCTAGTACACAATATATGTTTTAGATTCCTCTGAAGGCAGTTGTCTGCTCAGAGTATATGCCCTCTGGCGGGAAAGAAAAGCTCCAGAGAGAGGAAATTAGAGGAGATCAGCCCCTGCTTTGCTGAGCTGGTACATTCCACAAGCTCAGCAACCAGCGGAGCAGGGAGAGCTTTGCCGGAGAGAAGCTGACAATTCCAGAGGTGTTCAAACATGATTCCCTGCACCAGGCAAATGATGAACCTGTGTTGTGAACACCACTGCTCCACTCATGTGAACGCTACACATTAATTTCTCTGAATTTTTCATTCTGAGTGCTAGATTTCTAAATCTCATGTGATTTACGTACTAAGATCTATCATTTTTTTTTTTTTTAATCCATGAAGGTAGAAATGACACGCTCAGATCAAAGGGAAGTGTTTGTTTGAAGATAAGTGGGTCTCTGTATAAATATGGATTCTTGGAGGATGCAAGGAGTTAATTGCAAAAAAAGTAATAAAAACATTAAGGACCTCTTGTGAGGCCAGCTGATGTGTAAATTCTATTTACCTGAGAAAATCGATAATGACATATGCCATTTTAATTGATTTAAGAGAAATGCAGTCTGCATTTTTATAATGAATGTTGCCAGACTTTCACTGGAAGTAGGCTTTAAAAGAGATGTAAATGACAACCTATTTAATGGCTGTGTGCAGAAACAGAAGCTTCCCTCTTTGCACTGAAGATGTGTGAGAGTGTGAGATCTGCAGATCCAGAATGAGGTGCTTGAAGTAACCCAAAATAGGCAGTACCATCATGCCCTGAGACAAGGATGAAATAGGAAATGAGAGCCAAATTTTGAGCACTGGTGAGCGTGTGTGAACTTTGCACAAATGACTATTTAATTTAAATGCTCATACATAATACTAATTAGCATTGCTATTAGCTGTCCCTGTGCATATGTTTTGCATTCTCATTGCAGTGACTTCCATTAGGATTAACAATAACCAAATGTGGAGTTCAGGTAATAAAGCAGATGCTCTCATCTGTTGCGAACATACAGGAATGGATCTGCAGCTTCATCTCAAGCTGAGGATCTGGACTCCATTCTTTAGGGCACAAATTTAAATGATGTTTCTCTGTCGTCTGCTGACTACCTATTGGGAATGACCACACACTTGTAAAATCTAATTATAAACTCTGTTTTGAACTGGGTTGTGTTTCTATTGCTCTGCAAGAGCAGCCTCCATAGAAATCATAAGTATGAAAAGTTCTTTTTCTTTTCTTTTGATCCAATGTGTGAGAAGCTGAACATTGGGAACTGTGATAGAAAGACTGGCCAGTGATGCCCCTCAGCTGAGGTGTGAGAGAGAAGAGGCCATGGTACTTTGCTACCAGTGTGATTTGGCAGGTAGCACAATGCGTGACACTTCACATATCTCAGTGCTTTGCTGTTCTCACACTTCTCTTCACTTGGTATTTCACAAACTACTTATGGAGAACCTGTGAATTGCTAATATGAGGCATTCCTGGCAATGTTGACACTTAAAAATCTTGCATGGAAGCATGCTGTTGTGGTCCCTGAAGGAGTACACTTAGTGCATGTTTGGAGAAAAGGCAGATAAGCATGATGCTGAGTATAACCTTGGACCTGTCCTTCAAAGATGGATTAGGGACAGTTACCAAGTCCAGTGGTGTTATGGCACAGGACAGTCTATGAAAGTCTGATGTACCAAGCTGCCTTACAGTCCTCATTTTGAGCTCTGTTTAAGCTGCCACTGTCCCTTCAGGTTTTTCTCATTGTGTCCCAGGTCTGCGTTTAAGCTGCCACTGTCCCTTCAGGTTGTTCTCATTTGTGTCCCAGGTCTGCCTTAGTTTTCTAGCAGTTATGTCCAGTGCCAAGCTACGCCCCAGTCCGGCTTGAAGAGCACCTTCATTTTACTTGAGGGACACAGGAGTCAGTTAAATTATGCAAGTGAAAAGCAGAAACTGGAGCCAATTATGCCTATTGCTCCCTCAAGGGTGTGAATCATAGGACTGTATTTTACAGAAGTATTTTTAAATGGTTCTTAAGAAAGTAGACCATAGTCTCATATGCATTATGAGCAAGTTCTGTAAGCTACCAGATCCTAGAGCATGTAATTTTAGCAAAGCTTACTTTTTGAAGTATATAATCCAGCAGGGAGGGAGAATGAATTATTTAAAACCAAATAGTCATAATTATGAAGAACTAAATTAGCATTACAATTTCTAAGTCAAATCTACATGCTGATGAAGAATGGGAAGTTGTTGTCTAAGAAGGGTAGAGCTTTTCATAAGGAGTAGTTTTCTACATTGTTTACAGAAGAAATGCTAAAGTATCAAGTGACATTTACTTATAGGATTTTTTAATGAAATTATGAAGGATGTTTGTGTCAAAATCAACAGCTCTGGAGAAAGAGAACTATTTGTCTACCATGAATACAGCAAAACCAGCAGCTGAAATTTATCCACCTATGTAGGCCAATCCCTGTTCTTCAGGAAAAGCCCTTTGGGCAAAGGACCAGTTTGACAAAAGCAAGAATGCTTTTGGGGGTGGAAGTTTCCTTGTGAGGTTCAGATACACCCCTTAATAACTCAACTAGAAATACCAATTCATTTCACAGTTGGGGATTAAGTAATGGAATTATTTTTAACCACTATTAACAGCAGCTGCTTTGCCTAAGGATCAGGCTCTATGTTATCAAAGGCATTAAAGGTAATATATCCCATTTCAAATCTATCTTGAGCTGTTCAGGTATCTCAGGTCTTTCAGTAATCAATATTTTGAGCTGCATTTTTGTCTCCCCCCATGTCTCCCCACTTCTCACATATTCCAAAAAAGAAGATGCAGTAACAAAAGTATAAGTTGAGATCCATTTCATACAATGCTTTTTGAAGAACAAAATATGACCACACTTTCAAAGACATTTAGCAGCATTTGACTTTGCGTTGAACTATATAGTACTTATGAAGTCAAAACCTCTTACAGGTTTATATTAATATCTTTGCAGGTCTAAAGTGTAATGCAGTGCCATATTGTGTCTTAAGCCTCTCTTTTTTTCTCCAAGCTTACTACTCATTTATTTTACGAAATTTTTAATAAAGTTGTGTTTTTCTTATTGCCTCAAGGTATTATTCTTGTAGAGCCAGCAGATAGTTATAACAGAATTGTCCAGATTTAGCATATTCTAGAAAGAACATTTTAAAAATCCTGTTCCCTTACACAGCCATGAAATGAGCTTTGAAAAGTATGTAGTTTCATCTTGCAGCAATGACAAACTGTGTCATATTATAAACAAGAGCAGCAGACAGCTCATAACAAATACTTGTTCTTTTCCCTTCAGTAAAAAAATACAGTATCTGGAGGTCAAATTGTGCTGTCATTTACAGTGATCTAAATTTGGATTTACTTAGCTGATTTGGGGATATTTATGGTGTTACACATTTTCATAATGCAAATGAGCAGAATTTGACTCTGAAAAATCTAACTGTCTGGTATATTATTTCTGTTTTGACATTTGTGCTTCTTATCTTTACAGCTACTGCTGCTAAAGTTTTAGAAGCCTATCCTTGTGTAATTTGCCTCTTGGGAATAGCAAACAAAATACTGTGACTGTATCATATTAATGTGCTTATGCAATGGTGTATTTATAGCCAGACAGCTCTTGTGATTTTTCTTTTTCATATCTGTAAGGGAAAAAAACAAAACACTCTTAGTTTATGTGTGTTCTTTTAAAATTCTAGCAAAGGAAGGTTATCATTCTTTCTAGCAAATCTGAAAAATGACTTAGAATGATAGAATCATTGTGGTTGGAAGAGACCCTCAGGATCGAGTTAGGACCTAACCTAACTCTAGCACTAAGCCATGTCCCTAAGAACCTTAAACTTTGTAGAAATGTTTTCATGACACGCGTTTGCCAGTGTGCAAAACCTGGAATATAACTGGGAAAGATAACTGAACTCAGGTGTTTTCAGGCCCACATCTGTTGTTTGAGATATTTATTCTGGTAGAAAATATACCACTGTGGTTTTAGTAAATGGGTTTCAACAATATAATCTAACAGATTAAGGGTGAATTGCTGGAGTCCATCCTCCAACAAACAAGCTGTCAAGATTTAAGACTGAGTTTAATTTGGTTTCTCAGCACAGGACCACCACTTTGTCACTATTCCTGTTGTCACCCATCTCTGTTGCTGTAGGGCCCCTAGTGAAAAATCAGACTTCCTTAGAAGTCAGTGCCAGCTGGACACTTTTTCCAGCTATAAATCATGGCTTTCTCACTCTCATATGCAGGTCGGGTCTGGTACTGGACATTATCCAAGGAAGTTTATCTGGGAAGCTTTATTGGGAAAGAAATCTGACATTCAGGAACTGTTTCAGTTTATAGCGTTAGATCATTTCTGCTCAGCCGACATGAAGGAGCCATCTTTGCTTCAGAGTTTTGGGGTGATAAGGCCTGTCTGCTTCACTGAGGTGAGGGAGACAGGTGAACTACAGCAACGTACAGCATCTCAAGACTGAAGCCTTCTTGGTTTTCCCATTTAAAACAGAAAATTAATTCTTAGCCAGGGAATTCTTAAGCAGAAAATTATTGGATGAATAAATGGGATGAATTAAAATTTAGGAAATGAAGTGTTAGAAGTGGTTGGTTTTTTTTTACTTTCCTTTGCACTAAACTGTTCTGGTTACTATAACCTATGTTCTGCATGAGAAGTTTAATATCAAAGCTTCTGCAAATGCTGGAAAGGTTAAAGAGGAAAGACAGCTGTCAGTTCTTGTTCTGCAAAAAGTAGGAAAAAAAAATCAAAGAACCTGCTGAATAGTTTTCTAAGTAAATTACCACTCATTTCTAAGAAAAAACCCAAGAAACAGAGACAATTGAGCTGTATGAAATAAAAATTATTAGTGAATCCACAGAAGTATTTGAATCCAGCTAAACAGAGGGGTTAAAGGTCAAGTCACTCTGCCACAGATAAAGATAGAAATGCAGCCCTAAATTAAATGGGAAGCTGGGCAGCCATGTCACTGTGACAATAGTGATGTTGGAGTCTGTTTGTCCCCCTGAGTGATCTAATAGAGGGCAGAGGGCAGTTTTGGGAGGCATTATAGGTAGATCACTTGAAAACATCCTGAAAACAAAAGTTAATATTACAAATTTGCCATTTAAAAAAGACATCGCCCCCCCGCCCAAAAAAAAAAAAAAAAAACAAAAAAACAAAACAAAAAAAAAACCAAAATGTGCCCTATTTCTTCTATTTGTTTGCCTAGCTTTTATTATCAGTTTTTAATCTTTCCGTAGCTTTGTTTGCTGGATTAGAGAGGTCACTATTATCCTCCTGAAGGGTTCTCCAATAATCCTATGAATCCTTATAAATAGAAGTCAAGCAACCTCTTGATTTCTTTTATTTCAAATTGAATTAACTGATGCTTCCACTCCAGTCAATTCATTCTTATGTCTTTCCAATATTTTAACGTCTTTCTTGAATCATAGATACTGCTGCCAGGTACAACGCTGCAGTAATACTTGTATTCATGTCAGAGGCAATGAAACACTGAGGTACCGCCGCCTCCAAACTCAACATTCTCATTTGTATGCCCAGAATTCATTGGGTCTTTAGATGCAGAGGTGGACGAAGGGCTCAAAGCAGAGAATCCTCTTACCGTGCTGTAGCTGAGGACCCATGTTATAGGTGTGTACTCTTAAAGCTTTTGTTCAGAATGATGGAACAGTATTTTGTTGTATTCAGTTATGCTGGTTTTGCAATGAGTTTATCAGAGTACTCTATCATGTCAGTCAGTTCTTTTAATTATTTGTCACTCTCCTAATCACTGTGGTCTCTTCAAATTTTATCAGCAGTGATTTTAGTGATTTTATTGGTTTTTTGTAGGTTGTTCAAAATAAGTAAATCAAGAAGGAGTCAAGGTCAGTATACCCTTTATGACCACATTTGAAATCTATTAGCCATTTCTTTATTTAATATGCACCATAATGATTTTCTATTAAAATAATTTATTTTTGATGCCATTTCTAGATCAAAATTTTATGCAGTCAGATATTTAACAGAAGTATAAATACATTTCTACAACAGAATTACATCTATAAAACTTGTATTCTCACAGAAAAGGACATCGAGTTACCCTGAATATACATATACTTCTCTATGCATTTCTATTGGTAGCATTAATTAAATTATCTTTCTTTAATTCTTTTACTTTAATTCTGTCTTATACTTGGGATCAATATTAAGCTGATAGGACTACAATACCTAGATATATTTTTTTTCTATATTGGCACAACCTTTGCTTTCTTTCAGTGCTCTGGAGCTTCTCCAAAGTTTGAAAACTGACTAAGAGTGAATATTAACAGTCCATAGTGCTCTTTGGTGGCTCATTAGATGTGATTAATCTGTACACACTGATTTAAAAAATCTAAATTTAGAACTGGCAGATAACTAGATCTCCCTTGGTTTTCCTTTTAATGTAAATTAAAAAATGGGTTTAAAACACTGTGATTAAAGATCTCTTTTTGTAGCTCTGTTCACTCTCCTGGTATTTTACTGTTTCACTGTCTGTTTGAAATCCTGCAGATGGAAAGGCCTCTGAATTTCTAAGATTTTTTTTTAAAGGGAGCTACACATTTCTTTGCAGATTACCTTTGACTTGTATGAACCCTTGGGATAAATGTCTGGCAGCTACCTTAGCAAATCATGCATTATAAGCAGCTCAGTCCTGTTTCTAACCTTTACTGAAGGGAGTTGTTGTTCATTTTTCACTTTAAAACTTTTGGAGTGCTTTCTAATTCTTTTGTATGGTAGTTCTAAAAATCCCCTGAAATTCTTAAAAAGTAAAGCTTTTCATTATTAGGGTTGTCTGTCCCAAAGTCTAAATTTCTGTGTCATGATAAATGCACTGTGGGCACTATTTACTAACTACCCTTTTCAAAAAAGTTTTAAAAATATTTAAATATTTGGATAAAGTACATGAATGTATTTCTGGTTTGTAATACGGGAAGCAATACAATGAGCAACCTTATACACATATATTTGTACATACATAATATATTAAGTAGTGAAGTTATATGTGAAATTGATTAATACATTATGAACTGTTGGCCAAAGCAATATATTCATTTTAAACAGAAGAAGAGACTGGAGAGCCCATTCCTGCCTGGATTAGGTGGGTTGTGCTGTGGCTCCCATGGCAGTGGGTGCTCTCCTGGCTGCACAAGCTTCTGTCCCGGCTCCCACCACAGCTCCCCCATTCTTCTGCGTAAACAAATCCAAAACTGCACAGGGGCAGAGGAAGGAATGAGAGCCATTCACAAAACAGAGACTAAACCACTGTAACCACAGCCCCATTATGTGTCCTTTGAAGATAAAATACCAGATGCGCTGACTAAGTCTGCGATTACGCACATGTTAAAGCTCACTGTCCTGAGCATCCCACTGGTTTCACAACAGTACAATTAAGTCCTGTGTACATTTACAAGGTGGAGCCCTTGGCTGTCAGGAGTTCTGGCATTGTATTTTTCTTCTGCCACCTGCCATTACCCTTACTTCTTGACTCAGATTTGCAGTCCCAGTAAGACTCAGATGGACATTTTCTAAATCACCATAAAGAGTTTAATGTTTGCTGGATGCTATCATCTGCAACACCAAAACACCTCTGTGGCATAATTGGTATAGGGAAACAAAGATAACAGTTCCCTCAACCGATTCTCATACAACTTGTGCTCCAGGCCTCTCACCAGCTTCATTGCCCTTCTCTGAACTCACTCCAGCACTTCAATGTCTTTCTTGTAGTGAGGGGCCCAAAACTGAACACAGGATTAGAGGTGTGGCCTCACCAGTGAGGGGACAATCACTTCCTTAGTACTGCTGGACACACTCTTCTTCATACAAGCAACGATGCTGTTGGCCTTTTTGGCCACCTGGGCACACTGCTGGCTCATATTCATCTGGCTGTCAATCATCACCTGCAGATCCCTCTCTACCAGGCAGCTTTCCAGCCACTCTTCCCCGAGCCTGTAGCGCGGCCTGGAGCTGTTGTGACCCAGGTGCTGGACCCGGCACTTGGCCTCGTTGAACCTCATACAAGTTGCCTCAGCCCATCAGTCCAGCCAGTCCAGATCCCTCTGTAGAGCCTTCCTACCCTCCAGTAGATCAACACTCACACTCAACTTGGTGTCATCTGCAAACTTACTGAGGGTGCACTCAATCCCCTTGTCCAGATAATTGATAAAGACATTAAACAGAACTGGCCCCTTGCATTATGGGGGCTTCATTCTGCTCCCTGTCTCTGTCTTCCAGCTCAGGGTGCTGGGTACTCAGATAATAGCTGGTCTTACTATTAAAGACTAAAGCAAAGAAGGCGTTAAATACCTCAGCCTTTGCCTCATCCTTTGTCACTATGTTTCTCCCCACATCCACTAAAGAATGGAAATTCTTCTTAGCCCTCCTTTTGTTGCTAGTGTTTTTATAGAAACACTTTTTATTGTTTTCTGTGGCAGTAGCCATATCAAGTTCCAGTTGGACTTTGGCTCTTCTAATTTTCTTGCTGTGTAACCTCATTACATCCTTGTAGTCCTCCTGACTTGCCTGACACTTCTTCCAAAGGTCATAATTATACTCTGCTTTTTTTCCTGAGTTCCAGTCAAAGCTCTTTGTTCAGCCAGACCAGTCTTCTCTCCCACCAGCTTGTCTTTCAGCACATGGGGACAGCCTACTCCTGCGACTTCAACATTTCCTTCTTGAAGAATGTCCAGCCTTTGCCCTGCAGAGCTGCCTTTGCAGGAACTCCATCAACCAGGCCTCTAAACAGGCCAAAGTCTACCTTATAGAAGTCAAAGGTGGCAGTTTTGCTGACCCCCTCCTTATTTCACCAAGAACTGAAAACTCAATCATTTCGTGATCACTATGCCCAAGATGGCCTCCAACCATCACGTCACCCACAAGTCCTTCTCTGTTCGCAGAAACCATCCTTACTTTCTCACATCAGAAACTCCTTTGCATGTGCCTGAAATTATTAGTATGTGCTTCCTGGTGAGGCCCACCATATTCAGAGCAGTTCGTTAACACACTGAAGCTCTTTAAAGTGCATACCAAATGTGCACAAAATGTCTTCATTTATCAGACTACCTCACAGATCAAGCACTACTGAAAAGAGCAGAAAGGTGCTAGAACAAGGGTGTCAGCTCACCCTGTTAGTGAAACTCAATTCCCCCTTCAAGTCAAAGGCTGGGAATTAAAACCAAAGTAGACACAAATGACTAATTTTCAAGTTTTACACCCTTTTAATTGATAGTGTTAAATTCCATTTTAATAAAGTAAATGCAGTTTCAAACCTCTTTCCATGAACACAGGCTGCATTCACACATTACCTGCCAGCTACCTGGGAGGTGGATGAAGACGTGACCACCTCCTGCATATCCACAGTTGCTGATTGCTGCCTTCCCATCTGCCCTCATAAATGCTTCTCTACCTGTTTCAGCCAGAATAAACCAGGCTCAATTAAAGAGTTTAAACTTTCTTACAAATCCTTGCTACAGATTTGTCTTGGTGAGGCTGTGTGAGGATGGCCAAGCCTTGGTTACAAAACTGTGTCAGCACAAGCCTTTTGCGTGGATGCAGATGTTTCAACAAACCTCTATGGTCACAGCACAGTTGTTGTTGTCACCAGGGTTAGTTACACCATCCCATAGTAGAGAACCAGGCTCCCACAGCTAAGCTGAAGCACTTGAGCAATACAGTACCAGGTATTTCTGTCCTGCTGGAGCACTTTTTTTTTTTTTATTGGTGCAGGCACATTCATTCACACCCATACAGAAGTGAGGTGTGTCCTAAACATCTGGATTAGGTAGGTAGATAGGATCAATTTTTTAATCCTGCTGTGACATAATTTGATTCATCTGATGTTGCCCTCCCTGAATAATAAACATGGCGGTATGTTTTATGGTAAACAAATTCCTGTCCTTTCCTTTCTACATGTGTGATGTTGAGAAATGGTTGAGCAAAACCAAATAACTTTAATTGGCAGGAGAAGATGTGCTAAACTATCCTGGATTAATTATTGAGTAATATAAACAAATATCAAAACAGATTTCTAAATGTTAGGAATAGAAATAAGGAAGAAATACTATTCATACCAATCCTCCAGCTAAAATCAGAGACTTATATATTGCCTTTGTGTCCTTAATTTAGCTTTCAGATCACTGATATATATGAAAACAAACTCTCTTGTGACTAAATCTCTTCCTACTAACCAACACAGAAAGTTAAGAAATACAAGTCATATCAAATAGTTTGCAGTTTTAGCAATTATAATGTAAAGCAACTAGTGTATCACTTTAATAAATAAATACAACGCCAACTGAGGGCAAAACGTGTTACTTGATTATTTTGAAGTTTTCCTACACGAATTCGGAATATAAATGATGAGAGGTCTGCTTTGGATGGGGCAAACACACAAAACCAGCTGACCATTGTGAGATTTCTGACACACATTAATGCCTTAATTTAAATAGATATAATTGTTTTGGTATTACCCTGCATAGGAAACCCCTCATTTCACAATGAATAAGCCTTTTTACTTATTTTATCTTTTGCAGCTTGTAAGTACTTTTGAGACAAAATACTTCTTTTTATTTGATTAAAAACGTTCACACAAAAATGGTTATGTATTGGACAGCATAATTTATACAATCTATTTTGTGAATAAGCCCTAGCGATGGATTAACCATGAATTGTTAGATTGCTGCTGTGACCCTTATTCCTGGGCACTTATAAATAAATATATTCCCCTGTGGCTTCACTAAACCTTTGTAAAGTACATTTGTATGCAAATCTGTGAAAAGTCAAATGGCAATGTCACCATTAGCACTGTCCAAGTTGTGCAGGACTATAGCAGGTCGTGGAACAGTCTGACAGCTGATGTATTGGAAGCTCCGGGCTGTTTTCAGTGGGCATATTTAGAGAGCAAAAAAGGTGGACTGTGAAATACAGAGGACAACTTTTCCACATTCAAGATGACCTGCTAGGCTTTCCTATTAATATCTTCTACTGATATATTCAATATTCTCATAGTTATTTGCTAACTCTTGCTATTATTTGTTAAGGGGTAAAATAAGTGATGCTCTGATCCAGACAATGCAGCTGTCTGCCATGTGCCAAGGGAATGGTTGGTAGCTACCAGTCCAACACGGTGTGTGATGGCCAGTGGTGACCACACTGGCAGGTAGGAGGGATGTGACTGACTTGCTGCTACTTCAGCCAACACCTCCTGGCTTTCAACTGAACTGCAGCAACAGAATAACTTGAGCTATAGGCTTGTGTTACAGGTTGATGTAGCTTATATCCACCACAGACCTGTAATGGAAAATCACTTCACAGCAATTTTATTGTTCTAATAGACTACTATAGCATGAGGCTATTGTAAATAATACTAAGAGTGAACTGAAATGAGACTTTTTCAGATATGAAGACATAATGTTTTTGAATGAGGTACCATATGTCAGATTTGCTGCTCTTCCTAATGCAGAACAAGAAAGCATTTCAATACTGAGTTCTTTTATCTGGAATGAGATAAGGAACTTTTTAGGCCACACAATAAAAAGAATTTAAAATTACATACATTAGCCATTTGAGCAAAGATATTCCACCCAATTCTTTTTGACAAAACATTTTTTCTTCCAGTGAAAACCAAAGGAATTTTCAAAAGAGAGTTTGTTTCAACAAATTTCTAGGATAAAAAAGGCCTGTCCCCTTTATTAGCCTGTGTGATGATGCCCAGCCAAGTATCACGTTGTCTATGAGACCATAGGATGGTAGCACTTACCAGATAATTAACTGGCCAATATATTGTTTCAGCCTGCTAAGAGTTCACTGTGTGGTCAACATCAGTACCAACACCAGGATTTAGCTTTTCAGATCTACAGCAAATGACCTTTACATAACAGGAGTAACTGGCAATGATTGTAGACTGTAGTCCACAGTTTTCTGTGAATTTTGTAGCTATTGTGAGAAAATGAGAGAAAATAAGTTCCTGACACCAAGTCTATGTCCCGTGTGGGAAGTGTCTCTAGTTTTTCAGTGCTCTCCTCAGCCTGCCTGTTCTCAGCCATGATCCTGTTACAGCACATACCTAAGCAATCAGCATCTCATCATAGTTCTTCTTGACCTACTCTTCTTCTCCTCCTCTTTCACACCTGTACGTGCCCCTTCTTTCTGGCTCCTGCAAATCCCTCCACTATCTCTTGTCCCAGAATTCATCCAGCTGTCATATTCCAGGTGCCAGAGGACACAAACCCACTGTACCATTACTCATCACAATATGAATAAATGCAGAGAAAATCCCTTGGCCTGTGCAACGCACAGCGAAACATCATCAGCATAGCCCAATTCCTCAGTGGATGTATCTTAACTTGTAAAAACTCTACTGAGAGTATATAAATATATTGCTTTTAGAAATTTAGGAATTAACCAAAGATTGTCAGGTTTTCTCAGGAAGAGCAGGAGGTATGTCCCTGAGTATGGTCTTTTGCCAAACTTGAAAACCCTCATTCAAAATATAGAGCAGCCGGGCCTTTAACTTCTCTACTGAAATATTTGTAATGGATTCAATAGAAAGCATTTCTCCTTGTTTCCTTCTCACAAATTCCCTGAAGGGTGAAAAAAAAAAAAAAAAAGAAGTCTGAAATAGAAATATATACTACTAGGGCTAAATTAAGACTGAAAAGTATAAGCAACTGAAAGCAAAGCATTACGAGGGGAACCTTAACTACAAAGTTCACATACAGTACAGTGAGGTGTCTGTACCACATCGTCCATGTAAAATAGCATCTTGATTTCTTTTGCAGTCAGAACAGTATTAATTTTTTGTTTTCCTCAGTGTATCAGCAAAGATGTCTAGTTATGAGATATCTTCCAGTTGATGTAAAAACCTAGGTAAGTGCCACCTGATACAATGAAGAAATTTTGAGAAGTACAAACATGTCAGATACAGACTGAAGGATTAGACATTTAAAGAGAAGCAATGGCAAGCATAATTAGCCCACTTCACACTCATTTTTAAAAATGTTAGAAACAGTTTTAATACTAAGTACGTATTTATTATAAGACAGTGTTTAAAAGTCTCCAATCCTTTAGGAAACACACTGGCCGGAAAAATACTGTGATATTATGATGATTATGACCAAATAAATTGAAACATTCACAGCTAATGTTGACATCAAATAGCTGAGCATAGCAGGAAGCTGCCACTGGTAATTTACATATTCACTTCTAATTGTGCCTGTGCATCATAAAGATAGTTCATATTTGCATTTGCTGCCCTCTAAACCAAGTCATTTTCCAGTGGCATATATTCACTTTCACTGCAGGTAACTTTCATTAGTTGCAATTAAAGGACAATTTTTACTGCATTATGCTACAGGAAACAGTAAGTGGTTGCTGAGATTGATTAATATCTAAACTAAGTTTGAGACATGTAATCAATCTCATAGGCACAAGAGATTGTTCCTGTGAAGTAATGAAAAGTAACTGGAAAGAAAAGCCCTATTTATTCTGAATAGCCAATGCTTACCCTTTAAATTCCGTTGGATTGCACTAAATGGCCTGATTTATTTTTAAATGTTCCCAACAGAGAATAGCCTCAGTCTATGTGTAATGACTTTTTACCCTCATTATCTGCACAGTCCGTGTTTGGGCTCTGACTGGGACAATACCAAGGAGGATGTCAATGTTATCTTAGTGTGGAAATGATTTTCCAGGAGACAACTGCAGCTGAGGGTTGCTGTGCATCCAATCCCACTTCTTTTGCCTTCCACGCCTATTGAAGAGACTCTTTTTCACATTCTGCTGAACCCCATAGACTCAATATTGCTTCCAGTTAAAGCTTTGCTATTTTGCTGGGAGCTGGAACAGACCCAATAGCTGTAATGTGTTTTTACTTGCTAAAAAAAAAAAAAAAAAGAAAAGCTATTATGCTGTGCCTTATTTTGCCATGCAAATATTGTGCTGAGAAATTGCTATCAAATATTTATTTTTATTGGGAAAATAGCACTCTTTCTGTAGTAGCATGATGTTATCATTTAATTATTTTTTCTTTTCTGCTTTATGATTGAAAGCTACAATTCAATGAAGTATATATTTAAATGCAAAAGAGGCATACCAATTAATCAGTACAGAATATGAATGCTTTTTATCTGCCTCAAAAAAGTGGGGCTTAGAAAAACACTAATCTTTTAAATATAAAGTATATAAAATTAACTCCTATCCATGCTCACATTTCCTCAAATACAATAAAAAATTGCAATTGTGCAATTAAATTATTGTCACAATAATATATTCTTTTAAGGCTTTGCATTATGCTAAGACCATTTTGATGAGTCTTTGATTTCTTTTTATTTAGCATAAAAATGGACATAGATAAATAATTTCAGTTGATAAAAAAATCAAAAATCCATAGAGACAGATCAAATGCTAGCTCTGAAACACTGAGAACTGAAACATAGATGTTTACTGCTTCCCAGATTTTATGCATATACAGAAACTTAGTACTGAAGATAGGAAATAAATTAGGCTAGAGATTGCAGTTAGGTATAGTCATGAGCACGGACTAATCAATTTTGAGGTGCACATAAATTAGATGATAGTATTATTATAGTCAACTCTCCATTATCTGGGATCATCAGAGACAGGGAACTGGTGAAGAACAGAAAAACTTGGATATTAGAGATGCTCCAGGGAACACCAAACAGAGACATTTCAGTACTGTATATAGTAAATAGAGTACAAAAGACCTTATTAACTCTAGGTTCAGCACTAGCCAGTGGTTTCAAGACATCGTTTACAGTGTTGCATGTGTTTGCAAAAGCCACCCTAGGCTCTACATCTCAAGGCAGCAGTTATATTCCTGATGACTCTACAAATAATGTCTGAGTCAATAAGCCCCTCTAAGCCTGGGATGGCTCTACAGGTATGTGAGTTCACTCTGGAACATTTTTGTTCATGTTATTCTCATAGCTTTTATCAAGCTGTGCAAAACAGAACAGAAATGGTGCTAATGGTGTTTTCAGACTTCAGAACATTTCTCAAGACCTTCAACAGTGTTTTTTCCTGCTAGGGACACTCACTCCAAAGTGCTAAGTGAGAAGGACACTGGGCCTTTCAGTGCCTCCTTTCAAGTCAGGACACAGGAAACTTGCCTTTGGATCTGCTATATTATCTTTCGCTGCTAATTATCCGAATATTACTTTATTCTGGGTAAGATGTCTCTCTTTCTGCTTTTGACCAGAAGCTCTATGCAGGGTGAGAAACATTTCCCAGGGTAAGTTTTATTTCATACATACATATCAAAGAAAGCCTTCTATTTTAAATGATTGGCATCCTCCAACAAACAGCTATTTCATCAGGAAATTCCAACCTGCCCTCTAATGAGTGGGCCAAGCCTGCATGAGTCTATTCAGAAAGCTGACTTTCACTCAGTGCCTACCCCTTGCAATGGGATTGATTCTTTTCATATTTAAACTAGCCCCTCAAAGCCATTAAATAAAAGAAGGCAAAAAAACCATTTGCTAATAAAAAGGAAACTACCGGAAATCCACCTCCTGCTTTAAGTGGTTGCTTTAAAGCCAGATATACCTCAAACATTTTTATAACAAAATAGTTTAGCCTCATTTATTACTGGTGTGAGGAGGCCATCTTGTCATTTGTCACACAATACCCAAGTTACCTGGTTTAGGTCTAAGAAGAAAGAAAGGGGCTTTCTTGAGGCTTTGCACATGTATGGCTGCATCACCAGGGTCTGGATCCTCCACTTTTCCCTCTATTTTGTTCGTGTTCTTTTCTGCTCTTAGGGCAATGGATGCCTCCTCTGCCTTGCCAGTATTTTGAGGGATTAAGAAGATAAGCCTACCATGTGATGGGCAGTTGGAAGTGATGGCAGCAGAAGGGACCTAGATTAGGAGCTGGGAACAGAAGATATGGGAGGAATTCTTTCCTGCAGTGAAAATGGAAAGGCAAAATCAAGAGGCAACCTGGTGGCTGGAGGCTAAGCTGAAAAAGATGAAATTACAGAATCACAGAAAGTTAGGGATTGGAAGGGACCTCAAAAGATCATCTAGCCCAATCCCCCTGGCCAGTGCAGGAACACCTAGATATATGAAATAATGAAGACCAAAATGAAAGAGGGTAAAGGAACAGGGGGGATCCGGCAGAACATGGGAGGGGAACAACCAAGATGACAGACTAAGAAGAGTAGCAGGGTTGAGAGAAAAAGGACTGTTGACACCAGAGCACTGATAAGCATGCAGGAGGGATGAAGGGGAGAGAGTTTTATGAAAAATCAGGTTGAGACAGAAGGCAAATCCTGCAAGTGGAAATACATTGGAGGAGAAAGGTCATGCCAAAATACAGTAGAACTATTTATATTTGTGCTGCTCTTATCTTGTGCATTCTTGAGGCAGCAATTTTGAATCTTATTATTTTTGTGCTCTCCAGCAGCTCGGGCTGCCTAGCAATGCCTGGCTGGCATGCACTGCCTCTGCTGCGCAGAGCTCGCCGGCTGCCTAGCAACTGGTAGGGGGGTGCCACAGGGTCCCTAGACCAGACTCAGGGACACAGCCCTACCCCAAACACCCTTGCTCCTGCAGAGAGGCAGGAGGGAACATCTCCAGTTGTTAACAGCTGTGAGGAAAACCTTAAAAACATTAACTGGAAAAAAGGGCATGCAGAGGTGCCCACAAGAGTACAGAGAGCCTGACAGATTGTGTCTGAGAAGTGGGAACAGCCCCATTCATCTCTGCAATACTCAGACACCCTGTGATGATAACTGAAATATCAATATGTTTAATTACTCTGGTTTTTAAGCAAAGGCTAGATCTCTGTGGGCTAGATCTAAAGCACAGGAAGGCAAACCAAGACAACTGTGTAGCTTCTTGAGCAGCTACTTCTAATTTGGTATTGGAAATACCAAAAAGGTGACTTTTGCTCCCAGAAAAAAAAAAAGCATGAAGTATTCACATAGGATTGTCTCAGTACAGACACACTTTTGTAAACATATCACTGCAATAAACAAAAATTTTCTTACAAGAACATGAGACTTGGCATTTGGCAGTAGAGCTGGTGTGGTGGCCCTTGTGTCCTCTGTGCCTCCAGCTGCCCCTTCAGATCCCTCATCTCCCTTTCCATTGCACTGTCAAAAGTGCTTGTGCAATGAAACAACCAAATCAGGAATTGATCCTGCTGAGAAACAGCCCAACAAAAAATAAAGGGTTATTGTCCAACCAACACTACCAAAGCAAGTAATGTTCCCTAGAGAAAAAAAAAGACACTTGTCAATCCAAGGCCTAAGAAAGGGAATAGACAATTACAGAGCTGCACAAATTACAGTGCAGGAGAAGCTGCTTTGATGCTGCTGCTTTGATGCTGTTCTAAACAGGTGTGTTTAGAATACAGTTGCATTTTTCTCTTCCAGTCAAAAATGGGCTATGTCCAAGGAGTACAGTACTGCCCCTGGAGATCATCATGCCCTGCTGAGGAGGAACAAATCTCAGACAGACATTTGAGACTCCAAGAGAGGATCGGATCTCATTCAGGTGATCATTTGGATGGAGCTTGAGGATCACTATTACATTTTTTACTCTGCTAGTCCAGCCACCCTAGCCAGGAAAATTTTAATTCCCAGATGTCTTGTCCACTTGAAGTACCTTAAGTTAGCTAACTTTTTCTTCTAATGAGCAGTTTATTGTCTAGAGCAATGAGAAGGTGTAGTAAGTAAAAAAAAAAACAAAGCAAAACAAAAGCAAAACCAAGAACAGAACAGCTTCTAAAGAAAGACCCAATGAATGCAGTTCAGATGCACACTTGTGTCTTCAGCAAAGATCAGTTCAAGTCCAGGGTTTATTTGCTCTGGCTCAGTGCTGGGTCTGCTAGATTTGGTTAGCACTTGCATAGCTACCCGAATGTCTCTGTGCTTTGGAATCGCTTGGTGTACACACCATAAACATCAACGGAACAAGCTTGGGTCTATTGTGTCTGAGTTAATAAACCCTCAGACATGAGGAAGACACTGCAAAGACACTCAAGTGACCCTGCAGAGTAATTTTAAAAGCAGGAGGGTTAACATGGAATAGGAGCTAATAAGGCCCACTGACCTAACTAGCTGAGCATGTTTGCACCACAATTCTCGACACGTCTTGCTCTGCTTGGCCCTCACAGCAGTACCGTCCTGGCTGTATGGCACTAAGTTAAAAATTCCTGCTGGACCTGACCTAGCTCAGTGTGAAGGCAGCTTGGGAGTTTCTGTACCTGTCACAGCTCAATCTACTGGGCACGGGGATAACGCCCGGCTGTGCCAATAGGGCTGAAAAGTCCCGAGGGAGACGTCACAAGGTGGCGCTCTTTGATGGAGTCTTCCAAGGTCGTCTTGAGTTGCGAGCACATTTTGAGGAAGAGTTGGTAGGTTTTTTGGTTTGTGCAAGGCCTTTTGGGTCGAGCTCCGTTGGAAGGAACGGGACTGTACTCTCTGCTCTGCTGCTTGAGGCGGGTGTGTTTCCTGGGAGCCAGCAGCGCTCTGCTCAGCTGCTGTCCTGCCATCTGCTAGTAGGACCGGGATGCCTGCTGAAGTACATTTCGCAAAACACACACGACTTATTTTTTTCATACTGAAAAACACTGACGTGCAAGGTCCCACACATCTGCTGTCTCTTGGTACAGGGACGGCAGTAACATTTTAAGAAGAGCCGACAACAGTTGTGCTACATTTGAGGATGTTAACAGCTTCCATGAAGTCAGTCTGTGATCTGTAGGCAATTAGAGACTCATTCAAGCCAATGGGTGTTAAGCAATTTGCAGACTGAATAGAGAAATCAAATTCGTTTGTTTTATGATAGCTGGAAACAAGGAGAAGCCAGTGCCCAAGGTGGTTTCTGATCACGCTTGCCTTGGGACCCATTAAAAGCTTGTCTATACCTCAATTCTGTTGCAGAAGAAATTTAATTATTTTACATTAACAGGGTATTTGGAATACAAAATAAAATCTTTTATTGGAAATTACATGCTGTCCTAAAGAGAGTTATTAAAACCACTTTGGAAATAATTTTGCTAAGCTGCCAAATGAATTAACCATCAGAAGATAGCAATGTAGGTGCATTTCTACCTCTCAGCAAGTGCTGTGACTATACCAGCTCCTTCCTCTGCTGTCCCAGACAGCACTCAAATATCTCTCTGAGCACCTGATTAGCTGTTCCCAGCCAGGGGTTGGATTTTTGTAACTCCTGCTAAGACCAGGCTCACTGGTCCTTCCCAGGCTCCCTACCATGCATCCTCACCTCATGGCTCTAGACTGAGTTGCTGGACTTTGCTGACCTCAGAGGTGAAGCGACACCTATTTTTCTTCTCTCTGCCTTGATTTAGAGACATCAGCAGGTATACTAAAGGATCCTGATCAGAATGGTTTTCAGTGCTGACTCCAAAGACATGCAAAATACACACATTTATGCGGAGGTGAGGCAGTCTGCTCTTACGATACTGTGTTTGAGAGTATTTTTTTCTGAAGTGTGCTGATTTTTCACTTCTGGGGTTTTCTCTGGGACAACTACTAAAATGCAAGGCCTAGGTTCCAGTTGCGTTTGTAACTGTGCACACACAGCACACAAGGCCAAGGCATGAACAATGGCCTTGGAGACAGCTTCTTCTGGGCCTCTTACTCATTGCAAAGGCAGGCTTGGACAACCCAGCACAGAAACCACCTGCTGTTACTGGCTTTTCTTCTGGTATGATCACAGAAGCAGGATTTTGTTTACCAAAAAACAAGCAAAAAAACAACCAAAACCAAACAAACAAAACCCACAAGCAACACAACAAAAAGCCAAACCAAAACCCCAACAAAACGCATGTAAGAGAGATTGGACTTTAATCTTCCATACCTTTACAACAACCAGAGCAGGCCCTGAACGATGATCAACAACTGAGGTAAAGGAGTGGCAGGAATAATGTATTTACCTCAGCCAAATATTTAAGTTTGTTTTGTGAAACTAAACCCAGAAAAAACGCTAATTGTCAATTATTACTCCTGGGCAGGGCTTCATAAAGATCTACACAGTTTAGATTGAGTTATTTCTCCCTCCCCTTCAGGGTAATCCCCTGGTGACTAATTAGGCCATCTCAATAATCGTATCATTTTACCAATTTTGTTGTCATCTTACAAATTTCTAGCCTGAAAGGAGGCTGGACGACAAGGGCGGTGCTTCCCTTCCAGACGCTTTTGGGTTCTCCTGAAGGGAGACACCGCCTCAGGGCAGCACTGTTGGGGCGGGAGCTTTTTTTGAGGGAGGGCGGGGGAAGCACACAGGCGTCTCCTCTAGTTTCTAGGACGGTCCCACAGCCCTTCTACCGCTCTCCCGCCACGCTCCACAGCGGCCGAGCGGAGCAAGCACCCCCAACACCGCCATCTCCCGTCGGCAGCTACGGGCGGTGGCTACGAGCAGCGCCCGCCCCATCTCATCTGCGCATGCGCGTTGCGGCGCTGCCTACAGCTCCCGACCTGCTCTGCAAAACAGGGGTGGTGGTGGTTTTTTTTCTTTCCCTCCCTCCTCCCCTCCCCTCGGCGGGGGAAGGATGGGTGGGGAAAGCGAGCGCTCACGAAAGCGAGGCGAGGAGGAATCCCACAATACCAGGCGGGTTGCGAGCCCGGCGCTGCTGCTGTCTCTTTAATGCAAGAGGAAGCGATGCGGAGGGGTGGAAAATGGCAGAGTTGCAGATGTTGCTAGAGGAGGAAATCCCTTCTGGCAAGCGGGCTCTGCTCGAGAGCTACCAGAACCTCACTCGAGTCGCCGACTACTGCGAAAACAACTACATCCAGGTGAGGGGCGGCTGGGCAGTGCAGCGGGGCCGGCGCTGGGAGGCTCAGCTGGGCTCGGCTGGGCTCTCCGTGCGGGCGGTGGGGCCGGAGCCGCCTGAGGGGCAGCGCGGCGCCTGGCTGCCCCCGCCGCGGCTCCCTTGGGTTTGCCTTTTCTTTCAACTTTTCCAGCCGAACGAACGGGCTTCCCTCTCCCCGCTCCGGAGGGGAAGGGAGGGGGTTATTATGTCAGTCCGGCTCGGAGGGTGTGTCTTTTTTTTTTTTTTTCCCCTTTTTTTCTTCCCTTTTACCCTCCTCCCCCCCCCCTTTTTTTTTTTTTTTTGTATTTATTTATTTATTATGAGTCACATCCCGGAGACCTCCCTGGGCCGGGGCTGAGTGGGGCGTGAGGGCCGGTGAGCCTCCCCGTGCGGCCGGCTCGCAGCCGGTACCTCAGGTTCCCCCTCGCTCCCCGGCGAGGCTTCCCCCGCGGGAAGCCGGCAGGGCGGCGGTTGGTGGCGGTTGCTGAGGCGGATGGCTCCGCGCCCCCTGCGCCTCACGTGGAGCGCGGGTGCCGGCTGGCCCCTCTGCCAGAGCCGCGGCGGCAGCGCGGTGCCGCCATTGGCAGCGGCGCGGGGAGCGGAAGGGGCCCCGCACCCCGGTGACATCACGGAGCTCAGTCATCGGCGGGGATCCGCGCTGGGAACCGCCGGGTCCGCCCGGGCGTGCAGCTCTCGGCCAGGCCGAGGGAGCCGCGGTCTCGACAGCGCTGCGGTTCGGGGTTTGCGGGGGCGGGAACTGCCCGTGTGCAGGCACCGGTGTGCGAGTGGGAGGCGGCGTTTCAAAATGGCAATCCGTGCCTCCCGCAGGCTTCTCACGCCAAGCAGCCTGCCACACCGGGTTCACACCGATGCTGGAGAGGCTCCATAGGCTGTAGCGTGTCTCCACCAGTCAGGGTGTATTTTTTTTTTTTCCCTTATATTGCCAGTACTTTTTGGCCTTGCTTTAAGTTTAGTTTTGTGAAGCTGCTTTAAGCACGATTTACTATTATTATTTTTTTTCAGGATTTGCAGTACATGACTCTGTAAGTCTGTATATGTAGTCATACAAATGTGGACACAGAACCATCCAAAGATGCTCAAGTTTAACTTTTTTTTTTAATTAAAAAAAATTAAGAAGTAAAGCAAATAAACTCCACTTTAATTACTGGACAACTTGTAAAGTGAACTTGTTGAATCTAAGGCTACGTGTGATGAGTATTTAATACAAGTCATTAAATTCTCTGACGTGTCATTCGCAAGCTGTCCTACTGTTTTTTGTAATGGAGGAGCAAATTTGAAACCAGAGCTTTAATAATATGAAGTGAATTTTTTTTTAAGTGAGCTAATTGGATTAAAACTGCTCTTACAAGCCTTTTTTTTTTTTGTGATATGTGAGGTAGTATGAGTTAATATCTATTTACTCTTCCGAGTTGTTTGCTCCACCCAAAGAAAGCTGCTGATATAATGCTTCGAAGAGGCGAGGTTCATTTGGTTTTACTCATGGGAAATATGACAAATACATGAGCATGGTAATTGCAGCACAAGTTGTGACCTGTCTCCTGCTCCTGACTTTTTCCCTATGTCAGAAAGTTACAGAGAATCTTCAGTTACATCATTTTCTTCGGAGGCCTAAAACTTGTCTTTTCTTTCTTCAGGCAAACAAACAAAAAAATCCAACACTTGAGCTAGTTCCCATCCTGTCATTTGGGGTGGGGGGCATGATTATTTATTTATTTATTTTAAATTTGGTAGCTCATTTTCACTTTAAGTATCGAGGTCAGCTGGATATGGGATTGGTATGGTCTGTTTTATCTGTGTACAGCTGTGTTTACCCCTTTTGAAAGAAAGCTGGAGTTCTAAAATTCCTAATGAGGATTTGAGCAGTAGCTTTGAAAAACATCTACCGTGCTTGTATTGTACAGGCGTTATACATTTATTCAATAAAAATGGCAAATACACTGATACAATCACTTTTTTTTTTAATGTGTGATGGAGATGGTTTTTTTAATCAGCACTTTATACAAAGCCATCTGCTCTCCAGTTGGACTCCTGAACAGATTATACTCGCAGTGCCTGTAGTGGTATGGCCACAGCAGGATTAGGCACTATGAGCCAGGGCACTGGGTTATGAGATTTGGGGGTGTGTATGTATTGTGGGATGGGAAGGAGAGGAAGAGGCTTAACCAGCACATAATACGAAGTGTTTGTATTTAATGTAATAGAGCATTTTATGACAAAAAAAAAAAAAGGCCAGAACAGAGAACCAGGCCATGAAGTGGCTGTGCATTGTAATTTATCGTGTAGCACATACCTGATTCAGTCTGGCCTCTTTGGATAGCATTGGATTTGGGGAGTTTTCTCCCATTCTGTGGGAAAGGCCATGTGCTCCTTAGTAGAAGAACTTACTGTGTGCTGTCACCCACTCTGTGTTGTGGCAGTGAGGTGGAACAAGTTTTTCTGACTATTCTGAGTGCTGGTGCTAACTATTTATAGTAATCGTAATAGCATTCAGATATTTGTTCTGAATTCTTGATGTTCTCAATCTCATGTTTTGTATTCTCTGATTACCTAAGCAGGAAAGTCATTTCCCACCCCCAATATTGCTGTATCCAAACTATATCTGTATTTTGGATCTGAAAATGTATGAATCTTGTTTTGTCTCTTTTATTAAATCTGGAAATAATTCTGGTAAAATTTCAGTTTTGCGGAGTTTTTTTGAGATAATTTATCTTTGATGTCTTTACGGATTATACACACACACACACATGAAAAAAGAGGGGGTTGAGGGGATAACTCACCTGGGCAGAACTTGGTTCTCTTAATAGTGAATGTAGCTCTATTAGCAGTAAGCATCCTTTGAATGAAGCATTTAGGAAAGATGACAGAATTTGTGACTCTTAAGTTGAAAATATCTGTTCTTAGGAAAGTGGGAAGCAGTTTCTTGCTAAGACAAATTGTGAATAAATCGGAATGCAAGGCAGTTACACAGTTTGCCCTCTAGCCTGTATGTATTCTGATTATCTAGAAGTTTTATCTGATAGGAAGGGAAGAGAATTCAGGAGAGGCAGAGCAAATAAGTTTCTGAGAAAGATCTGCAGTGCTGAAAGGAAAATACAGTGGTGACAGTCCTGGGGGTAATGGGGAAGGGACAGAAAAAGGGTAAGGGAAACCAAATGTAGGAGTAGTAATTGAAGGAACTTGTGATGCTATTGGTGGGGATTTTGGCTTTGACTAGGAGGAAAAAGACATTAGAAATATATTACTGTATTTAATCTGTGACAAGGTTTAAAATATGTGTCTGGTTGGAAGCTTCACTCACAAGCATGCAGAAAATTAGATGCCTGTTTTCTTTTAGATCAGTGACTTAAACTGACCAGTTTTGAGAACAGGTTTTGAACCTTAAATCTTTAACTGAAAGCATGTTTTTGTCTCCTGAAGTAAGTTTTCTTAAATATAGAGGAATTACATTTTTCTTAATATTTTATACATTTTTTTTTCTGGCACTTTAGAATAGTGATGTGACTTCTCTATTATGATGGACGTGTTTGCATGTAAATTGACATACCATTATAAAAATGCACAGTGAGATTGAGAAGAGGAGTGGTAAAACTGTAATGGAAATAAATGAAATTTTTATACATGCCATATAAATGTAAGTTCCAGTACTTAATGCCTTCCCCAAGTCTTTTTGCTTGGGAATAAACTTAGGGATTAGTCTGTTTCAGTGTGCGTGTAGCCATGAAAAGTTATCTGAAAATCTGTAGCATAAAACTGAAGATATTAGTGAGGAATTTCATTAGTATCCTAAACAGTATGAACTTCATGAGTACTAATACAGAAATGACATATAGAGCTAAAGCACTTACAGTTCCAATTATGATTCTTCAGCTGAAAATATTAACTTCCAGAGAGATTCTACAGTCAGTTTCCTGGCTGAATTGAAGTATTTTCAGTCTTTAATGAACTTATTTACAATAACTGGCCTATGAAGCTTTGCAACGGCACAGAAAACCAGCGTCTCCAGTGTTACTGCACTGATGACTCCTTTTTGGACAACTTCAATTGACTGGTGTAGCACAGAGAGGCCTCTCTGTGCTGTAAAATGCTGCTTACAACTCTCCCCTACTGTCTGGATTGCATGTTTCTTACGGTCTTGTTTATGCATAGAGAGATACATAGTTTTCCTCAGCCTCTCTTCTTCTGGACCATTTGGGAAGATATTTCTTTTTTTTTTTTTTTTTTTAGTTCTGATATTTTAATCTGACTGTGAGAACCTCTAAATGAATAGCTTGGAATATGTACTAGTGTAAATTTTGATCTTGGTGATCTCTACTGGGTAGATTTAGCAGCTTTAGAAAATAAATTAAGTGAAAGACCTTTTAAGGAAGTGCTGTGTTGCCCAAATGCGTGGTTTTTTTGTTGTGATGTTATTTCCTTCTGTAGCTTCCAACTGGTGTGGGGAAACTGAACTGTGAGTTAACAAGCTATTCTGGGTAAAATAGACAAAATCAGGGACAGATTTCATTTTGACTGTTATTACAAAAAAAATCTAAAGACTCTGGTTGGTAGAAAAATAAATGTGTGGGGCTGAGCAGAAGTGTTGTGTGCAAGAAGTTTCACAAACCCTTATGTTCCAGTATGCGTTTTGGAATCCGTTCTGTTTGATAGGTCAGATGCTCTGCATTGTGCATGTGGTAGATAGTATGTTTTGGAAAGGAAATAGCTTTATTCGTGGTGTTTCTTTTTCCTTAAATGTTGGTAACTGATCTGACACTGTTTCTTCTTGCCTGGTGTATGGAAAGTGGCTTAGATTTGTTCAGTACAAAGAAGTTCACTCAGAATGTCTAATTCAGGAAATGACCTGTTTTAAAAGGATAAACTTCTTAAATTGTCGCTAATACAAATCTTTTACATGCTGTGAGAACTTGCATGTTTTGTATTCATAGGCTAATTAGTTTGTATTGAGAGTAAATACAGTGATTTTTTTTTTTTCCTGGTTTCATTGCTAAAATTTACAACATTTTACAGAAAAAGCAAATTAAGCTAGTTTACTTTCTGTAACACCAAAATATAATTCAAAATCAAAGAGCTGAAGAGCAACAAGATAAAATATGGATATGCCACCCACTTTGTAGGTTTAAATCATATTCTTTAAGAAAATGTGTTAGCTTATACTTTTTTATATACTTTTTAAAAAATACATTTGCCATCAGTATAAAAGGCACTGGCTGTTTGGGGGAGGGGGGGTTTGTTTGTTTGGGTTTTGTTGTTGTTTTTTAATAATAATAATTTGGGTACAAGTTGGTGGGCTAGGCTTGTAGCTCTTCTGTGGCTTGCGTAAGTTGTCTGTGTTTTGGAAAATACAGCTGTATATTTAGCCTGAAAGCAGCAATAGGACAATAGTACAACTTCACTGAATCAGCAAGTGATTACTCTGCACATACAGGAAATGGATCCTGGAGTGTGGTATGTCTGTTTTGTGTCCAACGGAGGTAGATGATATGAGACCAGCTTATCCAAATTTGAAATGTTTCCATTAACTTTGTTACATTTGGTTTATGAAGACAGCAAGATGTCAGCTGCTCTTCCTGCTCCATTTTTCATTAGTATTTCAGCAGATGATTGTGTCAGCACTGTGCTGCCTTCCATCAGGTGGAGTAAAGTGGATCAGGATGAGCTTTTGCAGGTGTGTACTGCTTCTTCCACAATGGAAGCACTGCCTGCTCCCTTCCATTTGCACATATGTTGGAAGGAAGCAGCTTGCAGGTTGTCTGTCAGTGTGTGTTAAGCATGATCCTTGCTCTCTGTGCTGCTCTCGCTGTGCCCTGTGGAATTGTTGGAAGGAAGAAACAAGACGTGTGTAAGAGGAGCAACTGTCTAGTACTTGCCTCCCTCTGCATTTCTGGAAGCTTGTTGCAGTAAGTTGCTCTTACGGTAAAGAGAAAATAGATGGGCCTTGAGGAGGGCTCATAAAGTGGATCACATTGTAATAAAGTAAGAGTACAGGAGCAGGCAGTGTGCAAGTAGGAAGCATTGTACCTCTGAGGGCAAAGTTCCTGTTAGTATCTGTGCCACTGATCTAAGTTTAACAACTAAAACTCCAAACTCTTGAAACAAACCAAAAAAAACCCAACCTGATGCAACTTCCCAGTATCGTTGTTTAGTATTTTGAACAGTGTTCGTTTTACAGAAGCATAAATAGAGGCATAGAATTTGTAACTGACTCGTGGAAGGTCATATAGGGACTTGCTGTCAGATTTGGGAACAGAACCTGATTGTTTGGACTTCTAGTGCCGTGCACAAGGGTTCTTGCCCTCACTCCTTTCCGTATTGCCTGTTATACTACAACACAAGTGCGTATTTGCAGAAAGTGTCCACAGAGACTGCGCAGTGAATCCCTTGAGAAAAGATGCACCTGAAACCATCATTGAGCTCATTAGCAGCACTACTTTTAAGAGTTTTACATATGTCCTGTCATAAGAACCTTGAGATTCTTATTTTTGTCTTTGTGAACTTCTGGAGTTGCATAATGCCCACAGTACTGTCTGTCTGCACGTTGGCGGGTCTCTTGCTTGGCAGAGGCACTGGAAGATACCGCTCTCTTTCCCATTAGTGAAAGCAGTCTGTGTTTGATGGTTCTGGTGACTGAAATCTTACTTATCTGCAGAACAACAGAGTGGCAACTGTACGGACAAAGTGTCAGTTCTAGTGTAGCAAGACATCCTTGAGGGATAAGAAGGTATCTTGCGCTCTCTGTGCCTGCTTTTGGTCCTTAATTAGTAGCTTGGAGTAAAAAAAAGAGTGTGGTGTGGTTTTCATTTGTTCTTGCTTGGTAGGAGATGACTTGCGGGCTGTCAGTCATTCAGTGTCTGGGCTTGTTCATAGTTACCTGAGCATTCTTGCTCTTTTCAGTATTTATGCTACCCAGGCTGGTGTTCCTCTGATGCTGTTCCTTCTTCAGACTTGGCCCCCCCTGAAATCTGAGCACTAGTGACAGAGGCAGGTGGGCTTCCCTCCACCCCTAAATAAAGGGAAGTAACTGCTGGATTTGTAATAGTAGATACAGTGCCTCTGTGGGGTTCCTCCCTTTTCCTGACTTTGCTGGTGAGACACCTGCTGCAGACAGAGACTTGATGTCTCCTGTGGGTTGTAGAAATAAACCTTTGCAGCTCAAAACTTGCATAGGCTAAGACTGGGGTGCTGTGGAGAGGAGATCATGATACGCTCCTGAACAGAGCTCTGTGAGCAAGATGGTATCTGCAGGTGCCTTTTCTCCTTCAGCTCCAGCCCATCAGCATGTCCTTCTCGCTGCACTGGAGGGGCTCAGTCAGGTGTCTCATTGGTTTAGGGCCAGGTAGTGAAATAAAAGATACACAACTTCTAACAGGTGGTTTCTTCAAGGAATCCGTTTATTGTACAGCAAATGAAAGCAGAACTCTAAACTCCTCCTCTTGGTATTGGAGGGAATGGCTTTTTTGTTTTTATTGGGTTAATTAATAAGAGTGTAGGTGTCACTTTTGCTTGAAACTATGCGAATAGTGTTACTCATTACTTATGCAAGCTCTTAATGCTGTTAGTGGGAGGCATGTATGCTTTGTTACTATGATGCTGATGTTTTAGAAGAAAAGGTAGGGGGGTGGACCCTGAAGGAGAATTTCAGCTTGGAGAGAAACATGAGTGCAGCATTTTCAGATACAACTTGTAAAATTTAACAGCCTGTATTAATGTGAGTTGAAATTGGTAGCCAACCTGCTGGCTAAGCTGACAAGGCAATTAGTTTTACTCTGAAAAAAGTTGACTCCTTACAAGGTGAATTTAATAATATTCTTGTTTTAAGATACCAGGTCAACTGTGTTTTGTTAGTAAGTGTTGGGTTTGGCAAACTGAAAAAGACTCTGAAATTCAAAGCTATTCTTGGTTTGGGCCTCTACTATGATACAGTCTCTTCATAACAGCTGCAGGTGATGTGTGCTGTACTGTATCTTCTGCCATGGTGGAATATTCAAAAATAAGAGTAAAGGTAGTCTCTTCTGCAATGAGATACAGCTTTCTTATGTTTCTTGTGTGTCTCATGTTAAGATAGCAGATATATTTGTGATAGTATCTTCCCTCCCTCTCCTTTTGTCGCTCCCTCTCCAAAGAACCTAAAATAATCAACTCTGTGTGTTCTTTCTACATCAGATGTTAAAGAGCAAGCACGCTGCTCAGTGTGCAGGGAGGCTCTGATACTGTAGTGATGAGCAGTTAGAGAACTCCTGGGGAAGAAACTGTGCTTCACTTTCCTAATTTTATTTTAACCTCAAAGACAAATAGGAGTAAACAGTGGTACTGTTCCTACTTTTGTTAAGAAAGCAGGGAGGCCTCTTAGAACTCAGGCAGAGGTGACTTACTAAAAGAAATGCTGGTTTGACATCCTTAGAGCTGAACGTAATATTCTTACTGGGTGGTCTTAAGGTTAAAAATAGTACCAAGAAAAAAAATCTGCTTGTTTACTACTTGAAACATAACAATTCTTTGATATCCTTGGAAAAAAATTTGAAGTGTAGCCTCTTCTGGCTCCTTTCACACCAGAGTTTCACAAGATGTTTTTGTAAGCTATGCTTTATCAGGCAAATGTGTGGTGGTTTGTGTTTTTGTTGTTGGCTTTTTTTTTCCTAGCTAATTTTTCAGTAGATGTATCTTCACTTTCATCTTCTGATCTCTTTGCTGTATTTTGGGGTCAACAAAACCACCAACCAATATCTGTCCTGTGGCAATCACTGTCAGTTGAGCATCTTATTTGACTTTTTTGTAGCAGCTGTGCTACTAATTAATACTTGAACTGTGGTCCCCATGCAATAACTCAGTGTTTTCTGAAGGCTGAGATGAGAAAATGTTTGCGTAAAACAGATGAGAAGAACAAGGTGTCCAGGCAGTTGCATCAGACTACTGCAGTAACGCTAAGCTGCAGAATGTCGTGCCGTGGCTTGTCTTTTCACATTCATGCACCTAATAATGTTAGGCACTACTATGTCACTAAATGTTACTAGTGACAGCATTTTTAACTTTCCAGGTGCTTCTCCTAGCCTGTGACCTTAATTTGAATTCCTTATTTCTCTCTCATTGAATTATGTCTGATTGCTACAGGCGGTTTCCTAGACCTCTTGTTTTCTTACTCCTTTACTGCCACATATTGTGGATTTTCTCTTTTGCTGCCATTGACACAAGAGTCCTTTCATCACAGCATCTACCTCTGAAACAGACTCACATGTTTGCTCTCTACCTTATTGTCTTCTGGTTTCATTTCGGATCTCATCTGAACACTTCTTCTCCCTTGCCTATTTCTTTTAATTAATCTTTCTGTTATTTAACTGCATATTTTACTGCCTTGCAGCTTAAATTATGCAGCTGTTTTTCATGATGCCTTTCAGAGAAACAGCTTCTACTAGCATGGGTTTGAATAATTTGAAACTTGCAGCTACTTATACACTTCTTTATTTAATTATCTTTATTGGCACAGAGTTGAGTCTAAGGCCTTGGCTGTGAAGTGGTCTGTAACCACCTAGGGAAGTCGTGATGAGCAGGATACGGAGGAAGCAGAAGGCAGCTGGGGAGACACAGTATGCAATGAGACTGACATAATTCTGTCTACTAGTAAAATTCTTAGGAGGTCTCACAGATATATGTGACCAGGCTTTCCTTTGTAAGGAATCTATCTTGTTCAGGAAGCTGATCCTTTTGCTACTCTTGAGACCAAGGAGTGGAAAGGGCTCAATAAAACTACTCTGCTTGGAGCACTTTGGATCTCTTAGCAGTGAGGGAAAGGTGGATGGACTAGGGGGAATGGTGTTCTGTTAACGTTAGTAGGTATGCATCCACAAATCAGAGCTGGACCTGATCCTGAAGAGTTTTTATAAAATGTGACAGTAGCCTACAGATTTCCTACTGTCAGGCCTTGTGGCAGGTGGCTTGGGTGATGTTTCAATCAAGGTCCAGAGAGCATCAGACTAACAAATAGAGATATGATGGATCAATGCACTTACGTTGGCAAGATCCTTGGAGACCTGGCTGGGGATTGTTCAGCTTTTGATTTGATGTTTGACTTGCAGGATTTCTAAATCTCTGGGAGGAGCTATTTTTTCTGTGATGCAAACTCCTGGCTTTAGCTGTGTTAGATAAAATGTGTGTCTGGTTTGGAAGTGCTTGGCTCTACAAGGGCTCTCTTCAAATTCTGTGGGTATGTTTCCTGCTGCAGTACCCATATGTTCTCCCAGCACTGAAATGATCTGGTTGTCGCAGTAGTCCTGAGACTTGTCTGGGAGCATTGAAAGTACATGTTATCTTAAATGGCAACAGATTTTGTATCTAATTTCTAAGATGTCTTTAGCTCTGAATGTTAGAGAAAATGGTTGTTGCCATAGCTGTAATTGAAGCGTGGGCTCATACGATGCTGCTTACTTTGTAATAAGTCTTGTATCACTTGAATAGGGGCTATGTGATTTCTATATGTATATTTTATTCTTTTTTAGCAGTCATAGTGGAGAAAGTTAACAGTCAATGGAGAGCTTTCTAGCATGTTACCTTTTTGGAAACCTATTGTCCATGAACAAGAACTGTAAAATCAGCTCCTGTCAGTACTCTGCAGTGAACATTGACAGTTCCAAGAGTGAAGGTATTTGTTGTAATTAAGAGAGGCTTGTTTACTGGGGATAGGACACAAGTATGCAGGGATACAGCACCTGTGGGCTGCTGCTCCTCTGCTGAGGGGAGAAAAGTTGCTGGTTTTGCTCCTGAATGTGGGATGAGTGTGGGGATTTGAGTGTGTTCCTCAGGCATGGAAAGGGGGCTTAAGAGTTGATAAAGAATAATCTATGTTGAATAGCTTGCTGGCTAGCTGACAGAAGATGGGAATGGTTTGAAGGTTGACTAGAAAGCAAGTAGAAAGTCGAGCAACTCTCAGTTTTCTGCAAAAAGCATAGGAGGAATGGGGGAGAACATGTAACCCTCTTGGGCTGTGTGCTTGTCTTCAGCCACTCTCTTGCCAACTGTGATGTGGACAAGATTAAAAGCAAATACTGTTCCTATTTGCTTCCTACCTACAGCAGACAGCTAGAGTGGTAGCTTTACTTTTTTCCCAGATTGCTGTAAGGGGTTACTGCAGCAGCACTGGGAGTGGGGGAATATGAACTGAAGCAGGTACTTACTGGCTGTACAACATCCCACGAGGCCTGGGGGAATGAATGTGGGGAATAC
This sequence comes from Patagioenas fasciata, assembly GCF_037038585.1. Lineage (NCBI taxonomy): Eukaryota > Metazoa > Chordata > Aves > Columbiformes > Columbidae > Patagioenas > Patagioenas fasciata. The sequence continues at coordinate 151,721,119 of NC_092521.1, read as the reverse complement.
TGTGAGTCATGGTTGTCAGTCTCATAAACCAGGAGGCTTTTTCAAATTGACCTTGGAGGGGAAGAGGTGTTTAATGGAGCAGTTGTGAAGGAGTTATGCAAAGAGAAGATAAAAATAATGAGCAAAAGATACTCAATTAAGCTTCTTGCCTCCTCAGATAATGACTAAATGCAAACTAACCACCGCCAAAGTTAAGAAAAATTCATCATCACTAAGTATAATGGGTGCAAAAATGTGGCCATTCATGATGGTAAGAAAATTCTTTTTGTGAGTAGGAAAATGAGTTTCTCTAGCTGTTGAACAGAAAAGGCTTTTTTTGTTGTTGTTCCCAATTTCCTTTTAAAAAATGACAAGGTGGGAAGCTGAAAAGCAGTTTTTACTGTAAGAGCTTGTTAGAGGGGAAGTGGTAAAAAGACCAGTCTTCAGTTTTGCTTTGGACATATTGTCAGTGTTTAGGTGGTTTTTGTATACAAAGTCTTTCCTATTCCATTCCATTTCCATTCATGCAGGATTGTATTTACATATATATATATTGTATATTCTTTAGTAAAATTCAGAGCATGTTTTTAGGGTATAACTTCTTTTTGCTACAGACACAGCCAATTCTTGCTGTTTCAGGCAGAGCTTATCAAATGCTTATCCAGTCCCGGACTTGCTTGCATCTGCTCACATCATAGTGGGAATCTTACCTCTGGTAGTGAAGCCTTGCCAGCAGACTTAATTGGCATATTATTTGCTTGGACTATTTCTCCTGCTTCTCTTGGAGCACAGAGAGGCCATCCCAAGCTTTGAAGCAGTTGGATATGCCAGATACACTGTCCCACATGCTGCTCCATGGTTGTGTGTGTCCTCCCTTGGCCTCCCCTGAGTTTTAACTAATGAGGGTGGGTGCTCAGCTTCCTCTGGGGCGCACACATGTGCAGATAGGCACAGTGTGGGTATGGGTGGGTACACAATGGTGGCGATGTGTGTTCCTGTTGTGAAAGGACTACTGCTCTAAATTCATGTCCTCTGTGGTTGTAATAAGGCCACTCTGTCAAACTGATTACTGATGAGATAGTAGCAAGGTGTCCTGATGGCCCTACTACAAGTGCTGAAATACAACAGTTCAGGAGTTGTGTTATTACTGGAGCGGGGGACAGGGAGTGTCCCGCTCTGCTCTGCACTGGTGCGGCCTCACCTGGAGCAGTGTGTGCAATTCTGGGTGCCACAGTATAAAGAAAGATATTATGCTACTAGAGAGCGTCCAGAAGAGGGCCATGAAGTTGGTGAAGATTTTGGAGGGGAAGCCATATGAGGAGCTGCTAAAGTCACTTGGTTTGTTCAATCTGGAGGAGACTGAGAGGAGACCTCACGGTGATCTGCAGCTTCCTCACAAGGGGAGAGGGAGGGGAAGGCACAGACCACTTCTCTTTAGTGACCAGTGACAGAACCTGAGGGAATGGCAGGAAGATGTGCCGGGAAGGCTTAGGTTGGACATTAGGAAAAGGTTCTTCCCCTGGAGGGTGGTGGAGCACTGGAACAGGCTCCCCAGGGAGATGTCACGGCCCCAAGCCTGACAGTGTTCAAGAAGAGACTGGACAACACTCTCAGACACATGGTGTGAACTGTGGGGTTGTCATATGTGGGGACAGGAGTTGGACTCGGTGATCCTTGTGGGTCCCTTCCAACTCAGGACATTCTATGATTCTATGAGTGATGTGGATGTGACTATTTTCATGCATCTGATTGCATGGAAGTGCAAGCACTGCTGTCATCCATTTGACTCTGCACCTCCTGCACCTGCCTAAAGCCACCCTCCTCTACATTGTGTGGGAAAGGGAAGCAGTCTTTATAACCATGTGAAAGAGCACCGTCAAAACACTAGTGGAACTTCAATATGGATTAGAAAATCTTGCTATAATTGTGTCTACCGGAGGCATTGCAGCTGCATTTCTAGGAAAAGTTACTCACTTGAAGTACTGCTGTACTAATACCACAGCAACTCCCTCCAAGGGCTTTGTTTAAAAAAAACCAAACCAACTCCCTCAGTTCTGAATTTGACTCTTTATTTCCTGTTGAAGAACTTGCTTTCTGTCTTATGTTGGTGCTAGATGTGGAGATTACCATATTATTTTATTTTTTGTTACCTACTGTCCTGTTCCCATTTTTTTGGGGAAAGAAATAATGGTATATGATTGATTCGCCATTCCTTCTCCCTCTCCTCCTCCATTCTCCTGAGCCATCTGTTTTATTCTGTTGTATGTGTGTTTTTTTTGAGGAGCTAAATTCCTGCTTGCTCTAATTGAAACAACCCAGTATTCAAATGAGCTTGGAATGCTTTTGCTAACCATAGGGTCAGATTTTAACATAATAAAAAGTAACTCCTCAAAAAGAAACTGAATGTAGCATGCTTACAGCAACTATCAGATTAAAAATGTACAGTGGGGTCCAGGAGTGCATAAAACTCAAAGAAATATTAGCAGCTGTTTATATGATCAGATAGAAACTAGGTTGATTTTCTCCATTTACATGCAAGTTCTTGTAAAAACAATCAGTTCTTGAATTGCAGTCTGTTATTATACTTTGTTACCATGAGATGACTGTATAGCCTGTGTGTTGTGTGAGTATGCCTTGTACCAGGAAGCAAGCTACTACAAAACTGTGGGGATCCACTGGTTTCTGCTGTAAGAATGTTGTGCTGGTGTTGTGAGATACGTGCAAACCCTTGGCTTGTTTCCTGCTGGAGTGAGTATATTGATCTTCAAGACACTGAACAGTCAGCAGTGTAGTGCTACAAAGGATGAAAAGAGAATTTGACCCTGTAACAACCATTGTTTTCTTCTTTGTTTTTAAAATACTGTGGTGTTTGTGAACTGCCTGAATTGTAAAATCCGGCCAGTGGCTGTATGTCAAAAGTGACTTTCTTAAACATGAGAACTCTTCCTGAATTAGGAACATTTGCAGCCCAGACACTGCCGTATGTCAGAAGGCCTGTGTAACTCTTGGCTCTATACTTTAGTGCCTTGGGATTCTTCCTGGCGCTGGACAGACCTGCTGATGCCTTTCCGTGCTCTCTTTCCCCACTTTACTCCTTGCTTTGCTGTCCTGTGACATTTCTGACATCTCTGTGGGGGGAAACCTGTTGCAGTGCAGACTGTAGCTTTGACCCTGCTTGCTTTTGGACCAACCCTTTTGTAGATGTTGATGTTCAGTAGTTAGCTGTCTTGCAAACAGCAGTTGATGTTACCCTGTTGTATGTGTGCAGAGCACTGTTGACCTATAATCTGTGATACCAGGACATGCTGAGGTGACTCCATAACTTGATTCTTTATGCTAAATATTATTGTCTTAACTGTGCTTGCTCTGTGCTCTCTGGTATGATTCCAGGCCTGCCTAGAGGGTCCTAGGGAGCACCAGAGAGTGAGGAACTGGAAAGGTAGTCTTGAAAGCTCACGTATAAAAGGTCATTGAATTTTAGCATGTTGCTTGGCTTCAGATATAGATTTATTGTAGTATTATGGGCTTATTCCTTCCATTTGATTTGTCAAAATCTTCTAACTGTATGAGCACTCACCAGTCCTTGAGAGGAAACTGAAGAGGTAAATAAAATCTATAGAAGGAAGCACTGTCATTGATATGAAAAGATACTTTCACACAGTATGATCTTGAAGAACTTTACCCCAAAACACATTAGACCAGATTGTCTAGATTCAAAGGCCTGCATGGCATTGAAAACCTACCCAGTTCTGATTTTTCACTCCAGTTAGCTTCTGTGTTGCTGCCACTATATTACAAGGAGGATATTAAGCTAACTAATAAATGCTAAAGTGTCTCCTTCCTATTCCCACCAAAAAGAAGTGAAAATTAAGTCTTTGGCTTATCAGAGATCATGTCCTTGCTAGATGAGCTAAAATTTGTGGGTGGGTGCTAGCACTCAAGAGGATAAACAGAAAGCCATTTTAATTTCAAGCCCCACTGCAAACAGAAAACAGAAGATCAATATTTGAGAGACAGTGTATATAAGGGAACAAATGAAACATAAGTTCTCTAATTCCCTATTATCTGCTGTCTAGTGTGCCGAAATAGTAATATGTTCCAAAGCCTTGGGTAGCTTTCTTAGTGTTGAAGAAGAAAGACCACTATGGAAGTGCCAAGGGTTTCTTTTCCTGGCTGACATTAGTCTGTATTTGGAGCTCTGGCTGATGTTTCTGATGGCAGAGTCTGCCTTATTTCAGCTTTGAAGAAATTTGGGTGTTTGTCATAAGGCAAATAATAGGCACTGCAAGGTAGTTAAAAGCATAATTTTGAAGTGACTGTACATGCTAATACTGTGTGCAGTACTTTACAGGAATGGAAGGTGTGGCTTCTGTCCTGAAGCTTGTGTTGTCTAAATCATGTGAAACACAGAATAAAAGGTTCAGACCAAATTTGTTAAGCTTGCTGCATATGCAGTCTTGAAGCCTTACTATTTCAGTGTACAAGGGTTGTGTGAAAATGACACATGGGCATTTCTGCTTCTGTCATTTTAGTTCAGTGCTGTGTGCTATTTTGGTTGTATACACAGAATAGAACAGCTCACATTAACAGTGCATTGTGCCAACATATATATTTACTATGAAATCTCTATTGGATTTGGTAGGAGAACTGAAAATTGTGTTTTCAACAATATATTTATAGATATATTTCAGTTTTTAATAAGGGGAGTGGTTTATTTCAGAACCAACATGAACACTGTTGGCTGCATTGGGCAGAAAATGCTGCTAACAGAGCAGCTGGCACATATCTTTCTAGGCTCCATCTGTCAGTCGGCATTGCTTTGGAAATCGCACTCCTATTGGATAAATTCGTTTCTTGCTATAAGGTTCACAACCTGGATTTAAACAGAATTTCTAGGTTGATTTTGTTTTGTTTGGTGGTGGTGGTGGGGTGGTACTTACTTGCTGTTTAAAAATAAAATATTTTTGTAGGCTACTTGTGCCGTCCTTTACAGATCTATTAAAGTCTGTGTCAGAGCGCTGTGAATGCTGTGTCTTAGTTCAAGTAAAAAACATATGAGGGTAAGGTAGTTATTGAAAGCATAATCTTAAATACATGGTTCTCTGCCATATACACAGTGGTCAGAATGGGCTGGGATCTGATGATAATCTGTGTCAGTGTATCTGAGAAAGTTAAGCACGTATTTTTCTATAAACATCGATGTGCATGTTAATCTCGCATTTTTTGATATCAAGACTGATACAATTTTACCATTGTGGGGTACATGTTTGTGTATATAGATAATAAATGCATGTCTCTTAAACTCTCCTTTGGAATGAACTTCTCCCCTTAAAGAAGAAACTCTTCTCCATCTACCTTCCCCCAAGGAGATAATGATTAGGAAAACAGAGAGTCATCTTTTTACAGTTAACAGAATGAAAAGCAAATTTCAAGTGAAAGAAAATCCAGAAGGACATGGCCAGATTGGCTAAATTGGTCTCGGCCCATAGAAATGCTAATTTTGCTATCAAGGCTATTCAGGACTGGTCAGGGGAATATTATTGATGGAAATAAAAGATTTGCTTCTAGTTGATTGTCTAGCATGTCTGGGATTTGGGGGAAGGCCCTGTCTGAAACAGAGCCTGGAAGTTGTAGGCAGTGTTTGTTACACTGTCCTATGTGTTTGTTAAACTACAGTGATTTGGTATATGTCTTGACCCTTGAGATGGAATAGCTGACTAGTCAGCGATTTTTGTAAAGATAGTATTTCTAAAAGGAAACAGACTTCCTTGTGAGCTGTGTTGTGGTGGTGATCAACATATCGTCTGGTATCTTGAATGAATGCCAGATTTATTGTGCAATGTCTTTACCCGGGGAGAAGAGATTTCAAGTTCTACCAGTTCCTCTGTGTTTGGTATAGCTGACTTACTGCATCTTATCTTGGAGAAACTCAGACGTGGTGTTATTTCGTCCCAATTGGCCTTCTTGTTGTGGATGCTGGAAGGAAGTTCACTTCAATTGAATTGTAGATGATAGCTTGGCTGTGTTTATCAAGGATTTCTGCTCCAGTAGGTGGGAAGAATTGCTGTTTACTGAATGGACTTGAAATAATTTCATCATCCTGGTTTTAATTGTTGACTTAGTGTAGTGAGGGGTATCTTGGGCTTTAGAACTGTTCTGAATGGTTAGGCATACTTCTCTGTCTCCCCTGTCTTTAAATTACTTTGTCCTCCTGGAACAGCCAGTTATTTAAGTGTTTGAGAGCTTTGATACTTTGATTTGACACCACTTCTCACTATGTATAGGGAGAGGTTTGTTGGATAGTCTCTGCTGTTTGTTTTTTTTCACTGTCAGTGAAGGATTGTCTGCCAGTTCTCTGGAGAGAAGGCCTTCAACAGATGGTGGACATGTTCAGTGACTGCAATATATTGCTATTAATAACTTGCAAGCTATTGGTTAGTTAAGATCTTGAGCTTTCAATGCCTCACCTCCAAATTCAGGAATGGTAGAAAAGTAGAACAAAATTACTGGCAAATCACTTCAGTAAAGCACCTGAACATTTTTTTTGCTGTGCATGTTGTAGTACTGACCTTTGTGATGCAGAATTTTAGTTGAGGTTTGCCTGTGCCCTGGGATGTTTGGGGTTTTTTGCCTTAGTTCCCCTTTGTATGGAGACTGGGTTTGCCCTGTTGATTTATCAGACCGTGCTTGTACTAAGTCTCTTCCTGTTCCTTGTTCCCATGTAAATGCTTTCTTTTTAGATTTCCCACAGGTGTTTTCACCAATAGTAATGATATGAAGGCCAAAGCAGGTGGTTTCAGAAACAGAAATATTGATGGTGGCTGATCTGGGGCTGGCTATTTGGAAGACAGACAGTAGATGAAGTGTACTGGTGACCCTCTGAAGTGTTATCTGTGGTGCTATGGGAGAATGTCTCTTGTGTTAGTATGTTGGGCAAATGTTGAGGTTAAAGTTCTGAACTAACTCTCCCAAAGGCTGACTTCACTTTCCAGTCGGGGAGTTGAGGTGCTGATCAGTGAGGAACAGCCTGTAACTTGTAGGCAGGTAAACACCAGGCCTAGAATAGCCCTGTGGAAATTGAGAAGTATTCCCTGTGTCATCCCCTTGAAGTCCTAGCCTAATGTATTTCAGAGAGGATTTCTTCAATGAGATTGCACTGGCATGAGCACAGTAAGCATGTTCCAGGAGGCAGGTGACACATCTGATTCATACTCTGTCCTCATCTGATGGCATACACAGTGTAAGTAAAACCTATTTGTGATTTTTGAAGCCTTAGTTTTCCCTGCCACTCCGGAATGGTATACATCCTGTAAGGCCGTGCCCGTGATGAGAGAGACCCTGAATGCTCCCTGCTGAGCACCTGCTAGTAATAACCAGGGCCTGTTTGGATCTCCTTGGGTGACTTTCAGGTAGGTAGTTGGCTACTGAAAGTTCTTCAGAATGTGGAACCTTGTGGCACTTGCTGCTGTGACTTGCCAGTTTGACTTTCTTCTCTCATTTATAACTGATATTCTGATGTAATAACAGTAACAGACAAAAAGTCTACCATGATGCAGTGTGTTTACAAAGCAATCTAACAAGCTTTGTGAACTATGGATAAGGGGGATTCTGTATCCATGAACTACCTACTTATTTTGTTATGTAGCTCCTCAGTTACTTACAGTGATCTCTGGATTTACAGTTCTTGATATTCAATGTAAATGAGACTTTTGCTGAGTAGGTAAATATTATCTAGTGTGTATGGTATATTGAAACCTTTGGAACATGTTACTGCAACTTGGATGTGGAATACTTGGTCTAAGCTGAACATACATTGTGAATAGTTTAGAAATGCCCAGACTCTTTGCCATTAGCAGTCAGAAGTAACAAACAAACCAACCCTCAAGACCAGCTTTGAGTTATTAAAAGCCTTATCAGATCAGTGAAGTAGCAACTTCAAACTCATAGATGCATCTGGAAGCTTCACATAATGTTAAAGCTCTTGCTTTAGGAAGGTTTGAGTGCTCCTGTTTTCTGAGTGGGGAAGCCACTTTTCAGAAATATGTTCCTTCTACCTTGGAGTGTCCCCAGCAAGTTCTGAGTGCAGTAAAGTATTGATATCTAGGAGTCTCCAAGCCACTGCCTGGACATACATCTTCATCATTCTATAAAGGTATTTCCAATTGACTTGAAAAATGAAATGCTGTAGATTGTAGCTACCTTAAGTTAAAAGTTTGGGCTGGATGTTTTTGTTCTGAGTAAAACTTTATTCCTGAGTTTGTTGGGGCCAGATCTCTGAGCTAAAATGGCACGGCCTTAGTGAAGGAAGCAGGACTTCGAAACCTCAACTGTAGTATCTCTTAGCAGGAAGTATGCATTCTGTAAATGTCAAAGATAGATAAATGGCAACATGAACGAAAGAGAATACAAAAGGTCATGTTGATAACTTTGGCAGAATTGTATTCTGTGGATGCTGATACACGATAGAGGTTGCTAAATCCATATGGCAACTGATTGTAGTAATCCTAATTTTCTTTCTATTCAATTAATGAGAGGTGGAAGTTTTTTTTAAAAAACACAACCAAGATGTAAACCCAAACAATTATCTTGTGTTTCCTTGTGAAGCAAACACAAGTGTATTGCATTGTTGAATTCATTAAATGTGCATGAGCAATAACAGCAAAGACATATAAAACTGAGTGTGGAGTTGTTCCTGTAGCTTGGTTGCTGAGAGTGATCAAGCCCTTTAACAGAATGCCAAGCATCTGAATAGGTGTTGGGCACTGAATAATTAACAGCTCTGTTTGGCTTAGTGGTTATAGGGCTGCTTTGGGGCAGTGCTCTGTTAGTAGTTCATCCTGGATGGATTTTTCTCTGCTTGAGTTTGCACATATTCCAACAGCTGAAGATGAAAAATGTGGAGCAACACATGCCACATACTGAGGAGGCAAATTAATTTGTTTTGCTAGGGCAACTAGTCTTGGTGTGATCTGATGAACTGCTTTCTGACCTCTGTGAAATGGAGCCAGTTCTTCTGGTGGGCATGTTATCTTTCAGGGAGTTTTGGGCACAATGAATGGGACTGAAGTGGAAAGAGGGAAAACAGAAGCCAGAGAACATGGAACGAAGGTATGGACCTTGCAACAGAAGGTTTGGCTTCCAAAGATGTTTTGCAGTGTGAGCTGATGCAATTTTCGGAGGAAGCTTGTATGTGTAGTTGCATACTGTATGAACTAGAAAATGGTTGGAATGGCCTGAGTGAGAAAGCTGGGAGGGCAGATGGTTTGAACACTGCATGGACACTGTTGTGGCGATGTGCTTGTGTGAGTGACGGTTTGGAGAGAGGAAGAAAAAACTGACTCTGCAACTTGTAAAGATAAGCTGCCGAGTGATGGACAGATTCCTCATTGTTTGACCTTGATATATCACTGAAATGAAGAATCAGTAAACAAGCCCCTACTCTCTTTTTACTGTGGCAGTTGCTGGGTGCAGAATCAGTTTTGATTTGGCTACAGTAATTATGCAAACTTCTTAAGGAAGCATTATGATACAAGTTTGGATTTGACAAAAATACATGACATGCAGTGTGGAATGCCATGCTAGTTTAACTGACTCTTTAGGTACCCAGTTGGATAATAGGAGAGGGTTGGGGTTTTTTTAGTATTAAACCTAGTTACGTGAGAGCAATTTCAAACTGCAATTTTCCCGTAGTAACGTGTCTGTTGAGAGTCAATACAGGTGGGAGTTTACTTAGAGAAGGAAACTTCAAAAGCTGTTATGTGCTGGATTTAAAGAGTATTCACTTTGCTACCGAAGAACACTCGAAACTTCCATGTATATCAAGGACTACTGGAGGAACAGTGGTATCTTTGAAGCTTTTAATGTGAGATCCTAAATTCTGAACTATTAGGGAAAAAAGTCAGTTGACAGCCTTTGTATTGTGTTGTCTTTAAATCTGGATAGGTAGCTGGTACTCACATATCACACTGAAGTATCCGAAAGCATGTAAATGTGCAATATCTTCTATGGCACTTTTTGGTTTTACTTAAAGAGGGAGACTAAAGTAACAGTTGAAGAACACTGAAGTCCTGTCTCCCTCCTGTTCCTGCAACATAGCTCTTGGCTTCTCCTGCTCCCCTCCCTGTTCTGCTGGCTGTGAAGCCTTTAACTTCTATCTTGCCAATGCCAGCAGTCCTAATTAAAAGGTGCAAAAGACTTATCAAATTAGTTCTAGTCTAAGCGGTTAACTTGGGCAACTGCAGTTTGCAGTTTATTTGCAAAACTTGAATATGTTTCTAAACTAATTCTGCTAGGACGTTAAATACGTTCCACATCACAAACCATGTTCATCTAATCCTGCTACTAAACCAGTCATTTTAGCAAATAACTAAAATGTTAGGTGCTCAGGGAAATGAGGGCAAGGCATTTGATTAACTGATCATTAGAGAAGAAAAGAAACTTTGTACACTGAAGTTTTCTCAATTGACAACACTCAGTAATTGAGTGATATGTCTTTGTAACTTGTTAGTGTTCAGCCTAACATTATTTAGTAGAAACTTAGTAATAAGAAAACTATTTGAGTTTATGTGAAGTTAGAATCACAGAATGGTCAAGGTTGGAAGGGACCTCTGAAGTTCATCTTGTCCAACCCACCTGTTAAAGCAGGTTCACCAGAGCAGATCGCACAGGAATGTGTCCAGGAGGGTTTTGAATGTCTCCAGAGATGAGACTCCACAGCCTCTCTGGGCAGCCTGTTCCAGTGCTCTGGTACCCCCAAGTAAAGAAGTTTCTCCTCATATTCAGATGGAGCCTTCTATGCTTTAGTCTGTGCCCGTTGCCCCTCATCCTATCATTGGGCGCCACTGAAAGGAATCTGGGCCCATCCTCTTGACGTCCACCCTTGAGATATTTATAAACATTGATGAGATCCCCTCTCAGCCTTCTCTTCTCCAGGCCAAACAGACCCAGTTCTCTCAGTCTCTCCTCATAAGAAAAATGTTCCAGATCCCTCATCATCTTCGTAGCCTGCTGCTGGACTCCCTTCAGTAATTCCTTGTTCTTCTTAAACTGAGGAGCCCAGAATTGGACACAGTACTCCAGATGTGGCCTCACCAGGGCAGAGTAGAGGGGGAGGAACAACCTCCCTTGACCTGTTGGTCATTCTTTTCCTAATGCAGCCCAGGATACGATTGGTTGTCTTGGCCACAAGGGCATATTGTTGGCTCATGGTCAATCTATTGTCAACCAGAACTCCCAAGTCCTTCTCTGAAGTGCTGCTTTCCAGCAGGTCAACCCCTAACCTGTACTGGTGCCTGGGCTTATTCCTCCCCAGGTCCAGGACCCTACACTTGCCCATGTTGAACTTCTATTATGTTCTTCTCTGCCCAGTCCTCCAGCCTGTCCAGGCCTTTCTGAATGGCAGCACAGCCTTTTGGTGTGTTGACCTTCCCTCCCAGTTTGGTATCATCAGCAAATTTGAATGAAATGAATGAATCATGTTGCCTGCTGCCTTTATTGGCTGTGCCTAGTTCAGTAAACCTCTTATTTCAGATGTCACAGGAGCTGCTACCTGCATTTTCACCGTTGTGCAGAGTGATAGAAGTTGAAGTATAAGTCATCAGTTGTTTCCTTTATGGTCCAGCTCAGTGGGACAGTGTTTTTAAAGGTGCTGCTAGTGACGTCTTGAAGTCTAAAATGCCTCTTTGGAAAGCCAGGATGCTTTGGGAAATTTGCTTCTTAAACCTTTAGTAGTTTTACAGATCTTTTACCACCATATTTTCTGAAGAAGCAAAATGACTTACTTTTTTCTGACAGCTAGAAATGTCAGTATTCTTTTTAGGCGAAAGGAAGCTTTGCTTGCATTTGAAAATACTAAAAAAAAAAATGAGTTTTGTATAGTGTGGCCTTAGTACATGCAATAGCTACTTTACCTTTTGGCAACATTGTATTAAACTGTTCTTGCAGCTTCACATTGTAGACGGTTGTACGTGAATCTGTTTGAAGGATGGCATTAACCAAGTGTTCTAATACGTGTCAAAACATTGCTAGGAACATTAATCATGAATATGAACAAATTTGCTGGATGGGGTGGGAATTCACCCCTGTTTAAAATACAATAAAATAAAAAAATTAAAAGGTACCATAGCTTGTGTTGCAGTATTGAGGTCATACTGCAACTTTATAATGTATGTGAACAGCTTGCCTTCTGGTTTTCTCTGTAAAGCAAGAGAGACAAGAAGGATTCCTTATAGCTGTTGCGTCTTTTCATACTTTAACTTAGGGCAGATTCAACACATGTGGATGTTAAACTGAAACACTGAGGTGAAGAAAAAGGAGGCAAGAGTTAATGAGTACGTGGAAAGTGGAAAACATAGGTCTCAGTTGAATGCAAGCAGAATTTCTTTGTTTCCTGACTTTGTTCTCAGTATTGTAACTGTTGCATACAATGTGTGTGGTGAGTGTTATTCAAAGAAATCGATTAAAAAAAAAAACCCAGACAGAAGTCTAGTTGGAAGGGACAATTAATAGGAACCTTTCCTTTTGTTTGCCAAGACTGACTGACTCTTCCACAAACAAATAAAATGCGGAGGAAACTATGCTAACATTGAGTCATCATGTACTGCAAATCCTCCTGCAGTGTACTGTTCCTACAGAGGGAAGAAAAGAGAATTTGGGTAGCTGCAGTTTGCAAGTTGAGTAACAGATGAGGTGCATGGCCTCCTCCACAGCCAGCTCCCAGCTGTGATACAGGAGCACTTCAAAATGGGGTGCATGTGTATTTTTGAGGTGGAGGTCGTGTTGGTAGCTCCCATCCTTCCAGTCAGAAGGGATTTACTTGGGCCATATGGTTCAAGTCACATAAGTAGTTGCTGATCTTGGACAGTAACCTGCCCTCTGACTAGGGGGTGATGCCTCAGGACAGATTAAGGACTTTATCTTAGCAAGGTATTATTTCAGTGGGAAAGTGACCCTTTCCTTATATTTTTACCCTTCAAGGGGAAGCTGTGCTCCTTTCTGACACCTCAAAATATGTGTGTCTTCTCAGTCAATGAAGAACTTCCTCAACTGTCAAGGAAAGTTTATTATCTCTTGTGTGAGGGATAATTTCACAAATACTCCTACATGCAGGAACCCTCTGTGCATGCTGTCTTGATGCTCTGCTCACCCTTCTACTGGGCTGTGGGAGTAGCAGCCAGCATAGCTGGAGGGTTGGCTTTATAGGTGACACATGCAGTAGGAGACACCCAACTGTGGGAAAATATTTTTCTGTCTTTAACTGGCCTGGGCTGCTTGACCTCATAAGAGATGGCAAAAGCTGCGTTTTGGTGTTCCTGGGGAACTGGAAGCTTTTTGGGAAATGACTGGTTGAGCAGGCTTCAGAAACTCAGCTCCAACAAATCATGATAGCATTGGTTTTTCTCCTGAATGAATTGTTTCTTGGTATGTAATTTTATTACAGTTAAATATTTTTCAAATTCTTTATCTGCTCCTTATTATTGAGAATTTTTTAAATGTATGTGCAGATTGAGTACTTTGCACAGTCAGATCTTCTTGATTACAGATTCTTCTAAATATAGGTTGTATTTTTTGTTCCTGTCCTTTTCCCTGACACCCCCCCACCCTTTTCCTGGCCTTAAGCAAACATCTTGTTCTTTTGCTTTACAGGCTCCAGATAAAAGGAAAGCATTAGAAGAGACCAAAGCCTACACAACTCAATCTTTAGCCAGTGTTGCTTATCAGATCAATGCACTGGCCAACAATGTGTTACAACTGCTGGACATCCAAGCTTCCCAGCTACGGAGGATGGAGTCCTCCATCAACCATATCTCACAGGTATATTTTTAATTATTTTTTTTTTAATAGAGAACTGACAACATTGGGAGGAGGCGTTATCTTGTCTCTTGTAGTACTGAGATGGATAGTTTATGTTGACTTCTTTGAATTCTCTGAGTAATGTGATAGAAAATGGTGAGGATTTTTCTTTTAATGTTTATGAAAACCACTTTGTGATGGAGATCATGACTGAAACAAAACAGTTCAAAACAGATAACTAGAAGTGCTTGAAATGTATGTTTGCTTTAAAGCAGGAGTTAATTACTAAGATTCTAAGGTCTGAAGCTGCAGTTGAGTGAGTGGTAGAGAGGATTCTGTTTCTGAGGGAAATCCAGACAGAAGTACCATATAAGTGGTGGTGTTTTATTTAACATTGCAGCATATACAGTAGTCTTTTTTTTTTCCACACCCTAGCAGGATGTAATTTTATGAGCTGTGTGGAGAGGGGTTCCCATGCTGCCACTACCTGCTCAGGCCAAACTCTTTTAAGCCAAGGCAGTTGAATGTATGAGCTGACCTGACCTGTAGTGCGACTGCAGCATTACTGGGGTTGATGCGGGCGGGGAGTGGAAATAGATGATGGGAAAGAACAGGCCTGTCCCTGTCAGTGGCAGCCTTTGTGCCCCTGGCTGAGGCTTCATCCTGCCCAGCTGCCACTAAGGGAGGAGAGTTGATGCTGCTGCCTGCCTTGTACTTGATCTGTCACTGGCCTGATTGTATAGTGACTCAATCAAAAAATGTCTGGAAGTGGCTTATTACATAACCAGGTGTGTGCCATACTAGTGTCAAGGAAAGGATGGACAAGATCTGTTTAATTCTTAATGTTGCTATTCTGAAGTGGTGTTGAGTTGCTGAGGGCCCAGTGTCCACTCTGTCATACGCTCATACTTGGATCTTTGGGCTTTATGCCCTAGGCCTGTCTGAGACATTTCATAAACAAATCTCAGAGGATTCAAAGCTAAAATGTTCTTCAGTGCAGCTGGTGAATTTAAAACCTTTGTTGATCAACCAATACCCTGTTAGTGGTACATGTTAGACCAAAAACTTGAAAGAAAATGCTTCTCATGCATGGCCTCTACTCTCTTTCCCTGTAGGCCCTGCTACCCTCAGTTTACTGTTCTTTTAGAATAACTGTGGTTTCAGTTAAATGGTAGCACAGTGGTTCACTAAAAGCATGTCAGCAGGGTGAAGATTCTGCTGCATGTGGAAGGGCCCTCCTAATAGTAAACCTTTCAAAAAGATGTGCCGGGGAGATTTAGGTTGGACATTAGGAAAAGGTTCTTCCCCTGGAGGGTGGTGGAGCACTGGAACAGGCTCCCCAGGAGGTGTCACAGTCCCAAGCCTGACAGTGTTCAAGAAGAGACTGGACAACACCCTCAGACACGTGGTGTGAACTGTGGGATGGTTATATGCAGGGGCAGGAGTTGGACTCTATGATTTTTGTGGGTTCCTTCCAACTCAGGACATTCTGTGAAAAAGGCTTGTCAAGTTATATGTGCTAAGATCTACAGTGTGTTCAGAGCTGTATCAGGTATCTAAAAAGTACCTGCCACTGAAATAGGAAAGTAGGTTAAGTACAGTTACTGTAGATAAGTTTCTTGTTCTGTCAAGTATTCGAAGACTTCTTGAAGCTAGGGTTATGAGTACCTCTGAAGAAATGACTGGATAAAGGACTGAACCTATAGGGCTTTCCCAAGCATTGGGTGTCCTTTCAGACTGAGCAGATCTTTTCTTATGTGTTTCAGAGCTGCAGTGTGTGTGAAATGATTGTTAAATTCTTGGTTGGCCCATTGGTATGACTAACCATGGAAAAATCCAAAATGTTTGATCCTAGCACAAAAGGTGTTAACCCTCTCTACTGTTTGCCGCTTGAATTGAAGACGCTATGATGAAAGCTATTGAGTTACCTGATACATGAACTGTTTGCTAAAGACTCTGAACAATCAGTGCTTTGTAGCGCTTTTGAGGAGTGTTTAGCAAGGTCACTTGCTTGTAGTTTCTGTCCTGATTGGTCTTTCTGAAACTAATCCTTGCTTATAAATGAACCTCTGCAGACTAATTTTGTAGAATTAAACTGGATACAGATAATGCATGCATACCAGCTCAGCTATTTGCTTTGAAATGTTTCTGCTCAAATGCTTCAACTGTAGATCTTAAATCTGCTGTGCAGTTGCTTTGATAGACTGTTTCTAAATTCTCTGAGGTCTACAGAGTGTCCTTCCCAGTGCTTGGATCAGTTGTGAATATTTTCATGCCATTAAAGCATGGGGATGAACACATTCTCAAAGTGGATTTCTTCTTCATGAAAGTAGTATTGCCTAGAAACACAGATCTGAGGCATTGCCAGTCAATTACTCAATTCTGGGTTTTGCAACACAAAGCAGATATCTGTGAGTTAAGGTACAATTTGATAGCTTTTTTCTGGTTAAAAAAACCTTTCTTCTTTCCATGGAAGAAAATCCTGCAGGCGGTTTCTGTTCCCCTGCTGTGTTTCAGTTCTCTATGCATGTTTTCCAAAATGACTCTAGGCTAAATGGCTAGATAGCTAATCTTGATTAGTAGACACTCTATATTTTTTTTTTCCTAGCTATGTACCTTCTTCACTGGAAGAAGCACTCATGATGGAGCGGTGTGTTCTGTTGTTACTGGAGCTTAATTTTACAGATGGAAAGTTTGCTGTTATAGGAAAAAATTAATTCAACTTGCGTTTCTTGTTGAGAGCTTCAGAGAGGCTTCATGCTGTGGTGTGGGAGCCACTGCTCTGAGCACACAGAGGCTGTGGACAGCTCCAGGAATGGCTTCCACATATCTGAGCAGACCTCTGCTCTGGCTGCTACATGTATATTTCTGCAGTCATAGTTGTCTTTCAGCTGTAGTGTGTGGGTCTGGAGTGACCTGCCACGTAATTATTTACTACACCAAATATACAGAGCTGTGGACATACAGCTCAGCTCTTTGGCTTAGACCCTTGGTATTCATGTTGAGCTTTTGTCAAGGTTTTGATTACGCGATTACAATAAAACCGTGGCAGATGTATTGTTAACCCCTTCTCTCCCCCCTTTCCACTTCAGCCCCTCCCTCTCCCCCCTTCCCACTAAGGACAGGTGATCAGGAGGGAAAGAAGCACAGAGAGAAGAGAGTTGGAAACATTTAAAATGTTTTACTTATGCTAGTAATAAGAATAGAGAAAATAATACAAAATATACAAAACCAATTGTGAAAGTCCCAGCAACTGCAGAGCTAGCACCTGAAGTCCTGGACTGGACTCTGCAGCCAACTGGAACTGGATTCAGTCCGTCACTAGGCCTCGGTTGGCAGGGACGACTAGCAAGGTCCTCTCCTAATGTCAGCCATGAGGAAAAGGGACGAGATCCTCGTGATCTCCCACTTTTATATGAAGTATGACATGAATGGGATGGAATACTTCAGTTGGTCAGTTTTTTTTGGTCACCTGTTTCTCATTGCCCCTCTCACGTGATGTGCGTGCATTCTGATCAATAACCTTGCATAACATTGCAATGTCTACCAAAACGTGTATCTGACTTTTTCAGGAAAATGCAGCTAATATGAAGGCTTTAGCTGACAGGCAAATTCACTGAAAGAGAAACTTGTTTTAATAAAACCAGGACAGCTTTGCCAAGCTGACTTGACCTTTCCAAGTTTCTCGGATTCGACAGAGCAGAGGCTTGATCACTGTTCTGGAGAAGCTTGCAGAGTCATATGGTGTAAGAGAACCTACTCATCCTGTTAGGCAAGATTTGGAGGGAAAAAAGGTGGCCAGTCTATACTCTGGACCAATGTGAGCATCAAGGCTTCACTACAGACATTAAGGCATATATATATCTAGACTCCCTGCTATAAGCTTTCTGTTGCAGTCAGGGTTATATGGCATATTTCTGTTCCTGTTCAGTGCTTTACTGTGTTTTTATTTACCTTGACAATGGCCATACTTAGAAGGGAAATTTCAGGTGGGAGCTGAGCTAGTTTTGATCTAAGGTGTGAAAGCAGAGCCAGTCTGAGTGCTGCACTGTTATGATGTGGCATCTCAACTGTTCTTATGGGACACTAGTGAAAAGAGGCAACAGAGTAACGACTTGAGCCCTCTGTGGTTTCTGGCCATCACTGCTGACCAGCCCATCCTCAAATGATAGGGAGTCGCAGAGCAGCAATTCTGCTGTGGTATAAATTGCCTTCAGTTGCAGCAACCAGAAAGAAACTTTCTTTGAAAAAGATTGAACAACAATAGCCAGGTGGTTTCCTTTCTTCATAGCATAAGAAGTGTAAGGTGTCTGGAATACATAGTATTTTCTTTTGTAGCAATTTTGGGGAAGATGAGTGAATGCATGGACTGGACAGTGGAAGGGGAGAGGACAAGCTGTGGGTCAGCCTGTAACTGGATATACCAGGAAGGACCTTGGATATTGAAGTGGGGAGGGAATGAAGACCTTAATGTGATGTTTTGTAAGGTGTGCTGTAACTAAATAAACCCAGGATCTTTTCATGCATGCTGATGATGAATTAAGTAAGATACTGTATATTTGTGCTCTGAATGCAGTTTGTTTCATTATGCTTATTTCCTATGCATATTAAATGAAAATCTAGTTTCCTATTTAAACACGTTGTTCATTTGTGTTGTTCTTGCATAGGTCCATGAGTCAATGAGTTAATTATTTAAAAAGCAGAATTAAAAAATCCTCTCATAACCCTTCTTTTCCTTCTGAAAATCAGTATCTTTTAGTAGAGGAGTTAAAAGTTCAGCTTTTCATAGCTTGAATATTTGACAAGGAAAGACTGCTTCTCTAGAAATTTGGGTCTGTGTTCTTTTGCTCTTTTGACTTGCTGTTTCTTGGTTGTCCTCCCTCCTTCCCTCCTCCTCTTGGAAACAAGAGCTGACTTAAACATGTACTTTAAGATAAATTTTTTGCTGCTTCACTTCTACAAACTTCAAGAGAATGAAGATGGGACAGAGCCAGATTCATCTGGGGAGAGAGAGGTTGACAGGGACATCCTTGTTTACTGTGTCAAAACCGAAAAATGTAACTGATCAGCGCTTGCATTTATGTCAGAGCAGCTGCAGTACTGGGTGTAGCAATTTTTTTTTTTTACTGGGTATAAACAGTTTTAAAATAGCTCAGAATTTAAATCCATGCCTCTTGAAGTGTAAAAGAAGCAATAGACTCCTTTTTAAGAAATGTTGATTTGCACCAGGAAATAGTGCACCCCTTAAACATTCAGCGTTAAAATTTTTTTATGTATCTAAAGCTTTCCTGTAATGCAAAATAGGGACTATTACAAAACAATATGTTCTGAAAGCATAACTCAGCAAAGAAATTGGCATCTTTTGTCACCATTACAAGTTAGAAGCTTTTAGAACTAATAAATAAACAAATTTTAAAATCCTGGAATTAGTTTAGAGGAATCTTGCCTGTCACCATCCACATCAAATTCATTGCATGCGTAATTAAATAGTGCATGCAAGAAGAAAACCAAATGCCTTTTGTTTTTATGGTGTGATTGTCTAGCTGAAGTCGGGACAATAATGAAGTACACAGATGCTACAGTTTCTTGTAGGACTTCTGAAACTTACAGCTATAGCTTGTGTTGTGTCACACATACAGACCACTCGTCCCCAATTACTGAGGCCTTTTCTACTGGGTGAGCGACCAGTCAGGACTGATGTGGATTAGTTTTCAGAGAAGCTCTGCTGAAGATGTTGTGGGGCTTGAAGTGGTGAGCTCCAAAGTAGTATCAAGTTGAGAACACAAAAACTGGTGTTTGATACCAGGGAAGGAGAGCACAAGAGCTGTGAGGTGCTCAGCAGGTCTCTGATGTTTAAAGAGGCCTAAGGCAGCACGCAAACAGCATTTGAGTTTGTGGGAGCTTTCCCTCTGAGTGTGAGTGTCTGTCCTTTGGACTGATGTGATACTTCAATTCATGGATTGTGGTATATGATCACAGTGTAGTTTGAATTCATGTCTGAAAGCCAAGAAGTGGAAAGAGGGTAGAAAATGTGACAAATCTGTTGATGAATGTGGGTGATCATGCCCAGGAACAAGCCATTATGTGAAATACTTAAGTACACTTATGGATGGGAGCAAAAGACCTCTCTAGATCCTCTTAGTGATGACTGTGCTCCAAAGGACAGCTGTCCAGGTACTTTTATCCTGAAGTTGCCTCTAAAAAGATGCTTACAACTCTGATCTTGATCTCTGACATGAAGAACATATGGACTGGACAAAAGGACCGTTAACTGGAAAGAAAATTAGCCAGAACTAGCAAGCAATTGATACCTGCTAACAAGCAGGATTAATACTGAAACCCAGATTGTTCAGAATATTCTTTGGAGGCCATTCAGGGTTCTAAAGCATGTCCTCAGCAAATCTGGGGATAACTCTAGATTAGGAAAGGTGGTTCAAATGCTGGATGGCAGAACTTCAGTGCAGAGGAACTTTGAGAAACTTTGAGAAACTTGAGGGGTTGAGCCATCAAAAAAACTTGGGAAACTGGGCAAGGTACAAGGACCTGTACCTGAGGTGGAATAACCCTGTGCATTTGTATGTGTTGGGAGGTGATGTTGTGAGTAGCCATTCTGCTGAAGAGGAGCCAGTGTGCTGGTGCATGTTGTGCTGAGCATGAGCCAACAACATCACACCATCTGAATAAGTGAAACAGTGTGACAGGGCTGCGTTTGGAAGAGTGTGGCTGGCATGTGAAGGGCAGTGATTATCATCTGCTTGGCAGTGATGAAGCTTCATCTGGAGTGCGATGTCTAATTTTTTTGTTACCCATGCCTTGCACAAGAGTGATTTAGGGAAACACGAGATAGTCCATCAGAGAGGGATGCTGAGATGGTCAGGGGCACAGACATGCAGCCTCCAAGGAGAGGTTGAAGGAATTGTGCTTGTTTAGTCTAACTAAAATGAAGCAAAACAGTGACATAATGGTAGCCTACAAATGCTTAAGTCTGGCTCTTTCATCTTTGCAGTTAGTCTTTCTCTTGATAGTGACAGGCTAATGTTGAACAGTTAGCCACAAGTTGAAGCTCAGTCAGGTTAGTGCACAGAGTTGGGAAAATCATTTTTGTTGTAGAGGGTGGTGCAGCACTGGAACAGGTTATCCTCTGGTGTCACTCTTTTTAGTGTTACACTGCAGTAGCTGGATATATCCTAAAAGCTGTCTTTGTGTCCTTGCAAGGCATGCCATAAGCTATAGGAACTAAATAGTAAGGGGGAAGATGATTACTAAATCAGAGGAGAAACTGCCACTCCCTGTCTACAAATCTTTGTAAGCTCCACTTCCATACCAACTCTCCTTTCCACACTTTCAAAAGTGTATGCGGAGACCAAGTGTTTCTGCAGGAAGTAGAGCATCATCTACTATTGTATACATTAGAAAAATGTCTTCTCTCTGGTTCTTTTGGACTGCCCTTGCTTGTCAGCAGACACAAATATTCTAAATATGGTGAAGAAACTTGCACCTTTTATTTAGATTAACTTTGCCTTGAGTGATGTTCCCTCTCCTAATGAAGTGCTGACAGTTATCTCAGTGACCTTTGCTTCACATCGTGTTCTTCCTGTACTCTCTGTGATAGAGGCCAAGGCTCCAAGAAGTTGTACAGTGCTTGCTCTGGTTACGCATCTGCTCATTAAAATTGTTGTTAACTTTGTGCATATCAGCATCTACATGATACGTATGAATTGCTTAGAATGTAGTATAACATGTAAGGGTTGCCTTGTCAGCTGTTCTGTTGAGAAATTCCTTCCGTGACCACAAATGAATACACATAGGATCTGCCTGTAATTCCTAAACAATTCAGCTGATGCAGTCAAAAACCCCAACACACAACCAATGAGAAAAAAGAGATCAACTAAGTATCATGGGGATTTTTTTGTTTTGATTTATCTACACCTATGAGGAAGTAGCCACAACTGACAGACAGGTGTTCTGTGACAGGGAAGCACAGTTGCTTTGATGGAGAGGAAGAAACAGAGCAAGAAACTTTTGTTTCCTGTAATTCTTTATTGCTATTATTTGTTTGTGAACATAGGGTTTTAACATGTTTTTGGGGAATGAGGGAAGTTGCTAACTCCAATAGCTGTTGACTGTAGTGAATTCCTTCACATGCTGATTCCCATTCTCAGTCTGGTAGAAGGGCAGTCTGAATACATAGTTTTCAAGGTGGTTTAGACCATTAAAACCTCCTTTCTGCTGAATGAGTATTTGGCCATAAGCTCTAGATACCTCATTAAATACGAAATTAAGAGGCCTGATGCAGCTTCTTGTTTTTGGAAATCAAAGCCAAAAATCCTAGGACTGTGAACATTTCCCTGAAAGCCTTTTTGATAATTTTGTGGAACAAAGGAGTCAAGGGTGTTTGTGCAATCTTTCTTTTTTAATGAAAACCTCTGTTCTGGGAGATACACCACATAAATGAAATGCGTCACTAACCTGCTGTAAAGTCTCATATTGAACTTATTTTTTATTTCAGAGGCATCTGATCAGATTGTTGCCTGAAATTAGTTTTCCTTCTATTTCAAGTCTCAGTAAGCCATCAGTCTTCACATGTGAATAGCTCCTGGTTTATATTGAGTTATGTTTTTTTTACTTCTGTCAATGTTTTAGTGGCAAAGCAGAAAGCAAATGCAGTGTATGAGGTAATGGTTATAAGAATGTTGTATCTAAACCAGCAGCAGGTAAGGGGCTAGCAAAGCGTTAAGTGGGTCATTGTATTTGCACTACCTAATGTAGCTATTTGGACATTGGTTTTCATGGTAGCTGGGTAGTTTTATGCTTGAACTGACTATTTGGGGAAAAGGAGAGGAAAAGTGAGTACAAGAAGCTTATTGTGGAGCAGATGAGTCTTGGTTGTGCTGCATCACCAGAGCTCCCCCTCTTCATCATCTGCCACTCAGGCACATGAACATGTGTTGCTGGGTGCTTGTGGCTGGACTTCTTGTGCCGTTTGGAAGGCCCACTTAGTGCTGTCTGCTGGCTGGTTTTATTTGGGGGTCACAAAAGTGCTTAGTTAATGGTAATCTGCAGATGGAAACCCAAGTAATGATACACATGAGTGATTTATGAGCCAGCAGCAACGCTCTCTCTTTATACTGCTGCTGGTTTGACTTTTCTTTGCTAAGCAGCCTTTTGGGACCCACTGGTATCTGTTACACCTCTTGTAAAACCTCCCTTACAGATTGTATGTGGAGTGAACAAACTCTCTGTTATTAGTTCATAGGAGGTATTTGAATGACTTTTTAGCTGCTCTTCTGAAGCTGGGACAACTTTTGCTGTTTTATTGTAACTTTGAAAGAGTGTGTATAAAGTGTGGAAATCCATCCATCCATCCATCCATGTTGATCTTATCGAATGCTTGTCATGTGGCTGCTGTAACCCAGTGTGTGTCCCTTCCCCAACACCATCTGGGACAGTATCACCTCTGCATCACTGGGCAGTTGCAGAGCACGAAGTGAAAATTCTCCCTTTACTGTAATGGAAAAAAGTGTGTGAAATTTTATTACTTGATATAATTTATGGCTAAACACCTAAAGAGAAATTTTTTCAGAATTACTTGTTCCATTGGAGAATATTGTTAGTTCTTAACTGACTCTTCTGCTAGTGCCACGATGGAAATGGAATTATGGTGGTAGTGGAAATAAGATTGTAGATTTGTTTGGATAAAAACTGTACTGTATGTAGAGTTTTTTTGAGAAAAATTGGAATACGTTTTGGGCTAGCACAGTTTGAGTGACAGCTAGTGGAGACCATGATTATCTTTTTCAGTCCTTCCCATTTGGAACACTGGTTGTGCAGGTAGAAGTGTCTGCCTTTTCCTCAATTTCAAAAGATAGGTGACTAAAGCTGTCATTTTCCTTTCTAATGTTTATTCCTGGTTCTAGCAAAAAGTTATTGAATAATTTTGCCTAATATTGTGCCTAATTATATCTTATGGACACGAAAAATCTAAGTAGTATGTAACCATGGAATCACATATCGTCTATTTCATTTGCTTCCTCTTGGACAATCTGCTAAATAGCTGTGACTTTTTCCTGAATGTACCCTTGCATGAATGCTAATGTGTAGTGGTTTTGCACCTTCACCTGTTCATGCCTGAAAGCACTTCATTTTTCCCCTTGTATGTTGTCCTGCGATAGTAGTTTACAATGTATCTATCAGTATAGTTCGGTGTGGTGTCACATGAGGACTGAAGCATAGCTTGCTATTTCTCTAACTGGCTTCTCTGTTCTGAAGAAGAATGTCTTGTCAACCTCATCTTGTCGTGCTATCTCAAAAACCAGGAGCAGTAAGGTGTGATTAAAAGCTACTAGGCTTCTATACAAACTGAGAACAAGTAGCATGGGGACCCTAGAGTTAAGATGGGTCATGATGGAAATGCTAAAACATATCATTGCTTCAGGAAAGGTCAGTTGGGCTGTCTTTTGAAAATATAAGAGCAAGGAAATATTGACTGAAGAGTGAAAGGCTTGATTTGATCGTGGGAAATTCTGCTTTTTTGTTGAATTCAATGTCTTATGGGATTGTTTTTTCTTAAATTATATTTTTGAACTGTGTTCAAAACTAGGCTGTGTAAGGTTGCAGGATAAGCCTTCAAACCACAAGTCAACCTTTATCTGACTGGTAAGGGGATAAATGTCGTCTTTGGGAAGCTGATCCTTCTTTGTCCATTTATAGGATTTTCTTACGTTTGTTGTTAAGTATTGGGCAAGACTTAGCAATAGCCAGATGTAGTACAGGACTAAAAGAGATAAGTTATACTGTAGATAAGGCTTGTCTCCTATGCTAGGCTGAAAAGATGTTACTGAAGTTTTTGAGCAGTGTATGTGTTTTTGCTCTCTAATAGCAGACAGGTGGTATACAGTAAGCTAATAACATGCCAGCTCGTGTGGACTAGCAAATTGTTTATTCTTCCTAATCAGAAGAAATACAAGTACTATTTAAACCTGGATGTTTTTTTAAAAATAAACTTAGCTTGAAATTATGCAGTTGATCTGCATGTGAATCTTGGCAAATAAAACATGGCATTTGAGAGTGGATGAATGGTAGAAATGTTATTCTAGTGCTCTACCTCTGAACACTGTTTGCCTACTGTGTTGATGAGTAAGGTGCTGAAGTAACTGGGGATAAGCTCCATTTGGGAGGTGCAACTTCATTGCAGAAATGTGCTATCTTCATGTAATTATGGGTCTTTAAGGTAAAGAGAGAAGTCCAGTCAAACAGCCTGAAACAAGTTAGATTTTCTCAACTATATAATCTCTTACCTGTGACACTGTGTTTCGATTTAGTTTCCTCATACACCCTAAATCTTATGTAAAGAGACAGCACTGGCGGGGTTGTAAGCCTGTAAACTGCTAGGAGCAAGACCATCCCTTATTTTATTTGTTCCTCTCTGTGCACTGAGGATGGTCTAATTGCCACTCAGGTATCACTGTTCCAGTCTCCTCCTAAACTGATGTGTAGTTAAGTATATCTGTTTCTGTGCTACATGGATGATGTTAATCCATACGACATGCCTGTCAGTGCCTTATTTTGACAGTAGTTTGACAGTTGACCACAGAAGTGCTTGTCCTTCATATGTTACAGTTTTGAAGCATCCCTGATGTAGTTGTACTGTTTGCTACTCTGGATGCTAAAACTGGAGGACAGAACTTCTGGAGGTATTCACAGTATTTCAGTTAAAATAATGTGGCTTTCCATTTTCTAGTACAGGCTGTGGCACATTAACAAATAATGAAACTTCAGGAAGTGGGGGATGGTTTCCGTAAGCTCTCACTGAGAGAAATTAAAGTTGAATCACTTGGGATTTTGCTGTTTTAAGCAATCCTCCTGCAGTGCAGTGTGCCTCTTGGCGGCAGAGAGTATATCAAGCCTCAGTCCCAGTTAGCTTGCTTCTTACTTCCAGACCTCCAGACCTGGGAGCAAAAGGAGCTTAATGGCACGAATTCAAGTTATTTGCATTTTACTTTCAACTCAGCATCTTTATGAAACTGTCTTTCCCTGGGCTGTATTGAATGTGTAGTCCTTCAGTCAGTGCAGAAACTCTTCAGAGATGCTGTCTACTAGAGTTGCTTAAATTACTTGGAATAAATAAATCTAATGCATTTATCCTTTTGGAAATTATTTGAAAAACTTTTTAAGACTGTTTTCCATGTGAAATATTTGCCTGAAATAAGATTGAAGAATGCTGCTGACTGGTCATTGTTGGATAATGACAAGTCACCTGGTTCAATATTGTTTAAAAGCATCACCTAATCAGCAGAAATGGAATAAAAAAATGTGGTGTGAATTTTTCCAAATGCATTTTTAGAAAGCAGACGCTCTGCAAATAATTACATGACTTAAGCAAACATCCTGGAAAAACAGATTGTGAGCAGCCTGCAGATCTTACTGGAATAAAGATGCTTTTCCTGTGTGCACTTCCACTCCCCTCCCCCCCCGCCCCCGTTACCTAAATTTCTTCATCCATGGTAGTTCTTAAAACAAATGCATAGTTTTTGTTTACATTAGCTATACTTCTGGGAGTAAACACTATCTGTATTGCTGGATGGATATACACAACTTAAATCCAGAAAGTACATTGACCTCACTTAGGAAAACCAGGCTTTACCAAAGCTGTGGGCAGGAAGCAGGCCACAGAAGTTTGCACAGCTGTATTTTTGTAGTCCATTAAATTGTGTCCTGATGTACTCCTTTATCTTGCAGGGAAATATCTTGCTCCTCACCAACACCTCCCTCCCCAATTGGGGTAACTGTAGCAGCATGTTGATCCCAGCCACTTTCCCCATGCAGTTTGGTTTCTTGAAGAGAAGTTCAGTCACTTTTCAGCATGTGTTCAGCTGTGCGGTGTTGCAGAGGGCAGTGACCGGTCGTGCACCAGTTCATGGTGCTTTTTATTGTGGAGCTGTAAGGCCTTTTCTTGAAATGCTGTGGTGCGGGTCAGAAGCTTGTAACCCACCACAGTGTTTGGAGCACCGTCCCCAGGGCACTGGTGTACCTTCCTCAGTTAGCTTTAAACACTTCACTGGGTGGTATTTGTGTAGTATACATTTAACTTTTGCCTAAAGTGACTCTAAGAGGTGGCCAGTCTTTTTTCTCCTGCCATTCTCATGCCAAACAATGTTTTGTTCTCTGCCTCCCCTTTCCTGGATTGCAGGATCAATTATCCTGGGGACAGGATCTTGAGAACTACAGGCTTCTTTCTGTATGTCATCCCCAATAGCTGACACTCCTCCCCAAGGGTTGGCAATCAAATTTAATCATCATGCTAATAACTACACAGTGGAAATGTCTACTTTCTGAACACATGATCAGTCTGACTAATGAGTTCACCGTAACAGTGGTGGGATAATGCATTCAGTCATGGGGACACAGATGTCCTCTTCTGTGTGCCTACACACAAGACTTCAAGACTTGTACTGCCTTTCCGCCTGCCACCAGACTGCAGCGTCTGTGTTCAGGTGCATGTGCACAGGACAGAGCCAAGAACCCACTGCTGGGTGTATACAAATGCAAGTCTGAGAGGTGGTCCAGGAGAAGGGCTTGACTGGTGCCATGGTTTCTTCTTGGGCCAGGGTCTTCTACCAGAGTGCCCAGTATAAAAATGTTGGCTGGGGAAGCTTGTTGTTCAGTACTAAGTGCTGCTAGGACTGTTGAGGCTGTGTGGATGTTCGCAGCAGATGCAACTGCAGTGTTTCATATTGGTGGTGGCCAAGAGTAGGAGGCAAAGGGAAATCCATTTACAGAAACAATGTGTAACTTCCTGTTTTAGTTGTGTGTGGAGATTAAAATGGAAATGGAGAAGTAGAGCAGCCTTAGCAATTCCATCTGTGCCCTGTTCCTCCCTGCCCTATTAAACTGGTAAATGTCATACATGCTTGTGATTTGATTGTCTGTCTTCTGCTTTTACTTAATATACCCCAAATTACAAGAAGTCTGTATGAATCAGTCCAAAATAGTAACGCAGTCTTACAAAACATGTGAGGGACTTTTTAACACTCCTTTTTTGCTAGAATGTCTTAATAGGCTTCCATGCGCAATGCTGCAGAAACTGGGATTTCAGAAGAAGTTTGAACTGAGTGAAGTTCATGATGCTTCTAAGCTTGTCCTCTGATGTACTTTGAGAAGGGATAGCTGGTTGATGAAGAGAGTTTGCAAAGCGGGAGTCTAGGTCAGAGACTTTAACTGTCTTGTTCTGTTTTTGCCTTTGAAAATAAAAGTGAGGAGCTTGTCAGATCATAGTTGTTTTGATATTAAAGTGATATGGAAGAGCTCTGGGCTGCAATAATATGCTGAAGGTGGTAGTATGGGTAGTAAGTTAAGTGCAGAGTGGAATAAATATAATGAAAACATTTAAATGGGATCTATAGTGGCTAAGGGTTGTTCCTGCCATTGTATTTTACTCACTGGCAATGGGGATAAGAGGAAAAATCTGGCCATTGCTGGTTATCTTCCCATTGGAGGAACGCTTTGTAGTGTTGCAACAAAGTTGTTTGCCATAGAGACTTGCTTTGTACAAAATCTTGAAAAAAATCTAGAACTTTAATAGTTCTCTTCTGGAGAAAAATGCAATCTTCAAATTTTGAACATTTAGGAAATAAAGGAAGAGAAAAAGAAATTTTACATGTGGTAAGCTGTGTTTGTGGCACTAAACCAAGAGGTTTTGTGGTGTGGATAATACAGCCTTTAGCCATCTGATGGCTGCTTAATTAAAACTCTTGAGTTACTCTTGGTGCAGCAGATTTCCTGCTAGCTTATATCACTGCCATCAAATGAGATATGAACTAAGAGGTATAGAAATAACATTGTACCTTGGATGATTTGTAATCAAAACTATGTTGGCAGGTGGCTAAAGGATACTCAGCATCATTTCCACACGTATTGTCCCTGTTTTATATCTTAGAGAAACAATCTCTCTCAGAACTGTCCATCTTGGACACTTGATAGGCTCTGAATTCACATGAAGAAGGAGGGTGCTTGGGAGAGGAATTTGTGTGTGGGTGTGTGGCATTTGCTTGTGTGTTTTTTGTTTATTTTGGGTTGTCCAGGTTTTTCTGTTTGGTTTTAAGAAAAGCATGTGTCTGAAAATCAGTTCAGAAAGCCTTAAAGTAAGTACATGTGACAGATCAGAATAGTTTTTATGTGGGAGTTTTGTTATTCTTTAGCATAATGATTATTTTTGAGATGTGCATTAAATCCACTATCCCAACCATGTAATATAACCTTTATTGTTGGAAAATATTTTTACTATTAGATGTAATAAGCTAAAGCACTAAAGCGATTATAAATGAAAGCTAAGGCTATGTTGGCTTGCTTCTTTTCATGGGTTCCCCTCCTCCCAATTTGAAATGTGAAGTTACAGATAAATATGTGGGGTTTGGCTTTGGTTGGTTTTTGTTCTGTTTTCCTCAGGTATGAGCATTCTGGTTTGTCATTATTCCAGTTTTGTCAGTTCCTTACCTAAGACAATCTTTCAGAAAGTTCAAACTTGTTCTGTAGAAGTTTTTTTTATAGGCTTTTTTCAGATGGTTTTCTTTTCAGCCACCTGCAGTGCTCTTTGCAATTGCACATGTTCATCTCCTATGAAGTTGCTTTTTTTGGCGCACAAAATGCTTTTCGTTCAACATACAATTTTGTTCTGCTCCCATGTTGGTTCTTTAGTGAGTCCAAACTACTGAAGAAGCCTTTTAATTATTCCTTTCTATCTTTGTGCTTTCCTTCAGTCAAAAATATTTTTAGATTTATATGTTTTGTTTAATTCTAGACAAGTTCATTGCTTCCAGTAAGGAAAGGAGGGACTCATTCAGCCACTTTACAATGCTGAAATTCTCATGTGGGAGCTTGCATAAGCATATTTTGTTTCTACCTTTTTTTTTTAATGAGCCTGCTCATGCATACGTATCTTGAGGAATACCCAGCAAAAATAAATTTGAAATGACTAAAATCTAATTTCAGGTACTGAAATACGCTTGCACATACAGTTGGGATTTTGACTTTGCCTAATCAAAAGCATTTATCTGCTTTTTAAGACTGCATATCCCAAATGTTGTTCTGTCAAAATCAATCAGTAGGATTGTACACTTGAAACACTTCTCTTTTGAAGTGTCTTCTATTTTAAAGTTGTTTTTTAATCAGCAGATTTTTGCATTTCTGGCTTGTGTTCAAATATAATAAGTCTTTGGTTCCATTTAGATAGTATTTTCCTCTGAAAACTTGTATTAGTGATGCAACTGGTGTTACTTAATCGTTGAAATGTCTATTCAGTTCACTGTGTAGAACACCTACAGATCACTAGAGGAGAGGGGATGTACCTCGATAGTTTCCTCGTCAGAATCCTGTTTTGGTGAATGGAAGGTGAGGGGGGCAGAGGGAGGACTGTAAGAGAACTGCCCTTCAGAAAGTTTTTCATCATACACCGTGACACTCAAGTGGATGGTTGACAATTGTTAATTTGCCCTGCGCTGTGGTTTTGACCTGGTGCAGAGCTGGGTCTGTGCTCCCTATCGCACAGTGGTTGTGCAGTGGGGGCTGTGGTGTTCGCCCACAGCTGAACCTCCAGCAAGTACAGGAAAGCATATTCTAGAGTGATGGGGGATTTTGTGTTAAAACAGAGAACAGCACCATGGAAGCTGCTTCCCTCTCCCCCGTTCCCAGCTTTTGATGCTGAAAAGCCGCAGACTTTAGGAAGCAGGTAGAAGATAATTGCAAGTTATCGCCCATCTCGCCTTTTCTGTGTCTTCCCACAGAGATCTGCATTGGGGAGGCATTCTTTTCTACCTGATTATTATACTCAGACTCTTGAAGAGGGAATTGAACTAGCAGTTGAATTTGAAGGACCAAAAAATAATAATGTAAAAATTTGTGCTGCCCATGAACATGTATCAGAGATCATTGGAGGGCTTGCTTTTTTTTTCAATAATAATGTTCACAGCAAAATTCTTATTGAAGCACATGTACATTTGTATGATCCATAACTCACTTCTGTGTTTTCACTAGCAATTAAAAGCACCGGTGGAAGCTGTTTTACAAAGGTATCTTGGGTATGCTTGTTGCTGCATTTCACCGTGCTCAGAGCAGACACCCATGACTGTGTTGCCTGTACCTGTGCCCGCCTATGCTCTATGTCTGTTCCCAAAGCTGCTGCAGGTGGGCAGCTCTGAGAAGCTGGCCTGAGCAGTGAAGCAACTTGCTTGGTGTAGTGTGGGATGTCTGATGGAGCCAGGAATAGAGCTTCAGTCTGCCATTTCCCAGGCTCTTGCTCCCAGACACGGACCCGTCCCACCTCCTCCCTTCACTCCACTGACGTGCTGGCAGAGGGCCGCCTCCTGTGTGCTGGGCCAGCTGCTTCTGCAGCACTGTCTGACCTCCATACTCCAGATGTTTGAAGTTCCATTTCCCCCATGCTTATGTGAACTTTAGCAAAGTGATTCTGGCATTTTACCAATGCAAAGGGGAGGAAGGAGGACTGTTGTCTTAACCCTTTCTTTCCATAACGAGGGCCTCTGTAGAGCTGCTAAAAATCTCTTCATCTGTAGGACTTAAACTCCATTTGCTTTTGGTTGCCATCTGCTAGTCTTCCTTCCCATATCCCTGTCCATGTTCCCAAAGATATTCCCGCAGACCTTCCTTCCTTATGCTCTGTGTTGACATAATCTTCCTTTCAATTGGGGAAGGTGGGGGGCAGAGGGTGAGGCCATTATGAGATGCGCTTGTACCTCTCTGTAGATGGTTCTCATTTATAGACCCTAATTCTACAAGGTGGCATTTCACAGATGAGACTTACTGATTTTCTTCAGCTGCCCCATTTTATGTTCCCAACACTTGCATGTACATACCCTGAAATAGCTGTTAAAGAATAATGTGAGAAGCTTCTTTACTTCTGTCCTGACTGAAGGATGAATATGTGTTCTCCATAGCAGTCCTCCCATTTCCAGTTGGCACCAGGGAAGAAAAATCAGATGTGAACTCGAAGTCTGGCTCTTGGACGAGTGGGCTGGTTTCTTTGCTCTGATTCTTGTCCTAGAATATCATGCATCCTCTCCCAGCCCTTCTGGTCTGTCCTTGCCTCGTGTCCCCTTTCTGCTCAGCTTTTCCAGCAGAATGTGTGACTAGATTTGCCAACAGGGTACTCTGAAAAGTGTTTATAGAAATAATCCTTTAGCTGAACAGACCTCTCTTCCCTCTCCTTTTCAATGCTGTTGTATAGGTTTATGTGCCACTTCAGAGTCTGTTTTGGAAATTGGGGTCTTTGAGTAGAATTCTCAGTGAATCCTAGTCTTCCTTTCGGAAGAAAGGCTTCCAGTTTTGTAACAGCAAGAGGCATGAAGGTGAGGCTATTTGTTTACAGCCAGTACGCTTTAAACCTGTTTCTCTAGCTCTTGTTTTCAGCTTCTTTATTTTAATGAGGCTTATCAATGCACCCATTTTTTTTTGTTTAAGGCATATGACTATTTCAACGCTTTCAAACACGTGTTCTGTTGGTCAGGAATCAATTTTCTGTTAAATATGCCTTGCATGTAAAGTGGTACAGCTTAAGAAACAATTGTGGAGCAGGACACGCTATGGGCCATGTGCATTATTGTTTTAAATTCTGTGCTTCTGAACTCTAAAATCATACATCAAGCAAACTGTCCTTAGTAAATGGGATGGCTATGGTAAACTTCCTTCCCTGACACCGCCCCCCCAGCTGTCCTGGTATCCCAGGAAAAATACTTATGTAAAAATAGCAAATAACTTCAAACCTTTGCTGAAATCTGGTCTGCTTTGTGCTGATAGCTATTGCTAGGAGAATCTGAGAAAATCTGCTATTGTGTATACAGAAAAACATTTTTTAAGTCAAAGGCTAGCTCCCTATGATAAACTGGCATATAATCTGTGTTCAGACATAGCTGAAGAAGTCAAATGATAAACTACCAAAATAAAAACACACAACCATCATTTTTCAACCCCCTTGACATTGAATGGTATTAGTAAAATGCGTTGTTAGCATTGTGTTTATATACATATACTAAAATATATATTGCTTATGTATAAAAATGTGTGCCTTTACATATGAGTTACCTCTGGAAATAGAATTTAATATTTCTTTCATTATTTTTCCTCTGTTCTGTCTAGTGCCTTTCCACCTCAGATGATTGCAAACATCTTACATAGACTGTGCAAGTTGCTGCATCTGTGTTGATGGTCAGTTTCTTTGTGTTAATCTGTGAAAGCTCTTGTGAACTCTCTCTGCAGGAGAAGGAAGATGACATATCAGATTACATGCGACATGGCTTATCTGGCTCATCTAGCCTTTTACCTTAAGAGACCTGGACTTAGCAGGACTTTGGGAGATGAAGCTTTCTGGAGAGCCTGTCCTACTGTTGTAACTTGTCTGTATGCTGAAGGGAATCTGTGAAAAACTTCTATCTATAAACCTAGAAGAAAATATTGCTGGATTTGCAGCTCTGGAAATAAAACTCTCAAATCTACTTCAGTTGCCTCCTACGTTGCCAGCACTGCATGCAAAGCAAACACACAAGGTGAAATTTAGATGTCTGAATGCTTCAGAGGTGACAGGAGACCTGTCTTTCATGGTGCAGCTTCAGAAGGCACGGCAGGATACCCTGAGGAGTCTCAGATGACATTAGACACTGTTGTTCAGGCAACTGACTTTTAGTCTTAGTGAAAACTGGACTGAAGGGTTGTACAATAACAAAGCCTTATATTCTTATAAAAATCTGGGGGACTGAAATAATGCAATTCTTTTTTTCCTCTTCTCTAGTAACTCTTACTTTGTTGCTAGCACTGCCTTTCTTCTGTGGATTGACTGTACTTTAAGAGACGATTCTGGTGGCTGTCCAAGGGGCTGTTAAAGATGTAATGAATTCATCTCTTGGGAGGGGCAGGGATGGTAGGGAGGGCCTTTCTCCTTTTTACTGTGAAAATGAAAGATAACCAGTAGGAAGCTTCTAGTATGGTACCTTCAGATGAATATTTGTTCAAAGCTGAATAAGGACTTGAAAATCACACAACTGATGGCTAATTGGGCATAATAAAAGGTTGTATCAGTCTTGTACCTGAGAGGTAGGATTGACCCTTCAGTCACTGGTAAATTATCAGAGCAGTGATTCTGTCAAAGTTTCTTTCAGGTTTTTTATATGCTCCTCAGATGTTGGTTAACTTAACCAGATGTCTGCACTGAAGAACTGGGAAGAGACAGGTTCACCGAAGTGCCCGGTTTGGGTCTATAAATGGCACAGCTGGGGTATTGAAGCTATTTCTAGTCAATGGAATTGGCAGTTATAATTCCCAAAGCCAGTAGAGCTTCATACCTAGGAGAAGATCCCCCTGGGATAAACGAGTGTGTGCACAATGATAAACAAGGGTGAGCGGTGCCAGTTGCGCTGGTGCTCTGCTCTCCACAGCGCCAGTGAGGCCAGGCTTGCTTAGCACTCAGGCTGTGCTGGGCAAGAGATGGAAATAAAGGATTTTATTTTTGTAAGTAAATTCTTGAGTTTCTTGAACACTATCTTGATGGGCATCAGACAATATATAAGCAATAATAATCGAATCAAATAAGTTACTTACACTTTCATCAGGAGTTAACGAAAAATGTAATTTGTAACATTATGTAGACATCTGATTGTAAATGATGTCTTAAAAAACCTGAACTATTCACTTATGCTTTTTGCCTTGAAACAATAATTGATCTTTTCTGTAGAATATTTCTCTTGCAGTGTGAATATGGTCACGTTTTCCTGCGTTGAATATACTAAATTTTCTTTTGAATTTCCTTCACAAAATAACCACATAAAATGGTACTCTCCCGAAAGAAGTTAGCTGTCTGGCTGAGCTCATTGAAGCTAGGGATTTTATTATCCTTTTTGTAGGTCAAACTGACTTCCTTGCAGATAGTCTGTACAATGTGCATTGTCCAGGATGTCTTCAGTGCTGTTATTCAATTAACTGGAACTTCTTTACTTAAAAAGTCTTATTAAATATACTTTGTTTATGAAAGGACCAGTGGGATAGATCTCTATTTGTAAAACAGAACAGGTTAATGTTCTTAATCTTGTCAGATTTTTTTCATTTCAGGGAAGCTTATTGTGTAAACTGTATAGTAAGACAGTGAAAGTGCATTTTTGGAGTATGACAATAAGGGCTAATATTAAAGCTGGATCTAGGAGCCAATTGCAAAGAGTGAGGGGTTTTGTTTGTTTGTTTTTCTAACTGCTGCTGAAAGCACCATAGTGTTTTATTTCTTTAGTTATGTTTCCTTTGGTTAACAGTACAAGAAATGGTTTGAGTGTATGAGCTTGTGGTATTTAAAAGAAAATGTGTATTTACTATAAGATGTTTGGTGTTTGTTATACTGTTTGTAACATTCAACTATCTATGTATTTTACTGCTCTGAGCAACTAAACTTGAAGCTGTGACTTATTTTTACAGGTAGAAGAACAGATCTTATCTTTCATGTTAAAACATAGAGAAGTAAGCTTGGA
The DNA here is from genome assembly GCF_037038585.1 of Patagioenas fasciata. Taxonomy (NCBI): domain Eukaryota; kingdom Metazoa; phylum Chordata; class Aves; order Columbiformes; family Columbidae; genus Patagioenas; species Patagioenas fasciata. The sequence goes on along the minus strand of NC_092521.1, from coordinate 151,685,834 downwards.
ATCCAGAGTTTTCTCAGAGATTGAAGAAGGAAACTAAACTCCTTTCTCTGCACCACTCACTGTCACATGTATTACATAGTTTTATTGACTGGGTTTGATCTGAAACCTGCATCTTTGCCCAGCACTTTATGTAATATCAGGCACAGTTTCTGCTGGAAGAAGATGCTGTATTTGATGGATTGCTAGCTTGACTTGATACGTCAAATCTAGTGTTCCAATTGGCTTGTCTTTGACTAGAATTTTTTTTTCTTATGCCATTGTTTTCTTTCATACTGCCAGCAATGCCTTTTGGTTAAGGAAAGTTAACTGCTCTTGGATATGAAATGAATAAAATACTGTTTTCTCCATGAACTTGCCTTTCAGTAATGCTGGCTTTAGCATAGAATCATCTCAGGTTGGAAGGGACCCATCACAGAGTCTAAGCCTTTGACTAAGAGAGTCATCCAGATATTCCTTGAATTCTGGCCGACTTGGGGCCCTGACCACTCCCCTGGGAGCCTGTTCCAGTGACCGACCCCCTTCTCAGTGAAGAACGATTTGCTGGTGTCCAATCTGAACTTCACCTGATGCAGCTTCATTCCATTTCCTTGTGTCCTGTCACTGGTCACCAGAGAGCGGAGATCAGCATCTCCCCCTCCACTGACCCCACAGGGACATCGCAGCCTGCGATGCAGTCACCACCCCTCAGCCTTCTCTTCTGCAGGCTGAACAAACCAAGTGACCTCAGCCGCCCCTCCTAAGTCTTGCCCTCAAGACTTTTTACCGTTTTGGTCACCCTCCCCTAGACACATTTTGATAGTTTGATATCTTTCTTGCATTGAGGTGCCTAAAACAGCATACAGTACTTGAGGCGGGGAACAGATTACTTTTGGGAAGTCCAGCACCAACTTTGTGCAGAACAGGTTACCAAGACTAAGTAAGTGTAATTACACCAAGTACGCTAGAAAAATGAGGGTGGGAAGTGGTAACAGGTCATGCTGCATGCATGGCTGATGTGTCTTGTGTCTCTGTTTCTTCTTGTATAAAGTAGTTCTGATCTGTTCTGCTAACACTTAGATATGTATAACACTGATTACCCTGTAACCAGGGCTTTACTTATTTGAAATAAAAGGTTAGTAACAGACCCAACCTGATATTCAACTGCAACCTGAAAGGAAGCAATGTTAAAATTACAGAAGACTGTTGCTAATAACAACCTGTTTGGCCTGCCTTTTCTCCTCACTTTCTCCAAAGTAGCAGCTTTTGGAAACCTGTGGAGTTTGAGCCTTTTTCTTCTTGTCTGGGTGAGCCTAGGGACAAATTGAAAAGTTAACGGACTTGCAGCTCTGTACAGTACAGGACATTTGTTTGAAGGATGTTCATGATGTGAAAACAGAAGTTCTTAAAACCATTGCATGAAATGGCCTGAAAAACTGTCAGTAAAAGTGGTGTAATTTTGAGTTTTTACGTCTAATATATTTTGGATGTTAGATTTTTAAATCAAGGAAATGCCCCTGAAGTGACTTTTCACTCATCCTCAAATTCATGAGTGAAAGTGTGGTGGTTTGATTCCCACCCCCCCCCCCCCCCCCCCCCCTTTTCCCTTTGGGTGTTTTAGTGGTTTTAGTATGTGGTGTGTTTTGGTTTTTTTTTAGTATGTAGCTTCCAACACAGTATCTTAGACTCTCTTTTAGGGGGCTTTGTTTGCCTGGTGTTTTTACCTGATAGCCACTGTTTTCGCTGTTCAGGACTGGGCAGCTGTTCTCTTCCCTCAGCACCACTCCACTCTTCCCAAACGCCTGGCAGCTTTGTGCAGCTGGCTGGTGAGGGTGGCTGTGCGGCACACACAGCTTGTCCTGGCCCCGCTGCCAGCTGAGTGGCTGTGCTGTCACAGCCTCATCCTGCAGGAACTGGGGAGCAGCAGAGCAGTTTTCCTGCACGACACTTCTGGAGTATCTGTTAATGTAACGCCAATCTAAAAGGTGTTTGCGTGGTGTAAATCTGGCATTAGTATGGTGAGTTGTCTTTCAGGACAGCCTGAAGTTGGCAGTGCCTGCTTAGCTGAGTTGATTTGATGGAGCTTTTTTTTTTTTTCTTCTTCCCTGCTCTTCATCAGCTGCGTGTGCCGTTAGTGAGAGGAGCTGTGGCTGTGTATCTGGCTCATAAATTTGAGTTGAAGTAGTTTTTCTTTATATTTTTTCTTTAATTATCCCTCTATATGTGTGCTTTGTTAAAATATTTCGATATGTTCAAATTAGCTTTGCTGAATGTACTGCAGTCTCTATTTCTTGCAGAGTGTTTGTCCTGGGGTTTCACACTGTAGCACACAGGCAAACTGGTATTTGCAGCACAAAGAGGAGAAAAGAACAACTATTTGATGTATCATTTCCGTGCCGCACTTGGCCTTGAGACGACTTTTGAGGAAGCAAAGAGTTAAAATTTAACTCTACATCCTGTTGATCAACTGTTTGTTTTTTTTAATATGGTTTGAAGCAGACAGATAGTGGAGGCAGCTAATCATTAACAGTCCCTTCAACCTCAGAGTTTAACTTTGCTTCTGGGATTAGCTGGTATGGTCCATAGCACCCAGTTGCAATGGCAGAGGGGTTTGTTTGATGGCTTAAATTTGCTTCCCAAAGGAAACATGTTGAGCTTTTGGAAGGGCTGTCTTCTTCTCCAAATCAGTATAGTGCTGGACTTATTCCTGCTGGATTATGTTGCCTAGAAGTGAGAATTCCATTCCTATTCCCCAAATTTTAAATTATGCTATGTATTTATGTTTCAAAATAGGCCAAATATACTTAAAGCTGGTCTGACTGTTTGCTAGGGCTTGTTATCTGCATTAAGCCAAGCCACTTTGCCATACTTTGCTGTTCTCCATCCTTGATATTTAAAAGTAGGTTTTGTGGATAAAATCACTCTTTAGCTGCTTTGTTACCATATTGGAGCGTACACTTAGGCATAGCTGTAGGTGCCTAGAGTGGCCAGAGCTTTGAGAATGTGTGAGCTTTGTGGTATATGTGGCTTGTCTCTTGGGTATTAACTGTTGTCTGGCTGGATAGCTATGCTGTCCTGCTAAAAATTGCTTGTGTTTTGGGGTTTTCCTCTTTTGGAAGTGAAAAACATTGCCTATGACTAAACAATAAGCTTCCACATTAACATCAAGCAAATAGATATAAATAAAATACAAAAATTAATAAGTTACATGCTTTCTATTGCGTAATGATCACATAACAATAACATGCAGTCTTTATAAAATCTAGAAGTCATCATTTCTTCTTGACGCAAGATGCTGTGTAGTAGCTGATGGGCAGCATATGGCTCTGAGCAAAGCGCATGATGGGAGCCTCTGCTTTGCTTAGGGGCCAAATACCACCTTGCTTTTGCAGTGTCCCAGATGTGGTAAGAGTTGCAGCCTCATTTGCTTTGAACAGCAAATCAGTCTGTTGTGCAGGCACGCCTGCATGCCTTTCAAGATTTACATATGTACCATAAGATGCTGGCCTTGTACCCTGTTACAGATAGTCTTCTTTGTTTGGTTTACAGTACTGAAATCTGTGGAAAGACTTTACGAATTGCTGCTCTATGTTTAATTTTGGATAAGCTGTCTAATGTAATTAATATATGCTCTTTTCCTGTTCTAAGGGTTTTTTCTGTTAAGAAGAATTTGTTGCAAGATAACTTAAGTCATTTTCTAAAGCGTGTATGGTACAGCATCTGTTCCTGGAATTTCTTATACTCTGCTCTGGTAGCTTATGGAATTGTCATTATTCATAGCAGGGCGGAAAAGTCAGTGTTTGTGGATTACCTGCTAGGAGAAGATGCATCTTTTTGTACTGTGAAAGGCTTTCTTTCATTGTTTTTCACTTGACATCAACATTTGGACAAAAATGCATCTTTATACATACACTGAACAAGAAATGAATTTATTAGTAGCAACAGATTCTGCTAATGACAATGAAGTAGAAGCGCGGATTTATTTCAAGGGATGTAGTAATATTTTAAAATACTCCTTTAAAACATTGTAGTATATGCCTTAAATGCATGTCCTCGGATTAATATATTGCTTTGTTGTTTAGGTGGCTGTAAATGTTTTTTTCACCTATGCAGTGCTAATGTATTACAAAACATGAAGAGCTGCATATAATTAAAGAGTCTTCTAAGATAGTTTGGGACGTGGTGTTATCATTTGACAAAAGGGTTCAAGTTGTATGGAGGAATTGGAAAAGAGGTGATTTAAGAACATGTAGCACAGCACTCAGGTAACACTTCTTGATCTCACTGAAAGCAAACTAAAAGGCAAAACTAACGTGTATTTTAGTCTTAAAAGGAAAAGAACAAATAATAGCTCGATTTGAAGAAATACGGGTAGTCTTGTTCTTAAGTCTTTACTCTGTCTTTGAAATTGGCTGCCAGAGCAAATGTGGGATAGTGGCTGGTATCTGATACTGGTGTAGTGGTAAATGCTTGATGTATAGGATTGTCTCATTTGGAAAGGTGCTTTTTATTCCTGACTTCGAGATTTTTCAGAAAATGAGTATATAGAACAATAAATCTTGCTCCACAGCTTTACTGAGATATTTAATTAACTCATTCCACGTAAGCTAATGCAGTCATATGCATTTAACGTCTTGCATTGCTCTGGAAAGTCACAACTCTTATTTCACTGAGATTCCGCACGATTCTAAAGTAAAAACTTTTTGCGATGTTAGAAGTTGTCTGTTATTTAGCTTTAAGCTGTGAAAACAAGCTTGCTTGATATCACTGTTCTAGGTGCTTCTCCACGTGTTTTCACACATCTGCAATGCCATGTTTCAAAGCTGTTAAGGAGGATTTTATTTCTTTCTCGATTTACTCAGCAGAATTTAAGATTAATTTGAGTGTGTGTACTAGCTAGTGAAAGAAACAGTTCAACTGAAGGCATTTTGTAGTGAACTCTGAATACTGAATGCTGGCTTTCCTAGAAATGGTTGTTTCTTGGATGCTTACTTTTATTCATCTTGCCTCATATAGAAATAGAGTTAAATGTAAAGTAATTTTGTGCTTCATCTTTGACTCTGCTTCACTAAACAAAACCTTACACGTCACGATGTCCACTTCAGATGAGGCCAATTATAGAGATGTACCCAAACAAAATTTTTTTTTTTTCTTTGTGAACCTTGACTCTGTTTCTGTGACAATCTCTCCAGGAGGAATTGATGCTTACAGGCTGAGAACTATTGTTTTTAGTGGAAAAAGTGATGGCTTGATACTTTTTGTTCAAAGTCACTTAGTCTGGTGGTTTTTGTCAGATACCATCTCCTGCAATGAGATCCTGAGGTACTTAAATCAGCAAATGCAATCCTTGAATCTTGAAATAGGCTTCCTGAAGGTGAGATTCCCTGTGGCATCTGATGCTTGATTTGTACTTGTCTCCCTTAGCTATGGTTTAAGCAGTGGTTATATTTAAGCATTTCCTAATAAAATGATGGAGCTGAACATGTTGATATTCTTTTACTTGCATCTTTAAGGCCCTATGTTTTGTTTTTTTCTTTTAGTAAAGCTGCTATATAAACAGTATGACTGAAACGAGCCTCAGTGCTGAAATAAATCCTTCTCTGTGCAGGCTCTTATATGCACTGATAACTTTGCTGAAAGAAATTACTGCACAGACTTCCCAAGCTTAGTCCCTCTCTGAGGCTGCAGGCAAATTGCTTAGCTTGTCTGTCCTGGTTTCCCAAGATGTGAAGTTGGAGTAATTTACTACTAGTGCCAGTCATAAGAATGTTGAGGGTTAATCTGCAAGTACTTGATCTGCATAGTGTCTTTAGAGTGTTGAAGTAGTAATGTATAATTGTAATTTTGTTATTGATGTTGGTTATTTCATTAAAGGGTAATTTTCAAACAGTGTTCATGTAGATTAAATTCACTTCATCAATAAAGTGGCATCCTTCCAGCAGCATTAACCTCCTTCAGACTCTGTCTCATAGTGAAGCCTAAACATGTAGATAGCTCTGTAAAGAAAGCAGCAAATGCCTAAAAAAACCCATACTTTCTTGTTTTTAATCTAGACTGTGGACATCCATAAAGAAAAGGTCGCTCGCAGAGAGATAGGCATTTTGACGACCAATAAGAACACATCGAGAACTCACAAAATTATAGCACCAGCGAACATGGAACGTCCTGTAAGGTATATTCGAAAACCTATAGACTACACGGTGCTGGATGATGTTGGCCATGGCGTGAAGGTAAGAATACCTGGGCACTTGAGGACTCCCAAGTAACACAGACCAGGAGATAGGCTTGGGGCAGAATGTTAATGACATTAGAATGTTTAGTTCATTTATGGCAGAAAGGATTATGGTTTCAGTATGCTCCCACATGCACACATTTTAATAACAAAATGGATTTTTTTTTTTTTTTTTTTTTTTTTTTTTTTACAGTGAGGGTTTTTTGAGCAATGTTTGCTGTAACCTTGTGACTGTCAGTGGTAGTCACGGTGTCTGGAAATAATAGCGTATGATCTTGGACTAAAGACTGGTCAAAAAAGCCATGACTGACTTTTAAAATTATCATTCCTTCCTCCTCTGAATTAATTGTCTCTGCCACTCCCCTTACTTATTTTGTTATTGACAAAAATTAAGTAATCTCTTATGGGGAAAATGGCTAGTGGAGTGGTCTTTATTGTTGGGGTTTTTTTTGGAGGGCGGTCAGCAGAAAGGGGGTCAGCTAGTTGGCACTTAAATCTTGGTGGCATTTGATGTCTCACTCCCATTTGTGCTTTTGTATGGCCTCATTTTCACTTTCTTTAAACAAAAGCCTTCATGAATTAATGTCTACCTCCTTTGAAATGGTCATAGTTGAAGTGAATTAATAGAACACCCTTTGCTCCCTGGACACATTTTGATTAAAAAAAAAAAAGCTTTGTATCCCCCTAGAGCAGGCCTTCCAGATATATTCAGTTCACAACGATCTTCCTTTGAATGGCATTAAAAAGCTTTTATTCAACCCTGTGTATCCTCTAAAGCTTGATGTGCTCTGGTCAGTCAGCTGTGCAGCCCATCATGTGCCCTCTGAATCCCTGAGCTCTTGAGGAACTGATCTTTCAGAATTATTCCACACAAAAGAGTGTCAGGGCACCTCTTGCTTCATAATAACCCTCTGAATGCCCACAGGAGTCTAATTCCAGCCTAAGTTAGAAAGCACCTCTATAGCATGACATCTCTAGGCTATGAATTAATGTAGTGATTTCAGACTACCTGATGTTTTGTTTTGTCTGTAGCTAAACCTGTAACTCTTTAAGGTTGTTTTACACTAATAATTTAAGCAAGACTGGAGTTGGCACAGTCCTGTGTACAAGCCTGAAAGACGTACTCTGAATGGCTGTAAAGAGAAACACTAGGGTCGGAGGAAGTGATAATTTTTCAGTACACTCTCCGCATTTGAAGAGAGAGCTCTATGAATAGCAAATACAGGAATCCACAAATTCAATGTCAGGATATTGGTTTCTGCATATAAGTGTTCCAGGGATTAAGTGCTGCAGAAGGCTTTTTAAGAGTAGAGTAATTACTGTTAGTCTCTGAAGTTGATGCTCTGTATTGTGCAGGCCCAAAACAGGTTGCTTGCTTGATCCATAGATGCCAAAATTAAGGTGTAGCAGTTGTATTTTCTAATATGACTATTTGCTTTTAGGAGTAATGGTCTTTATTAACGTGACCCTTTTTTGTTTAGGGGGTAGCAATGAGGTGCTGCTTACCTATTTCTGTGCAGCTTTTACACAACGTTTTTAGCAAAGGTTTTTTGAACCTAGTGTTTTAATTTTATATTAAAAGCTTGGTCTGTTCAGAGGTAAAATACCTTCCAGTAATAACCAAATTAACAACTCATTACAAGTCAACTACAAATTATATCTGGCTATTGTTTCTTTATTGAGTGATTTGCCGAAGTCTGTTTTTGACTGTGGAAGGCATGAAAGACTTAGTAGAAAAATGATGTTGGTATATTCTATAGAAAATTTTCTATAGACTTGTTACACAAATGAAACAAGCTGCCAGCCAGGCCTCAGGTCTGTACTTGAAGCTGGTTGTCATGCATTTGATACCTTCACCAGTGTTGACATTCATTGGACACACTGTTGAGAAGAGTGGGCTGAGGTAGTGAGTGATATAATTAGATGTTTCTGGCCATCATAGCTCTGAAGGAAGTAGCTTGCTTTGTCTGCAAACCTAGATGTAGCTACTGCTGTTATAAGAAAATCAAACCACAACAACTTAAGAAACTGGATGAGGTCCTGTTGGAAGTCAGCACAGATGACACTGAGAATCTGAGTTGCCTCTTGAACATACACTATAGGGTAAATGTACAACAGGACAAGAGGAAATGGCCTCAAGTTACACCAGGGAAGGTTTAGATTGGATATTAGGAAAAAATTATTCACGGAAGGGGTTGTCAGGTGTTGGACCAGGCTGCCCAGGGAAGTGGTGGGGTCACTATCCCTGGAGGTGTTTAAAAGACATTTAGACAAGATTCTTAGGGACATGGTTTAGTGCTGGAGTCAGGTTATGGTTGGACTCCATGATCCTGAGGGTCTCTTCCAACTGAAATGATTCTGTGATTCTAATAAATTGAATTACAAAATTTGTCATGTCCAGAATGGTCTTAGAAGATGCTTAAGACTCTGAAGTCATATTTTCTTGACCAAAGATTTCACCCCAAGTTGGACAGCAACATTTCCAATAAGACCTTAGAAACCATGGTTTTCTAGAGGAAAAGAAATTTGAGTTCTGTGTAAAGCAATTGTCGATTTGACTATCAGTACAGATCCTTGAATGTCTTCTGCTGTGACAACTGTCAATAAAATACAGTACCACATGTACATTGACATTTAAGTATTAAAAAAAGTATGCAACACTTCAAAATCTGTAGATGGCAAATTATTGCTGCTAATGAGATTCTGTGCTGTGTTCTGGTGAAGGATTTGATAAAGAAACAGAAAGGAAAAATATAAGAAAGATGAATCAAAGATACAGGCTGTTTCTGCTTCTCTTTATTTCATCAAATACTGAACCTAGGAAAAATATCATTAAAATATGTGGTATATTTTAAGGAGCAATCCTGAATGATTTTATATAAAAAGTGTAAATAAAATTACTGTCTCACAGATTTAATGATAAATAGAAAGATGGGTAATCCTTGAGGTAAATCCTGTCTTGCCCTGTACATGTCCCATCTGAGCAAATGCAGAAACACCTCTTGCACACACAGAGCCCATTTTCTTTGTGTGTCTCTGCTTCTCCTGGCTGTGCAGAGGGGATGCAAAGGCAAATGCCTGAGCCATGGGGAAGGGCGCTAGGTGCCCCCTCTGTCTCACATGCAGCAGTTGTGGGGACAGGTGATGAGGGTGGCAGTGATGGCAAGCGGCTGCTCTCCTTAGCAGGTTTTCTCCCTGATGGGAGACACCTCCTTGGAAGGCAGTGCTGTTTCACCTCCAGCAGCTTCTTGGTAGAAAAGCTTTTTTAAGAGCATCCTAGGATCACAGAGGTACTTTCTCCTTTGGCCTGAAAGCTCCATGGCAGCCCCAGCTGCCCCACTCCCTGCCTCTTCCCTTTGCAGGGGCGGATATGCACAAAGTCTCCAAAAGGAGTAAAGTTGGTTTACATATATGTGTATATATATATATTCATGCCTATGGAGCCAAAGCTAGCATCAGTCAAAATCAGGAGAGCTATTAAAGGTGATTTGCTAGTGAGAATGCTTTCCCTTGCAACAGAAATATTTTGTGTAGATGGCTCCAAGAAACACACAGGCAAGCAGTTTTTGCCGGCCTGTTAAATCATTGCTCAGCTGTCACCCTCTGGCGAGAGGGGAATGTAGGTGAAGTCATTCTTGGTAAATAAGAGTAACTGTCATGATGTGAGAACCTACCTTCCTGTGTACAGCTTGGCTTAAAATTATTAGGCAGAGGCTACTTTAACATTTCCTTCCTTCTCTTCCCCTTCCTTTGTGAAATGAAAAAAAATAGTAGTGTGCCAGCAAATAAATAGGTCAAATACAATTACTCATACAGAAAATCCTCAGTTTAAGAGGGGGGAGAAGGAGGAGGAAGCTTGGAAGCTGCCTTAAAAGCCCTGAAGTTGGCCTTCGAATTTATTACAATTTTTTTTTTTTTAATGGGCAGGTAGAATTACAGCAATTTGTAAAATGGCATCTAAGTAGGAAATAGAAATGATGCCTTATGGTAAAGGCAGATAAAATGTTGAATACATGCTAAATTGAAATGCCTAATAGCTGTAATGGGGTTTGTTTTGTTTTATGGGACTAAAAATTTATATGAAGATTGACCACTTTTCAGCTTTGTTTTGAGAAAAAAAAATTGGGATTTTGTCACACTTGCATTTCAGTGCATTAAAACTGTAAGAAGCTTTCTAGCCTAGGAAGTTGAGCAGGAGTTAATTATTTGGAAATCTTTCTGGAGCAAATGGAGTGACTCCCTTAAAGTAGGGATTGGACCAAAACTTAGCAAATATTAAGCTTAGAGAAGAGAGCCTTGCTCTCAGGGTGTTACACTTCTCAGCCTGCTCTGCTCACCTGCGGTCCTCACGGTCACATCTGTGTCAGCGCAAAACGAAAATGCAGATGAGGTGCTGATGTGAGGGTAGAATCATGCCTGCTGCTCCTATGGGATAAGGCCTTTTATGTGTTAGCCACTCGAGTATTAACTTTTAAATAATTCACTGTAATGAAAATAAAGTGAGATGGGGATCCTGAACCTGAGCCTCTGCTGCCTTTGTCCCTGTATTAGCGTCTACCAGACACTTGCGCTTCAAAAGATGTTATATTGCCAATTTCATTAATGTCACATCATCCCTCTGGGGTCATGGCCAAACAGTAAATATTGCTCTAGGGTAAAAAAAGATTCTCTGGGGGAAGAAGTAACTCATCCCATTGCCAATTCTAATGACTCTGTTGTGAGTGTTGACACTGTGCTTTTCATAGGGCACTTGAAAGCGTGTTTAGTGTCATCTGATAAAATGTAGGTTTCAAGCCTTTCTGCTTGCAAAGAAAACTCAAAACTAAGAGGTCTCTTTATTTTCTATTATTTTTTTACGTTAACCTTATTTTATTATAGTTAGATTCAAAGTTACCAGCTCAAAGAATTCAAAAAGCTTGAAGTATTTAAAGGCAAGAATCTAGGTATCTTTCTCTGAACATGACTACTGAGTGCTAAGGGAACAGTATAAGTGGAATTTTAAATGTTAATAGCAGTTTAATACGGTAAAACATTTTAAGGTCAAATGTGACATGAAAATTTTTGCCTGCTTAGTTTGGAAACAAAAAAAAAGAGAAGCAATACTGACAAGCTTCAGCTGGTTACTGTTAAGAGAAGACAATGTAATTACTAGGTTGCAAATAATACTGGGAGAGGTGTCAGTTAAAAGATAAAGGCAAAACTACCCTGAAGGGGGGGACTTACCTACTCATGTTCAATTTTGAACGAAATATTGATTTGGAACCTAAATTTTCTCAAAATAATCTGCCTTGCAATAGACTATAAAGAAATAAAGAACAAAAAAAGGCTTCTGACCCATTCTATTAAGGAAATTGAGAGAAAGGAATAATTTCTTTAAAACTGCACAGAACTAGTGGCAGAAGCATGTTACCCAGAGTGTCTGACACCCACGTACAGTCTGCCTTCTGAAAAACATCTTTGATTACATATCTTGATTTATGTAAGGAAACCATGTTCTAGACTTAGTGTTTTACCGTATCTTTTCTTTAGGCATCCCATACCTTCATGTACAAGTGCCCTTCCAGCTGCTTTTCCTTCTCTGACTGTGGCATCTTGTGGTACTCCAGATGCTCCACTGATGTGACAGGAGGCAACCTTGTGCAAAAAACTGAGGGTGTCTGTGGGGCAATGAAATTTCCTAGCTGTAGATCCCTAATAGCACTTCAAAAGGTCTTAAGGCCAGCTGCTTTTCTGTAGGGATGTTTCAGGTAATTCTCACTTGACTAATACAGGAAATACCTTTTTAAGTAAAAGGGGAGGTTAACTAAAGAGTGATCAAAAGCAATCATATTTTTTTTTCTGCTGCAATTGATGACTGTGATTACTGGTCAAAGGTAACAGATCTAGGGGTGGTTATTGCTTCTACAGAACACACATATTGAAGTTCTGAGTTTGCCACTTACTGCTAATGCATATTAGACTAGCACAGTTCTAAACGTTTGTTTCCATTGGTCAGCATTTATATTGGATGGTCTTTAATGGCGACTTTCAGTGATCCTAGATGTGGCAGGATATAGTGTGAAATTGGCTCTTTAAATTCACCAGTTGGAGTAATAGTGAGTGACATCAGCAGGGGAAGTACAACCAACCTGCACAGAGACCTGTGTCTGCAGTCTGAAATTGACCAGTTCACAGCTGAAGCGTGCAGGAGAATCTTGCTGGATGTCAGCATGATAAGGATTTTGCTCATGTGTGCAAGTGGCCTTTTGTGTTAGATACATTTGCTCACTGAGTTGTGTGTAATGTCCTTCACCCTACTTTTCCAAACACAGTTCCTAACTCAAATAATAACTTTCTGGTTCCCTTAATCATGACTAATGTTCCCCTATGAGTTGTTACTTGGCATGGAAACTATTAAACCAGTTAGATGGCTGCCTCCTGAGGCCAGCCAGCAGAGTCCCTCCAATCTCTGGACACCCTTTGGCCACCAGTAGATAGTATTGATTGCCTCACACGCTACCCTTCTGTGCTGCGCTTGGTCTCATCCCTTTGCCCCCTTTTACAGACACCTGCAGCACTCTCTCTTTTGGCAGGTCTTTTTGTACTGTTTAGCCCACCAGAACTGAGCATGCCAGAACTGGTGAAATAATTGCCTTAAGCAAGTAAGCCTCTTACTTGGTACTTATAGTCAATGCTTGACTGTCTGAAAACATTGTTTGTCCTGTCCAAACCCACAGCTAAAGTTCTCAGTCCAGGTGCTCTGAATTCCTGGCATTGGTTACAGAAGCAGCCTCACTTTTGGCTTTGATAAACGCCTTGCATGGCTGTTACAAATGCCTGTTTTGGCCATTGTCTTAACTGCATTACTCCTTTCTCTCAGTCCTTGGCCGACCTGCTCTCCCACACTGTCAGAACCCATTGGATGTGCCACTGCCCTAGCTGGGATCTTCTGGAAGTGCAGCAAGGTTCACTCCTATTTCTTGAACCTGAGACGGTGGTTTCATGCTCTTAATTTCGTGACAACCCTTAAAACTTTATTCAGGACTGTCACATGCTTGGCAGGTTTTCCTTGGAAAGGCAAAATTGTTCTGCTTGCTTCTTTAAGACTTCTCTATGCTCTGATGCTTGCAAGAAACCTCAACCAATACTGCTGCTTACCGTGCTGTCTTGTTTCTGGGAACAACCTGATCTGTCTAGTTCTCTGCCTCTGCATCATAAGCATCCCCAGCAAGCCTACACACCGTGTTTTTGTTTGGATGTGTATGCCATCCACGATGCTGGTATCTGGCTGAAAACTGTCTCCCGCATGTACAGTAGTACAGCTAGCGGGAGAAGAAGGGAGTTGTGCTCCTTACAGATTCTGTGGGAGTCCCCAGTGCTGCTCTTCATTTGACTAAGCTTTTTTCTTTTTGCACCTCCTATCTCTTATTTTATAGATCACTCTCAGAACAGTCTCTTCCCTCTTCAAGCTGTGAACCTTATGCACGCTGCTGCTGCTGCTTTGCTTCTTCACGCCCTGCATTTCCTTCCTTCCTGACTCTGACCTTCTCAATACCAATCAAGCAGTTGGTGATGGTCATGTTCTACCAACTGGCTGGCTGGCATAGAGGCTCTTGTAGAGATGCTCCAACTTGCATTAAACATGTACCATTTTTTTCTTTTTGTTCTCTCATTTTTCCTAAAATCATAATGAGTCTAGATTCTGCTGCCTAAACTGTTCCCAGTTCCGAGCAATTTTTTAATTGCTTAGAAAGTGTTATGTTTGGTTTTCAGACCAAGAAATGTGGCAAGGTTGACCTCAAGCTGAGCCAATAAATAGAAGATGATGTCTCCTTCTAGCTAATTAGGTTATTAACTGTGATTAAATAGCCATATGGTTCATCTTGCTTCAATTAATTTGCTTTCCTCCTTTACTTCTGTCTTTTGGATCAGGAGTTCCTCTCCCATAAGGATCCCTGTTCCTTTTGTGTTCCTTCCTTCTGTGTTTTCCTGCTCATATGACTCTTGTTTGTATTGACAGCAATAGAGAGGACATGTACAGAGCTTTTTACTTCTAGAAAGCAGTGTGACAGCGGTTACTAATTCTGCACAGTAAAGTGTGTACATCTGTCTGCATGTTGTTTAACTGGTAGCAAAAGAGATGAAGGTCACCTGATACAGTGGTAGAGATAGGAAGAAAGGTCAAGAGCTGTTGGACTTTGGATACACGTTTAGTATGTTAAGCAATACTTAGCAGTAGAAAGGTTTGAAATAAGATGAAGATTCCTGAATCATTGCTAGATGTTGATATTTGTGTTGCTGCAGCAGAGGCAGAATGTAACAGTGATTAGGGAGGAGGTGGAAAGACTCACAGGAAGTGCTGAATGATACTGCATAAGGAAAGAGAGGAAGCTTTTGGGCTTTGTATTTTTGAGGCAGGCAAATTTAGTAGTAGAGGCTGGGTGGGAACCCGTGCCACCCTTCCTTTTAAGCCTTTAAAAGGTTTCTATCTATGGCTGCTAGGGAGGGACAAAACCAAAAGTTTTGCCTTTTGGTCTCTTTTAACAAATTCCTTGTATTATGCCGTTGCACTTGGCAACTGATGAAGTAAGGGAAAGGGTCACATATTTCTGTGAGAGGGTAAAGCAAGTTTCATTGCTGAAAGCCTGTTTTAAAAATACAATACTTCGGAGACTACCCTGGCATCCTGGAAACTGAGCCTTCATGCTTTTCCATTAAATGAGTATGTGTGGACAGCATGGTTTAAATGCCTTAATTCTGCCACTCTGCTGATGAACCTCTGCCCAAAACCTTCAAACTTACCACAGCTAAACTTTTTAATTTGAATTTTGGAGCAGGTTTTTGTTTCTGTTCTTGTAATATGAATAACTTAAGGGCAGTTGCTTTCAAACTCTTTCAATTTATTAAACTCCAGCTGTTTTTCAGTGGTTTTGCAGACCCTGTCAGAAATCTCATTGCGCATTGCTGTATAGCATGTTTTAATTATTTTTCTGAGTTTTTATAAGACCCTTAAACTGGTCTTAGTGTCTTGAAAGAGGAGAAGGTGCAAAGGGCAGTTTGAAAACATGTGCATTAGGAGGCTTGTTCTGGATGCGACGGTTTATTTCCAAACAACCTCAAAAAAAAATTTGGACTATTTTATGTTTGGGGGTTTTGTATTTGCTTGGGGTTGGTTGATTGTTAGTTGTGTTGTTTTGTGTGTGTTTTTTTTTTTTTTTTTTTTAATCAGTGAAACTAATAATTTTCCCCATTCAAAAACCTGAGTCATGCCCCCCTCACCCCCCCAAATAAAATCATAGAACTTGAATTTATTTAAAGTTTTACATTCATTTTCCTTATGATGCCAATTTTTTTTTTAACTCTGCAATTACAAAGCCTGTAAAAATGGTGTGGTGGAGTCATATAATGACTTGATTCTAAGATTTGAAATTTCAGAGTAACCATCATTAGAGCACTACCAATACAGTTTTGAGCAGCCAGCGCTGTGCTGGCTTGAGTCAGATTTCAATCAATAAACCAGAGGTGAAAGGCGTTGCTGCTCATCCTGTTTGAGAAAGCCCTTTTCTTTATTTATCATTTAATGCAGCTGCTAGGATTTCTTCACAGCACATGAAGGTTAAGTGTCAAAACAACAGGCAAGTCTATTCTGCATCATATAGCTGAAACTGTGGTTTTGTGAACGAATTCTTAAGTGCATGTTGCCATTGAAATAGCATTGATTTGGGTTTGGACTTGAATGGTCAGCAAAGTGCTTTTCAACCCTTTATTGCCCATGAGGAGCCTGGCAAACAAATCTGGCAAAGCTTAGCTAGACTTAATTTGACACAGGCGGTTTTCCTGTGGTTACTTAGACACAGAACTTTCAATGACAAAGTGAGCTGTTAAAATCTCTGTTAGTGTACTGGGGTGCAGCTAATTATCAGTAGATAGAAATGCTTTTTTGAAATGTGATAATCTGTAGTTTAACCTGTCCTACCAGTTATGATGGATCTGCCATTAATTTCTACCTTTTTCCCCCCTTTTTTTGCCAACGTTAAGTGGCTAAAAGCCAAGGTAAGAAGTGTTATTTCTCCTTTGACCCACAGTGCCTCATGTGACTGATAGTAGAGGCTGCAGAGCCATTAAAACTGAAAACTAGCGCTCTCTTATGCTCTCCTCTGCTTTCCATAGGATATTTAGATTAAAAAAGCTCTAGTTGATTTTTTTTAATTTACAGTGTTTACAGTGTGTCAATATAACTGCAATACATTGACATCTGCATTTATACATAGATACATTAATTTCTCTAACACATGTAGTGCTTTGCTCTGAATTAAGTAGACGCCTTCATTCCCTTCACTTACATTTTTTGCAGGAGACTTCCCAGACAACCTGAATGACTCTGCTAGTCAAATAGCAGGGGCAAATTGAGAAATTCTGGCCCATGCTGACTGTATTGTACTGTCAGTGTTAAAGTTTGATTTAAATTATTAATACCCGAATGGAGATGAACAGAAATGTGGCTTCCTTTTAAAGAAAAGAGGATGTAAGAGATTTGTGCATGAACCTGTCAATTGCCTACCTTTCTGATGTCTGTTGTAAATTAATAGCAAAAATAACATTAAGCTTGTATTTAGAGTCTGTGTTTACTGCTGTCTTGCGTGTAGCTGAAAACTTGCAGTTTGACAGCTGTCTGGGAATTCTCACTTCATATTCTTACACTTGAAAAAAAAAAAAGCTGTCAATAATAGAGCTGCTCTGTTATAAAAATAAAATCATGTTTTCCCTTATTTCAGCATGGAAATAACCAGCCTGCAAGAACTGGCACCTTGTCAAGAACAAATCCACCTACGCAAAAACCACCAAGTCCTCCCATGTCAGGCCGGGGGACTCTGGGGTAAGAAAAAAGACTGCTTGGTCCCGCCTGGGTAACAGTTTTAATTGTGCCAGTGTTGGTGTTTCTTAAATACGTGGATAGATGGCAATTCTGATTTTCTTCAGAAAAAAAACATAATTACCTCTTCTGTATAAAGCCTTTCAGTTGCATTAACTCTTATTTTCATTATGACCTTTTGAAAGACTGTTTTTTTCGTGGCGGAAGACTTTATTGTACATATGGGTAAATGAGGGGGTGGTTGTTATTTCCAATTTTGGGGGAGAAATCCTTAGTGACACAAAAGAATATCAATGAGGTTTTAACTTCAGTGGGGGAGAGACTTTATTGTTGAAGTTTTTGTCTACTCATTTTTCAATATTATAAGAGGAATGAAGTGTCTGTTTGGTGCCATATCTGTTTGCATTATCAAAGCAAAATTAGTGGCATTGTGAACACGTTGGCAAAGTTGATTCTCACAGGCTTGTGCACTTCTGTTTTTATGCTTAAATGAGGAAGGATTTTGCTATTCCCAAGTGCTTCTGTGAGCAGAGTTCCCTGCTGTAGCATCTATTTTGCTGCTGTGGACCTGTGGGTAATGAAATCTGCTTATCTTCATGTGCCAGCAAGTAGTTTTGTTGCTAGAGAGCAAAACATTAATGCTTGAGAAACTAAGAGCAGGTACCATATGGTTTTGTATGTCCAGCTGTGCAACATCTTCCAAAAGGCATCCTAAACAAGCCCATCTTGCCTATTTGTCACTCTCAGTCTTTCCTTTATGCTGTGAGGGACTGTGGCACTGTAAAGCTGTGGCATGGTTGTGTGCCGGGGGGAGTAATTTAGGGTTTTGCTTACTGCAGAACAATGTTTAGATTTCTTAAAGAGAAATGCAACTTAAGAGTTCAGTGGCAGGTTCACTCTTTTATTTACTGCATGGGGGAAATATGCCAAGCCACATGCTGCTGACCTCTCCAGGTGCCCGTACCTGTTCATGAAGCAAACTTTCAGACACCTTCCCTCCATGATAACTGTTCACTCTGGAGTCTGTATTTTAGAACTTCAGAGGCAAACTTTCAGGCAAGGCCTGGTAACTGTATGCAGAACAGACTTTCAGGAGACAAAATTTTTACAAAATAAAAATTTAATGGAGCAGAATAGCAGAAGGGCTGGCTTAAGCTGGGTACCTGCACAGAGGTCCCCCCAGGCATAGAAAACTACAAACTTCTGTATCTTTACAGGCCATTCATACCATGATTCAGTCCAATAGCAATATTTCACTTTGAATCTTCTTGCTTCTCATTGGATCTTTTTTTGTCTGATTCCATGTGGGCCTTTGTTTTGTTCAGCTGTAGATGTTGTTTATGGTCCATAGCCTTGCAGATACTGTTTTGTCTGAATAAATCCTTTTTTCTCAGCTAAGTGCAAAATAGGTCTTATCTTTAAGTGTTCAGTGTAGTTTGTAGTTGCTTTTGGTAAATATGAGCAGAACTTTACAGCTTAATTTTAGAAAAAACAGTTTACGAAGTAACATGAAGCAAAGAATATATCGAAAATCATACAACCTTATATTTCTAAATAATTCATTACATTTAGTATGCATCTACTTAAGCTAAATGATTACTATATTGAACTTGAATTGGGCACATCCACTGACCTGTGAGTAGTAAAACCAGTGCCATACAGCTCCCTTATTTAGCAGGCAGAGCTCAAAGTGGTCTCATCCAGGGTGTAGAATAAAGTGGGTGACTCACAGTCAGATTGCATACAGCAGGAATGTCTGCACGAGACTCCCTGCGCCCACAAGTTACCGGTGTTCAGTGTGCTGTTCTGCTTCCTTGTGGGTCTCCTGGAAGAGCGTTTTGCCTGACTGTGGCCCAGGCCCTCACCTCCTCTGGAGCCTGGACCAAACTGCTGCCAGTTTGGCTGTAGGGGAATTGAGTGCATCCGCCACATTGTGTTGGCTTCAGGTATGTTGTCTGGGACAGGTGGTGAGCTGGAAAAATGAGGAGTGATGAGATGGAACAGGATGGCGGACGAGCAGCAGAGGTCAAGGAAAATTAGAAGCAGCAACTCCTTTTGTCAAATACTAGCGCTTTTTTTTTTTTTTGATCCTGATTTGGTGTTTTGCTGCTTTACCATGGCAGTGTTTGTTTCGCGTTCTGCAGAGAAATTACCCTGGAGGTTTCCTCAGCATGTTTTGTGAAAATTCCCATTGCTCAAGGGCATGCAATCAGTATTCCAATTGTCTCTCTTATCCCAGCTGAGAAAGAGTTGTTTATCAGCCCTGGCAAGCTGGGTAGCGCTTTCATGTCCTCTTGGATGCTTGCTATTGAAACAGCAGTGTTGATGTGCTGGTGAGCTGCCTCTCTCTAATGCTCTCCCCTGAACAAGACAGAGCTGTTTGGTTGCCTTAGCTGATGCCTGATAAGGATTAATCAGCTGAATGTCATTTCCAGATGAGCTTGACAAGAGACAGCAGTTGGCTGAGGGGGAGGAATAATGTGGGTGGGTAACAGAGATTTCTATCTGCCCTTCTTGTTCAGGAAGCACAGTTCTTGTCTCGAGCATCCGTGTTCTGCCAAAGCATGAAATATCATAGGCATGACTGTTTCTCTAATATATGCAGAAAAAATTGCTAGAAACTGCAAAGACACTACTTTTCTCCCTTTGATCCAGAAAACAGAGAGAACCATGTAAAATCAGAACTGAGCTTGATGTGTAACACGGGCCATTAAGCATGTGCTCTCTATTGTGCAGCTTGTCCCTCCGAGGCAGGACTAGCTGAAGGAATATGGTGGGGATGGAGTTCTGCACAGAAATCATGTGGGCTGAAAAGGGAAAGGGGCTGCGGGAAGCAGGGATCTCTTCACTGGACCTGGGAGAGACTGTGGAAGAGCTTGGATGCTCTGGCTGGAAGTATCACAAGAGGAGGAGTGAATTGCTGGAGCTGGATGGAGGGGAGTAGCCGTTGTGCCTTGAGGGTGCTGGGGCAGAGCAAAGGTCTTGGGGTCCCTGAACCCTCCCTGGTGGCAATGGGCATCACACCACACTGCAGCACCAGGCAGTGTCAGGAGGGAGGGTTCTCCTCTCTAGGGCTGGCAGAGAAGCAAAGGGAAGGATTGGACTTGAGTGATGGAAAGAAAATGTTTTTGACTTCTCTGGTGCTTAGGTGTTGGAGTTCTTCAGTGAAGCCGAGAAGAGCAAAGGAGAAACTGAGGCATGGCTGAACCTGATGGTGTAGTGGGGGTTTGCTTTTGACAGTATTTTTAAATTGTCCAGGCAAAATAAATAGTACTACAGACCTGAGTAGCAGTATTGCCAGGGCCTTCCAGGGTAGAATACCTTAAAATGTTTTCAAGGTTATTTCTGTTGGAAGCATATTTAAAATCTTCCTTGATTATCATTTTATTTGGTAGTATTTAGAGCTCTATCTCTTACAACCAAAATATAAAGTATATTTATTTTTCCCATGACTGGTCTCTTTTGGCAGATCTATAGGTGGTGGCAGTCTGCATATTAAAATCATCTGTAGTTCTTTATGTAGACAAACTAATTTACAAACACCACAGTGCATGCAAACAATTCTTGTATTTCCACTTCTCTCCTTTAGAGGTTTTAGTAGTAGAATGTTGTAGTTAAAATTTAGTGCTCTTGCATTCCATATTGTAAAAAGGAAGTCGGTAAGTTTCTTAAAATACCAGGAAGCTGTGTAACTTATCAGCTCAATTAAAACCAGTCACTGAAGAAATGATTAAATGCCAATAGTTAAGTATTTTTGGTTTTGCTTAGCTGGTGCATTGCCAAATTCCATGCCTTGCAAGGGATCTCTTAGTTACTGGTGAGAACTGAGGAGCTCTGCAATTCAGTACAATAAACACACTGTTCTTAAGGCAGTAACGGGTCTGGTAAATAGATCTCACAAGATCTGTGTTATATTTCTGACTTGATGCAGTCTGCTAGGTGACTGTGGGAGTCTCTGGGCTTCACTTCTTTGGGCTGGAAAACTGAGACAATGAAGCTCATCCAAGGCACTTTAAGATCTGCCTAAGTGATATGAGGTTGCTGGATTACTATGTGAAATGATGCTGCTAGGAAGAGCATTGGTGATTGCAAATGTAGCTGTGAATCTTTCAGCCTTACTCCTGTCTCAGTGAGTTGGATACCTTTAGCCAAGAATACTTTTGGAAAGCATTTGGGGGAATGGGGAGGGAGGGAGGAAAGATGATACTGTTACAGTGGAAGAGCTGCTCACAAACACTGTACTGAAAGGTAACTCCAGAATGTTATACAGATGTAACTATTATATGTTATGTAGTTCAAATAATATATTTTAGGTGGTAAATTTACTTCAGGCTTTTTTAACTACTTTATGTGCTGTAGGCCAACTTGTATGGATCTACATAAGAGCACTTAAGAGAGTTGAATGTGACCTGTCTACCCTGCCCAGTGGAATTCGTTTCATATACTGTAATATGGGTCACTGTGCAGTGATCTCTTATGAAAACTTAAGGAAACAAATGGCTTCACTACTTCATTCATTTATCCTTTTGATCTTCTGCTCATTTATCTGTCTTCAAATCTTTTTTTTTGTTGACCAGACGAAATACTCCTTACAAAACCCTGGAGCCAGTCAAACCGCCAACAGTCCCCAACGATTACATGACCAGTCCTGCCAGACTGGGCAGTCAGCACAGTCCAGGAAGGACGGCTTCCTTGAACCAGAGACCAAGAACACACAGGTAGAGCATTTTCTCACTGTAACGCTTTCCTGCTTGGCATACTCTTGCTTACTAAAATAATGGAAAAGCTTTGAAGCTTTGTGCCTGTTAGCTTTTTGTTGAGAGGCAAAAGGTGAGTTATTCTACCACTCCGCATTAACAGAACATGAATATGTTGACTTCTCTAGCACATAAAACTGCTTTCATACTCTATGGAAGCCTCATTGTATCTAGCAGCTTCCATAGCTACAGGCCTTGTTTTATATAATAAATTTATTTTGTTCTATGGTATTTCTTTCCCAAGAATAAGCAAAACTTTAAAATTTATGCAGTTGCAAGGTAGAGTAGTGTTGGGTCCTAATGGGTTTGAAACTGCATTATAAACCTTAGCCTGAAATACACTTAGGTTTTTTTTGTTATTGTTGTTCTCAAGACCACTAATTGCAAAGGGAAATTTCTGTTGATTAGAAACACCATGATTAAGGTAGTCTGAAAGAGCTGATTGCTTTCTTTTTACTAGAACTTAATGCTCATCAGTGCTAGCATAATAGAAGTAGAAAATAAAAGCTATTCACAGAGCAGGTATTGGCATCAACCACTTGTTTCCACCTGCTGAAGGGCTTTGAAAGAGGAGTGTGTGTTTTGGGTGAGAAGGGCATTTCAGATTGTACCTCGTTGTTTTGGGTTTTTTTTAGTGCCATTTTTTTTCTCAATTGCAAGGCTCAATCTTTCTCTGAGCCTCTTGAGTGAATTCAGTTTTTTCAGTTTGATTTTTATCATGGGCTTCAAACTGCAGGGGAAAAACAGATCAAAGAATTCAATATAGTTAGAAGTAAATGTTAGCTTATTTTTGAGAGCTTCATTCTTAATTTTTTTTTAGCTCCCAGTAGGCAGTTAAACATGGTAGGTCACTAGTGGAGTTTGAGAGACTATTTTGGACACAGCTGATCATGAGATACTGTCAGAATGTAATAATTCCTAAATCTGGCTGCAACCAAGATCTTGTTAATCTGTTTAGCTGGCTACTGTGAATGCTTCCTACTCTTGTCTCACAAGATTTTCTTTTATGTAGACTGCAGGTAGAAATTCAGCTGCAACCATGGTGACAAGATCAAGGTCTTCAGCATACAGAACACTAATTTCGAAGGAATAATCTTGGCTTCCATTTCACGCCACTGATTTCTTTTTTGTACCAGTGTTATTTTCTTAACATATATTTGTATGATTTGGTCTTGACTCTTGACAGCACTGATTTGTAGCTACTCAGGAATGGTAAATAAACTATAGCATCACTGAGTACTCTTTAATTAGCATGGATGGTTTAAAGTGGTGTTTTGACTTCAAAATATGAATACTTAGTTCCCTTTATATTATCCATTTACTCCATGTAAATTCAAGCCTTGGCCTAAGCGGTGCTCTTGGATAAAAATCAGGACAGCTTCTGCCTGAACCTTGATTCTTTTTCAGCTATATACAGAAATGTACAGAAACATACAGAAAATTATCCACACCACATCCCATCCCAGTTCATTTATCATGGTTGTTATCAGTTCAGAAGTTCTCAGTCTAAACTTCTGCTATGAGTGGAGAAAATGTTCCTTCAGCTAACAGTATAAATAATCTTAAATGATGACTTACAGTTTAGATATGAACTCATCCATCCCTAGCTTATTACTTTAAATTATTACAAGGCACCAAGCTATTCCTGCAGTTGTTACTCCATTACCTAGAACTGGTATAATTGTTTACCTTTTTATTTTTTAAATCATTTAATTAGATATTTCATGCATAGTGATGTTTATCAGCTTAGCTAATTCCATTTATTAGGAGTTTTACGTATCCAGACTTGATTAGCTGTATGCAATTGTAGGTAGAGACAGAGGCATTTTATAGGGGATTT
This sequence comes from Patagioenas fasciata, assembly GCF_037038585.1. Taxonomy (NCBI): domain Eukaryota; kingdom Metazoa; phylum Chordata; class Aves; order Columbiformes; family Columbidae; genus Patagioenas; species Patagioenas fasciata. The sequence goes on along the minus strand of NC_092521.1, from coordinate 151,662,177 downwards.
TTCAACAGTCTAAAATTGAGTTAGGTTAGCAGAGCTTGCACAAAGAGTGTGACTGTTTACAGGAAATGGTAGGAAATGCTGTGCTAATACTTGTGTTTTCCTTTTCTAGCGGTAGTAGTGGAGGAAGTGGCAGTCGAGAGAATAGTGGAAGCAGCAGTATTGGCATTCCCATTGCCGTGCCTACCCCTTCACCGCCAACCGTTGGACCAGGTATGTAGGACTCTTCCATGTTCACTTAAGGCTGTAATGTCAGTCGCTTGTGTTTGCAGAGGGATTTGGACTGAATACAACAGGGTAGAAACTGTCCTGAAGCACCATCCTACTCATGAAATATCTTATGAATGCTGAGGGCCATCTAAAGTTTTCATTCTTTACCAAAAGTACTTGCAGAACAATCACTTACAGAATAGCAGATGGTTAAAATACCTTTGTTGGTCCATGTTTTTACAAGATAACCAAGGTGGGGAGGGGATAGAAGGAGAGAGGTGTATCCTCTTAAAGTTTATCTTTAAATGCCTGTCTACAATTTGGCGTTTCTGGATGCCTTGAGAAGCAGCAGCAGCAACTATGTGCATGTTTGCTGGGAAACATCTTCTGCAATAGCCTGCTAAAATTACCATCTGCCAGTGATGGTATGTATGTACATGTTGTTTTTTTAATTAAATGAATTTCCTTACTTCAAATAAAATGCAGAAGATGACAAAACCACTGCTAGTAGTAGAAATCAGGATTATCCGCCAGTGTTGTTTATGCTGTGATTACGGTCTGAAGTTGCTAAGCTATAATGGAGATCACTGAGAGAGGCAGGAGAACTAGTGTGGATAAGATAGTATAGCAATGAAAAAGAACCGTGCAGGAACTCTTGGTATCAAATGCATATTCCCTTGTATTATGAATGATGAATAGTGAGGATATGTAGGATCCTTCTTTATTATAAGCCTGGCAGGATTATTATCTTGGTAGTAAACTAATTCTGTCACTTCTTTATAACCCGTGCATTTTGTAAGCACATAAAGCTAATTTGCATGAGAAAACAGTGGAGCTTTGGTGTAATGTAATTTTGATATTGCACTTCTTAAATATCTGTTCCTCAGATGACAAGTCTTCACTTTTTTACACACATGTAGGTTTCCATTCCCAGGGGTTTGTGATCCTGTAGTAGTAAAAATAGGCATGAAATATTACTGGTATCTGGCATCCTGTAAAAATCCACTGAAATAAAGATTTGCAGGTACAGAACCCTGTATGGGATCAGGGCCTGAGTTTGTATCAGTTGACCGACGTTGAATTTCTGTACTTATTTGGAAAGCCTGTGAAGTGCCTGTGCTTTATTTGTTTTTTCTTTATAAAATATATGGCCTAATTGGGAATATAAACTATTTTATTAGCACACATTTCTGTTCCTCCTCCTCCCGGAGCCCCGCCAGCACCACCACTGCCACCACCTCTCCCGCTGGGCAGTCTGATAGGTGAGACTTGTGTCAGTGCTGAAGTGATCGCAGTCATGCTGCATAATCAATAATCATCTCTTCCTAATAGACTCAATGAGGGTGTTTTTTCTTCTGTAGTGGAGTCTACATGACGTTAGTATAAAAATCAGTTCTGGGATTTTTTTGTTTTATTTTTGTTTGATTTAAACAAATCTAATCACTACTAATTTCCTGCTGTTAAAGCCTCTGAAGATAAATGCACAAGGTACAGGGAGAAGGTTGACAGTTGCTCGAAATCTCAGTTCTCAGTAAAGCTCAGATACAATTAGTCTGATTTATAAGAATTCAAAATCAGCTTGAATATTGGCATTCTGCTTTATCACTCCCACAGCTGAAACCAAGTCACAACAGTTGCACTCTGGCTTAGAAATGGTAGCTGATGTGTAGGGTGATGTATGTGTTCTGTTCTGTGGGTGTAAGGTGACCAAAAAGCAGAGTGTCTGTCACAGTGGCTTGGGGTTGATTCTGTAACACTGCAGGCGGGTGGCAAACTGGAAGACTTGAGAAAATGAACTAACAGTTCTTGAAAAATTGCTTCAAGCGTTACATACAGTTGTTAGGATGGGATCTAAAAGTAGTACTTTTCAAAACAGGTGGGAAAAAATACCCCACCCTTTCCTGTCACAGGCTGATGACAAAATTCATTGATCGTGCTATGAAACCAGCTTTGGAGGCTTTGACCCACGTAACCCTTTGCACTTTCCCGTACTGAAGTGTTAAGTGAAAGTGACTTTGGATATTATTACAGGGTTGCAAACTTCTGATCACAAGCTGTTTGTGTATATATGTGTGTGTGCAGTTTTGTATATACTTATATATATTCATACTAAGATATATACCTATGTATATAAAAACACAAAACATTTTATTGCAAAACAATTTTTGCATTTAAAAATTGTGTTAATCCATGTGACCTTACCATGTGAGATTCACTGATCTATAAGGTGTGATTTCTTCTCTCTGTGAGAGGTGAATCCAAAAGAGAACTCAAATTGGTTTATTAACCTTGAGGCTTGTGCAGCAAGCATGTGGAAGGTAAAAATGGGTGTTCATCGTTGAAGAATGAGTGACATGTCTTTCTGTGATTTGGCATTGGTGTTTCTGATTTGTTAGTGCAAATTCCATCAATATAAAATCACAACTAACAAATATGATTGATAAACATGCTATGTGTCTAAAGCCCATTACAGTTGTTTTACTGTTTTATTAGAGCGTCTTTTTATATTAGATTGGAGACAAGTTCTGGTTCACAATGGAAAACATTTGCTTTGAGCAGAATGTTGATTTTTTTTTTTCCTGTGTGCTTTTTAATAAAGGGTATTGCATGTAAAATAATTGAGGTGTGCTTAGGAGTTGGAAGCTGATTCAGTTTTCCAGTCCAGTCTCTCATAGTTCTCAGCATTTCTCAAATGCCCTTTATATGAGTGATGGTTTATGTTTTGTGTGTTTTTTCTCATTATTGATTACAACAGGTATGTTTGTTTTTCTGTTAATCTCCTGATACTGGCCTTAAATTATTGGAGTCCTGTAATCAAGTATTTCCTATGGTCTGGGCTTTTTTTCTGTTTTCTGCATTCTATCCCAAGTAATACTCTGCTTAAGTCTTTTCCTCGGTTCCTCTGGCTAATGCTTTTCAGCTGCTCCGGGTTCAGCTCCTGGTTCCCAGTATGGCACAATGACCAGGCAAATCTCGCGACACAACTCTACCACTTCTTCAACATCTTCTGGTGGATACAGACGGAATCCTTCTGTGACTGCCCCATTTTCTGCTCAACCTCATGTTAATGGCGGGCCTCTTTACTCTCAAAATTCAAGTAAGCTTCTCAGCTCTGAAATCACAAACTGTTTTGAGCAAAATTATTGTAAAGGCATGCATGGCATTTTAATTCATTTATGAAGAGCATCAATCAGATTACTGCTTTCTTTCCTAAAATAGAAGGAAAAACAAACAAGAACAACCATATTGAAGCTGTACAGTGATTGCACTCTATGCAATTATACTGTTTTCCCCTCTGACTTGTTTGCTGTTACTCGTGACAAGAAATTATTATGATTGCCTATCTAATTATAGGCACATTATACTTAACATTTCAGGTGTGCTTGGAGAACATACACTAAACCCAGATTTTTTTTGCAGGAGTCGTAATATGGTTGTAGTCCTACAGTCCCTCCACTACTGGGCTAGTGGCAAGAGAGTACTGGCAAAGCACAGTGCTCATGGAACAAACTTTTCTCATTACACCGTTCTTCCCTGTCTATGTCTCTTTCCTGATTCCAAGTTTCTCCTTTGTTCTTATTTCTAAGCTTGACTGTTAAAGAGGAGCTCAGTCTCTCTTTAGCAGACTCCTCCACTGTGCTTCCACTCTAGTAGCAGTGTAGATGGGATGGATGCCATGGGCAAGTGAGCAGGGTTCAGTCAGCAGCATCCTGCCCACCTACCCAACAGGGCAAACAAGGTTCATTGCAGGAAGATCTGCAAAACGAGGATCTACTTGAGGATTGGTAGAAGGCTGTTTCTATCCAGAAATGTCTTCCTTGCTATTTCCATAAATTTTGACCTGATACACAAAGAAGAGTGATAGCCCTCTAATGGTTTCTCATGATGTGATGTTCTTCAGCATGTCAACTCTTTAAACTTTGGAGTGCTATTTCTTTTAAAAAGAAATGTTGATGTTTGGGCTGAAGATCACTTTGGATCAGTGTTTGCTGTTGTGTAATTACTGTTAAGGAAAGAATGCATATAAAATGTTTGAGACACTGAGGTGAAAAGTTTTCTCAGTAGTTTAGAAGTATTACATTTGTTGGAAAGTATTTTTATACGCAGACGCAGTACCTATCTATTTTTATTTTTTCCAGTCCTGATTTTCCTCTCTCACCCATACTGGCCCTTCACTTTCCTCTACACTTTTGTTCCCCCAACTTAACTCACCATAGCAACAAAACCCCTTCCTATTTCAACAGTTGTTTTGTTGAAAAAACAGAGCTTTACTTCTGGAAATAGTTCAGTTGTCTTAAATGCTGTGCACACCACTATTTCTGAACATTTACATTTGTCCAAAGCAATTTTTTGCTCAAATGCAGGTGCTGTTCCTTAACCTAGCCTCTCTGGTATTTTCAAAATACTGATTGTCAACATTTTTAAACAGTATTTTGATGGGTGTGTTTTTCTACTTAAACTGTTTTCCTCTGTTTCTGTAACTGGTGACTTTTAAAATTTGTTTAATGCTACTGTCTTGACATTAAATCCAGGTCCCATGTTCCTGTAAGATTTTAATTTCCATGCTAACAAATGCTTCGTGGTTTTTTTTTTCTCAGATGTTTACTTCAGTTTTGTGAGAAATCTGTTTGTTCTCCATCTTTTATTGATCATTTCTCCCATACAGTTTATTTGGTCATTGGTTTTGTAATGAACTAAATGCTCCATTTTTATTCATCAAATATTAATCTTAGTTATGGCTTTATTTAAAACTTTGGCTTACTTGGAAGTACAGAACCTCTTTCAAATTTGGTTCTAACTTGGTTACCCTGCTGAATTCCCACCTTCACAGGAATTTCTCTGCTTTAGTGCAATAGAAATTCCACTGAGAAGGGGCACGTTATGAACAAATGAGTTGATGTTTTGCTGGGTTTTTTCTTTCTCTTCTTTTTCCTCCCGCCCTTCTTCATGAGGAGATGTGCTGCCAGAGCTGATAGTTTGAATGGTGTGCTCAACCACTGCTTGTCCTCTTTCCTACTTGTAGAGGGAAGAGTGGAACATCTCAGCTGTCAGCCCAGCATCTCTGAGCACTGGTGCCATGTCTCATAGCTCATTACTCACCAACGAGGTACACACTTCAGAGAAAATGAGCTTGCAAGTGTTTCCTGGGGAGCCCTGGGCACCAGTGTAGCCAGTTGAAGCTGCTGAAGCCTTTGCCAGCTCAGGCTGCTGAGTGCCTTCTAACTGCAGAAGACTTAATAATTTAAAATAAAGCTCCATTCTGCTCTAAATCCATTTGATTTTCCTACCAACAAGCAACAAGGCCCCTTTTTCTATGTAGAACAAAAACATAGTAGGCCAACCCCCTGCCCCAGCAGAACAAACTTACAGGAGGTGCTCTCTATGAGTGTGAGGTGTTGATGTTGCAGCATTGTTTCCACTGTAAAGCAGCTGGTTTTGCTGTGTGTTGGTGCTGCTTTGCTGCACTCGAGGTAGCACTCCACTCTTATTTTAGAGTCTGGAATCCTGCAAAACATCATCTCTACTTCTAGTCATGTACTTTTAAAAGATAACTACTAAATTTGAGTAATCCCTATTTGGCAGTAAGAGGGAAAGCTCAGTTTTGTGTGCTCCTCAAGTGAAGGAGCAAGTCCCTTCACAGGCACAACTGCACTCGACTTTTGGTTCAGCTGAACTCGGGCACGTTTCGCTTTTGCGTCCTCAATTGGCCAACCACAAATTCAGCCTTGTTGGAAGCACAAGCTTGAAGAAGGTTCTTCCGTGTATGTGTTCTTGTTGTTCTTTACATACTTTGTTTCGTGGTCCTTGTTACTGATGGCTACTTTTGTTGTGTTTCCTTTTTTTTTTCCTTTGTCTGTTTGACTTTCCCCAATATGGTGTGTGTGTTGCTACCAGTTTCTATTGCTCCACCCCCTCCCCCTATGCCTCAGTTGACTCCACAGATACCTCTCACAGGCTTCGTGGCCAGGGTGCAGGAAAACAGTAAGTTTGGACAAGCTGAGCTGTTAAAGGGTAGAGCCTACTTTCTTCTAGCATGCATGGCTGGCAAGTCAGACTCTATTTCCTTTCCTTTTCCAGAAGCTAATACCATCTTGCATTCTAGTGTCAATACGCTATTGGAGCTGAAGGGCACACTCTTCAATACTTTATAACATGCATGATTATTACTGACCCATTTAAGTTCTGAACTGCACATTTATTATAGAAATACAGTGTGAAATATGGGGCATCTGCTTGATACGAATATAGAAATGTATCTTAATTAAAAAAATATTAATTTCATGTTGAATCATCCTGCCTGAGGCTTTTTCACTAGGGATAATTGATGAGTTTTTATTAGAAAGGCTTATGTAGACTGTCACAATATGTACTGTATAACCATTGACTCTAATAATGTAGTAGTTTTCAGGAAGCTGTACAATCAATTGAAAACGTGCAGTTGTACGATCTAATGCCATTACAAAGGAGCTTGTAAGGTATTTCTCCTCTCGTAAGCCTTTCATTCTCTATTTCTTTGTGTTCTCTACCTGGATTTCACTACTGAGCTTCTTGCAGCATAGCTCTGCTTGTTAGGTTTGCGAGAGGTTTGCTCGCAGGCTATGAGCTGTGCTGCAAGGTGTTTTGTACTGGTAACTCTGCTTTTACCTTTATTGCTTGATTCATTGATTCATTTCAGGTGAGTGTTACTGTCCCAAATGCTGGTGCATGTGTAAAGTAGTGTTCCTGATCTGGGGACATCTTTGTAGGAGTATTTTGCAGTTCTGTAAACAACAGAATGGATGCAATGTAGAGAGGGCATGAAGTAAGTAGAAAATGTTTTTAAAGTGTTTGGGAGCCACAGCAAAGTCTTCTAGGATCTCAGGGGATACTATTACATAGAAGCTATGTAGCTCCAGTATGCATTTAGGGGCCCCTAGATCTGACTAGCACTGCTGTTCACCTTCCTATTAGAGCTTTTAAGGGGTCCTGTTCTGAGCATTCCTCTAGAGATAGGAGGAATCTCTGGTTCTCATTCAAAAAGGTATTTTGTTAGGTAAATAGTAAGAATGATGTTGATGTAGAATAGTATGCCACAAAACTGTGTTGATGAACCTTTCCAAAATTTGAAGTGTAGAGGTAAACCTACTGAAGATGAAGGTTACAGAATGTCTTCACTTGCAGATAAACTTGAGAAAATTGACACCTGCTTCTGAATTGTTCCAAGTATTGTCCTCCTGGAGATAACACAGCCCTTGGGAGAGCGGAGGTGAAAGGGACAGACTTATTTGTGTGTGCAACAACAAAATGCAAGCTGACTTGTGAATGAGATTGCAGCAAAAACAGCTGAAGCTTGAAATCTGGTCTGAGGAATTGTTCTGTTTATTTTCTTTCTTTTAACAGTCCCTTGGGTTTGAGCGTTACATAATAAGTATGGCTTGGAGCTGCTGCCGCCTCATTTGGGAGGCAGGGGTGCGTGTGGCAGTCTGCGCATACGCTCAGCAAAACGGGCTTTGGAGGCTGTTGTTGAGGTTTGGCATCGTGTGCTAGACTTTCATCTGACTCATTTTCTGTAAGAAGTCTACAGGGGAGCAGAGTTAGGGAGACGTGGGGTGGCCTTGTCTGTTACTTATAAAGATCTGTGGCTTTAGAAAGCAACATCCTCTGCTCTGTGGACTTCTTCCAGAGGACAAGGACAGAGGGCTTAGAAACTATGTAACACCTATTTTTTTCCTGCGCCCTGTGCCCAGACTGTGGGTATCTCCTTCAGAGAGGTTTCCAGTGTCTTGAGTGCCCAGGAACATCCAATTGGATGTAAATCACTGTACAGTCACACCCAGTCCTTTCAAAAGGAGTCTGCTGGACCCCATTTAAGAACAGGAATGTGAATACATACAAGAGAAGATATATCAACTTGGAGCTGTATAAATACTGGTCCTTTTACCTCTTCTCATTTAGTGTGGGGTTTTGTATGCTTTTGTTTTTCCACCCATAGGAAAAGTAATGCTGTTCTAGAGTCTGCCTGTTTTAAGGTCAGAACAGGAGAAGTCTAGGTTAAAATCGAAGAGGCAGGGGGATACTTCCATGGGGTGGCACTTGTCTGATTTTTCTGTTCCATTCTCTCCCCTTGTTTAAATGTGAAACTGAGTTGTTTTAAATGTTTCCCATAAAGCATGCAGTTTCTGCACTGCATCTCAGGGCATGTGTTGGCACTTTCACACTTGCATTTCCTGCCCTTTTTTTTTCCTCTGCAAATAAGTGACTTCATTGTTGAACAAATACAACTTTTTGCATTTATTAAAGTAAGGATTTCTTAAGATCTCAAATGATTGTTGTTTCAATACTATTTTTCTCCCCTGGCCGTAGACAGATACTAAGGGGAGAAACAGATTTTGTGAAAGGTGTGCCGGAACTACTGCACAAAACCAATCCATTCACAAACAGCGTTGTCATGTCTGTGGTGGGTTAATGAAGCCTGCCTGTGAGTGCTATTCAGTAACACAAGCAAGACGTAGCGTTCACTCAGCCAAAGACTTTGTTAGTCTGTCTCCAAGTGACATAAATGGGCTTCTGTATGAGAGAGGAGTCACTAACACAGTGGCAGCCAGTCTGACTGATGGAGAGAGCTGTGGGATATACAGCTCAGCTGGGCTTGCACGTGAAGAACAGCATTAGTGGGCTGGGGGCCCGGGCTGAGGCCCCTGCTGCCTCTCGCCTCCTCCACACCCGCACAGCCAGTGGGACCCAGCCGGAACACATGAGCTGTGCTTGAGCCCCTTGTCAGGGGTATGTGGCTGGAGAGTAAAGGTTCATCACTGCTGGAGTAGTGGCCAGGCAAAAGTAAAGAGCATTAAAGGAAAAAGAAACCTTATTTCTAATCTCCAGTGCTGTTGTAGCTAGCAGTAGCTAAAGCTTCACTCAGTGTTGTTCTTTCCTTGCCTTGCAGCTGGGCTTTCTGCTCAGAATTAGTGTAGTGTGCTGGAGCACTTGCTCAGCCTGATGGTTCCTTCCAGTCAAACCTTTTCTAGAGCAGTGGTTTTCAGCCTGTGTTTTGAATGTGCAGAGTCCCAAACAAATGTCTTGTAATTAAATCTGTATTGCTACACAATAGAGTTGATTTTAGTGACAGTAGCTTCCTTTCAGCAATTTGTGGCTTCATAGTGCTTACACCTAGCTCCATGTATAGGTGACCACAGTTCCCAAGGAATAGGATGACTTGAAGTCTTGCATCTGAGCGTGCTCTCTCTCTTCCTTTGCTGACAGCTGCTGTGAATGTTGCTGAAAATTAACTTGATGAACTGATTTTAAGAGCAATTTTTACCATAATGTCTTTCTCTTTTTCCCTTTCCCAAAGCAACTTGTAAATGTGCTGACTGGAGAATCTCAGGGCAGGGATTTGACATTTTGGATTATACACTTAATTTGTTGAGCACTTTTTTTCTCCAAAAGCAAGAGCTGCCTGTTGTAGTTCTCCATTTATTAATTGAATCCTGGATGTGTGCACACACAAGCTTGTCTGCAAGATAAGGATCAAAGCTTTTCCTCTGCAGAAGGGATTACTTGGCTTTCTCTTACCTGGTTAAATCTTAACCACTAGTCTCTTCCCTGTTTTTATGATCCACACTAGATCTTTTTTGTCCCCTTAATGTGAGCTCGTGAGAGAGAAGGAATCCAAGGAAGCAGTGTTCAGAAATCAATTGGTTTGTTATAGGCAAAGGATTTGTTCAAAAGCAATCAAGCTGCTGGTGCAGTGCAGAGGCCTGTTGCAGCCTGGCTCAGAGGGTGCCGCTCGGAGTCCTCCCATAGCTCCCGCTGCAGCTTGCCCCCTCTCTGCTGGTGTTCAGCTTTTACCCTGCAGCATGTGCTTTGACTCTAGTAGCATTTACACATAGATTTGACCACTAATCACAAATGTAGTTGTATGTTGTAGCTGTTAATACAAAGCTTCTGTTTCTAATCAGTGCATGGTATTATAGTGCATGCTATATATGTTGTCCCCCCACCCCTTTTATTTACAGTGTACAGCCTCAGGTTTGTTTGCATCTCCACACTGTTTTGATTTAAGAGAAAAAATAATCTCCAAACATTTCTAGTTGCTGATAGCCCGACTCCTCCCCCACCACCGCCTCCTGATGAGATGCCGATGTTTGATGACTCCCCTCCTCCTCCACCCCCACCCCCCGTGGATTATGAGGATGAGGAGGCCGCTGTTGTGCAGTACAGTGATCCCTACGCAGACGGAGATCCTGCTTGGGCACCTAAAAACTATATAGAGAAAGGTAAGAGAAGCGTTGCAACTGTATTACTGCGGTATCAGAGGATTAATGGTATCTGAAGGGAATGAAGGACTCAGCTTGGGTCTGATGAAAACAGTCATTGTCCCTGCTAAGTCAGAACTCAAACCATTCTTTTCTTAGTTTGTCTGTAGCTACACCTAATGTGATAAAATATAATCCTTCCTTAGAAGGATTATAAAATACCTTAAAGCATTCTAGAGTGGATTAAAAAAATCCTTAGTTATGAGAGGCAGATTTAAATGGGATGGCTTTCATCTTTGCTGAGCTGCTGCCCTGTGTCTGTAGCTGCTTCAGGATTGCTGGGAGATCATCTAGAAATAGCATTGCAAAAAGGCCAGAAAGTCTGAGCTCTGTTTACCCCATCAAACCAGACAGCTGGAGTGGATCATTAGACTTCCAACTGTAAAATGTAGTGAGTCTTCCTTGGAGACTTAGCAGTGTCTCTAGATCAGCAGGCTATAAGCTGTGCTTAGGTATGAACTCATACAGTAAATGTCTCTTCCCATGAATAATTGAGGTGCTCATTTCCTGCCTGGAGAGTTGTCTGTGTTCTGCCAGCGACCGCTTTGTCAACAGCAATGTTGCAAGTTTTCTCCTGCCCTGGCTGGCACCTGCAGCGCGCGTGACACGGGGCAGGGTACCTGTGGCAGCGCTCCTGGCCGAACGGCCGCGTTCCATCTTGGCTCCTGGCTGGACTGTGAGCAGGACATACCCATGGGATGAAAATAGCTGATATGCCACATCATTATTTGCTAGGCATTAAGACATCAGATTTCTGATAATATATATGTAAACTAGTGGAATTCATAAAACCAATCAATTGCATAAATCCGTGTTAGCTGTTTTTGAAGTGTAAGGCTGTGGTGTCCAAAGTTAGTGGATTCCTAGCGGTAGTTCCTTAATTCCAGTGTTGGTGGCGATGTTTACTTTCCTTACGGAGATCTCCACTTTCTAATTGCACGCAATGAGTTGGAGGTTAGTAAGAATAATATATTCGCTAAGCAGGTACCAAAAGTAGCTGAGGTTGCTGTAAATTTGCTTCTACTTTTTCCTATGGTAACTTTTACACCTGCACTCAGTGCACCTTCTTGAAAAGTAGCACCAAAACTTCTCACACAGTTCTGTAGCCAAGACCATCCACTTCTGTACAGTGGCTTTATGTACCTGTGTTGACAAGATCATACACTGAAGTACATACTATAAAGCTGCAGGAGCCATAGTGTACGGTTGTGTTTTTTTCCTGTTGGGTCCATTTCTACAGGATGACTTTTTTTTTTTAATGCTTGCTTTAATCAGGAGATCCTTAGACAGGGCCCTATTGCTTTTGAGGTAATATCACCAGAAATGACTGTCATACTCATGGAGCTAGTTATTTCATACTCCAGCTTTTAAGTGTCTGTATGCTCTGCCTTACTGTGTCACAGTCAACTGTACCTCTGTCAACAGTTTAACTGAACATTCCATGTAGTCACCACCCACTTCTAAATGGTAGCTAATATTGCAAGAAAACTGAAATTAATGTTCAACAGGGAAAGCATGGAAAGCCCTAGGATAGCAAACTAGTCCCTTAAAAAATAACTATACCTCAAAAAATGTTAATACTAGTGCTATTAATAAAATGCTAAACGTGTCCCTGTTCAATCCACAGTTGTTGCTATATATGACTATACAAAGGACAAAGACGATGAGCTGTCGTTTATGGAGGGTGCAATCATTTATGTGATAAAGAAGAACGATGACGGCTGGTATGAAGGAGTTTGCAATCGAGTAACTGGCTTGTTTCCTGGGAATTACGTTGAATCAATCATGCACTATGCCGACTAAAATCCTTTGCTTTTCAAAGCTGGGTCTTGTATTCAGTCATCCATGATTATTTACAAGGGGTAACTAAAAAGCTAACAGAATTGTCATAATATACTTTCAAGAAAATGTGCCCATTTCTTCTGTTTTAATGGTATGATTGAATGTCCATCTCTCAAAGTCTCTGGAGACAGTATGTCTTATCTGATGGCAATTTGTAAAACAAGCAACTGTCTACAACTGGTTATACTTATTTACTTATGCATTGTTAATTTTATGACCAGCCTAAATATTCTGGGGAAGTAGGGTATAATATTTAATGAACCATGATCAGATTGTGCCATTACATTTTTCAGTACAGCATGGTAACTAACACTACGTTAGACTAACATATTAAAATCTGGATGAGAAGTTTAATGTTAGTGCTGGTCATATTACTTTTTGTTTAGACTCTTTGCTCATTCTTGAACTATATTTGTTTAAAGCATGCATACAAACTGATGTATTGAAATATACTTTTTTAAAAATCCAAGATGCTTCCAATTGTTGTAATCTTTACCTGGAGTATTCTCACTGAAGTCTATTACAATGAGTTGTTTGGGTCTAAGGTGTCCATGTGAATCAAAAATGGGTGGTCTTATGTATGTGTAATTTGTACCCAAGTTTTTTTAATGAGTAAATTTACATTGACTTTTTCCATTCATAAATATATAAGTGAACCAAAGGTCTTGTCCATTACTTTGTTGGTTGGCTTGGCAAAGAAGTTTGGAATGCTAACGTAGCAAAATCACAGCTGTGTTATCCCAGGCAATGTACTATAAAAAGCAAATGTTTGTAATGTGACTTTCACTGACAGAGGGCAAATAAATTAGATATTAAATCTGAATTACACACTTATACATACTCTTAAAAAGTTATTTTTCTCCCAAAATTAATTTTGGCAAGGATTCTTGAGTCTATCTAGTGATCTAGATGCAGCAAGTTGGACACAGTCTGCAATTGCCATTTCTTAGTGGAAACGAGATGTGGCTTGGTGCTGTGCCCAGCTGAGCAGAGAGGGCAGGCATCCCTCAAAATGTGACAAAGGGGAGCACACTTGACAGGATGTGGTTCTGTTTCCAAGGAATGGAGCAATGTGCTCAGCCAGTGTGTTAAGGGACCACAGGTGGAGATAAGAGATGAGGTACTGCTGTGTTCTACAGATTCTGTGGCTTAATTAACCTGACACGGAATTTAGTAGTGCTGGAAGGTTCCTGTAAGAGGGACTTGAAAGCTGAATTCTAGGAGGGTACTGAATATAAATGAGTGATGGAAGGTGAGGGAATTGAAGCTTTGACTGGTTGTTGAATCCTTCATTTTTAGTTTGAGTTAAAAATACTGAGCCTTTCATTTTCTTAACTGCAGCAATCTCAAATTCTGCATCTTGTTAACTGCTAGCAAGTAGCAACAAATAACATCTGTATTTCATTTGAATTGGAAACTTCTCATGTATGTTTGTAACCAATTCAAGTCTACATATAGTCTTTTGTAATAGACCAATTTCCATGTATACAACTCCAGGTTTAACAGCTGGGAAAGCATTCAAACCTCTTCACAGGAGTTTACCAGATGGTACCATGCATGCTCTGTTTATTAGTGTGAACAAGTGAAATTTGGAGCAACTTCAGTTCTCATACACTGATTTATATTTATTCTCATTGTGGCCTTTGTGCATCAACATGTAAACATCTTCCCTGCCCACCCACAATTAATAGCCCACCCTAGAACAGTTGTACAGCACAATTTGATTTGCTCTGAATTGTATGACTCCCCACAGTAAAACACTTTAAACTTTTGTTTTTTTAAAAAAAGTAGAACTTCCAGGAAAAAAAAAAAAGTTTTTTTAAAAAAATAATTTTTGGTAGCCTGTGTTGGAAGCAAGTAACTTTTGAAGTAAATTTAGGCACAGTCTGGTAAGTAGCTGCCAGAATGAGTGGAAGGAGTTCTCTCACTTGTCTCGCATGAGTACCATTTCCGTCAGCTGAATGAGCGCTTCTCTTTCTGGGGATGGCCGCAGTTTACTGATCTCCCGTGTGGCTTCGTGGCAGTAGCGCTGGGCGAGGTAGGTCGTTTGCTGCACACCATCACTCTTGTGTAAGAAGACAGTGAAAGGCAATGGGTAACTGGTCAGCCTCTTTCCTGCCTTTTGTCTCTTCCAGTTACAGGGGAAGTTTCCAGGTCAGTAAGTACCCTGAACACTTAATTATATTATGAAGGGGAAATTCTGCATTCATTGGATCCTATGTCTCTTCCCCAAAGCTTCAAAATACTAAACCTGATCCATGCTAAACTTAAGTATAAATACAATACAACACTGGTATTAAGAACATACTATTCAGCAGGATTAGAAACTAATGGTTTAGCACCTCCCATCCTCCCTTAAATGGAGATGTACAAAAAACCTGTGGTCTGCTGAAAAAATGGGTTTTCATTTTGCACAGAGGATTATTCAGTCTTTTCAGACTGCAATCCATTAAAACTGATATGGAATGTGCACTGCAGTTACAACACTGACTGGTAATTGTGTGCTGCTTACACCAGTTGTTGGATACAGCTACTCTTCAGCTGAAGGAACTGAGTTCATGCATGAGCTTTTTAAATTATGTGGATTTTATGCTATTGGAGAGGAAAAAAAAAAAAAAAGAGTGCTTCAGTACCTAGCATTTCTGCTAAAACACTGTGCCAGTAAGACAGCTGGAGTACTAACTGGGTGTTGCCGGTAGCATGCTACTTTGCTTGGATTTGAAAATGCACCCCTGCTGGTTTACTTCAGAGGCGATGATTTTCAGATGGAGTTGAGTGGGGGCAGCATTTCAGGAGTTAAATATTTGATATCAGTCCTACCTGCAACACATATTTCCGTGCACGTTCAACATCTCCTGGCTTACTGAATCGTCTCATTATCATAGCATTCATTTCTGGAAACTAAGCACAAAGAGAGAAGGTTTTGTGCTGCTTAGGAGTTGTTTTCTGTGTAGCTGCCTGTTGCACTAAGGTCAAAAAGAAATGAAAGCACACACCTCTCCCCCTGCCACTGTTGTTGCTACAGCTATAGCTGTAGGTTAATGCCCTTAATTTGCACAGGAAAACCCAAGCATTTAAAACTTAAACTGGCTGGCTCTGTTGGCTGTAGGCAGTTGGCAGTGAGAGTCAGCATTTGCTGTGGCACATTCTGATGTGGCTACTTCCAGGTGTGTAATCTGGTTCAGGTATTCCTGTATCACAAACAATGGGTAGTGTTGGCACACCTAGAAGTAGCACCTCTTCCCCCACATGTACAACAGAGAACCCAGGAGGTTTGTTATATCTCTATTGCAGAGTTTAACCTATAAAATCCTTCATGATTGATACCATTTTTCTCTTATTAAAACAAAATATATATATCTGGCCAGAGCAATGGAAATCATAAGTAGATATAACAGTCAAAGGTAACTGTGATGTATTTTGTTTTCAATCACATTGAACTTGTAACTCAAGTCCCTACAAATCAGGTAGATAACTAAAGTCAGTTGTCACTTATCTAAACACACAGGCACTTTCTTCAGACAGTCCAGAAGCAGAAAAACCTGGTGCTTAACAAAGGCCACAATTAAAGGCAGCTTCTCTGCAGAAGAATTATTTTTAAAGGAAAGAGTTGTTTGTTCATCTTATTTGAAAGGGTTATAGCCAAAGGAAGTTTGCCATACACTTGTAAACAATGATCTGCTTTCCTTGCACACCTTTGGTCCTGAAACTCTACGAATCTGTTAGGAACAAGCAAGTAGCATTCCTCAGTGTTGTGACATCTCCCTATTACTCACAGGCAGTCTTCCTGGAAGATACATTTAGAAGCTTATTAGTGATTCACACTTGGCTTTCTCTAGTTCCTAGCTTTCTTCCCATGTAATGGCAATTTAATTGCAATGTTCATGTAATCAATTTTCATATTATTCATATTTACATCAATATAGGATGCATATGTTTTCACTTTTTATATTTAAGCACTAAAGGATATAAAAATCCCCAAACCTGTTATTAGCAGTTCCACAGATTTAACGGGCAGTATATAAGCATTTACAAGAATGCTTAAAATAAACTGTCATTCTTCTGCTCTAATAGTTGAAGTGTGGCTTTAGACTTAGCAGATACTAGTGTATTCCTTATTTTTTTTACTGAGTGAACTCTAAATACTGAATAAATAGGCCTCACATCAAGCTAAACATTTTTTGTACTAAATCCTGTCCTTAATATTCTAATGCATAAGGTTATATTTCAGAGGGAGGGGAGAGGACAAGAAAAAGGCGGCTGTCATTGAAAATTCAGAGCACATTGAGAACTAAAGTACGTTTGTCAAGAAGACAACGTGAGGATTAGCAGATATACTGAAGAGCGTGCAGGATAGTAGTAATATTAATTTCAAGATAAAAGACAGCCTGAAGCTAACAATTACATTTTGGGCTATCTGCACATCCTGGCTCAGGAGTTTTTATTCTCAGATACAAATAGATGAAATATGTTTTAGTAGCAGCACAGATAAGTGTCTGTTGAAGCTCCAGATTTTTGTAGCGCTTATACTTTGTTTCACTTAAGTCTGTAGTGCTGTTCTTCCCGTTTCATGAAAACAGCAGGAAATTTTCAGCAAAGAAGCCTTCCAGTTAATGTGGAAAACTTTGCAAGGTGCTCAAGTTATCTTTCAATGCAAAAGGATAATGCTTCCCATCTATCAATGAGGAAAAGCATTTAAAAGCGACCTACAAAGAATAAGTAAGATTTTAAAATAGAACTGGCAGATTTTCTTTTCTTGTATTTCCATATTATGAACTCATTTATCTTCTAAGGCTAATTAAATGATAGATGAAGTTGGAAGTCAGAGACAGCCAACCCAAACAAATGAATAAAAGAATAGTTTTAATTTAAAAAAATGGAATATTCAACACCCACAAGACAATCAGTGTCACCCATTCTCTGCCAAAATCAGAGTATTTGCAACATGTCCTTGTTTCTCTCTACAAGTAGCTTTAACAGGCAAACAAACAAACCATTTCACAGTTGCAACTCTTTCTGTGCCCAAGTCTCTCACTGTTCTTTAGACAACTCCAGTTGCTGATGACTAACAAGATCCTGCTGCTTATCAACAAATTCTGAAAGCATAAGTTTGTGAATCCCCTAGATGAGTCTGTGGGGAGGAACTGAGAACATGGAGGAGATTGCTCTCAGCATGCACTCGTCTGCATTCTTAAGTGCCTGATACTCTCTGCTTTCCTGTCTTCTCCAAGACATACGTCCTTGTAAATGCCCAAGGGATGAGGAAATAAACACATACGTATGTTCCACCTCCCTCCACCCCTGGGCTCCTTAAGAAACAGGGAGAAGTAAATGTCATAAAGTTGTATATTTTTTTCAATGAGTTAAAATTTTTCCCATGTCAAGCTCTGAGCAATTCCAATGAAAGATCAGAGACTAGAACTCTACTGGGATTAGTTGTGCCAGTTTTTGTATTATACTGTGAAGTTTGGTAGGAAGGACTGCTTTCTGGGTCCCAAATCTTTCCTCAGGTGAACCAGAAGCTTAAGCAAGATGCATTAAGCTAGTTTCTTCCCCTTTTACAGATCAGCACTAATTTCAGTGTTTCTTTTGGTGCTGCTGGTAATTCTCTTTTCCTTGTACTCCTTCCCTAAAAATCTTGACCAGTTTTAAGCTTATTTTCTTTATAATACTCCTTTTTCTGTTATCCCAACTACTATCACATTTACTTTCAGAAGGGAGAGCTTCCAATGTTTATAATTGGATAGGACTCGAGGACGACGAGATGAAGAGATCAAATCCAATAAACAGAGGTACCCACCTAAAAGCTAAGCAGAGATTTAAGTTCTTGGCCTTGGGATGGATACAAAGCCCAGAACATAAGCAAGAAAATACTTACGAATAACCTGCAGAAAACATGCAAAAACTCTCTGAATACCTGCCCCTTTGCGAAGGTGAAGCACTTGAACTAAGGCAGCAAAAGATGACTAGTTCTGCTTTTGATACAAGGGCTTGATGTTAAGAGGACTTGTGTAGGAAGGCGTTTCTCGGCCTGAAAGAACACGTGTGTGCACACTGAATCCAGCTGATCTGGAACACATTGATTTTTCACACCTGCCTAGGCCGTGCTCATCACTTACACTGTAGACTTCACGTGTTTGGCTGGACCTCTGGGTGTGCTGTGAAGAACAGTGAACACTTTGCTTTGGGGAAATAGATTGCTGTTGACTTACCTGTCGACAAGCAAACAAGACGGGGCCTGTGGCTAATCCAAGTTTGAGATCTGCTGCTGCTGGTTTCCCCAAATGGTCAGCACACGATGTAAAATCCAGCACATCATCTATTAGCTGGAAAGAGATAAACATACAGATTATTTTAAAACTTTCTTTTTCTTTTTTTTTCTTTTTTTTTATGAGAACTAAACACAGAATACTCTTTGTTAAGAAAATATTAATGGAAAGGATTAAGACTTTGATTTCTAAGGCAGTTTGCAAAAGTCTAGATTTTAGATTCCCTTAAGTTCAACAAAAGCGCTACCTGAAAGGCTATGCCAACATTCTTTCCATACTGGTATGCAATCTCATGAACTTTGGGATCAGGACAGCCTAGAATTGAGACCTGAAAAGAAAAAAAAAAAACAGGTAAATAGAAGGCTTCAGTCAGCATCCGCTTTTAGTCTCTGACCATAGGTGTGACATAGCAAGCACGGACAGTAGGGATCTGGGAAAGGAAAATAAGCTGACTCACTAGCACAGTCTGGCTTATCTCAGTTCATGGATACACACAAATAGCCAAGCTTACTAGAAAACAAGGCTGAAGAGCAGTGCAGTATTAAAAATATATTCAGGTCTGGAAAGAGATGAGCTTTATTAAATATTTATCAGACTTAGAAATTATAATGCAAGGATGAAGAGAGAAGAAACGTGGATGCACTGCACATGCAGGCTAGTAGTGATCCACAGTCCAGTGACAGGGGAATTAAATTTATTACATAAATAAATCAGCCAGGAGATAATTGGAGGTCAGACAAGAGATAAATGGACATTACATGCCTCATAAAAGATTCACAAAACTTGATGTGTTGCATCCAGTATAGGAGGGACAGTTGAGATAAGGAAGATTATTTTTAAGGGTGATGTTAACTATAACGGAATTGCTCAGGAAGATGAGCTGATTAGCTTGCAGACAGAGGTATCAAGGGATAATTAGTGGCAAAGACATGACAGTGAATAAGGAACGTATACCAAACTAAACAGAAGTTATCACTAAACTGAGATAAAATGTTTTCATTAAGTACAGATAGAGGAATCGACTACTTGAGAGACAAAAAGTTTTGCTGAATAAACTCCACAAAGCTAAAATATAGGACACAAATTAAGATTTGAGACTTGATATCTTGCCTCAAAGTGAGGGCACTTATGCTTTTGCATGCATATATTGATTAGACACTTTGCAGAATGAGATTGGTCATATTTAAATACTCAGATTTATTTCAGCCTTCAATAAAGCAATTAGGAACAGGGGGCAAAAATCCATCCTGGTTCACTGCAGACATTCCAAATGTGCTGTGACTAACAGGAGTGAAGATACATTTTACTTAATGTAAGACTGAAAATACATGCTAGGAAAACCACACAACATAAAATATGTATACATACATAAAAATTTCTCTTTAAGCGTAGGTAAGGTAGGATAATTTGAAAAAAAGGCACAAAAAACCAACAAAAACCAATCCCAAACTAAAAGCAAGTCCAGCAGTAGCACTGAAGGTGAAGATTGAAATGTGAAACAACATTATATCCTAATAAATGCAATGCAACTCACACAAGATTAGAGACTATTTCATGCATCAGTGCATGTTGTAACTGAGCATCAGAACAGTTCCCACTCATAACCGACATCCATGGATAACAGTTAACACCCAGAGGAATGTGGATGCCTGAGGCATTAACAGCATCTCACATTTCCCAATTTTATTTAAAAGAGGAGGATCGTATAGCAGGAAAATAATGCTACTTATGTCTAATCACATGAAATCCTGAAGGCTATTAAAACAGAGTGAGCTACAAATATTAATAGGCGATATTTAAATAGACATTGCTAGGGACTACTAAACTACAGCATTTTCCCCTTCTATCTTCCTCCTGATGCTTGTCTCTTAAATAGTAGTATTTGCCCCAAAGAGCTAATGTCTTCTTCTGCTGTTCCATACCTAGCAAACTTTTGTTTGTTTCTGTAATAAAAATCAAACAACATCAGCAAGGCAGGAGGACTACATCCACCCTGTTTCAATGAAATCTTTATCTACCACTGCATTTTATGTGAAGAATTGAAATACGGAATTCAGTAGAACAGTGACAAGATCCTGGTTAGTGGCCAAGGGTCAGAGTGGGCACGAGTGGGTAGGTGGGTGAGGAAGTGCCACGTAAAGAGAAGAGCTTTATCATTTAATCTGAAAAGTCAGAGCAGAGCTGTTCCTGTAGGTGCAGAGTTTTCTGGGGACACAGACATTACCTATATAAATAATGGCAGCAGTACATGTATGTTTAAAAAATAGGAGCCTGAGCTACAGAATGTAACACAATCGAAATACATCAATGCAAAATTCTTGCACCTTTGCAAGAGAAGACCTTTATGGCTCCTATGCACGTTATGAACATTTTCAAAGACAAAATAGAGTTAAAAATGCAGGAGACTGCTGTGCCCATCACACCTCAAGTGACCAACACTCTGACCGCATCATAAACCTGCAACGTGATCAGGTCTTGTCTACCAGGGAGTTCCTCCAGGAGCCAATTTCTCCAGTTGCTCTTGTGGATTATTGCCCCCGCATGGACACGCGCTGGGATGCAGACAGGCAGCCTTTCCCATCAGCCACTCGCTCTCAGAGCGATGGTTTAACTGAAGCCAGACCGGGGTAACACCAAGCATTGACAAACGAAAATCAGGATAAAAATGTCAGCCCAACTCCAACCATTCTGTGATTCTGTGATATATGTTTAAATGATAAAGCTCACCCTTGGAAAGCATCCTATAGTTCTCCTGATATGACTGGGTTGATTACGAATTTAATCTTGCAAGAAGTCAGACTTGTCCTCCACTAAATCCTGATGAAAAATCCTTCCTAATACCAAGTGGAACAAATTCTTTAGAAAGGTTCTTTGAATTCAGTAAAGCAAGTCAATCTGCTTGGCATTATTTCAAACACACTTTTTAAAATAAAAAATCATTTCTATTATTTTACGTTACATGGGAGACTATAAACCAATCTTGCCTCTTTACTGAATTTCACATCTATAAAATATTCTGTCATCAGCTCTGGGCAGATACATCCTGCTCCGTTATTTATCATGTGAGAATAGAGCAGCAGGAGTTGAAAGCCCTTGCATGTCAATACCAGTGCCCTGTAAGAGAGGAGAACCCGCTGCCGGGCAGGGGTAGGCTTGTACAAACAGTGCAAGAGATGTTTGCTCTCACGCTCCTAGATCTCTGGACACTATGGAAAGGAAAAGGCTCCAAAATCTTCCCCTTTTCCAGCCTTTTTCCTCCACACCCATCTGAAGCGGTCAGGATCCTGCCTTCTCATTCATGGCTCATCCACCGCTGTTTTTCCAGACAGGAGCACTGTTCCTCTTTCCAGTGGAATCACACAATTAGGTTAGAAGGGAACTCTGATTATTTGGCCCAGCTATCTGCTCAAAGCAGAGCTTACTTCACAGTTAGATCAGGTTGCTCAGGGCTGTGTCCAGTTGAATTCTGAGCATCTCCAAGGATGAAGATCCCACAGCCTGTCTGCACAACCTGTTCCAGCATTTGACCAACCTCATGGAGAAAGTTTTCCTAATAGCTAATTGAATTTTAACATGGTACAACTTATCCTTTCACTGCACATCTCTCCATCCTCTCTACCCCCTCCCATTACACAGCTGGAGGCAGCAAGAGGATTCCCCCTGAACCTTCTCTATTCCGCACTAAAACCAGCTCTTTGCATATCACTTGCTCCAGCCCCCAGCCATCATGGTGGCCCTTCACTCATCTCACTCCACAGTGTGAACATCTGTCTGGTAGGAGGGAGCCCGGCCTTGAGGTCTCATGTGTGCCAAACAGAGGAGAAGTCACTTCCCTGGACGTGCTGGCTACACCGTCAGCAATGCAGCCACGCTCACTGCTGCAGGGCTCAGCGCTCACTTCTCCAGGCTCTTCAATTCCTCCCAAGAGTAGTTACAGAAATGATGAGATCTACCTAGCCCCAGCAGACAACTATCTTGTCCTGAGTCTGCACCTTCACACATCTGACCTTTCCTCAAATAATTAATATTTTAACATGTTAAGCAAGTACTTGTTTATGAAGAATGGTATTTTATATTATATATTTATACTAATCTTTTTTTATAGCAAATGTTATGAAGAATAAATACCCCCCAAAGAGTTACTGTATTTTAAATAATAAATAAGGACATTTACTGGCTGACTATAATATCTGATGCTACTGATGCTATTGCCCTACATCTGTCACTGGACGTCCTTGTGCCCCACATGCCTAGCTGGGCTGGGGAATCAGAGGCCTTATTTTCCTGGACACCAGTTCCAAACCCTGGTAGGTTTTTCTGATGGAGCTCTGTGCGCACACCAGACTATGAACTAGTTAAAGCAGGAGCTCACAGGTAGATCCAGAGCTGCAGACTGTTCCTTTTCTTCAGTCCCTAAGGCTTGACGCAGCCTCGCCTTACATGAGGAGCCTGCGTGCTTTCTCCTAATCATCAAGAATCTCCAGTGCAACTTCATGCTTATCTCAAAACAAGCATGGTTTAATCCCTCTTCTGAAAGTATGCTATGCAAAATACAAACAGTTTTGTGAAGGTTAGGAGGTCACATTACAGCAGGATTTGAAAAAAGACAGAAAGAGAACCTGCTCAGCTTATTTTGCCATCTCCAGCTTGCCTGATGACTAATAGAAATTCCACTTCAGCTTTATTGTTTCTGAATTCTTGAACCAAAGTCACCTCTCATGTTTCTCTGAAAAATGCCTTTCAGTAACTAAGGCTTCATTGGCCCTCTGGGCCATCTGCCATCATTTCCTTTTGCAACGCATCACTTTGACTACTATTTCAGTAACATTCCCCCATGCAGAACTATTATAGAAATAAACTAGAGACTGGGATGGCTCCAACATCTTGAACAGAGTGTTCTGTCCATTAAAAACTATTTAACCAACTTAAAGGACTTTTGATTTAAATGCAGAAGGTATCTAATAAAGTGACTAACCAGTGTTGACAGACTATTACCTTGTTCAGACATTTTTCCAGGAATACTCTACTCTTCCATCTCTAAAGCATGACTCTCTAGAATTCTTAAGATGCCACCTGAACTTGTTTGACATCTTCTTTCCAGTTAATACTTTTATTTATGCTCAAAAACAAACTACTGTTTTTTCTGATCATTAACAGGAACTGAACTGTTTGTAATGGCACACTAGCCTGGTTGTAACTGATGTTCTGAAAACAATGTCTCTCCTTCGCTTTGTCCCTGAAAATGTGAATACTTGATTCCCAACTGAATTTGCTTTCAAGCTAGAAATGAGGATCCTGCTTTTAATTTTCACTACTGAAAACTTCCTTCTTATTCCATCCTTTTCCTTAGTAGCCAAAACCACCTAAACAAACAAAAAACAAAACAAACAAAACACCCACCACCTCCAAAAAAACCTAATCACACACACAAAAATCCCCTTTTTAATGGTATCTTAGGCCATGCAGAAAGAAACTGAGGGAGGCATATACATACAAGTCATTGCTACTGTATGCAATAAGTATGATTTTGCCATAAAGACAGACCCCTCTCTGGTTTTGCCTTTATAACACAAATTTTACTGCATATGAAATTCCAGCACTTTGGCAATAAAACAACTCAGAACAACCACTAAAGGAAAAGCAGCCAAACAGCAGCATCACAGCCACGACCTGGAGGGAAGCACTTAAATCCTTAACTCTTACGAGCTATGAAAAGGAAAAAACTCAAAATAGCACATTTGTAAGGAGAATCCAGCCAGTGATTTCTTCTTCTATCTGTGAAGGTACTTTTAGTAAGACTGTCAAAGTGAATACAAAAACTTGTATGTTTTTATTGGGGTAGCAGAATAATGTGATGCTCTTTACTAGTCCAATTGGCCCCTAATATAAATAGAGATTTCCAAAGGGAAATTCTTGCCAGGGTCATATTGCTATTAATACGAGCAATCCGGAAGACTTAATTACTTTCCTCCAATTAGAATTAAAGATATTTTCCCTCCCAACAAAATCTGTGTCTCTCATTCTGTATGATCCTTTTGATTTAAGCAATTTTCAACTGCTGTCTATTGGACAAATGTACCGGTTCTCTGAGAACAAAGGAAGATGACTAACACTAGCACAGATTTTCAGTCTAATTCACTTAGAACTCCCTCTTGCTATAGGATACACCAGCTATGCTGCCTTTTATAAAAAAAAAAAAAACAAACACAAACCTCGGTGTAAGATTATTGCCCACCTTCTCCATTTTCCGCACTAAAAGTAACCATGTTTTTTTGAATAAGAACATCATCTTCAATCAGATCTTTTTGTAATGAAGTAACAGAACTGAATGAGAGATGGGGTTGGATATAGCAACTGATAATTAAAAACCCCAAACAAATCAAGAAATGCATGCTTCTGTTCTTTTACAATGCAGAGTACAAACAATTGTTTCCTCCCACTGTTATCATTTAAGGTCCCACATGGCATCAAGGAGTGGAATCAGACGTCAAAGAAGACTTAAATTATAGGCTCAAGAATTATCAACTGAGATTAAAAACACTATCTCAATGTTGCAGAATTTAATAAATTTAAGGCTGCCACAGTGAACCTTATTTTGATTCAAATGAGATTAACAATAAATCTGTGTATGAATAGAAAACAGACACGAAAGAGTGAGAAGTAATACTGGGAGCTACAGAGCTGAACTGTGATAAAATGCACAATCACAAACCCATCCACATTCTGGCAGAATACCATTTTAAGGGTTTGCTTTGGAGGGTCTCCAGAGAAAACCAGAATAACTGGGAGTTTAGCTGTGAAGCTTACAGTATGGTAGGTTAACTTCAGAAGAGACAGACGTACATACTGCTTTACAACTGTTTGCTATAAGACTCGCAGTCTTCTTAAAAGTCTTCTCGAGGTAGTGAGCAAATCTCTCGTTCTCATTTTCCTTGGAACCCAACTGGAGGAATTCACCTAAAAAGTTGCACAGATGGGAGTTTTTATTTGTGGGTTTTTGCTTGCCTAAGCAGTATCTGAAGATAAAAACAGAAAAAGACCTTACCACGCACCAGATCTTCAATCACCTGAGTTAGAACAGAGATGATAGTAGTGTTTCCAATTCGTGCTAAAGCTAAGGAAGCAGCCGAAAGGATGAAGTCACCAGCTAGAACAGCCTAAGAATAAAAAAAAAATAAATTGATCTTCTAAGTCTTTTCCTGTTGGTACAGACAATACAATTTCCTTTATTTGGCAGGTCTACTGACATCACATAATTTTCCTACATAAAGCATTGTAACAGAGAGAAAACAGAAGATAACCAAATATTAAAATTGGAACCACTTTTTAATCCCTGCCTTATAGTGGTGTTTACATTTTTCTATATCAGCACTGTCTTCCCTGTTTGCAATATCTGAATACATTTGCCTGTGAAGTTTTTTTGAACATTACTTTTCTATTTGACCATTTTGTTGGGACTGCTTCACCATGTCAGCTCTAAATTGCCATACGTTCTGATGCATCGGCAGTGTACTCATCTCCTTGTATTTTCTGACTAAGACCTTCCTTTTACTGCTCTCTAAAGAAACACTTCCCTCAAAAAGTTTTCATGCTGACTGAAAACCTTTTTGCATTTACTACTGAATCATGGTAACCTATAGAGTTCTGGATGAGGTACAAGTTCGAAGCATTCCAACAACACTGAAGAGAATGGCATAGGGAATGTAAAATCACACTGCAATCAGACATTATCTAATGCTTCCAGCAGTTCAGAAAAGGAACATGTATTTGTCTTACTCACAATCTTTACGCACCTCTGAATACTTTTCCTGGTGTATCCCAAGCCTGTGCCTAAGGACAGTAACGTGACAAACCCCCCGGGTATTTGTGCTCTGCTGAAACTCAAAGGCAAGTCTTGCACATAATAGCAAACTCACCTTCCTCTCTCCCCAGATTTGATTGACTGTCATTTTTCCTCTGCGAGAATTTGCATCATCAATGACATCATCATGAACCAGGCTAGCTGTGTGGATCATCTCAGCAATTATGGCCACAGAGCGCTGGCTTGCTTGCACCTCCCTAAAACAAAACACAAGAACTGTCAAATAATTAACTCAATTATACGTGCTGCAATACACTAAAAGAAATCTCTACTAAAACCAAACTAAAAATGTTTCTCTGAAAACAGCTGTTGCACTTTTTCCATGGTCTGAACCCCATCTTTCAAACCTGGAATTAGGAAGACAAGAGAAAGTAAGGTCATGTTAGTACAGTAAGTGCAATGGGAAATTTCCATCCTTATGAGGCCTGTTTCTGCCTTGCTGGATTAACAGTACTGCAAAACTCCTGAGTTACTGACTCTAATCCCTCTAAATCCAGACTGCAATAAATAGCACAGCAGCAAGGATGCTTGGTTCCAAGGAGACAGAAGTCTGGAAAACGGCAGAGAAAAGAATTCCAGGTAGCTTTGTAGAAGAGTTGTAAAGTTTTCATTATCTCTGTGTTGCTCCACCTGTAAGACACAGCATCACAAACTCTTCAAAGCTGAACTCTACTGACCAGCCAGCTGGAGAGACCAGCAGGCACAGAAACCTGCATTCTGTATCTGAAAGACATAACTCAGGGATCTTATCCTTTATCTTATCTGATTACCTTAAGACCTTAGAGGTTCTCCCAAAGCCTGAGGAATTAGCTGGAATTATACTGCAATCACTTTAGGACTGTAAACACCAACTACCTAACACTCCCTGAAATTCAGCCTTTGGGAAGATCTAACATCTATTATTAAAGTCTCAGTAGTTCACACCTACTTTATTTTTTATACCAGGTGAAAAGAAGATAATGGAAGAACATAGAAACAATTATCTAGGGATCAAGGTTGGCAAAATGAACACAGAGGAAACTTAGCTCACACAAAGTACCATCTACCCCAGTATCCAACCGGCATTGTCTTGCTCTAGTATCATCTTTTTCTCTACCCATTTTCATCACAGGTTGCATACAGGATCCCAGAAATGGCTGTCCCAGTCAGCCTTGCCTTACAGCTGGGACAAGCCCACGTCAATGTTAAAAAAACCAAACCAAAACAAAGAAACAACACTAGAAGCCAAACCAGACAAAACAAACAAACAAAAAACCCAAACCCAACTAACAAAACCAAACAACAACAAAAACAAAACAAACAAACAAAAAAACTCCACACATACAAAAAACCAACCAACCAACCAACACCACAAAAACCAAACTAATGAACAAAACCACCCACCAATACCAAAACAAAAAAGCCCGTCAGATATATATGTGCCTTACTTCTGGTATACAGGTAACAGAGCAAATCACACTATTTTTCCAGCAAAACAGAAAAAGAACAGAGACAAATAAAAGACAATCATTTCAGCTCAGATGAAGGGAATTTAAAATCTTCCTGCATTGCCTATATCTATTAAAATCTAGTGATTAATCACAAAATGAAAGAACATCTTGCAGTCTGCTGACATAACACTGCGTTCTGACACCTACCTCTATGCAGAACACTGCATTGCTGTCAGTGGGAGTTCTACATCCTGAACAATAGCAGGATGTGTGGTTCATAGGCTGTGAAATGTGGTTTTTGAACAACAGAAAGTAAGAGCTGGAAACCTTCACGGTTGTTTGAAAGTAAGTTTTACTGTGGACTAGTAATTTAGTCAAATGCTAGTTCAGTGTAAGTAGTTTTCCAAAATAAACTATTGTTACTAAGTAGGAGAACTTACCTTCAAAAAAACTGTAAAGGTCTCCAGCCTGTTTCATGCACTGGTCTCCTTTTGGGGACTCCCTTTTTCTTTAATTATGTCAGCAGACTGGACTTCCTGCTGGGAAGTAGCAGTAAATGGCAACACTCACCGACACACCAAAAATCTTTCAGTAGTATGAAGACAGCACAAGGATAGACACTTCAAAAGCAGGTTTTCAAAGAGTTCTGCATTATAGTGCATTTCATCTCTGACAATGACTAAAAATGGCATAGGAATTCTCATGGTTCACGTGCCTGGTTCCCGGAATGTTATATCAAATGTCATAATTTAACCTGAAGAGGTGGGTTTTTTTTAAACAACTATTTCTGTAAGGTCTCAAGCAAGGTTCTTTCCATCTCTGGCAAAAAAATTGTCAAGTTTCCTACAAACATCTTGTAGGAGTAATTCTGAATCAGAGCATGCCTATTTTAGGGAAAACACACAAGAAACGGGAGCCTTCTGATTCCCTGCCATTTTTCATTCTGCTTTGCCTGCAAAACAAAAGCAAAAAGTAGCAGTAACTCAAGTCAATAGATAACTAGGTCCCCAAAAGTCCAGTAAGTGGAAAGATGCCATTTTAGGTCATTCTCAAAGTAAAGGCACCTCAAGATAATGTATGTTTACACAAAATTTTTGTACAACTGTAAGTCAATCTTTTTACACATGCATTACATTAATTTTTAAGTCTTTGATCGTGTTCTATGTTTTTCAGTAGCACCCGCTGCTTGATTCTGTGATAAGTTTTTACAGACCTACAGTACGCTGAGGTCTTTTCCATTACAGAACTTGTCTCACTTACACTGAACAAGACCAAGGCTGATCTTAAGGTTAAAACCAAACTCCCTCCAAATATCCCTCTTCGTTAAAAAAAAAAAAAAGGGGGGGGGGGGGGGGCGCGCGGGGAGGAGGAACTTAAAACAGCACTAAACAGTGTTTAAATAGTATTTATAGTCTGCAACAAAGAGCTTTGCAACATGTTTGCCAGCAATTAAATATTGCTAGCTTAAAGACAGGAAATGTTGCAAAAGAACTTGCAAAATTACTGTGTTACAACCACACTCCTCAGTTTTTCCTGTTAAGTCCCTGTAGCTGAAAAAAACCAAACATTTAAAAAACACAGCCTGTGACACAGAAGGGTACTCCAAACTGGGGGGAGGCATAGAGAACGGATGTGTTAACATGGGAGCAAATTACAGAACAGCTGAAAACCAGCGCACAGTACAGGTATCTGACAACCATGGTTTGGAGAAATTAAATAGAAGAGGACTAAGGTCGCTGGCAGGTCCTCATATCTTTAGGAAATATTATTCTTTGAAGTTTGGCCAGGTCATTATATTTAAACATTTCTTGCACCGTTCTGGTGGATTTATTCCCCTTTTTCCACCTAAATCTTTTGTGCTCACTATTTTCTCTATTGAGATACCTCTGTAGTTATTTGGCCTTTTCTTATTTGTCTGTCTCTCTCATTTTGGTGCAGAAATAGAAATAACAACTACTATTGGCAAACACCTCTGGAGAATACACCTGAAACAAAAACATTAGGTCCAGTCGGGCTAAGTGATAATTCTGTGAAATTCTGCACACAGGTATGTGAAGAAATGCCAGAGGATGTGTGAAATTGAGGGTCTGTTTGACCACAGCTTAAACTCTTTACAGCAATTCTCACTCTTGCACAAAGGTAAGTTGCTATCATTAAGTAAAAAGCCATTGCCTGAGGGACCTAAGGACTCAGGGCTGGACTTCTGACACTCAGATCTTCAAGGGAAAAATATCAACATACCACCACAGGACAACATGCATGCTTCACACACTTATATTTTTTTATGATAGTTCAGATGCTTTATAAAACTGTCGTTCTCCTTATTATGACTACACTGAAGTGACATCACTCTAGGCAGACAGTTAACCTGCTGAGGACATTCTAAATACTGTTCCTTTCTCAAATCTAAACATACAGATGATGTCCCCTAAACTGTAAGCAGAGCTACCTGCATGTTCCCCTCCATCCACTTGAGAAGTCTCAACGACTCTGGTGGGGCTCTGTGAAGAAAAAGAGGTGTCCGTGATCCGCCTTGTAAGATCAGGACCTATAACCTTACAAAGTTGCATCCTGTTATTTTAACAGCCAAACAAGAAAGAGTATTACCTTTTGTACTAGTATTGCACAAAAAAGAGTAAAAACAAACAGAAAACAAACAACAACAGATGAAAGAACAGGCAAAAGCATGCTGTGTTCAGCAAGTTATATGACATTTGAGAATGGGAGTGAGATGAAGGAGAAACTCGACATCAGTAACACAAACACCAGAGGCAGAACAAAAGAAATGCTAGGGATGAACACCACAGGATATTGGCTCGCCCTACACGTCTACAGATGTTGTGGCCAGTATCTCTGATTGCATGTGAAGGAACTAAAGCTTCAACAAAGAAAAACAAGTCTGGGAGAAGAATCAATATTAACTGAGGAAAAGAATGACAAAATGCTTTAAGGGAAATGACAAGCTAGAAGAGGAAAAATATCTTAAAAAATGTCAGGAGGAGCAGAATAGAAAGCAAGTATTATTTTCCCCTATGTAAGTAGCAGAGTTACAAATACGCAGTGTTGCCTTCTCTACATATACAATTTTCCACACAAACAGCAAGAAGTTGGAAGAACAATTTGTCACCTGGAAGCAATGCTGCTTTAAGAAGCAACAATAATGAAAGCAGTATCAGGGTGAACAAGAAGTATATGTATGACAAAGCAGGTGTAAGCCAGCCTGCTTCAAGAAGCTCAAAAGAGAAGAAAATGCCCATAAAACTTCATCAACTCACAGTAAGTGGATATCCACAATAAGAAAGCATATTCTTTCGACATGGCCTACCGAACCCTTAAAAGACATTGGTCATCATGCATGAACCAAAAAGCAGTACACTGAAGACTTGTATAAACATATGTGAATTTTAATTACAAAGTGGGGAAAAGTGGCATGAGGCAAAGAAGAGGAAGGTAAATACCCTGGGATTTCATTCTCTTCCTTTGCTGAAACATTTCTGTTCTCCCTACTCAAAATTTCATTCTAAAAACAACACCACAGAGACAGTGACTCAGTCTGTCCTTATATAAGGAACATTCAGCTTAATGAGAAGGCTTTTAAACATCATGGTTTGGAGGTGCTGACAAAAGCTGCCAAATGACACAGGCATCTCTAAATCAGAGCACTCTGCTGAGGGTCGACTACTAGGAAGCAAACACTTGCCCCAGGCATATGTGGCACTTGAACCCTGAGATCACACATTCTCATGGCATAGGGCAGGTCTGAAAACTGGTCCTGGTGGTTTCAAGACAGCACAATGCGTGGACAAGAACATGTCCATGAGCACATGTGTATGTCAGAAGACAGCAAATATGTTTTGAGCATATAAAGGCAAATTCAGTTCTTTCTACAGCTTTCTTCTCTGATTCACTGCTTACCTCCTACACTATATGACATCAATTCCAGCCTTCAGGGTATTGCATGTACAGTACATAATTTTGTTCATAAGCTTCTCATGCTACACTAGAATGAAATAAAACTATTGTTCCTGTTATTCTGACTAGAAGGATGCTTCAAAAACTCACTGTCCCAGTTGTTAAACATATCCTCCTATGTTTCCATCCTCTTAGCAACATTGTTCTTTGTCTTAAATAGCTCCTTCTGCCCGTTTCTGATAAATTTGCAGACCACAAGTCCCTCACTCTCCCTACTAACCTTTGCAGTCCATCCCTGAAGCTGGTTGGACTTAGCTTTTTTGATCACAAGATCCAGGCATCCTGATGATTTCACAAAGCACTATACAAGGGTATCAGCACTCCCATAGCTGAACTGGATATACTATGGTTGATGTATGCTGCGATTACTTTGAGGTTTTTCTTAGAGAAGGTGGCTGTAGATCACATGGGGATTACGCCCTAGCAGGACATGCATGAACCTCCAAGCTCAAGCAGAAATTTTTGGTTTATTGCGTTTCTTCTCATTACACCATGGATGGCCAGTCATCAAGAATGATTCTGTTATCAAAAAGTGACACCATCACACTCCTGTTTTCCATATCAAGATCACTTGTGGCTATAGTAGGCCAAGCAGTGCTGTGACAAAGGACATACTCGAGGAGTTTCACAACCAATATTGTTCCTTTTGCTACCTCGAAGACAGTGACAAGGAGTGGTATTGAACAGAGAACAGAATCAGGCTGGAATGAAGTTCTTTAGTCCTGTACAATATTTTCCTAAAACAAGAGGAACTGGCACACACAGGACAGGACACTGCCAACTAGGTTTTGCTTTCTTCTTCCAAATTATATTCACACAGGAGGGAGTGTACTGGGAGAGGTGCCATAACAAGCAGCAAAGTACATGCCATGCTCTGAGGTTGAAATCAAGTCCAACAAGGCATTAACCTATCGCTAAGGAAAATACCGAGCAAGACCTGAGAAAAATCCCCTAAGGCTGATGAATTAGTCTAGAAACACTTCTGGCAAAGGACCTAATATTTCATATTTGAAATTCTATACAAGGGAAGACTGGAAATGTAGCTGGAAGGTAGAGAACACTCTGGCCAACACCTTTCCTCAAAATGCAAATGTAACTGATAGGAAAGTGTGGAAAGAAGTGTTTGCAATCAGCCAGAGCAAGGAGTGACAGAGAGTACAGGGTGAGCATGATGTTCTGCTCAGTTAAAACTGCTTTCAAATGACAAGTACCTTGAAGAACATGAGGATTACACCAGCTCCAAGATTAGAATCTTACAATTAAGTGTGGAAACTTGTTCCTAGAAGGGGAAAAAAAACCATCTGACTGCTTTTAACATCTCACAGCTTTGAATACTACTTAATGGCTTTTCTGCATAATTACAAAAAAAAAGAAAAGGCTGTGGAAGTCTCTTCTTGCAGGTCTTACCTGTGACGAGTTTAATAGCTACATGAATGGTTACAAATGAAAAATATTTTTAATTAAGTTCATATAGTTTCAAGGAGTATTACGAGTTCTAATAAACCATTTGCGTAAGAGGCTAAAATTGACTAAAAGCCTCACAAATATCAGAATTCTGCAACATTATTTATCCATCACCAGTTACAACTGCAATATAACCCACAGTTTTACACATGGAATCATGTAATAAACCCAGTAGTTCCTTTTGCACTGCTAACTACAAAACCACATCTTCACAACGGAACTTAAATTGAGGTTTTACTGAGGAGCTTTTTCTTTTCCAAAAGTTACTAGACATATTTTTGGGAACACAAGAATGAGAAATTTCAAATACAATATATGTCCATATATCTAAAAGTGACCAGCTCACCTGGAATTATTATGGTGAATGTTGCAAGCTCTTGCCATTAGCACCACAATCATTGGTCGAAAGGCTTTTCCTTTCCCATCAAAGTAATAATCACACATTTCCTTAAGTTCTACTGTAGATACAAGTAATTCCTATAAGAAGGAAAATAATATATCAGCATAAAAGTCACAAAGCCATTCTGTTTAATACAAGCAAAACATTATGTATCAATAAGGTTATTGCCTGTATTCATTATACCAAATGCAAGCTGAAGTAGTTTTTAAAATTAGTACAAGTAATCTGAAACATAAATGATCTTTTCCAGCAGTGTAAAACAGGAGAAAACAAAAATTGCAGTCTCGTCTGACATGCAGTAATGCTCTCTTTGCCTTCAGTTCAAGTTTCAGACAGCTGTTCATGAACATAAAGAATATTACTTCAGTAACTATCCTCCAAAGAGGCGGTTGCTATTAAAGTCAGAATCATCACAACATCCCAGAGTAGTCACCAAAATCCCTTACCTTTTTAATATCTTCATAGAGATTCTTCAAGTCTTTTCTACCAAGTTGAAAAGGGTCTTGGTATTTTTCATCACTAGCTGTCTTACTGCAGCTGCACAAGTGGGACATACTGGTATGGTGAAACCTGGTGACAGTGTTTTTCAAGACAGTAACATTGTTAAAAGCAAACTTTCCCTGATGCCCCAAACAGAAACATTTCAAAGCATTTCCTCCTCCTATCCCCCCCCAAAAAAATTTAACCAAATGGCTAAAATAAAAACAGAAGGCATCAAAGCACTCTTTTCAACCAGGGAATACGGTGCAAGGACAGCACAGCTGTGTACTGATGATCGCAGACTTTTAGGAGCAGCATCTGGCAAACAATAACACCCCCCCACGCCCTTACCTGATTACAGAAGTCTTCCGAGACACATAAAACGACATTGCTCTCACTGTATTCCTTTTGAATACATTATTGATAATATAGCATACATTTGGAGAAGAAGTCTTCATCTTCCAGTTACACAATTATTCTGTTACTTTCTTCCCTCTCCCATCTACTCCTGGAAAAATATTCCTGACTTGGATTTGAAAATTTTCCTTTACACACTCAGCTACGTTAAACATTATAAATTAAATCAATACTTCTAGGTAGCATGATGATGCTATGAAAGTTCATCAGTGAAAGCTCCACCTGGATGCGTTAAAATGCAGTAGGCTTAGGCCTGATTTTTTTAATGATCCCTAGAGTTGAAGTTTGTGCCTCTTATTATGTCTCCTTTTTCAAAGTAAACCGGATGGGTTTTCTTGGGGCATTCTTGCCTTGCTTGTTGCTCCCCAGGACAGAAGACTCAGATTCAAATTCAGCACCATAGCAACAGTGTATACAGAATTATCCAACTATGTACTAGGGCAAAGAAACTTATTTTCAAATTTTACAGCTCACCAAGTTCACCCAATATCTATGTCTTTAGCCAATACACAACAATATGAATCTCCAACTTACCGCCAAAATATATTACATATTTTTGGAAATGAAAAAGTTGAACTTCTTTGGGTAAAGTGACACACCTGCACAAAGAAAAATCAGGGTTAACAGAACTTCAAACAAACAGAGAACATTTGATTACAAAAATTAAGTGTCTGTTTATCAGCACTGCTTTATTTCTCCATTTTAACAACCCAGAAGCAAAGGTAGTCTCCTAATCTCCTTCTATATCATGTGAGAAGTAACTGCCAATAAAACTGACTCTTCCACTCAGGAGCGCTGGAGTTTCTCCCCTCACAGGACCAGCCCAGAAGGCGTATCAGGTAACTTCCCAGAACTGCTCTAGTGAAACCTTGCTTTTGCACTCCTGGAAGGGGCAATGCTCCAGTGTTCCCTGTCTCACAGATAAAACTGGACTGCACCAGTCACATAGAAAAGGACAAGAGCCATTTCTGTAAAACACTACACTAACAGAAGAAAAACATGTTCTTGCTTTCCCCTAAAGCAATTTTAGTTCAGATTGCTTCTTATGGTAATTTACACCTGCACATCTTCCCTGCTAGATGTCAAGAACCTAACGTCCAAACCCAGCAGTCCCTCCAGCGATGCCTCCCTGCAGACAGAGCCCAGGAGCCTGAGAGGAGGTGCAGTCCCAGGTACACCATTCCAGCAGAGATAGGCTGAGAAGGAAGAGCACCTTTTGCTCCACTCCTGGCAGGGCTGCTGAGAACCACCCAGCCCTGCCCTGGAGCGCACACTGACTCAGGGCTGACCCAGCCCTCACTCACCACAACCCACATGTTCACCGAAATGCCTCTGCGAAAGCCTGCACAGAAATGCTTGAGGAGACCTAGAACTGCAGAAGAGTTCCCCCAACTTGCTCCTCGTGCCTCAGTGCCTCCTTGCACATGACTTCAAGTGTTGCTCTCCTTGGACATAGAGAGAGAAACAACAGTACTGCACGGGCTCCAGGGCACCCTCTCATCCTCCTTGTTTATGTGATGAAAAAAGGTCAGGTAAGGAGATAAGGGAAGGAGAGGAAGGAGAAGAGGAACCCTAACTTATGATAGATTTGCAGCTCGCTGCTGTCTGACTTAAGTGCCCAGCCCTATAGCCAAGACCATGGTAAGTTCATTCTCTCATACCTCTCATAATTTTCTGTTGCCTAAAAAATAGCCACTCTCTCCCTATTCTTCCTTCAGTGAGGGCACAGACAGACTCTCCTTTACACTGCTGCTTAACACTACCAGACTGGGTCATGCACGATGCTGGACACACCACAGCCAGATCACTTTACCATGGGTCAGAACAGTGGCTTGGCCTTGAGAGGACAGCGTAAACGAGTGTGGTGAGAGAGCTGCCCCCGCTACAGCTCGTCATGCTGAGTTACACACAAACACGCTCAAAATCTCACACTAATGGAATCGCTTTCCCTGCTCCCACCCAGAGAAGAGTCCAAGAGGTTCTTCCCCACAAGAGCAACCAGCCCTGCCCTGAAAGCCCTTCAGCCGGTATTTAACCTTGCGCCGAGAGCGCTCCTGCCTCCGGCAAGGTCCCCGGGCACGAAGCCGCCCGGCCGGCTCTCACACCCCGGAACCGCCTAGGGGCCCCGCGCTGTCCGGCGGGAGGGAGGACGCGGGCTGAGAGAGGCCGAAGGAGCGGTGGCCCCGAGCCAAGGGCAGCCGTGGCCGCTCGGGCCCCCCCGCCGCCCCATTCATTCCCGGTGACCTCCAGTCGCCCGCCGCCTCGCGCACTCACCGCCGCGCCGGGGGCTGGCGGTGGCGGGCTGTGGCAGCCGGGCCCCGGCGGGCGGAGGCGCGGCAGGGAGCCAAGCGCCGGCGCCCGGCGGGACGAGGCGCCGCACCACCGCCACCACCAGCGCAAGGCCATGGTGTCCCCCAGCCACGCCGCGCCGGCACCGCCTCCCGGCACCGCCGCGACCCGGACGCGGAAGCCCGGCGCCGCCACCACCCTCTCGCAGGGCTGCCGGGAGGACGTCCGGGCGGGCGGGGGGCCGCTTTGCTTTGACTCACGCTGTTCCCTTGGGGCTCTGAGCGCGGCTGAGGGGTGAGCGGCGCCATCTTTGAGGGCCCGGCCAACACCCCGGCTGTGGGACTGGGCTTGGGCCGCCGCCCTTCACCGGGCACCCGACTGTGCCAGCCCGCCCGACCGAGTCAGTGCAGCGAGAGCGGCTTCAGCGACAACCGCTCTGCCCGTCCCGCTCCGAGAGGGACCAGCTCTCCCCTGAAATCTCTGTGAAGAGATCAGAGAGGAGGAGGGAGACTTCGAGCCGGCTTCGTGCGCGGCTTGGTGAGGGCGAGCTGAGGGGAACATGTGGTGGCCCTCCTGGCTGGCCGCCTGCCTGGCCTGGGCCGCCGGAGCTGGTGCCGAGAGCCCGGCCCCACTCTGCGCCTCCCGCGGGCTGTGCCCGGCCCCGCCCGGCGCCAACGCCTCGCAGCCGGGAACAGGGCAGTGCCCGCGGGGCGCGACCGACCTGTGCGCCTGGGCCCTGTCCTCCCAGAGCCTCCTAGGTACGGCCTGCCCGGCCGCTGCTGCTTCCTGGGGGTAGCAGCTACCAAAGCGAAAGTTCAGTGTGGTGGAGACCTTATATACACAATCAGATGCTACTTTTAAAATTAAAACTAGGTTGGCCAAAATGAGGGGTTTTTTTGTATTAGCGATTTGTCGGGGTGGAGAGATGTGGGTCCCAATTATGTGTTAATGCAAAATTGATAACCTGACACCTGATTGGAAGTGCACAAAGCAGTGTAGCTCTCAGGCATATTGCTTGTAATAATTAATGTAATTTATATTATAATGTTATAGAAATAATTTCTTTGGGTAATGCAATTAATTGCAAGCATTAAGAAATCACAGTCAATGGTAAATCTTGTGGCAACTGGGAATAACAGGGTTTGTCATTGGAGGTACTGAGAAACACAGCTAGCAGCAAGTCTCCAGGGATAACTAGAGTAATTTGCGATTTTTACAGAACACTGACTATGAGGTATTGGGACCTAATAATTAACGTGGAATCACGAGGCCATTGCAAGCAAAAATCCATAAAGATGTTAAAACACAGTGCAGCATTTTGAAACAATATTTGTCCTTTGTTACCATGGGTCAGGGCGCAGAGTAACTCTGAAGGAAGAATTGAGTTCTTCTGAGTACATATGTTATGGTACAGCAAGACCTGCATCTTCTGACCCTTTTGTTCGCTGTTTACATTACTCAGAGAAGACTTTGAGCTGGTTTCTTAGGTTACTTAGTGATCATTGCTGCATGTGAACTGTATACCACAGCTGCTGGTGCACAGTGACTTCATCTGTCGCACCATGTCGTTCAGCTGGGATGGCAGCTGAACTTTTCTGTCTCATGCAGATATCACTTAGGGTTGCATATAACTGAGTGCAAAATAACTATGGTTAAATATGTTTCAGATCTTAAAACTGGCATGCTCTGCTAGTTTCTTTAGCTGCATAATTCAATCCGTTTCAAAAATCCCAAACAAAATCCTGAATTTATTTTGGCTTGCTTTTCACGTGGGTTTAATATACATTGTGGTAAAGACTGAGGGGTGGTTTCGGGAGTATTTTGATTTAAGAGAAAAGCTATTAAGAATGGTCAATTTTTGGGGTTTTTTGTTTGTTTTCTTTTCGGTTTTGTTGTTAAGAAACATTTCTTCTGTATTTCTTGTTGATAGATCCCTTTCCAGTTGATGTGATCCAGGAAAATTATGTCCGTAATGTGAGAAACTGCATTTTTTCAGTTGTCTATCCTACACCTTTTAAATCTAGGATTCGTCTTGTAGCTGTTTCAAAGGTTGGCTATTATTTTTTTTCTCCTGTCTAATTAATAGAGATTGTTTGTACATGCACTAAAGTATATTTTAATATTCATATGCTATTTATTGTGAAAGCATCACATCAATATATACTTTAAACAAATAGAACATATAAAACATACTGTGAAATGTCTTTGACTAGCAAAATTGGTAGAGAAAACACATTCATTACCACTGAATATTTTATCCTATTCAAGTACTACCTGTATTATGTTTTCTCCAGGAGGTTCTTGAAAATATTTTGGATCTTGATATATCTGTCAAAGGAACATCTGATTTTCTTCAGTTCGTCAGTGGTGGGAAAGTAATATCTGGGTCTGTTCCATTGGCCCATAGATATGGAGGTCATCAGGTAACTATAACACTTGTTCTTCCAGGTGGAATTATGTAGGTCTTTTCATGTGAATTCTATTAATCTTGATAATATCTGTAAGTGTATTAGTATATACCTACAAGTATATGAACGCTTACTGACGCTTCGATTGTGGATTTGTTCTTCATAAAGGGCCGAAAGTGGAAGAGAACTATAATATTCTTTTGTGGTACCATGTCTACTTTCTCTGCTTCTGTTTATGCCAGAAGCAAATTATCTTTTTAACTTCTGTTAGCTGCAGTCTGCTTAGCACCCTGACAGCCTGACGAGCTCTGATTCATGGTAGGCATCAGCTCAGAGGAGTGAAGAAGGACAGAGCCTCACTGCATTCAGCAATACCGTGATTACCAAGAGTTAAATTTGATTGAAATTAGTAAGATTATTCATGGAAAATAATGTTAGAATTTGATCTGTAATTTGCAACTAAAAAAAAATTACAAGATGTGTCAGTTTAAAGGCTCATTATACAGAAAAGACTGGCCTGTGGCTGTATGTCATAGCTGGAAGGTAGAGAAAAAAATGGAGATTACTGGCATAATTTTTTTTTCTGTGGTTTTCTGATTTATATTGGTGTGTGTGTGGAAAACAGCTTTAGGCATCAATATCTTAATGACTACCTGAGCAAATCTGTCATTATATTGTGTGGATCACAGAGAACTTATGTGTAATTTGTACTGTTTAAAATATAATATGCTATAAATGATAGAGGAAAATAACTTGATTTTCATTTTTGTCAGTTTGGTAGCTGGGCAGGGCAGCTGGGTGACGGAAGAGCCCACTTGATTGGAATATATACAAACAGGTGTGATATTTTTTTAAGTGACTTGATTCAACTCTGTATTCTATTTAGCTGATTCACTTATAGCCTGAGGTGTACTGTTTGGAACACTAATGGTATTTTTGCAGGCATGGTGAGAGGTGGGAACTACAGTTAAAGGGGTCAGGAAAGACCCCATACTCCAGGTGAGTTGCAGTTCATCTATGTACACCAAAACTGGATGCTTTGTTTTTGAAATCTACTTTGATTTTATGACCTATTCCTTATTTCTCTGTTCTGCGTAGGAGTGGTGACGGAAGAGCTGTGCTTCGCTCTTCTGTGCGAGAATTTTTGTGTAGTGAAGCTATGCACTATCTTGGAATTCCTACAAGCAGAGCTGCTAGGTATATTTCTTTTCTTTTTCATATTATCCTAATTTACGGGTAATTTTATTACTGAGATTCATTGAGCATCAATAAAGCAAGACAGTTTCCAAGATGATAGATCTTTCTTTTCATATGTATGTGATCAGAACAAAACATATCCCTCCAGTTTCATGGATTTTTGGATCAAGCTTTCCAGTAATAATGACCTCCAGAAATCAGTCAATTCACTTTTGTCTTTGGTATGCTTTAAAGTACTACTTTGTTTAAATACAATACTTTGTAGTGTGTGTGTCTTGCGGTGAACAGCTGTTGTTCACTTCTTAGACTGTCTTAACTGAATTACCTTAATTTGAAATCTGGTTCATTTTGTAAAGAAAGTAATAAGTGTAAGTTATGTTGAATTATTATATCTGACACTAACTCCCCTCTCCAGCTTTTATGATACTGCAATCAAGGGTTTATTCTCTTTAAAAAAAATGAAATTGTTCTCTCCCTCATTGCTTGCCAAAAGATTTGCAAAACAACAGGACTAGATTCCTGCCTTGTAAATAATAATAATACCTTTACTATATGTAGATAATCAGTGAGTCTGTTAATACTTTTTACATGGTTAATGAGTCTTTTACTACTGTATAGTATTTGGATGATTTTTTCTAGAATCAGGCCAAGTAGGAAAATGTTGGAAGTGGCTATTTCTGTATTGTGGTAGTCACCTAGTTGCAATTTTTAAGATTGGTAGGAAAAAATTTTGTCTCAGATGAACAGACGTTAATATTGGAGGTAGTACTGAAAGTAAGCCATTGCTCTCAATTCCTTATTTGTGCAAACACCCCTTGAGCAGAGAAGGAAATTTTGTTAAAAGTAATATAAAGCTAATTCTGTTTGACTAATATTAATACATTCACCTATTTGGATAATTTTCTAAGAGTTAAGTAAACTGAATCTTTCAGATTATGGTGTTTAAAATGTCAAGTTCATTTTGTGTTCCAAGTGGTCTCATGTCTGTACTGCAGCATTTCAGGTTTTAAAGAAAGTAAATGTTCTGCTTGAAAGGCCTGTACTCAGCTGCCACATGAGTAGGTGTCTGTATTTGCAAAGTGTCTGCAAATCTCTCAGGCAATAATTCTAACACATTTACTCTGTTGAAGTGCAGTGTTTGTAAATGACATTTTTGATGGTTTATTTACTGACTTCACCTTTAGACCCTCTGCTGTTGGCTGTTAATGCAAAACTTTAAATCTGTCTGAATATCAGCAGGAAAGCATCTGGCAAGGTTATAGCCTTTCTTGGCTGTCGTCTCAACAAATTGTTCGGTGCAAAACCAATATGAAATTACTCCTTAATTGTGCACAAATGCTATTGAGTACACAGTGTGCTTCAGTTCTCTGCTGGCAAATTGGTTAGATGCCTGGCTCTCTTAACTGCTGTACAAGCTCTCCAGGCTGTTTGCAAGACTTCATTTGGAAAAAGCCCAGCTGATATCCATATTCCTCCCAATGGGGAGCAGTTACACTGACGCTGGTGGGATGCATTTGCAGAGGTCTTGTCAAGTCTTGGCAGAAGTGCGGGGAAAAACCTTACAGACTATCCCAGAACACCCAGCAGGCTGGTTTGCTCTATTAATTTTAAGTACTGTGTTCCCAACGGGGTGCTACAGTTTATGACTACTGCCAGATAAAGAACATTTCTTCATATGGTGCCATTTTAGTCACATACTGGGACTACCAGTTAGCAGTGTTATGTATTAGATCGAAAAACCAAGTCAATATGCAGTTTTCAGAGTGGCCCTTACTTGCAGAGGGTTTGATGTTTGTGCAGAACAGCAAGCAGAGCACTTGGCAGGGTAAATTCCAGCCCTTAAGCTAGAGCCAGGTAATCCATTTATCCTTCTGTGAGTGCTGCTCCAGCTTTTCTCGTGTGAGAACAGTTTCAGTGCTCTGTTACCTGTGGTTGAGTGTACGTCTGGTCTCCTGCTGCCTTCTCTTAAATTATGCTACTTACCAACTACAGGGACCATTTTAAAAAACTTTTTTTTTATAGTGCGAATGTAGCTATTTTTATGTGGCTGCTCCGCTATCTGATCAACTCTTAAGTGTTGCTCAACCATTAACTTGTATTAACAACTAACCAAATCATCGGGTTTTTTTGTCAGTACTAAGAGAAGCACTTGTATTCTGCAGGAATTTTGCAGACAGCCTGTTAAGAGTTACCTAGTCAGAAAGAAACAAGCCTTCTGGCAGAGGTCTGTTCAAAACAGTAAAATTTAATGGCTTTATTATTCTGACTCCTCTCTCCTAGTGCTCTGATGCAAACACTATTTTGTTAGTGTCTGGGGTTCATTCCCCGTTTTTGAATGTTTTTGGTTTTCTCGAAGGATTAAGTTTTTCTTCCCTTTCATTTATGTCAGCACTTTTTGTACTTACTCCTACAGACATACTAATCACATATGGTTGTTTCCAAAAGACTCTTTTCCTGCAAAAAAATACTAATGTTGCCTGTATCAGTATAGCTCCGGTAATGGGAGGAGATAGATTTCTAGATACTTTTTCCCTCTCCTTCTGTGACAATTCATTGCCTGTTCTTTGCAGTTGACAGAGAATATTCAGTTTGGATAACCAATAACCTTCAAAAATACAGAATATAATAATAATAATT
The DNA here is from genome assembly GCF_037038585.1 of Patagioenas fasciata. NCBI lineage: Eukaryota > Metazoa > Chordata > Aves > Columbiformes > Columbidae > Patagioenas > Patagioenas fasciata. The sequence goes on along the minus strand of NC_092521.1, from coordinate 151,619,009 downwards.
TGGTTTCAAAGTCACAGTTACTGTTGAAAGCAACTGCACTGTTTAAGAATTCAGACAAATCTTTAATTTTCATTGGTTTGGGTACATATTTATCTGCATACCCCACATTTTTAGTCCAATTACTTCTAAAATTTTGATGTTAAAGTATGTAAAACCATAATCTGGTTTACTCTGAAAATTTAACGATTGGGAGTTGTTTTGACCTGTGACTGTCTTCAGTCATGTTTATGAATGGAATACTAGGTTTGCCTCTTGTTCTTTTCTGTGTACCTCCAAGGAAAGTTTGGTTCTTGGTGCAGTCTTCAACTACCTAATAGATAGCAGCTGTAAGTAGCTGCATTGATTTTCAAATAGCATGCTACCTAAATAATTGGAATACAAGAATATTTTCCAGTTATCAGCAAGCAAACATAAAAAAGAATTATACAAAATGAGCTAAATGTTCCTGCTTCTGGGCTTGAACAAGAAGTCTTCTGTGCCTGTTGAGGAGACAACAGCTCTTTCAGATACTACAACACGTTACTTCTACTGGATTGTCAGTGTAATCCCAGTTGCTTTGGAGAGAGAACTTCCTACGTGGTAACCTTAGGGGAGCATGATGCCCTTCCATAGTTTGTGAGGATTGATTCCATTTTATTTTCCTGATACAACAGAAAATACAGTGAAATTACATATTTTATTTTTGAAATGAATGTAAGTTGTGAAATACTCCTGAGCCAGCAAAATTGTTCCAAGTACTTGCAGATTTCAATATTTGGATAAACATGAAAATTTATAGGACATGCAGAATTTTAAGGCAAATTAATTTTAAGGCATATGAAAGGGAGAGATTTTTTTAAAAACCCGACTACAAGTAGCAGTGAAGAAGAAAAGGATAATTACAATGTATCATCAAAATTATGCCTTTTTTCTGTGTTGATACTATTTGAAGAGTTCCTGATTGCTAAGGGTCCCAAATCTGTCCCCCAAGTTCCTGAGACAACAGTTTTAGCTTTTGTAAAGGGCAACCTCCATCTGATAAAACAATTTGGTTTCTAATGTCTCTGTCCATCTAATTTTGCTGTTGTCCTCGGGGAAATTGTGACTTATTTAATGTTATCATCACAGTAATCAGTCCCTGAGGTTCCAAATGAGTGCAACACTTTTTCTGAATGCAGCCCCGTCCCCAAGAACAATGTAAGTAGTGGGAATTGGACAACATTATATGAATACAAAATAACTACATCTTGCTAACGAAACTTGTTAAGCCTCAGTTTACTGATTGGCTGTGTCATTTGTAAACACAAAGTTGTACCAGAAAAAAGATCTTTATGGAAGAAATAAAGTTACATAAAATATTACTTATCTTTGCAAGAAATTATTTTTCCTGAAATAACTTTTATGTGTTCATTTCTTGTTTGTTACAGCTTAATTGTAAGTGATGATGATGTGTGGAGAGACCAGTTTTACGATGGAAATATTAGGAGAGAAAGAGGTAATGAACACATTTCAAAATAATATGTTGCAACACTGTAACTTAATTTTCCATTGCAAAAATGAATTTCAATGTCATATATGTGTAACAAAGGTACTAAATAGGCTTCATTTTGTTTATTAAGACATAAAACCTTTCCTGAGAAAATCAGTCTCAAACATATGTTAGTTAAAGAAATGAAGCCCGATGAACAGGTCTGCTGTGATTGTGGGTGATGTATTCTAGGTACAAAAATGATATTCAAAACTAGGGAAATTTTTCATTGTTGTGATAGCAATACAAGGACAGTGGGAATGCTGCTGTGGCTGTGCCATTGCTGCATCATCTACACCTGCTCTGAAGAAGAGTGAGATGGCACAGCCTGGGGAAAAACCTATTTATGTTGGTTCTTTCTTTGTTGGTAGCATCTTTGGAGTAATTCTGATATTAATGCAGTACTGGAATTTTGCCTGTGTTTGCTGGTATAGCAAATTAAGCTTTATCATAAAAATATGTGTAGTAAAGTAATATTATACATGTAATATTATGCAATGTTCTGCGTTGAGCATACTTATAAAAATACCAGTTCAACTATGCATATATTAATTCTGTGTCTATAGAAATAATACAGAGCAGCTTTTACTATGGGACTATTTTATTTTGCTGATACTCTGTTTACATTTAAACATGTGTCTATATTTCAGGTGCAATAGTGCTACGTCTTGCCAAATCATGGTTTCGAATAGGATCCTTAGAAATCTTAGCTCATGCTGGGGAACTGGATTTACAAAGGTTTGAATTTAATCTTCATAGTAACGATATTAGTTTTCTTGGCAATCAAATATGTATTAGAATGTATATATACCGTTGGAATTTAGACATATATTATTTATTTATTTATTATTTATTTATTTATTTATTTATTTATTATTTATATATTATGTTATATAAAGTATGCTCTCCAGAAACATGCAGCACCAGAGAAGTGTGCTATATAGGAAATTATTGCACAGTTTTAAGCCTCTTAGCAATATTAATTTGTGTGGTTTATGCCATGACAAATTTTTAATTCCACTGTAAATATTTAACAGTTGGTCATTCCTCCTCAGGAGGAATGTAGAGGTCCATAATCACTTGCAGTAAACATTGTTCTGGGGTGCTTAAGAACAAGCAAGAGCTCATAGCAGTTGCTTGTTGTAGTAACTGATAATTCAGTGAAGCTTCCCACATGACCCCTGTGCTGTCTTTCTTTCCCTATATTTTTGAAATTTCAGCAGATTTTTGTTATAAAACTGACAGACTAAATTAAGGAACAAATTTTAAGTTTTGTTTTGGTTTTCTTTTTGGTTAAAGTATTTGTGACCCATTGGATTTAAGGAGCATGTGAAGATCAGTCGTAGTCATGCAGAATAGCTGACTCCTTCCTGCCTGTTTCGAAGGGAAGAGTGGCCAAGAGCAGGTCAAGGCTGGTGTGACTCTCTGTGCTTCCTCCTCAGAGAAAATCCTCCTGAAAGAGGAGCAACCATCTAAAATTCAGAGGCAATAGGTTGGATACCCCTCTAAAAGTCAGGTTGCTAGGTACTCTGCTGAAACCATCACAGTTTGGGGAGAGTTCAGTGATTTGCTCCAACAGCCTGATCACAAGGTAAAACCTTGATATTTGTGTACACAGCCACACAACCCTTGCCCAGGTCCAGTCCTTGCCCATGTCCAGTCCTTGCCCAGGTCCAGCGCTTGCCTGGGCTGCCCACCCCACATGTAGATGGTGCTTCCAGCTTCCCAGGCCAATGGCCCTGGCTGGTTCTGGCCACAGGAGCATCCTACAGGGAGCTCCTACATGTCCTAAATGCCAGCCACTCTACCTTAAAGCTTTAGATCAGCAGAGATATACATCTGACAGGCATTGCAATTTGTAATGCATGTATCCCAATTGCCTCAGCCGGTCTCATGAGACTATGCCGTGCTGTTTTGGGAATGGCTGGTTACTGTGACAAGTAACCCTACTTTATAAGAATCCAGCAATAAAATTTTCTTCGTGAGAATTCTGATGTAGAACTATTTTTTTAATCCTATACTTTTTTTTTTGGATATGCAAACTTTTTTTTTCACCCTAAAAAATGGATATTGCTGCATGCAAAACAAGATCCTGGTGTGTTCTGAAAGTTTAACGCATGGGAATAATTTTAACTCTATGTGACCGCCTGTGGTCATATTTGACTGGAACCCTAGGTTTTATCTCTAAGCATTTGGAAGGGCTTAATCCAAGGGTCATTGGAATAAATAGTTAGAGTTTTCTAATAACTGTTTGCAGCAAGCTGTATATTAGCATTTAACTGCTTGAAAGAAGAATTCTGAATGATCGGTTCTGAAAGTACCAGTTTTGTTTAAAGAATTCTGCCTCTCATATTACAGAAGATTGCTAGACTTTATCATCCAGGAACATTTTCCATCAATAGCCATGGATGATTCAAACAGATATCTGGTAAGTCTTTTTTTAAAAGTTATTTTTATGTTCCACAAGCATGTGAACAAAAATTATACAAAGCTTTCCGAAGTTTAAAGTTTTTAAAGGTTTTAAAGTTTGAAGTAAGCTTCCAGGTTTTGGTAGCAAAAGTTTGTTAATTCTCTTCAGTAAAAATCTGCTGCTTGAAGGTTTGTTTTTTTTCTTGAAGTAAAATATGAACATTCTTCACCATTTTTCATTGTGGAAATGTTTGTTGGGAAACTTCCATTTTCTGTGAGCAGTGGTCATGAAGTGATGAATTATGCTTTTGCCAGTATAAAAATAGTATATATAGTATATACTAGTATATACACCGATATATACAGTGTCTTTGTTTCTTTTTTTGGACTTTTTAATATATTTTAGGGCATCTGCATGTACTTATTATCTTTGCTGGACGAGGTTATTGTGCAGTCAGATCATTTAGAATGTGAATGAAAAGTCCAGACAGAGATATACATTTAAAAATAGAATGTATGTAATATTTCTAAACTGAATCAAATGTTTATGTTATTTATTGTATTCCATATTTTTGATTAAAAATAATTGAAGTAAAAGATGTATTTGATTTTAGGAATTTTTCTCTACAGTCGTATCAGAGACAGCAGATCTGATTGCATTGTGGATGTCTGTGGGGTTTGCACATGGTAAGCTGCAGCTGATGGCATTGGCTTTACAGGAGTGACTCTTCATAGTCATATGTTTAAAGATGGCTTTTATCTGTCACTTTGTTCTTCAGTTCTTCTGATATCTTCTCCTATAGCAGCATCTGTTATGCATTAATACAAAATACAAGGTTTTTTGTAACAGAGTTAGGAGCATTTTCTAATATTTCAAAACATTACTATCTGTCAGAATTACAGAATCATTCAGGTTGGAAAAGACCTGTAAGATGAACAAGTCCAACTGTTAACCTAACACTGTCCAGTCTGCCACTAAATAAATTCTTCAGATTTGTATTATGAAAAATAAAATAGCGTTGTCGTGCTAATACAGCACACAAAGCCAGCTTCCAAGAAAGCAGCTAATAACCAGTTTGCAGGATGCTATTTTAATACCGTGTAGCACTGAAGGAAAAGGAAACAGTGCCACCTAGGTATACAAAACAGATGCAAGACAATGTAGCAAACTGTTTCTCATTTTCATACTTCAAATGCATGCCACGTCAAGAGTAAGAAAGAAAATTGCTTTCCAGAGTCTGATTTCTGAAAGTTAACTGCTCCAAAGTTCTCTAGTTTCAGTTGATCTATTTCACAGGGAATTTTCTAGAGACTGCAGGCTTCAGGTGGGATTTTAACTTTTGTTTCTCCTTGTTCTTTAATTGTAGGTGTGTGCAATACAGACAACTTCAGTTTATTATCCATAACAATAGATTATGGTCCATTTGGATTTATGGACTCCTATGACCCAAGTGAGTGTAACACCTGGTTTTAATTATTATTTTTTTACTTAAAATAATTTTAAAATTTTAATTTATATAGTTTCTATGTGCATGAAAATTCTTAAAATTATTAGCAGGAAAATCCTGAGCATCTGTGTTGTTTGAAGAGTTCTAGGGAAAAAAATTATTTCAGAGGCCAGTTTTTTTTATGGTATACAGGTTGCATTTCAAGTGGTAAAAGTCTTTTTAATCAAATATTACGATTCAACCCATTTTCATGAGAATGTTTCCAGTTGAACTTCATCAACTGAATAGATCCCGCAACAGAAACCTAGAGAACTAAAAATTGCCTAGTGCTATAAGCCGCTAAAAGCAAAAGTCCTGTGCGGTAACTTTGTATGCATCATCCTCCAGCTTTTTAGTCTCAGCAGCTAATTATATGTTGGAAGAAAACAAATCAAACCTCCCCAGTCATAGCAGCCTTTCTTTGGAAGTACGAACTCAGTCCAGGATTGATAGATATGTGTCCAAGATGTACATAAATGTGTATTATTAGATAGATTAGACTATTATTAGATAGAGTTCTAAAACTACTTTTGGCTTTTGAAAGCAACCACGAGGCTGATGTGGCCCCCATGAAAATGAGTTTGACACCCCTGCTTTAGACATTGCATCCAAGCACTTCAGAACTAGCAGTGATTATCTTGCTATCTGTTTTCATGAGATTGCATCCTCAAATTAAAGAAATCTCATGTGAATAAATGACATATTGTTTCTTTTGTATTGAAAAAATAGGCCTTTCCTGGTTTTAGATTGTTATATGGTGGATTGACTCCGGCCAGCAATTAAGGACCCCCCAGCCACTCGTTCACTTTCCGCTGCTGCGGACTGGGAGAGAGAACTGGAAGAGCAAAGATGAGAAAAAGCTTACAGGTTAAGATGAAGACTGTTGAATAAGTAAAGGGAAAAAAGACCGGGGGGACACCAACAAGTGATGCAAAGGCTACCACTTGCCACCTCCCAAGAGCAGACTGATGGCCCATCAGTCCCCAAGCAACAGCTGCCTTGGAAAAACTACCCCCAGTTTTCACTGCTAAGCATGGTGCCATATGGTTTGGAATGTCCCTTTGGTCAACAGGGGTTGGCTGTCCCAGCAGTGTCCCCTCCCAGCCCCTTGTCCACCCCCAGCCTAACTTGCTGGATTGCAGAGAGAACAGAGAAGGCCTTGAAGGACTGCTCAGCAATAGCTAAAACATTGGTGTTTTAAACACACCATTCTAGCCACAGGTCTAAAACACAGTGTGCAACAGGCTTCTAGGAAGAAAATTAACTCAGTCAGAGCCAGAGCCAGTACACCCCAGAACCAGGTGAAATGCTTTAGAGTTCAAATTCAGATTTTAACCACTCACCAGATCTGACACGTGTCACAGGTTTCCTCAACACTCCATTTGTTATTGACATCTTCTGAGGGCTCAGGCAGTGCTGTGGGCATTGATCAGCTTATCTGCATTGGATCTGAGCAAGGGACACATGCTGCAGCCAGTCAGATTCTGCTGCTGGAGGTGTGCAAACAGTTTTCTACTGGATTACCTGGAACTTTCATAGCAGATATCTATTATCTCTCCAATAATACATTTGCATACTGGAACATGTTAGCCATAATTTTTATGTGTGTACCTAAAGCTTGCTTATACAACTGAAACAAATCTTGCTTAGGTGGGCTATTTAAACACCTGTTTATACATGTTACTTTTCAAAAAATACTTGTAAATCTTGAATCTGGTTGTATAGCTGTTTGTTTAGTCTGTGTGCTAACTAGTAGCACTATATATAGTAAAAACATTGAATAAGACTATTTCTTTAGCACAAAAATGATCTTTTTCTGTTTAGGCATTTGAATTTATCCTGTACCTTTGAGTAAGAGTATGTCTCTTCTGACATATAGGAACTTGTCTGTGAAGGATGTATTCCTTGGATTTGCAAATAACAGATCTTGAGTTAATTCACTGTAAATAAGTGTCCTTGTGATCTGATTTTAAATATTTAGTAACTTTAGCGGTTTTATTAGTTTGCTGTGTAAGTATAAAAATGAATGCACTTCAGTAATGTTTTGTTTGAAACAGATTTTGTTCCAAATACGTCTGATGATGAAAGAAGGTATAAAATAGGAAACCAGGCAAATGTTGGGCTGTTTAATCTGAGCAAGCTGTTACAAGCTCTAAAACCTTTATTGGATCCCAGGCAAAAGCAGCTGTAAGTAATCCTTAAAATATCTTAATACTTAAAAGAGCTAGTGAGATGAGAGATGCTCTAATCACCATATGCATAGGAAATAAAGAGATTAGCTTTTAACATATTTTTTTTCTAAGTGGAAATAGATTCTGAATCAATTAATTAATTAAGGTTAGGGGAGGAGAGAAGGGTTTTTGTTGCGCTTAAATGGTAGCAGAAAAATGACAGGAAGGCCGTCCTAGATGTCGTATAGTCCATTCTACTTTCCCTAAGGTAGGACCCAGGCCTGTAGCTTTCTGTTATAGGTTTGTCTAGCTAGTTCTTTAAGGTGCTTACTTATGAAGACTACACATCCTCCTGAAGTAATGAGGTAGTATTTTAATATCTTATTGTAAAGGTTTGCCTTCTTATTCAATATGAAAGGGAATAACATTGTCCTTTTCTGTAGCAGCTATTTATGTTTTTGAAGCCTATTAAAATGCTTCCCATCAGTCTTTTTCCCATTACAGATCCCAGTATATTCAGAATATCAATGTTTGTGAGGTATCAGACAGAAGAAGTTTACATTGGTTAGTGTACAGCAGCATTATACCCACAGTGGTATTGTAGTTCCATACAATTTGACATTTCTTTTGTTTTTGCAGAGCTTCCCGGATTTTGGAGGGATATGGTGAGCGCTATTACAGCCGGTATGAAGTTCCAGAGCTCAAACTCGTAGTCACAATACTATAAATTATGTTATGTAACAATTTCCTTATTTGGTTACTATTTTCAGTTTCACAGAACTATTCAAAACAAAACTGGGTCTTCTTGGGGAGAATGAGGATGATAACTATCTGATTGCTTTCCTCCTAAAAGTGAGTTTGCTTTGCTAATTTTGTTGGCAGACATCTGGACTGGTACCCCATACTTCAAAAACTCTGATAGAAGTATATTTTTTCACTAGCTTATGGAAGACACAAAGGCTGATTTTACAATGACATTTCGACAGCTCAGCGAAATTACTCAAGACCAGTTAAAGGAGCTCCATATTCCTGAGGTATTAATTCATACAAGCACACAGTTTTAGGAATATTTAACATAAGATAAGAAAATTGTGTTGGACATAAGCTGGTGTAATAGAGAATGTCTCAAGCCATGATTTGCCTAGGAAACGTGTCATTCTAGCGTTATTAAGGAACAGGGAGGCTAATACATCTGTGTCATGATAAGCACCCCATGTTAAGCTTGTGTCTAAGTACTGAAGGATACATTAATGACGAGTGCTGATGAAAGATACATTAATGAAGATTGCTGAAGTAAAATTTTCAGCCTCTAGTCCAAGGCCAATGTGAGTAGTCAGAAAGATTCATACACAGGTGGGAATGTGATTTTTTTTCACATTTAAGATGGGTCTGCTAGGAGGAACATTCCTTCTTTCCCCCCATGCCTTCTTTTTGATCATTTTGCTTTGGAATACCTTCTGGTTGTATTTCATAAGACACAAAAGAACTTGGACAGGGCTGGTAAGGAAAATTTCAGCCTTGGCTCAATTCAACTATTCTTAACACAGGTCTACCAGGTGACCTGAATATCTGCTCTCAGGCCCATCAGCTTGTCTCAGTATCTAATGACAAATGAGATCCCATCTCATCATAAACACCTGCTAGAATCTCAGCCTGTGTTGCTGCAAACTCAACCTAAACTTATTTGTCAGAACCAGGTATAATCAAAAAAAGAGACAAGAGTATTAACATAAAAGAGATTATCTTCTTACCTGGATATAGTGCAACCTTTAGAAGTGAAAATATGGCTGAAATGTTTGAACTGGAGTGAGATGTTGGACAAATAATAATTGGATAAAATGTAGAGGGGACATTCTGAAGGAAAGTTTTTAAGTACCTCATCTAGAAAGGAAAAAAAAGGAAGGCTTTTTGCAAGAGCCAAAATGGACTTTTTTTCTTTTTTTGCTTTAATACAGTGCCTTTTCCATGTGTAGATTATTATTCACTTTGCCTGGGAAACTTCATTGTCTTCCTGTATCTTCTGAATTGTTTCTGTTTGTCTTTGAATCTAATTTAAAATGAGAGCAGGTGGATTTACAAGGTTGTTTTATGGAGCAGAATGACTGTGTGTAAAACAAAATGAGGAGTTACTGTTTCTTTTTTCCAGTTGTGTCCTAGATAATTAAGTGATTTTTGACCAAATTATCTATTTTTCCTTGTTTTCTTCTGTTAAGTCAGAGATCTAACCAGAACTTTCTATGAGCTGGAAGGCATTAATAGTTAAAAAGTTGAGATTTTCTAGTGGTAAGCAACAAAAATACAAAGAGCTATAGCTGTGGAATTAGTTATTTGTACAGAAGGGCTGATAAGAGGATGGGTATGTTTGTAAGAAAAGGTATTTTTGTCATAGAATGCAAAGGATTTTTCAATTTCTTAGTAGCCTGTGTGCAACAGGAAGAGCAGAAACCACTCTCATGCAGGATGGAGTCAGTCCCAGATTTCTGCAGACATGGCATTTATGGCAACTCCATCTCACCTTCTTCGAAGGTGTGGGCTGAGGATCTAACGATCATGGTGTAGTTGTGACCCTGCTGCTACACCAAGGGTCATTTTCAGTCTTCACTTGAAATTATTTAGGCCACAATTTCCTAGTTCCAGAATTGATGTGGTAAAGCAGGTGCAATTGTATGCTGGTCAAAAGTTTTATTTTTTTTTAACTTTCTTTTTTTCAGTATTAAAGCAACTTCACCTGCTGTCTGTTCATACACTAATACTTTGTCAGTAACAAAGTCAGTTCTCATATTGATTAGTAGATCACTTAGGTTTCTTTCAGTTGCACACCAAAATTGACACAAAAATGCCAGAACCCTTTGGGAGCACTGCAGGAGTCCTTATAGTTAGCATTAACTGGAAACATTCTGAAATTCCTCCTAAAACAGCCTTAACCCTGCACACATCTTTGAACAAATGCATGACTCCCAGACTCACCTGTTAGCCACCTTGTTGTTTCTCAGCTCTTAGCCACTTCCGTAATTTAAATGATTTTTATACTCAAATGTGGTTTTAATTACATTTTTTGACTCTCATTCCTTTGAAAGAACACAGATGTGTTCAAAACTTCATTTTGGTCTTGCTTATAATTTCCCTTACTTAACTTTTGCCCATTTTTTTTCCTGTACATCTGCTGTGTACCTCCTTTTATCCACGTCCATTTCTGTCTGATCTGTTCTCTCTCTGAAGTTCATTTTCTGTCTCTGAGCTTTGGCTGCTCTCTCTCGGCCGAGCAATATGAAGCAGCTGTTGGCTCCGTGTGGTCAGCCAGGGAGGCCTCGGTGGTGGCAGTGATTGTTGGCCAACACTGGAGGCAGTAACCCCAGGCTCTGTTTTCCCTCTGTTTGCCTTTTCCAAGTTCTGTCTCCTCTTCCTTCTTCCTCTCCTACTGTCTCGATTCTTCTCAGTTTTTTCTTATCCCTGTAGCCTTACATTTCCCTTTTTCCCCACACCTTATCTTTCTTTATCAATGTATTTTCCTTATTCCACAATTTTGGAAAAAAAAGAAAAGTCTCTACAAACAGAACTGATCCACTCAGGAAAAAAAAAAGTAAAACCTGTATTATGTAGCCTAAAAAAGAAAATAGGTGAGAGAGTAAGCCAAGGAACAATAGGGGGGAAGTTCTGTAGGTGTTTGGGCAGGATTTGCCATAACAGAGATGGATTAATATTCACGTGTTGTGCTAGCAAAAAGAAATAATTTAAATACAGAAGAAAATATATTAGTGGATTTTTTTTTTGAGTAAATTCCTTGAAGGGTCATTTTGTGTTTCCCTCATATCTTTTTAATATTTATGTGTTTACTTTGTTTTTTGCTTAATGGTAATAAAATTCTGATCACCTGCCATCAATTGTTTCTTTCTCTTTAGGAGTTCTGGGCTCTCCAGGATCTGGGTAAACACAAGTTATTTTCAGAGTGGGTTTCTATGTACCTCTTGAGATTAAGTCGGTAAGTCTGATGCAGTTTCAAGTGAAAAATAATACAAGGTGTGCATTTTCCAGAAGCAGGCAACTTTAATCTGCAGTGATTTTTATGTGTCTTTAGTGGGTCTGGTAAACTGGCCCAAGCATGGGGTTTTTTTTTTGTCTTTATGGTTCTAGATTGTACTAGGTTCCATAATAATTACTGTAGTCATTCTGTTTTGACACACATGACATGGGAGGAGTGGTCTGTATTTGTTGTCCTTCATTAATCTGATCAGATTTCTTTGTTTAATAATTTTTGTTAAAATACCAGTCCTACAGAGTCAGTCCAAGAATGTGAAAGTCAGACTTTGCAAATACGTAGGAATGAACAGTGTTTCATTACTGGTTAAACATGTATTTTTACTGTGTAATAATATTGCTTTAGGATGACAGCAGGTGGAAGTTGAACAGTTGTGAATACACGGATTGTGTTTGGAAATTGCTGGTGTTGCATAGAATTTATATATGGTATGCATGACTGATAGTAGTGAATAGAAGTGAACAGAAGTGCATATCAGGTACCTGGAAGTTTTAGTCAGTAAATATAATTGTTAGGGGAAAAAAATGAATACAAGATACCAAACTTACAAGAAAGTGTGCAGTTTTTTCCAAGTCTAATCATTGTTAGAGATTCACACCAGCTTCCACTGAACACAAAAACAGAACACTTAATGATTTTAATGAAAGTCAAGTAAAGTATTTTAAAAAATAAATAAGCATAACCCTCATTAGCTGAAGCACTTTCTTTTTTCTTCTTTTGGCTTGTTTTTCTTGTATAGTAACAAGGGTGATTCAGACACCAAAAGAAGAACAAGAATGACAAGTGAGTAAAACAATCCAAAGGAATACATATGCTTGGAGATGGCAGCGATCTATTTACATATGTTTCTTCCTTGTTAGTTATTTTTCCTTTCAAGGAGAACTAAAATGTACTCTTTTTCCAAAGAGGAGAAACTCTCATTACATTGCTGTAAATCTTGTGATACTTTCCAATCACTGTGGCTGTCTCCAGTTTCACCCAATCTTGTGATTAGAATCTAGCCACATGTGTATGGCTAGACTTTGAATATGTGCATATGTTTTATATAAGCTAAATGATCAAGATGTTCCTCGGCCATGAGACACTCTTCCTCTTTAGGGATCCTTCCTTTTCGCTCCTTAAAAAAAATGAAAAATCCTTAATTTAATTGTCTGCATTTATGAGGAAACTGGTCTGACCCAAACCCCATCTGTTGTAATACAGTCATACTCTTATCAGTTGACTGAGGTGTAAGAGTGAGATCACAGAAATGTGCCACCACTACTAGTCCAAGTGGCCCTTCTCTAGATTCTGCTGGTTTTGAAGGACAGAGCGCACGTCCATTCATATTTTGGGTGACTGGAATCACAAGTGATGAAAAGCTCTTCTCCTCCTGTCAGTGTCCACAAAGGCTGCTCTGACCTGTGTCACACCGTATGTGAATATGGACATTGAAGCAATCCAGCTCATCTGTCCAGCTATGGTCTATACCATATCAATCTTCATTTGCCTGCTGTTTATTTTTATTTCCCTTATTAGTTGTTTACCTTTCTGTATTTCTTTTTTCTCTTACTTTTTTTAAAAATCCCCCTTTTTACAATTTCCATTTAGGTGCTTAGGAGATGCCAGGCTTCCAGCTTGTCTCATGCTTTGGTGCTTGTGGACTTGATTCATTTTTTTCCCTTTTGATTTCCTTTAAGAACTTAAGAATTATTGGCCTGTGGGAACATGGTTGTCTGTATCTTGTCATGTCTCAAGTGGGGCCTTACCTTTGTGTTTTGAAATGGTCGACATGCTTTGGCTGCTCTCCAGGTTGTAACTCTTCATTGCAAAGTAGGGTGCTCTCTGAAAGGGCCCCTCAGACCTGGTTTCCCTGTGAGAGCTGCCCTTCCTCTTCTGCCGTATCTGCTTTTCCTGAGTGCAAGAAACATCTTCTGTACTTCCTTCCTTCAGCAGTCTGTGAATGTATCAGTTTGCATTGCTCAGAACATTGTTATTCCTCGGGGATGAACACTTGATAACATCAGGCAAGATTTTGGGAGGCATCCTGTTCTGGCTCAATGGTCTGGAATTTGTCTCAGTGTTCACATACATCCAGATCCTTTCTACACGTTATAAAGAATTTGGGTTTCTGATAGGCACCCACTCCTTACTTGTGAAAGGACTATCTAGTCATGAAAGGAAGGTACTTTAATTCTCCAACTTATTCTAAATACAAGTGGTAGAAGTACTGCATTTAGCTGTCTAGCACAGCAGAAACAGCAGATATGATATTTTAAGAATTGTTCAGGGAGTGACTTTTTGGCTCTGCAGTAACTTGTGGTAATTTTTGAAATTTGCCTGTTAAAGACAATGATAGACTGAAAATCTCTGGCCAAAAGGGAATGAAGGAAATGCAGGATCTGATCAAATTCTGCACGAGAGGTATTGTAAGCTTCAATGTTCCATTGCTTTGCAGGGTGTTTTATTCTCATTTCTAATGGAAATGACTGTAGTCTTTTGTTAGATATTGATAGGCCACTTTCTTCAAAAGCTTTAATTGACTTAGTAGTAAAATGGCAGGAATAGCACTGACTTTCAGTAGTAAAACAGTAAAAACTACATAGGGCACAACTTATCATCACATGGACCTTCAAATTTACAATTTTACTTGTACTTTTAGAAAGCTAATATGAAAACAGTTACCAAGTTTCATTATTTGTGTTTTGGCAGGTTTAAGAAGTTTCAACTGTGGGACTGATGCTTTCCTCTTTCAAAGTTTTGAGCTCCTCTGTTTTCCTCAGCTGAAATTTAATGTGGAAAACTGTCTAAACACACTTCTTATTTTTCTATGGTTTGTTTAGTTTGCTTTTAGAGAATATCATGATGTTCTGAGTTCCAAATCAGAAAGGCTTCTAGTTTGGGAATGATCTTCTGCAAACCAGCATAGTGTTTTTCCACATGCACCACAGAAGACCTTCTAGTACAGGAGACAGACAAAACAAGGAAAAGGTTTTGCTTCCAAGACCACACTTGTGCTAGTGGTCTTAGTTTGGGTAGCTTTCCAAAACTTGATATTCAAAGATTCACGGTAAAGTTATTTAACTTTTCTTCCATACAATCAGTCATCACTCTATATTCATACAGCAGAGCTATAGAAATTTGTAGCAAGCTACTGATACAGATTTGTTATTGTCTTATTTAAAATTTATTTTTCCTTTTAAAATCATCAGGGTTTTTTTTGCTAGCTGCTCCATTTTACAGTGTGACTGAAGTTTCTTACAGAGTTCTTTTGTTGTTCTCTTTTACAACTCTACATTTGAATATATCTCTCAGATACCCCTTGTGGTCTCTTTAAAATTGGGTTGTTTGAAGTATTTGCTTGTGACAGTTGTTCCTTGTCAGTACAACTTGCAGCAGAAATCTGGCTTAACTCAGTCAACTGTGCATTTTTACCCAGCATTTCACGTTAAAGAAAAAACTGACAGGGCTCTCTAGATTTTTGTATGGGGTGGTAAGTCCCACTACATTTCTTACTGATGTCCTTAGTATTGACTGACCTTGAATATATTGCCATTAACACCTTATTATTCATCGCCTTTCTCTCATCGTTAGTAGGTCTAGTAAATATCTCATGTCCCAAAGTACATTACCTTGAAGCATTTGAAGTTGATTCATCATCTTCATTTTTTTTATTTCTTCATTTGGTTTTTAGACCTCAGTAGCACTTTCTCTTGTACTGCCTAAACATAAAAGTCCTCAGGAGTTGATAAAGGAGTTTTGACAATCCAAATCCCCATACAAGTCTGTCATTGCATTTCTTTATAAAAGAAGCATGTAAAAATAAATCGTAGACTGGATCATAAAATTCTCATAAGGGCACAAAATTTCTTCTGCTTTGTCCTTTTCTTATCTGGCTTGTGTTATTGTCTCATAATTATCTTGTCACTTGTCTTAATTACAGATATTGTTAATGCCACTGTGAAACTTGTCAATTTGCAAGTGTTAAGAATATATTTCTGGGACAAATATTCTGTTGCTAATATGAGTCATGATTTTAATGTGAATTATTATTTTTTGTATGATTCATACATTAACTTTTCCACCTTTGAAATATTCTTTTATATTGCTATCATACTTTACTTTTGAAAACCCATTTACTGGATTAAATCAAATACTTGGCCAGAGCAAATTATTTTGCCAAGTGGGAAAACACAATTTTTTTTTTAGCAGTTAGGGCAAAGTGGTGTTGTGACTATGTAGAGGTTTTCAGGGTTCCCAACAGCTAGTTGTATTTATTGGCTTTTGTTTAGCATAGATTTATAGAATCATTTTGGTTGGAGAAGACCTTTAAGATCATCAAGTCCAACCGTTAACCTGACACTGACAAGTCCACCTTTAAACCATGTCCCTGAGAACATCATCTACATGTCTTGTAAACACCTTCAGGGGTGGGGACTCAACCACTTCCCTGTTTCAATGCCCAACAACCCTTTCCATGAAGAAATTTTTCCTGATGTCCAATCTAAACCTCCACTGGTGCAACTTGAGGAAAATAGATTAGAGGAATTGAGTAGAGGGAAATTTAGGATGGTGATTTTGATGAATACTCTGCTTTTTCTCTAATTGCCTCTTTCAAATATGCTGTAAGGCTACTTATAAGAAAATTTTATAAAGCTACATGATTTTTTTTTTTAAAGAAATACATAAAGTATGAGGCTTGAACTAACGTTTATTAATACAAAGCCTACTGAGACAGTCTCCATCATTGCAGCATCCCCTTTAATGCTGCTTCTGCCACCAGCTCTTTGATCCAAAACTTATGTTGGCACCTAGGTGAGACAACCAACCCCTTAGACCTGTGTGAACTGGAGGCAGAAGATGGCCTGGTGTGAATTCTGGTGTTGTCCTCTGCAGGGACACGAGTTGGACTCAATGATCCCTGTGGGTCACTTCCAACTCAGGATGTTTTATGATTCTCTGATCAATGGAAATAGAAGAAACATATGAAGTTTGTGTGTGTCGATAAATCACAGACTTTTGGTTTCAAGTCCATGGTTGAAATGCCTCTGGTCTCACTAATTATACTCTTCATGTAATAATCCGCTGCTGAATTTGGGAAAATATGCAGACCACTGTCAAATTAATACTTTCAATGCAAGCTTGAAATGATTGTTACAATTAATCTGTAATATTGTTTTGATCATTAATTCAAGGCAAAACTTTCTGAAGTAGAATCCTAGGCTTTGATTGCAGAGCAAAAATAAGAGCCGCATTGACATTATCTGCTAAAAAATTGATAATAAAAGCCATATGTGCTTATGAGAATTCCCCTCAGCATACAGTTTGACAGAACTCCTTGTATGAGTCATCAGTTGCCGTCCTGTAAGATACAGCCTGGGTTACTAATTCAGCAGTTTCATTTTCAATGTACCTGTAATCTCTGTCCCACTAATTAGGCATAATCAGCCTGGAACGTGCCAGAGAAGCTTTGCAGCTATCATGGAGGTTTCCAAAAGGATACAGCAGACGGTTGTGGAAAAAACTGGGGAACCTCCCCCCCACCAGCACCCCCAGAAATGAAAAGTTGAAAAAGTAGTTGCTAAAAAATACGGCTGAAATGCCATATTAAGGGCTTTTATGGCTAAACTTTTGATATATGATATAGAAGAAGGAATATCTAAGTACATATATTTTAATGAATATCTTAATAATTCTTCTTAAATTAGGTAATATAATATCCATTTCTATGATCTCCAAGAATGTATTGACAACATTGGAATACGCTTTCCAACAATATAGCAGGAACCCAGGCCATGGTAAACTCATCTCGTTTGAAAAGTTTGCTGTTGTTCAAAACAGGAAATCCTTTGCGTATCAATGTGATGTTCTATACTGATCTAATTTTTGTTTCACATGTTGACATTACTGATTGTGCAAATTAAAAAAAATCCTTTTAGCAGCTTATAAAAATAAAAAGATTAATTCCTTTTCCTTTTTCTTGATTTGGAAATTAAACCTTGTTGAAGATTTCGATGACACATTTCAATGACTATGTTTTGCTTTTGTTGAATAAATCTAACTAAATTTAACATGATTTTCTTTTGGTTTCAGCTGTTAATCCTAGATACATACTTAGGAATTGGATGGCAGAGTCAGCAGTGAAGAAAGCTAAATTGAATGATTTCTCAGAGGTAAAATGATTTCTTTCTTGACATATTTATTAGTAATTGGCATAATGGTTAGTGAAAGAGTTGTTGAATCTACACTTCAAAACTATATTACACTTTGACCAACATTGTGTTTATAGAAATTACTATTAAAAATATTAAAGCTATTAAAAATACTGATACTGTTAATTATAAAATAAATAGTAGCACTAATAATAGTAAGCAACTCTTGGAATACTTTCTGGAGCCAGGAGGGTGCATAATATGAAGTGGCAGAGACTTTTTTTGTTTGCAGGAAAATGTTTGTATAAAAACTTACCCATTCTGGTTGTTTCCAGGTTCATCTCCTACAGCAGATTTTACAGCGTCCATTCCAGAGGCAGCAGGCTGCAGAGAAAGCGGGCTACTCCCTGCGCCCCCCGCCTTGGGCCAGGGATCTTAAAGTGAGCTGTTCGTCCTGAGAGAAGTTTGGACCAGTGAGAAAAACTATCAGGGTCGGAGCTCAGTCCTTCAAATGGGATTAATGGATCAAGCCACAGAAACTTCTCTCCCTGATACTTTGTGTGCTGTTGTCTGCTGCTCTGCTACACAAGAGGCCTTGATCAACTTTATAAGGTCTAAAGATTGAAGAAATGGACCATGATATATGGTTGCATCAGCAAATCTACTGGCATTTATAACTGCCCTTCATATTCAGCTGTGCGTTAATTTGAGTCCCAATATTTAAGTTTTGCCAAACTGTCACAGCCACTCCAAGTTCATGGCTGATCATGTGGGTCTCAGCAAGTTTTAATGGCTGATCAATTTAAAGTACATCTAAGCTAGTTTTAATCATACAGTATTTTGATGAAAATTCTCCTTGCTGTTACACACTGTACAAATATAATTGTATTCTGAAGACATAAATGTTCTTAAGTCTTTTCCAGAGCTGAAACAGAGGATTATCTTACACTTAGACCTTGCCAACTTTTCTCCTTTTGGCCTTATTTTGTTCCGTTAATCTGCCAACAAAGATTTGAAGGAAATTCAATTAAATAGTGAACAAATGTGTCTGTCTTGAGAGTGACTTGCCCCAAAATAATGTTGGTGTCTTTGCTGGAGTCAGGTGCCTATGAAGCCTGGCCCATAGCTCTTTTAAATGATATCTTTTGATAGTCATAGAAAGATTGTTGGTGCATAGATACAATGCCTTGGAAAATTTTCACTGATTGGATAGGGAAAAGGACTTTCTTGGAAATACCTCACTATGACTATATCAGGTCAATATACCTTTTACAACCTGAGACCTGATGCTGTAAGAGACTTAAAAAATCTTGCAAGGGTAAGTATTAATTTTAAAATTTAGCTGAAGCTGTTACAAAGAAGTGCTTTGAGTAACAAAGTCTAGTCTTTGAGTCCTGGGTCCTGTTACTTATCCTTGTTTGACACTCCAGTTCCACATCACAAAACTTAGTGTATGTTTAAGCCAAAACGAATACATAAGCAGTCAGGTGCAATGTTATGCTTGAAAGTTTACAGCAAAAATCACTTATTTGGGGGCCTTGTTACTTTTTGACATTAGCTCATCTCTTCCCAAATCCAAAGTGGATCGGTTTAGAAACTCCAAATTCGAGTGCCACTTGATTCTGAAATTCTTGATTCTGCTATTAAGTGGCATAATTAGCATTTGTCTAATCTATTTCTAGAAATATAACTAGTGGGGAAAAATTTATATTATTAGAAATCTTTCTATGACTGAAAAGATATTTGAATGTCTTTACTTTTTAACTATAATCAACACAATTATTCAGGATGGTTCCCTGCCATACAGCTGTTCCAATGTAAATACAGTTGTTGGAATGTAAGTAGCAGTATCATAATGAAAGGCCAGTCTGAAGTTGAAGCAGCTCACACCAGTTCAGCCTGGGTGACCATTCCTGGTGCAGGCAGTACCTGTTCTTCTGCAGCCCTTGGGGTTAATGGTGTAGCTGGCAACACCTCCAGGTACAAGGAGTATATCTGCTGGGGTTCTGTGGAAGCCCTTCAATGCCCAACCTATTGAAATGTTGGTGTTGATGTCTGTTCTCAGATAATTACAAGCAAAATAGCGTGTTGTGATGAAATGTGTGAGTGTCAACATTACCACCTGCAGTGGAGTGAGTTAGGCTGCAAGGAAGTGATGATTTGAACATGAAAGTATTTGTGCCTACAGGGGAAATACAGCAGCTCTGCAACTTGCACCCTGGTTTCCCATCAGAGGTGAGGAACTCTGTGTTGAACCAAACATGGGGTAAGTTGTCTGGGGTCCAGACACGGTGGCTTGTACATCTTTACCTCATGGCATAATGACAGAAATGCAAAGCATTTTAATGTTGCTTTCTTCTTAAAATTGTTTTATACATGTTAAATCCTAATAACAGTAGCAAGTGGACGTGTGCATCACCCATAGTTAAAAGGAAAGAAAGCCTCCAGCATCTCCACACAGAAATACAACGTCCCAAATGCAGCTGTTTGACAAGCAGTGATGTGCATTGTGAGGCTTTTCCTGGGTTCTTGAGAAACATCTGTCAGGGGAAGCAAGAAGGAAGAGTGGTTTTGCGTATTCCTCTGGCTGCAGAGAGCATGAGGTGAGCTACATCTCTTCTCCAGGAGTTCATTCATGGGCTCGGCCATGTCTTCTTTCCTTGATTTATGTGAAAGGAAATCTCCATTTCCACCCCGCCCCCACCCCCGCCAGTTTTACAACGCACTTTCCATCACCTAGTTTTAGTAATCTTGACTACTCCAATTTCATAATGGTCCGTGCTGACTGTTAATGGTGATCACACTACCCTAGAGTAACTCTTGCTGCAAAGCCATGAGAATTCATAAGTCTTGAAGGTACTGAATCTCTTCTGCATGTCTCCCTCAAACAAAATATGCCTGTTTCCCAGTTACTGTGTACCTGTCAATGATAAACCATAAATGACAGTTCTGTCCTATAGTGCTGCCACATGATCCATGTAAGTTCCTACTTTTCCACTCTGAAAGCTCCTGAAAAAAGTGTGTGAAAAACACACGAAGAATACAGTTATCAATCACCACTCTGCCTTTTAACTGTTTTTTAAAAGTAGAGAAATGAGCCCACATCATGCTCAGCATTTTCTGTGATACCACCTCCCTTTCCACTTCTAATCATTGGTTCTAATCGTATGGTTTCTTATGACAATGTAATCATTAATGCTGTGTCTCATGATACAGTTCCTAATATCCTTGGCTTCCACCTGTGGTTCCGGAGATGCCTCTTCCTTCACAGTACACAAACACAGCAGTGCTGCAAGAGCAGATGGGGAATAAAAATACTGTGGCTGGTAATCAAACAGGTGTTTATTTGTACTGTTTCCCTCTTTCAGAGGACAGTTGGGAGCATCTGCAGTGGTGATGCCCCACTGGTGGACTTTTCCCCATGATTCCCAGCTGTCTCATCCTCAGGACTGACAGGAGAGAGATTGCTTGCAGAAGGCCCTTCTTCCATATCAGTCATGTAAGAGCCCAAACAAGATGACAACCACTGAGCCTGCTTCCACTTGAGGTAAGGAGAAAGGTTAAAAACAACATGCTACAATTTCAGATCTTTTCAGACTAAAATACTATAACCATTAGTAATGTACACACTACCTCAGTCTATATGAATAAGACAATTTCATATGGCAATAGGTTAGATAAAGGTGAAGGATTAATTTATATTTTTTACAAAGGCTTTGATTTACAGTCTTAGCAAAGAAGATATTTTTGTACATTGCAGCATCTTTTTTTTGTACCAAATAAAGCCAGATAATTGTTATCATTAAGATGTTATCTCCGTTCTTTGGAGAGTTTGAATACTTACATTTCAGAAAAATCAATGCAACCCTGTACATACACAAAATGGTTGATAGAGGTCTAATCATCACAGCATTTAAATGGATTTCTGGAGTTTTCTGTAGGCTTTGATTCTTTTGTTTTGAAGAAAGCCCAACTTTTTCTTTTGTGGAGATTAAGTGCAGGAGTTATGATTGACAGCAGATGTAAAATGTATAAAATTGAGTTTATTGTGCTGTAACAAAAGAGGAGGGAGGAAACAGGGCAGCAGGCTGAGCCTTCTGGCAAGAAGAGTGAATGCTGGGAAAGCCATGTAGAAGTCTTTGTGCATTCAGAGGAACTAGCTTATTGTGCAACATTTTTCTAAGGACATGTTCTGCTTTATTTTGATGCTGGGTGTTTATTTCATAAAAGAAAATTAAGTTGATTTAAAAATAGTTGGATAGCAGACAGCTGTTGTCACGTAAGTGTGTTGAAGATGTGCACTCCTAATGCCTTGTCAGAAAATGACTCGCAGCACTTTAGTGTTCAATGATTCTGCATAATCCTTGCATCAGTTACATATGGAAAGCATTTGAGAAACATTAATCTTTTTTTTTTTAACCATAGTTTTAACCCTCCTACTTTTAGCTAGTTAGTATTTTTCCTCCTGCACTTGGAACTAAAGCTTGTACTAAGCTTATGAGCCTTGCACCGGTCTTGAGAGTGTTTCTCAGTTTGGCTGTTTGGAGAGAATGATTCCTTTTGAATTGTCTGGCATGCCAGTTCGAAACTTCTGGGCATCATTTGTATTCTTGGTGAACATAGTTCTCCTGGTAGGAGATTTTTGCTCAGTTCAGTGAAAATAAGGGAGCTAGAAGACCAGTGGGTGTTGCATGGGGTCTGTCTATATTGCTAAGTAGGAAGGCCAGGAACTAGTCCCTCGGCCCATGAACTGGTACCATGACTGGTCATAGCTGGACCATGCCATCTCTGTACAGGGAGTGAAACCGGCTTTAGACTTGTCCATGTTGTCTTCTGGGAACTGTGCCCAGCCCAGGCAGTTCCTTGAGTCACGCACGGGACTTCAGCAGTGTGGGTGAGCACTAGGCCAGTGCTCAAGCTTGCATCCTCATCCTCCTTTATTTAGCAGTAGAGACACGGATGTACAAGCTGTAGCATCTTGCTAGCAATGCTAGATCCTCAGCCATAGGCTGGAGAGCAAAGAAATGGTTAACAGCAGTTGTTAAAACATCCCCAGCCCTGTATGGGTACACCAGAGTCGCTTCAGACAGGCATGATGGGCATGATTATTGCAGAGAAAAAAGACATCCCTTAGCTTCAACTTTTCTCAGCTGAACCCAGCTTAAATTGTGGGATGCCACATAAACTTTTTTCAGTGACTCACGTAGCACTTCCCTGGCTGAAGCATCCCTATTCTGAAACACCTTCTGTGCATCCCCAAGTTCCTCCTGTGCCCATCACCGCCCTCGCTGCCAGCTCCTTCCAAGCACCCATCCTTCCCCTCCTGCTGCTCTGAGCAGGCCCCACAGCTCCTCCTGGCGCTGAGCTGTGCATGCTCTGCCCTGCATTGCTCCTGCTTGTCGAGGTCTGGTTCCTCAGTCCTGTGTGCTCTTGGTGTGCTCTTCATCATAGCAAAGGCCTGGTCTGTGCTGTCACATGGACGACTACGCTCATGCAGCCACCAAAACGTGCAGGTGTGGTAGGGGCTTATGCACATCTTGCTCTTGGCATGTCTCACACATACAATCTTGTAAACTTTGTAATTAAAATGCTGTTACAGTTTTTTTTCAAGTTCAAAAGCAGGGAGGAATATTAACTACAACCACCTTTGCCCAAATACAGATGTGTTTATTGCTCTGTCTCGAGCAGCCACTTCTTCCACCAGAGGTGACACAGCCGTGGGCTTTACTAGTGTTTAAAGCAAAACTATTTCAGTGGCAGGAAAAAACGCATGTGGTTCATAATGTCATTAGTGTTTTCACCTTAAAAAATAAGGAAATAATTTCAAAAGGAAAGGCACTTCATAGAGACATGGTTATAGCCTTCATATCTCTGCTAGGCTGTTTTGCAGGTACGTGACAATTGACAAACCATCTTTAAGCCAAAAATAGGACTAGAGATGACCCAAAATTTCCCCAGGCTGTGTCATTCTTGCCTCCCACTACCGCTTCTGGACCCAGGGCTCCATTTTGACAAACAGCAGCTCTCTGGCCCCCTGCTCTGTCAGCTACTTAATGTATTTATTTATGTAGACCACACACTTCACTGTTTATGCTTTTTGTATTGCAAAATACAGAAATCTATTATTTATGGTATCTTAGAAGAGCATGTGCATGAGAAGAGGCGAAGACTTGAAGAAATAAAAATAACAGAAGCGAGAGGCAAAAACTTTTAAAATATTTTAAGTGGTACCAATTGCCAGTAAAATGTCTGCTGATTAACTATGACACTTCGTGCAGATATAGAATAGAAGCTATTTTTATTTGAGAACTCATAATGAATGTTGCCTAAATGAACAACGGAGAATTAAAATGGGAGAACAAATGAAAAAAAATGTAAGAGGAGACATATCAGGTACAAGATAATTACAGAATCTTCCAGAAGACAGGCTATTTCTAGGTATGGTTTGAAGACAAATGTTAACCAGCAGGAAAAAAAAAAAATCCCTGTTTACCAAGGGAAGCATAGAAGATTTGGAAATAAAAATTTTTCTTTGTCTGAGATTAACTAAATAAACAAGATTAAAAGCCAGCAACTGTGAGTGCTGACAGGTATGACTGGAGCTGCAGACGGAAGCAGGAGCGTGTAACATTTAGTGACACTATCTGGAAATGGCCACAGCCCTGCTTTGTATCTCAGAATAATCTAGGTGAGTTTTTACTGGTTAAGACAGACTATTTTTGAAAAAAAAACTGGGGTCTTTTTATTGAAACACACACACACACAAACACACACCAACTGGGGGTTTTCTGATAAAGAACCTGTAAGAGGAATTCTGTGAAAAGGGGTCTTCCCACTTCTCAAAATTTGCATGAGGACATTTTTGTATTTTTTCCTTCAGCTCCAGTTCTACCGGAGGGGCAGCACAGAATATGCGTTTCACTGGCTGGCCGGCTCTGCGAGTGCTGCTCCACCACCTCTGCTGGCCTGATGCAGTGAAACAAGACCTTGCAGCCAGTTCTTACCTTGAGCTGATGCTGAGATGATTGTTAATTGAGGGGGGGGGAAGCAGCAGGTTATAGGAACAAAGTGGGGGACAGAGGGCACCCCACCTTACTTGTTGAGACCCCCAGGAGGAACTCTAAAAGAGTTAAAAACAACACAACAGCACGACCTTCCATGATGCCTCACAAAACCAGCTATGGCTTGAAGTTCACCTGGTCCCAGAGTTCAGGAGGTGCTGCCCCTTTTCTTCTCAAGAGCTTTCATCAGGTCAGACATGAAATCTGCTTGCCTGCCTCCACCCCCAGGTGGGGGTGGCCCAGCTGACCGTGGCTCTCCAGCTTGTCCTGTGTTTTCTGGCCTTTTTGAAGGAAGTGGCACAGGTTTCTTTGTCAGAGGTGGTGGCTTAATGGCGACAGGTGGAGGTGGAGGGGGTGATGGCAGGTCTCCATTAGTGCTGCTGGAGGCTGGCGGTGGCGGAGGCACAAAATCAGGAGGAGGTTCAGAGAAATCAGATGGTGGTGGTGGAAAATCGATCATCAGCGTAGGTGGTGGTGCTGGAAAGCTGTCTGGGTCTGTTAGGAAATCTCCACTGTCTCGTTTGACTTTGGAGGGTAGGATGGGTGAAACAGAAATCGCAGATGACCGCCTTTCGGGTGGAGGAGGAGGCAGCAGTGAGTTCCTCTTAGTCTGGTATTTCTGTGGCCTCATCGCTGGCTGTGCCAGGGCAGGCGCACTGACGTTATTTGGCTTGGCCTTTAATAAGCGGAAGGAATAAAAGGATGAGATACAGTCAGTGCATGTGCAAACTAATGCCACTGCCTAAGAACAGCAGAAAAAAATTTGAAAATACATGAGAAGAGTGCAGTG
Organism: Patagioenas fasciata; assembly: GCF_037038585.1. NCBI lineage: Eukaryota > Metazoa > Chordata > Aves > Columbiformes > Columbidae > Patagioenas > Patagioenas fasciata. The sequence goes on along the minus strand of NC_092521.1, from coordinate 151,593,417 downwards.
AAATGGAGTACATTTTGCCTGAAGAGTGCAAATAGTATTTTGGTTTTTTTTCTGGAGCTGCCCACAGAGCTCTGACAGTGGGAATCTCCCCTTTGAAATCTTAACGCACTCATTTTCTGAGGACAGCACTCAAAGAAGCACTATGAATACTGTCAAAGAACTGCAGTTAGTAAGACATAGAAAGATACTTCCTTGATATTCCACCCTGCTGCTAATTCCTTGAGAACATGACTTAAAAAACCAAAAATTGTGGTGTGTTTTTACATCCAAAAAAAATGAAAAATATATGAGGACATACAAAGCAGGTATAGTTTTGGCTCCCAGCCCCACTAGCTGTGACTGATGGATTTCTGGATAAAGCTAAAATAATGAAGGCACCTATCTGTGCCAAACAAATTAGGCACAACAGCAGTGAACTGAGCAAAAGGTGGAGCTATTTGGGGACTTCAGTTCTGTGTTTGGTTTCACGGTGCCTGTGGCTCTGCAGCACCGTGTGACATCCACACCCCCGCAGGGCAGTGCCCTGGGCCCACTGCAAAGTGCTGGGAAGGGAGGCGCTTGGGAAAGCGTCTGTCCCAGTTCTGTTGGGGGTACAGCAGGGGAAAGATCTTCCACCGGTGACCTGGCAAGGGCCACTGCTAAGCATGGGGAAGGGTGCCTTCTGCCTTCTGGGCAAGGCACATGCACACACCTCTCCCACTTCTGAACCAACAGGTCCTTGAAGCCACGAAGTCCAGCCATGTTCGCAAGGTCACGAGATGTTCAAAGCCTCTGACAACTTTGCTGAAGGAAAAATGAATCAAAGCATCCCTCATCCAAGTTAAGAAAAATAAAATGTACGGTAGCAGTTCATTATGGCGATGTTTATTTTGACAAGTTTTTACGTGGCTTTTCTTTTAAATTGTGTTTGCTAATCAACATTCTGAACATAATTTGCTGGGGTTTTTTTGGGTAGCAGCTGTTAGCTGTTGACAGTTACTACACAAACATGCTACCTATTCTTGTAAACCTGGGGAGAAATCTGCTCTCCTGAAAACAAAGCTTTGTAACACATTCATTTCTAGCTATGCTAAACTATCAGTTTAGATCCAGCGAGCTTAGTGCTCTGAACTGTAGTACAGTGCACCCTGATCCTTTGGTCCCAGGCTTGTAGAAGCTGTGTGATGAAGGCAGCAACATGTTTGCTTCTGCTAGAGAAAAGCGCTCTGCAACCCTGCCGTCAGCAGTACTAATTCTGGCATTAGCCAAGTGTAGCATGCTGCCCTCTCCTTGCCTACAAAAATGGAAGTAAATGAGATATATGCAGAGGGAACCACTGCCTGAGTTCTGAGAACGTGATCTATTCCAGAGGAAGTGAGGTTCAGAATAGAGAAACATCTTTTTAAAGAAGGAACTCAAAGTCATGAAGAAGCAGCATAGGACACGTAATGCGGGTGACAGAAAAGTTCTAGGAATTTCATTGCACTTGTCCTGTGCACTTTATGTGTGATGGAGGGATTGAATAGTGAACTACAAAAAAATGCAGGTTTGGTGGTTGTTTGGTTTTGGTTTTTTTTTTTTTTTTTTTCTGTAGGATGTTTTTAAGTCCTCACACTGTACCCTAGTGATATTTTTACAGCCAGAGATGGAGCAAGAAGACAAAATTTGAAGCTGAAACCAAGGAATGGATTTAGAGCCTAATAAAAACATTTACTATTTTCCCTTCTTCACACTTCTACTTACACACTCATCTTCAGCTGTGCAGAGTGTTCCCTGCCAAAAACACTACTGTATCCTTTGTGTTACTAAGGCAAGAGACAGAAAACATCCCTGAGGCTCTGGCAGCACAGACTCTTTGAGACTGTCCCCATAGGCACATTCCTATTTCTGCTACATGAACTCACACCTATTTGTTCTGAAGAAGAGAAGTGGCAGGTGGCTGTGCCTACACCCCTGCGCTTCTGTGCCACAGGCACTGTTGGCAGTGTGTAAAGCATGAGGAGGGACAGTGAGGAACCAGCCCCTTTGCCCAGGAGACAAATGCTTGTCACAACAGCACACTGGGACTTGGGACAAGACAGCGGGTGAAGAAAAACAAACTTGGAGAACTGGTTCACAGGTAACGTTTAGCCAGTGAATTGGTAGTAACTGCTGACCTGTGCCTCCGATGTATCCGCTTTCTTCTGAGTCTCTGGAAACTCTGTACTGGAACGACGAATAATTTGGGGAATCTGTCCATTTGCTTGAACAGCACCTGTGACAAGGGGAGGATACAGAAGGAAAAGAGTGTTACAGTTTCATCATCTTAACCAGATCAGGGAATAATAAACTAAGACTATGAAAACGTCTTTGCAACTTCCAGCAAGGAACCACTCGTTACAGGTTTTATACAAAATTCAGTAAAATCCATGAGGATGTCTGTCCTCTACTTCAGGTTTATTTTGTGACTTTTCATATTCAGTTCATTACATAAGGACAATAAACATAATACCTTACATTACAACTAATACCTGTCCACATGCTTCCATGGTCGTAGCTGACAATCCTACAGGTAGAGCAAGTGGCAGAATTATGAAGACAAAAGACGGAAATGATCAGAGTGTGTAAAGGTGTTGACAAATGAAGAGCTTTTTCTTCTGACTGTTGGAAATGGTGATTACAGAAGACAACCATAAAGGCTGACAAGGGAATAAAGATGGGGAGCGAAGCAGAAGTCAAACTGGCATAGTTAAGCCAACCCTCTGGCATTCTAGTTAAATACCCGTCTTTCATAATAGCGTTTTGAAGTCTGTAGTGTGCTGTAATATTACTACATTCTCAGTCTTATTGCATGTTTTTTCCTTTAGCCTAAAGACTAAAAGCACTATAGTTTCATATCAGTAACAGTCACGAGAGCTGAAGGTTTGGAATCCTACAGGCAGGCTGATCCATTTTCCTTGGTAAATGAGCTAAGAGCTCGGAAACTTCTCCCTCTACCTGAAACTCTGGAAGATTTGTGAACCTCGCTGTGTTCTCAGATTAGTCTAGATCTGCTGGCTGACTAAGTTAAAGCTCTGCAAAATGTTTGCCCCCCATTACTGTGTTTGTGATAGATATACATAAATAACCCAGTACTGCAAATGGAGTAAATGAATGTGAGACCGAAGAACAAATTTGTGGGTTTAATTTGGAAAAAATCCACAGCCCCTGTACAGTCTGATGAGGATTAAAGAAACTCTCCAGTTTAGTCTGGGGTTTTTGGAAGCTGCACATGTCAAAGGATAATAGCAAAGGATAACAGAGTTTGGTGCCTAGATACATAACTTGTAAACGTTAATGACTGCCTTAGCTCTCCTATAATTTACAGTTCTGAGATCCAGTAAAGTTCCACTCATGTACTTCTTGGATGCTAGTGAGCCCTTAGCTGTCTAGAATGTAAGTCTAAGCACAATGATGGTTTTAATCTCAACATGTACTTTTCTGATTAGCAAAACGGTTTCATTACTATAATAAATAGAATAAATTATTTTAATTGCCATGCTGGCAAATCACACACTTGACAGAGAAGTAAGACAAACTCTGTGGTGTACTGAATATACTAGGACTATTTAGGCTTAAAGGGATAACAGAAGGTGGTCTGAAGTCCTTGTGTTTTATGCCTCTGCCTGCATGTTGTTCGGCATATTTAATCCAAAGTACCATTTTGATCATTCAAACTACAGCCTGTGTTTGTTGAAGGACTAACATAGAAGTCCAATAAAGAACAAAACCAGTCTTGTTGCTGTAAGTGCTCATCAGAGAGAGACGTAAATCCCTGGGTTCTGTGACCGTGCCCTCCAGAGCAGAGCAGGAGTTTGCGCTTCACACTGCTCAAAGACTTTGCTGCCCTCAGTCTTGCTGAGATTTAACCAAATGAAAGAGATCAGAGAGAGATCCACTCTATATAGGGCTGGGTATAGTGTTCTACTTGGCAAATATGATATACCAGGAAGTTGGGACATGGCTAAATTGTAATCTGTTGTCTTCAGTTTCATAAACTGTGCAAGACTTGAAAGCAACATTTGATGTATCAACTCCTGCCACGCACCTGCACATACGCTTTACACAAAGTCAGCCAGCTAAAGGACTCCCAGTCAATCCAATATCCAAGTTCATGCATTCTATTCTCAAGATTTATTTTTAATTTAAATGTTACAGTATTCGTTGCAAGTCAATTTCTCAAAAATGTACGTTGAATTAATATTTGTTTTAAGGAAAAATAAAGTCCAAATAGAATGCAAAATATACATACCCAAAACATAATGCAAAATATTGAGCCTTGTAGTGATACAGAACATCTGAATAAAGCAATATCCTTCATCTTTCAAACACCACGATATTGTGCTGGCATACAACATAACACTGTTTTTTCAGTGACACAGTGAGGCAGAGAGACAAACAAGATACAGTTTGGGCTAGGGGCGAACACACAAATCCTGGCTGCAGCAGCATGGCCAGGGAACGAAGGCAATAGGAGATGCGAGAGCAGAACTTACACCTGCCTCCTCCAGCTTTTGGCTGCCCCAGATTTTAGCCTATGCTGAAATCAGCCCATACCAATGGCTACATGGCCTTTTGAAAACAGAACTGAAGAAAACATGCTTTGTTCCATTTCCAAAGCGTGAGCCAAGAACTGTTTACAGTCAGGCGGTTCAGGTTATAGCATTATAGTCGAGCCCCAGGTTATAAAACCTGGGGTTATAAAACCTGTATCAACAGGGCAGTAATGACAACTGTGAGACAGCAGAAATCACAGTGACTTGCCTCAATTAGAATGCTAATGATCCTTCAGAGATATTTCTATAGAGACAAAACACATGACTAAAATCTTTCCAAGCTACTTAACCATTTAATGGGCTCCATTAGTCAAGGTTAACAGTATATTTTATGATCACATGCAGTGTTCCTGGATTCTAGGCAGCAGCTAAAGTTATACAGATGTATATATATACTTCATAAGGCCTCGATCCTGCCCGTGTCCAGTACAGGCTGCAGCACCTACTGCCATCAACACCAGAACACGAAATGCTCCACAACTGTCCCATCCACTCTTCCTAAAGTACCCCCACACCCAACCATCAGAAAATCCCGTGATCTCAAAAAACTGTTACTGGGTCTCCACATCCCAAATGTGCATTTATTACCATGATTTGACTCAGAGGAATAGCAGAGACACCCTTCTTGTCATGTGTAGTGAGAAAAGGCAAAATGAAGCCCCTGGAGAAGTGTTTGGACGATTTTGAGTTGTCTACATGACAAGTCAGAACATTAACTGCCAACACTGATTTTTACTTTGCCTGTCCTGTGACAGTAAATACTTGGCCATCATCCTTCCTAATAAATAAAACATATCTTGTGCATAAAAACTAAAAGCAATCATGTAAGTGACATCTGGTATCATGCACTGTTGTATCCATACAATGATAACATAGGTAACAGCAGTGTGATGAAGCTACTGGAAAAGTAGGGAGTAACCTAATCCTTTCTTCCTCCATGTCCTTCTCCTAACACCCACATTGTTATGCAAATGAGTGAAAGGCTAGGAAAAAGAGTGGCTCACCCTACCATAATCTCTTTCTGAAATGATCATTCTCAGAATATCCCACTCATCCCTTTTACTCGTTGGAAGGAAAGCACCAATACAGCCAATAGAGAACTTCAAGACATGGACCATCAGTCCATAAAACACAGAGGGAGGGTAAAGGATTTATATTCAGATGCCAACAGAAAAATGCAGAAAAATGCAGGTTTAAACTGACATTTGGTGGGCTGTCTTTGTGTTCTTCAAGTTCTAACATTAAAGTGAGAGCTCTGCTGTTATCTTGGTTATAGGTCAGAGCTGCACTGAGCTGTCTAGAATGAGATATTATCTTGCTGAATCAATGAGATAGTTTTCTGAACAAAGACTGTGCAACACCGATGATGACAGAAGTGGGCAATAAATGTGATTTCAACTGCTGTGACACCATCAGTACCTGCTGATAGGGATTCTGCAGGGGCAGCTGGTTCCACCGTCCCTTGATTTGCCCATCGAGAGGACAAGCCAGCTTTCTTCACCGCACATTTGTAGTTATCATATAGCGTCTTGCCATACTGCAAAACAATCAAAACAATACAATAAGCATGGTGTTAAGCTTTAAACATGCCAAGAACTCATTTTGCTCTTGGACAACTTTTCTGACCCCATTCCTTCCTAGCCAATTTTGTTAAAAAGTAGTTTTCTACAAGTGGTGTGTCTGTTTCTGTATAAGACCAGGTTGAAAGCATCTCTGTAATAGCACTATAAAAAATGAATCGCCATGACCAAACACAGCCCTGCTGATACCGTTCTCACCCTTTACATTCATTTCAGTATCTGTAAACATCTTGAAACTTTTCTTAAAAACCAACTATTCTCAATACATCTCTTTTTCCAGTGCTTTCCAAGTATGACATTTTCAGACTGGAGACTTGGGACATTGAATCCTGGGCTGTAGAGCAAACAGCTCTGCCAGCGTAACACACAAAATAATTTCATATTCACCCCATACTTTTGTTGGAAGTTGTCCTGCAGCAGAACTGGCAGAAAAGAATACCTAACAGGAGCAGGTCTGCATAGCCAGCATACTGGGCTTTGTATGAATCCATCTCCCTTTATGTTTTGTGCAAACCAAAATGGTCTGTGAATTAGGATATTTTTGAAGAGGGTGATGCAGAAAATTTGGGCAGAACTGTCTGAAAAATGTCACAGCTGTACTGACCAGAGATTGCACATTTTTAACCACAGTGTATTATTATTGTGCCAGATAACTGGAGTAAGTTTCATGACTACATGAGTTTTATAGCTACAGAATTCAACCCCTGTGTTAATGAGAAAAACGCTGATAAACAGGGAATAGGAATATTCAGAAAAACCATCCTGGTCATGCCCTTCTGCTCTTTCTTTCTAAGGTAAGATTAGCATGAATGTCCATTCTTGTCACAATATTTCCAGTTGAGGTGATAACAGTCAGTAACCTGAGCAAGACAAGATTTTTCAGAAAACATATTTAACTAAATTTACTTTTAATTTCACCTTGGCAATTCTTATTCCTGTTACCCATCGATGCAGGGTTGCTTGATCATCACAGCATAAGTACTTGATATATTGTGACTCCTTTTGAATCTGGGGGTGCTGAAAGACATTAATTCATAAAATAAGACAAACACAGAAATCAAATCACTATACAAAAGTGTGAAGACACTGTAAGTGACCTTGGTGAGAACACTGCCTATAGGCATCATGTTAACACCAAGATGATTAAAAATAAAGAAGCAAAAACAGACTATAAGAAAATATAAAAAAAAGATGGTGATCATGAACTATATATGAGTTGCCACGGGCAACATTTGCTTGAAATAATTTTAATGCACTGTAATACGAGTTCAAGGGCTACAGAAGTCTAATAGTGATCTAGAGTTCAATGCAGTCTACAGACACTGTGGTTCAAGGTCTAACACTCCATGTATAAACACTGGAAGTCTGCTTCTCAATGTGGTTTGCCATATGTAAGGCATCCAGACTGAACACTGACCATAATTAGTTTTCAAAGAGTATGTTACATTTTTTTAAGCATAAACTCCCAGCTGAAAGAGATTTTTCCTTCTAACTGAGTTCTAGCTTTCTTCCTATAGATTTTTATTCTGCTTTACGCTTGCTTTTGTTTGCCAACAGTTACGTAAAGCTGACGTATGTTCTAGACAAAGGATCATTCAAAATGTAACACCATCAGAAGCAATCTTTTTCATTTGGTTTGTACCAGAAACCTTTACAATTTTTAAACCTTTTAAAATTTTTTTTTGGACAAAATTTGGGGTCTCTTCCCCTAACTGATCAACATCGTAGTGGCATGTGGTGCCGTACCAGTACAACTCAAAGATCACCAAAATGCCAGGTTGTGTGCTTGCCTGAGACTGAACACCCTCTCTAGGACTCTGGAGGAATTTAGTTCCCCTGTTACAGCAGAGACTTCAGTCACTTGGATGGAATAATATACTGCCATCTCTTGATAAACAAGGAAAAGAATGAAACCGAAGGAAAAGGGTCCATTATCTCCCATTTATATGTTCATTTCTCTTTGTATAAACTATAGGTGCACCATTAGTGAAATATTGTGAATACAGCCAAATATTTTCCAGGGATATTGCCAAAGCACTCTCTTTTCAGCCTGCACAGTAGAAAATTCAAAGCATACCTCCACCTAGCAGCAAGGACCCTGGTTTTCTAAGGTTCGTTAAGCCCCCAGAGCAGAGCAGTGCTGGGTGTGGGGTTGCAGCAGGATCCCCCACAGCCCAGGGCTGAGATGGGTGCCAGATGTCTCCTCGCAGACACCCGCTGCTGGCTGGGACAAACCCTGACCACAGCCGGCTGAGCCAGGGGCTCAACAGCAGAGCTGAACACAGAGGTCTCGCTCCTCAGCCCTGTGTCCCTGCTCCCCCTCAGTGCTGTAGACACCAGGCTTCCCTTGCTTGTGCTGACCCAACTGTTTATGAGGCCACACTGTGATTTGAAAAAGGGAACAGGTCTGGGTTAAATATAACCCATTTAATCATGCTGTAGCTTTGGTTTAATTTTTTTAAACCCAGCAGTGTACAGCGCAGCCCTATATACAGGATGGAGACAAGGGGCGCTGTGGCTTGGGGAGAGAACAAGTAGCAAGGGATGGATGGGAGAACAGGATCATTCAAGCCAGTATTGCTGCCAGAGCCCCGTGCCATCAAATTACAAAGTGACAGTGAACACACCAGGGACATAACCATGGGGAAGAAAAAAGCAAATGTATATTACTCTCGAGTGACAGACGTGTCCCAAGGCAGTGCTGTGGGTAACTGGGTTGCAGCAGCGTGTTTGAAGGAGCCATACTGTTCACCATTCTTCCGCAAGCACAGAGCTGGCCATCTCCCCTGGGCCGTGAACATGCAAAGTCTGCTCCAGCCCTCCGGAAGGGCCCAGGGCTACCGTATTGGTACCTAAGGTGAGAGCTAGGGACATCTCACACTGCAAGCCCAGAGATGCCAGCTCACTGTCACCAGGTGCCTGAAATGTGGAACAGATGCCATGTCCATCCGATGGTGCTGTGCCTCACCCACCTGGAACACCCACACACCACCCCTTCATACAGTTCTACATACAGAGCCATACCTTGCTGCTGTACACCTGTGTCACATGTCACACAGTGGCAGTGACCAGGGTGCCTGGATGAACAGCCTCCTCCAGTTCCTCAGTGCCTGCCTGTCCCTGTCCTGGTCTCCTGCATCCTTGGCCAGCCTGAACACTGCTCACAGTGGGCTCCGTTACTGCAATATGTGGCCAGGACACAATGCCAGACAGCCCTTCCCTTCCACCCTTTCTCCATTATGTGACTAAACACAGTGAAAACCAGTAGAGAATTCAGTCTGAATGGTATCACTGAAAGGAAACCATAAGCAGGCACTTCTCTGCATGGCCCAGCCCAGCCCACAGACCTGCGTTACGTTATCACCAATGGAGCCAAGAGAACCAGGAGATGCAAACAAAAGCACTGCAACCCTGAGTAAATTAAATTCTTCAAGCACTTTTCAACCAGGAATGAGCAATTTCACTCCTATGTGTAAGGTCTTACAGAACCCAGCAGGTGGCACCCAAAGCTTTCAAAAACAAAGAGAAAAAAATCCCCTCCTTTTTCATGACGACTAAGTCCAATGGGTCTACGAATCTCCACTCATTTTCAAACTCAACACCTACCAACAGTTTTTTATTACAAGAAAAAAAATCCTAGAATTTAACAGATAATCTATGTAAACATTTGGACAGAAGTGCGCACTGTATAAACAAGGCCGAGTAGGACGCGGCATAGAGCAAGCCAGGTAATGGCGCCGCACGTAGACACAGCCCTGCCACAAGGATCTGCTGCAGGGAGCTCAGAGGGGCAGCTGCAGACCTCTGCTCTTGGGCAGCCTACAGAAACACCAGTTTCACAAGAACACCTGTACTGTGTCAGATCAAAGGTCCCTGAACCCGGTGTCCCACCTTTGACAGTGGCCACAAATGGATACTGAGGGAGGAGAAAGAACCAGACAAGCATGTAAGATACTTCCCTTTGATACTTCCCCCTCTGCACTCTCCCTGTCTGTAGCTATTTTCAGGTCAGGGGATTTTCTGAGCTGGATGGGGTTTCTTCATATTTAGGTTCTTCAATGGATTTCTCCGCCAGGTACTTTTTCAGCTTTTTATTTGGCCCAGAGAGAGTTCTGGCATCCACAACATCTTTTAGCAACAATCTTCCCAGATTTGGTACACACTCTATTATGAACCACCTCCTTTTTGCTCTGAACCTGACTGCTACTAGTGTGGTTTAATGTACTTGTTTTGGAAGAGACACTGAATGGTTGACCCCTATCCACACCTCTCCATGCCACTCCTGAGCCTGCAGATCTGCATTATATTCCTGGCAAGTTGTCTCTTCTCCACCCTACAGGCTTGTAGTCTCTGCAGTAATTCTTCAAGTCAAAGTCATTCCTTACCTTCGTTTATCCTTGTTGCTCCTCCCTTGATCCTTTTCCAGCTTTATTATATCCTCTTTGAGATGAGAGGACCAGAACTGCAGAGGTGAGAGGAAAGCCTGGACTTATGCCACAGCATGGCAATGTTCGCTGTTTTATCATCTGTGCCCTTCCTAATTATTCCTAATACTTAATTTACGTATCTGACCACTACTGAGCACTGAAACAGACCTTTATCAAGATACATACCACATGAGCATCTTGCTCCTGAATGGTATAGGTCTGCTCAAAGTTACAAATTCCACAGGGGAAGTTCTGATCACTTTTGTCCCTATGCACGTTGTTGTGTATATATTTAGACACTATATTTTTTACAACTTTACTGTCCAGAACCTCAGCCTTGCAAGGCCATTCCAGAATTCTTCAGTCTGCCCTTTCCTCAATGATCTGAATAACATAGCATCACCAGCAAGCTGTCTCAGCTCACTGCTTACCCTATCTGTCAATATTTTGAGACTGTGGGGTTGTCACCATCCTGAGAAGTTGAGAGGAAACTGTCAATGAACAAGGCCAGGGTGTCCTGTGCCAGACAACATGGGAGTTATTTATGGCCTACCCTCTACTAGCTATTGTCTCCACTGGGCAATTCATCTTAACTACTGACATTCACCAGAGGGGCCTATTCCAAATTACCCCAATCAGTTCCTTGATTAAATTACTCCCGTCAGCAACCATGATTAAATGCACAGTCACAAGTGTATTTTCTCCACTAGGGTCCAAACTAGCAAGCTGCTGAACACCCAGCTCTGTAGGAAGGCTAAATGCCTCAAAGCCATGCTGGCAGCCTGGAACTTCATGTTGTAACAGCTAAGAACTGTGTTGTCTTTCACTTTCTGAGAAGCACCAGCAGCACTGGCTCTCTTTTTATGTGTAACTTTGCCAATGACACATAAAACGTAACTTGGTACTGGACCCATAGCTCACTGAGGTTGACTGGAAATATCTCCGTTGCCTTTCCTGGGCTTTGGCTTGGCTCTAAGGAGGACCGCTGCATGCTGCCCATGCCAAGGCTGCCTTCTCAGCTGTGTGCAAGGCCAGACCACGGCACCAAACACCAGCAGCACCAAGCTTAATGCTGAAGGTTTGTACCTGTAAAAGACTATTGGAAAGTGGCTCAGAGGGAGGCATTTGGCTTCCTGTGGTTTTTAGATGCATGGAACATGCTTCTTTGGATAGGAAGGGATGTTTCAGCCAAGAACTGTCCCACCCCACCACAGCAGCTTGCTCACTGGGGAAGAAGTGTACCGCAGTGAAATTGCTTTGGCAGTACAAATGGCAGAAGTCTCTGCTGTCAACAGTGACCTTTAGAAGCTTGACTCTCCATTAAAAACTTCAGGTCACATGCAAAATCTATTAGGTAGTACATAAAAATGCTGACTCAGGATAATCAATTCAGAGAACAATCTGGACAGCTGAAAATCCCTGGAAACAATGACCTGTTGTGAAGGTCCATTTGAACCCATTTCCTCCTTTCACAGCTCCAGTGTCTCAGGGTATTTGTTCAGCACAGCACACAGACGTAGGGAGCTGTAGTCAATAGGCAAGTCTGGTTTTGCTAAACTAGATTCATAGTCCCTGGAATAACCTCTCTGTGAGACTAACAGCGGTCATAACAATATCCATCATGACAGTCATGTGAGAAGTACTGTATTTTGAAGCAAAGTAACACTAATTTCAGTATGCCACAGCTTATATGTCTCAGACAGAGACAGATAAATTATTTTGTTACATGGTACGTATCGTGTCCGGAAAAGGTCACTAAAATCGCCTGACAGCAAAGTGGAAACATCTCCTCTGGAAAGGTTTATCACCTTTGCCTCTGAAACATGCAGCACCAAAATGAATTATGAAAAAAAACTGTTTAAAAAGCAACTACCCCAGAATTCATGGTTTGAATGAAAAGTGGTAATATGCAAGTAGACAGGGACTCCAGATTTTTTCTCACAGAAAAAAAATTTCCCGTGGAATAGCGCTTCAAAAATAATACGGTGTTTTAAAATACAACATAATTTGACTACAGTGACCTTTTTTCTCTGTCAATGTTAAACTCTTTATAATGATGAATTAGTAGCATCATCAGGCCTAATTTTTGGAAGTGTTGGACACCTGGCCAGCTACTTATTAAGGCCTGAGCACCTCAAATGCCAGGTTGCAAAAGGGTGTGCCATGTACCAACTGGAAAAGCACTGAAAAGGTGTGGAACAGCATCTAATGTTCTCCTCTGACCCACTGTCTCCTCTATAGGTATCAACTGCCTAGAGATAAAGAACGCAGAAGCACTTGAATATAAAGACCTTATCTTCTGGAGAGGATTAAAAATATTTGTGCATAAATTACATTTTCAGATGAAAAGCTCTTTGCCCATGGGGAAAAAAAAAGATAGAACACATTGAAAACCTGGGAACTAAATGATGTAGTTTCTATGGTTTGTGCCAAAACAAATGACTAAAGGCCATGTGTGCATGAAATGAGAAATTATCCCAATAAAATGGTCTTTTTCTTTGCCTTCTTCCAACACTGAAGATTAAAAGTAAATGGAAGTTACTCAGGCATCTCATTGGATTCCTTGCCCTAAAATATACGCATCCTTGCTCAGTCTCTGAGGCAGAAACAAAAGCCAGAAGCACAAAGAGAGTAACTTCAGATCAAAAGCTTTGGCTTTAGGCCAAATTTTCACAAAATGGTCAGTGGTTTTGGATACCTTATCTTCTACGGATGACCTTGTGCTACGGTGAGCTTGCTTCTCAAAAAAGCTGAGGCTCTCTGGTTTCCATGACTGCAAGTAGAATTAATACTCAGCACCTTTCAAAAATCACACTGGAGTGGTTTGAAATTTCCATCTACTGGTAAATGTGGTCAAATTCTGATGCTATGCACTCCTTGCATTAACATGATCAGGCTTAACTGATCTTTTGAAGACAGGTATGAACGGTACAGATAAACCAGTAACTGTCCTATTATAAGGAAATTATCCTTTTGACCTACATTTCTCTAATGACTGAGGCAAAACTTTTAGGTCATTAAAAATATATGTAATAGCCATTGTAACCAGGATGGCTTTATGCAGCACATAATATTTTCCAAAGCTATTATGTTCCATTTCTCACTGTCCATTCTCTGTCTCTGTTCTCACCATTGCTTATGCACTAATCTTGCAAAACTGTGTGCACATAAATATGCCTGTAATCCCACATATCTGAAATGGTTTGTAATAAAGAACACTTCTGTTTTTGCTTTTTCAGCAGTGCATTTTACTCTGAAATATTTATGTGAAGCATTCATGCTACCACAACAGTTTTCAAATCTGTCAAATAAAGAAATAGAAAATGTCCAGTTTTCTATCCTCGTTTCCTGCACTAGCCATTTGTTTTATATCTTTTTCCTACCATTTTCTATCTCAAACACTGCTAATTCTCACCTTCTACCTTCATTGTGTTGAATGCATTATGTATATGACTCAGTCTGTGACTGAGCACACTGGGTGTGAGGAGGAGGGAACTGGGAGCTGAACGACTAAATACTGAATTACCTGCTAGAATGATGCCACTGCTACAAACAGAAGCTATTGTTCTTGAAAAATTACTTCCAAAATTATTTGGATCATTAGAAATTATTTTTTTAAATTGTAGTTTCCCAATGACACCAGGAAAACTTAGCTGTTTAGATTGCACGGGAAAATGTACCCAGCTGTGGAAATAGAGGATGATTTGCCTTTGTCTCAGTTTATCCCCAGGAAACCAATTTTTTTCATCCTAGATTAATTCAGCATTATGCACCATTACCTCCAGATTACTCAAGCACAACCAGCACCAATAAACTATAATTAAATCCACTCTTTGTCACAGGCACATCAGACTAAACCAGCAAATTTGCATATAGATTACCTTGCTATTTGTCGTCTTTGAAATATTTTTCAACATGGTGTGACAAAAACAGCTCCTGGACTGGTATGCGTGCACGCATGTGCACACACACATATACTATCTTAATGCACAAAAACCCACATTATGTTCACAATATCTGCTAAATGCAATTAATGCTGTTGCTAGTACGATGAACAGATCCCTCCTCCACAGTGGAATCTCTTGGTTTAGAAGGGTCTTAGCTTTGGAACATGAAATAAACCACAAAAGATCTCATCCATTTCCGCAGCATTCCCCATGTAACATAGTAAGCGGTGAAAGAGAAGATCTATGCATAAAAATTTGCATTTGTAAATGCAAAGGTGACTGTGAGGAACCAAACCACTCCAACCTGAACTCTTGCTGTGTGTGGTGTGTGAAACTACTTTTTCTGTGAAGGAGAGAGACTTCTGTTCTCCTGCCCTTCCTCTGCCAGGAGTGGCCAGCACTCTTTGCAGGGCAATGCAGAGAGCAGCGCTGCTTCCCTCTCCCACCTCCGCCTGGAACAGTGGGACAGACCTCACCATGACAGACACAGGTTTGAGTGTGGGTCTTCTTTCACACTTGGCTGCACTGCCCTCCTCCTTTCCCTTTCCCTTTCCCTTTCCTCTTTTATACATAGGCAGATCTCTATTTAGAAAAAACTTACTTTACCTGATGTCAGTGAAGGGTGGGATCTTTAAATTTTTGTAAGCATTACATTCAGACTGAGTAGAAAACTGGAAGAGTCTGCATGTTTACAAGAGTGGATGCCCCAAAAGTGGAGGTTCTTTTTTTAATATGTTGAGGGTTCTTTGTGTTGTTTTTTGTTTTTTAAATTTGGGACTTTCTTGGCAGGGGAGAGGCTTGTTTAGCACTGGTATAGAACAATTCAATTTAAGAAGGTTATAGCTCAGCACAGACCAAGTAGGTACTGGGAAATAAAACAGTTTTTCAAGCTTTACAGTTGCCCCAAAGCCCACAGATTCCTGAAAGCCAACTCCATCGGAGCCTTTGTGCCAGGCTGCACTCTCATCCTCAGGTCCCAGCCACATCAGCTCTGGTTTGCTGCGCAGGGACAGCTAAAGGTGACCCTGCTGTCTGACACTGACCAGCCAGCCTTGCTCTTTCTGGTTGGTCTCAGCTGTTTTTTCTGCTGCCTGAGAGGAGCTGATATGAGGAAGCAGCTGCTTTGTTCAGTTACTGCAGTTGTCTCCTGAATCATCCTGAAAGAAAACTCCTGAGTAAGCTCAGCAAAGTGCTCTCTTTTGCTGATAGACACTGTGATGTGATTTTGAACTGTTTCTGGCACACCACCCTTTCCCCCAGTATCTCCTCAGTGTCTTGATGGTTAACAAACAAGCAAAAAACTCCCCATTTTTGACCTGAGCTACAGTATTTACAATGAGGTGCTGATGTAATGAGAATAAATGATAAGCAAGGAGCACCCACAACACACCATGCTTCTCTAGCTGCGAGAGAAACATCTTCGAGCATGGATCCGCAGCCACGGATGTTTATATTTGAGCTAGTTTAAAATAGCCAGTCTAGGTGCAGTTCCAACATCACAGGCTGCAAAACCTACCCCAGCTTCTCGCCAAGTATCAAAGCAACACGCTCATGATGTGCACAATCTTGTTATTGCTACACTAACACCAGCACCCAAGCCAGCATCAGCTACATAACCCAGGTATGACCACTGAAGCTGAAATCAAATAGCTAGATTAAAAAAGAAACAGGCCAGAGGGAGCTGCTGGTTCCCAGTGATTGGATCGCTAGCTAGGCCAGGCACTAGCAGCAAAGGCTCACTGTCTCTGCAAGCCCCTCACTTGACTGTAGCCCAAGAGAAGAAACGGCACAAAAAGCCCACATCCCATTTAGAGAGATCAAGGAGAAGCAACATTCAAAGAAACGTCATGGAGACTTTGACACAAAAGTCCATATAGTTCAGGGCAGTGCCAGACAAGCTGAGAAATGTCATTGTTCTAGCTAAAACCAAGCCACCAAGGTCGTGATTAACATTAGATATAGGGTTCTTTTTTCCCATAAGTTCTTGGTGATGCCTGGCACATAGGTGTAAAAATGTCAGGAAAGTTCTGTTGGTTCTTATATCTCTTGAGGGCTCTTCCCTCCATAAAGGCACACCATAAAGACAACAAAGGTTGGGGAGAGGCAAAAGTAAATATATTTTTTCCCTGCTAATATGAGACAGGAACTTTGAAGGCAGGCACAAATGTTAATGGGTTTAGCCTAGTTATTTGTTTAGAAGGCTCATCATTCAAATGGGGACTGGAGGAAAAGAAGGGATGCTTCCTTCAAGCATGAGACCATATTCACCTCCAGATCAGCCCACCTCACTGGCCATTTGCTGCCATTTGAATGAATAAATGGCATTTCCCCTGTTCTTGAAGTAAGGATGCCAATTAGCTTAACCAGTCAGAAATAAATACAACATTTTTTCAGCTCAATGCTCAAAGCTGGCAAATTATGACTGGTTCTGAATTCATCACAATTTTCCAGCTAGCACAGAAGCAAGATATTTCTCCTGCACTATAAAGTACAAGCTGGTCTCTTGCCTCTGAGCTGGGCATTTTCTTTCATTACATCTGGAACACATCACAGCAAGTAACTTTGCTGGTGACCACTCACTGTTTTGAGACAGCAGTTCCTAAGGGGGTCCTCCAAAAGCAACAATTCTTTAAAAAAATAAAATATTGGTGTTCTGTTATTCAAAAACTTTGCAAGTGGCATTACAGCCTGCTGGAGCTAATAAGGGCTGCAGATTAACCTGTTTTCCAAAATGTGAAAAGCTCCTTTGGTTTACAGCCATTGTCAGTGAACAGCTAGCATGGGCTATGGCTGCTGCACTTTCAATTACTTTCTTCCATTAGCTTCAAAGACAGATAATCGTCTCCTGCAGCCACAAACACGTAGCTGGAAGAGAAGCTATGCAGAGCTCACCGTACTGAGACACATGCAGGGGAATGGAAGAGTTGTGAAGACACAGTGCAGCCTTGGCTCTGGAGATATTTCCATCTGGCTTGGACTCAGCTGGGCATCCAAATTCCTCCAAAATTACTAGGTTATCAGTATAATAAAGATAAATGTTTACCTGTTAAATCTACTGCCTTTTGCTCACCGCACCTGTCAGCAAAAGTACTATCATTTCATCTCGAGAACTTTATTCTCAAAATATGGCAGGATGAGAAATATCTCAAGGATGATGGTTTGTTTTCCTTTGGCATCTCAAGACAAGTGTACCAGCAAGAGAGATATTTTCTTCTGGGAGACTTCCATATAAAAACAGATAGGAACAAAATGTGATTAAGAAATGGCTCTGTGTCCCTGTCCACACGCTTTTGTGTCATCAAGCATCCAGTCAGAGAGACCAACATTTACCTTTGCTCTTTCCTGCAGCCCACAGGACTCAAGATGTATTAAATACTCAGCTCCAACCTCCAAAGGTAAAAGAAGGATATGACAGAACTCAGCTACATGCCTTCAAAAAGGTATCTACAGAATTCAAATTAATGTACAGAAATTATAGCAAATACGAAACTCTCCATTGCCTCACCCTCAGAAAGCCACCCTATTTGGGAGGCTTCTATTTTTGAAACAACAGAAGATTTGAAGATATCAATACTTGGCCACCCTTCCTGACCAACTGCAGTCACTGCAAGACACAACTGTTAAAAGAAGTCAAGTATGAAACTGAGTCAGTCCACTGTATCATAGTCTATTCATCGCTAAGTAGCACTACTTGGATATAATGATCTTATCAATACAATGTTTGTTCTAGTATACCACAACACATTTTGGAAGCATCAGAGTGAACAGTTTCGCTGAGTAGGTTTCATGCATTTATAAGCCTATTACACATAAAGCTTGGTCTAGGGAGCTTTTGCTTTTGTTCTTCACATTTCATGTTGAAAGTACAGTGCTAACACCAAACATCCAATAAAGCACCTATTTTAGTAGAATGGTGACTTTTTTTTTTGTGTAAGTTCTTCCTTATAGCGTACCTCTTTTCACAAAATATGGCAATAAGCCCAGAAAGATTTCCTGGTCATTGTGAACAGTTAAACACATTGCTACATACACATTAAAAAATCATGCTTTAATTTTCATCTGAATATAATGTGAATAACTGTTATTAGTCAGAAACTCTTCTCACCAGTCATCTGTTTAGAAAAACAATTTCCCCTTATTTTTTAAATCAACTCCACTTTTCCTTTTTTTTTCATTTGACGTTGTCTTTTTAAGAAATAAAGCTTACCTGTCAATTTCAGAAGGCTCATCCCTGTTTTATAAAAAAGGATTGCAGAAAACCATAGTATTAAAACTGCTCAGCTATGTTAATTAGATACATCTGCTTCAGAAAATAAGTCTGAGTCTATAAACCACTTCTGCTTGGCCATGTGTAAATTAGACTACCCTGTTTCCCTGAAAATAAGACAAGGTCTTACGTTAATTTTTGCTCCAAAAGTTGCATACTTTTTTACATGTATAGCTGCCTGGATGCTATTTAAATTGACTTTTTTTAATAAACTGTCACTAGGGCTTGTTTTTGGAGTAGGGCTTATATTTCGAGCATCCTCAAAAATCCTGAAACTGAATAAAAAAGTGCTGTAAGTGTGCAGCTACAGCCAGAAATGTGGTGTTATAAGTGACCTCTAATACAAATGTTTGTTCTACTTTTTTTCTGAGATGGCACAATACTGAGTTCTCTAATACCTTGTTTGCACTGCAGGTCTTTAAATAGTGAAACAGCAACAAGATTACCTTCTGTCTTGTACACAAATCTCACTGTATTCTAAAATCTGTATTAATGACAGAGAGCAAAAAAGGCTTAATTACTGCAACCTCAGAGCTTCATTTCTGCTGTCTGAACTAAATGAAAAGCATGGGCTTCTTTCCCTTTCCTGAGAGGAACACAGAATTCCCAGCCTATTTGCAGTGCTATTACCTGGAGAGGCAGCAATGAGATACCTAGTTCAACAGTAAGTACTGAGTTTCATGAGTGGGTGAACAAAGTCTTTTGCCCTCCTGCCACGAAGAGTTGTGCAATAAAATATGCCATCTGTCTATTCCTGCAAGATTTTGCATCTCAGTTCAACAAACCACTGAACAGGTATGACTACGCTGCAAATAAAAAGTAGACATACTTTCTAGTATATAGTCCACAGTGCTCATCACGTCAACATTGGTAACTGCCAGTCTTCTCATGTGTGCCAGTCATCAGACGTGCCCAGTCACTGGAAGCATATTCAGCCTTGTTTTGAAGAAAACTTTATAGATGCAGTGTAGACATATATCATAGGACTACCAGTCCTTAAAATTAAGCTTCTAAAGGTATATTGCTGATCAATAATGAAGCAAAGAAGAAAACAGACATGGTTTTCAAGGAGGTATGCCATCTCATCAGGGCTCTTGAAATTTCAAACTTAAACGTGTTTACATATAAAAGAAACTGTGTATGGCATTTACAGAAGTTGTTCTTTTTGTACATTACCTTTAAGACAAAGCAGTGATCTGTAGGTGCTTTATACTTTGCTTTGTGTTGAGAACCGTAATAAACATTCATATTCTCAAACTGAATGAAGCATGCCAGATCCCGGGATGTCTAGAAATGAAAACCAAGCACATCATTGTTAGAACAAATTGAATTTTAATGTGAAACTCAGTAATAGGACTTTTTTCAGGTGTATGACTGCCAAGGCATTTTAAACTGTTATGAAGTTGACTGAAGAAAGCTGATTTTTAAGTGTGTGCATTCTTAAACTAACAATTGGAAGAGGGTCGGTATATATTAGGAATAATATATAACACAGTGCAGCATTTTGCTGCTGTTCTGGTTTTGCTGTGCTTTACCGCTTTGTGTGGAGATTCTGGCTTGCGGCTGGTAAGACCA
Organism: Patagioenas fasciata; assembly: GCF_037038585.1. NCBI lineage: Eukaryota > Metazoa > Chordata > Aves > Columbiformes > Columbidae > Patagioenas > Patagioenas fasciata. The sequence goes on along the minus strand of NC_092521.1, from coordinate 151,573,068 downwards.
AATAGAACACCATAATAAGAAATAACTTCAGTAAAATAGAAATAGGCCTTGCAAGCACACCTTGACAATTTTGAGTGCCGAAAGAAGGTTTGGGCTTCTAAATTGCTTCAGGAGCTTGATTTTCTTTGGTACATGTAACAAACATAAACTCTCATCAAGAAATAAGCACACATTGCATTGATTTTGCTTTGAATTTTCTCAAGTTTCGTGGCATCGTTCCGTTTCTGTTTATCATAATATTTGCTTGTTCATAATATGTTGCTGAAGTAACAAGGTTTCTGTTGCTGGCACACTTCTCGGTGCAGAATTCCGCATACAACACATAACTTCTGCAATCCTTTGAGTGGAAATGCAAAAATGGCTGTGTCACATGGTCACTGTTGGCTAAACTGAGAAATCAGGAAATTGTGAAAAAAATTTAAAAAACCCAAATCACAAACCCTCTCTATTCCTAAAAATGGAGTCATATTTTTACATAAGCTAGTTCTATGCTGTTCTCATTCTTACTGAAAATTTCATTATGATATGCTCTGGAGTTGGGTTTATTTACAAATTGAGTTTGCAAGCTAGATTTGTGGGCAGAGGAAATACTCCGTATTACTTCTCTCTCACCCCTGTTTCCTCTGAAGCTGATGTCAGGGACTTTGTCATTGACTGTGTGGACCTAGGATTTTCCAACACTATAAATTCCTAAAGGTGCTGAAATCCATGCAGTACAATGAGTTATTCCCTTCCTTTACGAACCAGGTAATGGCAATTAAGACCAATATGAATGCAGTTGTTATTTTCTTCCAAGTAAGGAACAAATTTTTATGCAAGGGACAAAGGCACTTGGTAGTATTTCTGCAATCTTAACATAACAGAGCAACACAATTAACAGAAACATATTTTAAAATTGAATCTGCAACGCTCTCTGTCGTTTTGTGACCCTGTCCATTAACAGCATGTTTTTGAATGGGATACAAGTGGAGTAATGATAAAGAAAGAAATTCAGACAGCAGCAGTGCTGACTGGTGCCTGGTTTGTTAACAATAACAAAAAAAACCACCAAAAACCACCAAAGACATGAGCGTGAAATTATCTGAATGTGTCCCTGTATTTGCACATTTGCAATGTATTTTACAGCCAACATGAAGTGCCAAAGGTATGCCAGACTTCTTTGCCTTTTTATAACAAGTGAAAACATGATTACACGATGAATTTCAAAACAGCTGCAGCAGCTGAAGATATTCTTGCCCACCAGCTGTTAGTTTCTGTACCTCAATGAAAGATCGTTCTACCCACAACTGAATGATTGCAGCAAGGTGCATGTGTGCTCTTCATACCACCCTGCCATGAGATGAACTCTCACAATTTAAGGGCTTTGGCTGAAGAGCTCTACTGAATTCTGCTGCAGTGCTTTAAGATGTTCAGCACCCTCACTTGGCCCTGCTCACCTACCAGAGGTTACTGTCTCCACAAAAGACATGTACCTGACCCTCAGCTGTTCCAACACACATCCCAGAAATCACCATTAAACACAGATTTGAGCTAAGAGACTTGACTTCCTCTGGAGTGGCTGAGACATGGACATAAGCATTCCCTTACAAGCTATTACTTTTTTTTCCCTTTACAATTTAGTCAGGAAATAGCAGAACACACAGTTAAGTTTCACAGCACAAATCATAACCATAAAGCTCTATCAGCAGCACCAGAATTTTTAAATATGAAGCATTAACAGAGCTGTAAGTGGCAACAGAATACAAAAAACTAGTTTTCACAATATAAAAAAAAAACCCAAACCACCAGTCCCAGAAGCCACCATTCTACCTCATCACTGTGGAAATAGGAAGCCAGTTGCCCTTATGTGCAACATGTCCAGGAGCCTTTTACTTCTCCAGTGCTGGCAACTCAGACTCTTCAAATATTTTTCAACACTAAATGTCAGTGTGTTTGATTTGGTCAGGTAGATGCTCTGCCTCACTCACTTCTACAGAACAGACAGTCTTAAAAAGCCTTAAGAGGCACAACATGTTCTCTAGGTAAAGATCACTGTACGAAAAAATTAATAGTATTTCTGCATGCTGGTTACTGGCACAGAAAGTCAGCATCAAACAAAATAAAATTCCACCTTTTTTGTGATATTAGTTTACTTGAGAACTTTTAAAATATTCTTCCACAGCAAACCCATATAACAGTGAAGCATTTTGGCAGCACGACAACAGCTGAAGTGTGCTGTGCTATTTTTCTTTCCCCTACTGACTTCCAGAGGAGCGCTATTTCATTAATGCCCTTATCTATCCACAGAAATCAAAAGGAGAGAAACGTGACAGGGTTCAGTGACTATATTCAAATATTTGCACAAGTGGTGTAGCCAAAGTTGAACAAAAAATAACTCCAACCCTCTCAGATGCACCAGACAGTGCTCTTAAAATGTCACCTTGGGAGTTCTTCACTTTCGCCTCCATGAATTGTTTTATTACTAAAAGGATTATTTGGCTTCCTGACCTTGGTTTTTCCTTTGGGTACATAATAAATTCCAGAAGCTCGTAGAAGGAAATAACGTCTCTTCCAGGACTTTTTTCCATCTTCTTTTAAATAAAGGGCCCCTTCAAGCTCTGGCACAATGACAGATGCCCCACAGAAGCTTTCCTGTGCAACAAGAATAATAATACACAAAATGAATCGATTTAAGCACAACCATATTAATAAATAGGAGAAAAAATGCTCCCTTGAAAAACCAAGACATTTCTTGTGACAGTGAACATATGAACATGGGGAATGCAGTTACCAGGGAGATGAACACCTTAGACAGGCAAAGGAAACTTTTCCAAGCTAATGTGGTAACTCAACTGTGCAAGTTGGGTGCTCACACTGGAAAAAGCGGCTTGCAAAACCTCCATCCTCTTTTTAGGTTTTAACAAAAGGTTTTAACTGCTCATTGATGTGCTCAGAAAAAGCAATAAAACGGAATGATTGGTACTGCTGCTGCTGGTTTTCCTCTATCGCTGTATTTATAGGTTCTACAGAGAACCACTTCTGTAGAGAAAATCTCTAGAGACTGCTTAGAGTTCTAAAAACAGCTACAGAAAAAAATCCCCCTCAATCTCTGCTTTCACTTTGAAATACATGCTAGCATTTACAACACTGTTTAAACAAATTACTATACTTCATAGTTTGCTTGAAGGACCTACTGTTGGGTAATTTTTAATGCCAACACACATCTCAGTGTTTTCATTTAGAATTTACCAGGACTTCTGCTGGTTGACATCTGGTACCTTCATGAGATCACTGATTTTGAAATGGAAATCCTCAGTCACCTGAGAACAGCATTTCCTTTGTGAACTTTCACCCAAGTCAAAATGCTTGCCAACGGAACTGTGATAATCTTCTCTTTCATATAGCTCTGGATTTTTCTCTCTCAAACATACAACTGAAGCAAAGCTTCGGCAGAAAAGGCAAGAGACTAAGCAGACTGTCCGGAAAAGTGCAAAGGTTCATTTTCTCTTGTAGTACAGTTAATAATTTGAGCTAGTGAGAATTAAATCTACTTCTAACCCAAAAGGTGGTTGTTTGCTACCCATCAACCCTTCTAGCAACATAAAGTTGGAAGGGTTGGTCTAAGGGTGTGGCACAACTATCTGTTTTATTCATATTTGTACGACACTGCCTTTAGTGTTATCATGGCATCATTCCTTCATAGAAACACTAAGTAAAAACATTTCATGGCACTGGGGTCTATAACAACAAAATAATTCTCCATGATCTAATTTCTCTGACAGGGGATACAATTTGCATTTTTAATGGTGAGCAGCAGATGCAGAGTAAAATCCACACATTAAACCACAGACACAAAGACACCAACCATCACAGAACTTCCTGTTGTTACACACTTGCCCACAAAGAACTAAATGCTGTTGTTACAGAGGAGATGCAGATGGCGGCAGAGTTCTGGTGACATTTGCATCATCAACTTAGAAAGCTGGCTTACCTCCAGTAAAGCCTCTTTGATTTTATCATTCATTTCTTTGCTGTCATTCTTCCCTTTGTTTGCCAGGTAGAAATTCTGATTAAGACACAAAAGAAGTTAATGTTCATTATGGAGACAGCAATACAAGTAACTAGATCACTACGAGCCCATTCAATAGTTACTCAGTCTTTCAATATAAAGTACTCAAGCCAGCAGATGCAAGAGGCAGATGCTTATGGACTCTTACAGAAAACTTTAATCACAGCTTCCTTCTTGTAAGTTTTAATTCTTTATTTTGAATATCATTCCAAAGCACTACAAAATTACTTTTGCCTATGTATATACAGCCTCTCAAAATTTTAAAAACACTGGTTTATATTTTTGGCTGTTTTTCTGGATCAATGGGTTTGATTTTATCATTCAAATTTTCACCACTCCCTACACTATTGCAGGCAGGAGAGAACATAACATTTTATTGCATGCTGATGTATGATGAATACAATGCAGTATCAAAAAGCTAGAAAGCATTTTTCCTAGCAACCCAATTTGGTAATTTGCATGCTTCATATCTAACACTCTGAATATAACTCAGCTCTTAGCTTTTATTAAAAGTGTTTATATGTCAAAGCCGTTATCTAAAGTTACTGCTTTCTACTTTTAAGCCCCTGCTCATGCTTTGCAAAGTATTTTTATGCAATGAACAAGGTATTCAAAAATCTAGAAGAAATCAGAAGAAATTATCACCATGAGGTCTTGGCACATGTGCTCCAGCCTACTGAAACAAAAGCCTACATTTTGAAATGGCCCTCCGCTTCTGTGACAGAGGGCTGGGAAGCTGCAGCCGCCCTCAGTGCTGGGCTGCCCCTGCAAACAAGGGAGCACAGTGCCTCACACAGTCACTGGTCAAAATAAATTCACCCACTGCTAAACAGCAAAACCAATTTTGCATCCATCTGCACTGTACAGACAGACAAAAGGACAGCACTTGGACATACGTGCAAATTCAGGCAGTGGGATAGTAGCTCTGGAGCATGCTAGGACTCGGGCAGCACAGCATGTGCAGTGGCCAGAGCGTGCAGCAAGCACAGCCAGGGAGCAGAGCCCGGCTGCTGCAGACGGTGAGGCAGCTGCGTGTGAAGGAAGCAGCCAGATCAAGGAGCTGGACCATACATCCAGTAGTGTTTGAATTCACGGGCTTGAGGCCAGAACGACAACACACCCCAAGTTCTTGTGTGTTATCATTTTCTAAACAAAAGGACGTGTTGAAGAGGAGCTTGGGTTTGGAAAATACCTGATGCATGAGACAGTCTTACTGATTTCCCCAGAATTAGTTGAAAAGCTAAGTCTGCAGAACAAAGGGCATAAAACAAACACACACCATTGTCTAGGAAATAGACAAAATTGTAGAAACCTGACAAATTTTGAAAGCTATCCACTTAAAAATTACTTCTAATTCTGTAATTCTTCAGCAGTTCTGTAGGAAGAAAACTAAGTTCATCTGACTTTCAATCTCTCTCAATTTTTCATGTCTCAAGACTATGAGAATGTGGCAACATATTTACATGCCTAGAACTGCACAAGGGCTAAACTGCAACAAAAACATTACCAAAAGACAATGAGAATTGTGTAAATGAAGGAACATGCTGTTGCTATGGTGTAAGAAAGAAACAAGCAGTAAATCTGCCCTGCCAGCATACCTTGTTTACAGCAAGGAGGTTTATCTGAAGTCAAACCCTGCTCTTCCACACAACCACATCGCCTTTTTCAAGCCACATTGTGAACAGCTGTCTGCCAGAACACAAGCCTCATAGCAGACGGTTTTTGGAGGGGCACCAGGAGAGGAAGGGGAAGAGGTGTGGATGGTCTCGAAAACTGTTCTTTAAAAACTGCTTTCTTAAAAGTTCACATCAAGTCAGAGAGGGGACATCAGACACAAAGCCACCTGCAATTTGGCCTGTGCTGATGCCACATCTGTGGTATAAACACCAGAAAACTTGAACATTGAATACCTCAGATAATTTATGCTAGAAAACACAGCAGTGTTCTTCTCTAGGATATGCAGCAGCACACAGCCAGCTCCAGCTGGCCCAGGCCCAGGCAGTCCTTGGGCACATTTTTAGTCCCTGGATGAAGGTAAGCAAACACTAAGGACCACAGCCCCATGGCTACATCTGAAGATAGTATTCATAGCAGGAAAAAACCAAACTAGCTCAGAACAAAACCTGCTTGGAAATGTGTTCTCAGTGCAAGCCCTATAGCAATGCCTGCCTACACAGTTCTAAACTGTAGGTCTGAGTGACAATGCTCCACACATCCCACTGTTCTAAGCAGCCGCAGCCAAGTCCCCTGTCCATGTGCAACAGCTCCTCTAGACAGGGAGAATTATCACAGCACTGCTGGCTTGCTGTTGGCATACCCACTACTGCATTGATGAATGTATGAAGAGAAACCTCAAAGGGCACTGTTGGGCTGGGCTGGGCCTTCAGTCTCTGGGATGGTTTGGAAAGTAGAGGGACAAGCAAGCTGTAAGCCCTCTTCTTCTATAGATCTTTATAAAGACATAGTATAACCCCTAAAATACACAAAGAAGATTTCTCACTCAAGGCAAGTACACCTTATCACTGTCTCGACAAGGCTTGGCTCATCAGCTTTTTTACCAGTGGGGAGAGCATTCATCTGGCTCAGTCAGCATTCAGCGCACTGATAATAAGAAAACAAAGCTCCTCTGATTACAACTGATTCCCATTCAGGCATCTGGCATTTATTTAGCAGAAACACAGACCACCCTGTACTGACATAATCAATGGTAAAGTGAGAAAGGTGGTAATGATATCCATGCTGGATCTCCAAAAATGCAGCTTTTTCATTAGAGAAACAGGACTCTGTCACTCAAGCCAACCTTACACAGATGTACACTGTCATCTTTCACCTGTCAACACACATTTCATTTATTACTGATTACCTCCTTTATGTCTCTGCCATGCAATCTGGAAGTACATGGTCCTTATTATTTGTCAGTGGCTAAAAACCTGGGGAGCAGACTGTATGCTGTACTCATTTTATCATTGTGTGGTCTCCTATTTTTGATCAGAAGCATTTATCCTACAGGAGGCAATCCACATGTGTCCACCAGAGGTCATTCCAAGTCCAGTAGTCAAAGGTCATGATAAAAGGCAAGCTCTTTCCTGTCTGAGGACACCACTGGGAAACGCATGTTTGGTTTTGGATGTCAGGCCATTAATGGGACAAGATGTGGTTACAGGGCAGATCTCTGCATACATGTACAGATTGGAGAATTAACTATTTGTTACATTCAAAAGACAATGTCTTTCTCTTGATAGAGAGCTGAGCTTACTTAACAGGATGGATTCATCCCTTTGGGCTGATGACATAAAAAAAGCAAACATAAAGGGTTATTTGGACAAACAAAACAAAATATGCTGGCACATTTTGTCATTGGGTTTGCTTTGTTCGCACTGTTTGGGTTTGCTGCAGACATGAGCAGTTGAGTGTTTTTCCTGCTTTATTCCCTGTGCCTACACACCTCAGACGAGCTGAGACTGACACAAAGCCAGCTCCTCTCCCACAACATTCTGCCTGACTCAGGCTAATGTGGATCTACAGTGGCAGTTTTGACATGTAATGCTAGGTAGGTATGACATCTTTAAGAGACACTACGCCAGCACTTCCCCCTGTGCTTTGCAGGACTTTGGCAAAATTAGCTGATAACCCATCTGCAGCTTTGCATTAGCAGGGAATTCCATATGCACAAAAGGAAACCTGTAATGATTTTATAACCAGCTTAAGTTAATTTTGTGGTTTGTACTGTCAAGTAGCACTATGCATACAACCTTTCCACTTAGAGATACAGTCATCTCCTTTTGTGTGGAAGGCTGTATCCTTCTCCACTGTATAACCTTCAAACAGTAGAAGACAGAAGGTGTTTTCCATAGTTTCAAAGAACATCTCTGGTGGCATGTAAGCAAACCAAACTTTGATCATGGTGGAAACAGTAGCTTTAACCACTGCACTGCCAAACTCTCCGGTCAGTGTTCCATGTCTCTATATTCATAAAAAAGAATTTCCTAAACGAAAAAACACCTCTCTCGTACCTTTCATCTTTTTTAATACACAGCCTCACCCAAGCTGGAATGCAGCAGCTTCTTGCCAGTACATAGCAAAAAAAACCCAGGTGTTCAAGGCAGTATCATCCCTCTGCGTCCCTTTCTGCTTAGGTTGTATTTTTGCTTTCAAGCTATTGAAACTGTTTTTCCAGAAGATGTGGAAGGTCTGCAACAGCACAGTTCAGACTGTGCACCAAACAAGGCAGCTGTTTGGTGGAAGGTCTGCAACAGCACAGTTCAGACTGTGCACCAAACAAGGCAGCTGCTCTCTACTCATGACTGTCCTCTCTGTGCAATGAGCTGCCTGTTTACGCTCATCCAAAATGCACCCGCAATGAGGCAAGAACTGGCTGGCTCATGTCCCATGTCAGCCCATTGCAACTGTGTCGTGAGTGTACCACGGTTCGTGCAGAAAAAATAAAGAACACAGTCATATTTGCAACCTATATCATGATGTGCCCCCTAAAAAAAACGCACATTAAAAATATTAGAAGATACCTATAATTGCTCCGAAGATGACAAATGTAAATAAAAAATTGAAGCTAAAGGCAAAGCTCTTCCGAAGCCTTAAAAACCGATTTTCAACTCTGTTTACTTGATTTTATATTGTTTGAAGAACCCACTACATCTGATTTTTCATGCCCTGAGGATGACTGTCTTCATCATCAAAGAGGGGGGAATATGGAACAAATGAAAGATGTACACAAGCTAGGATGCAGTTAACAGCAAAGCACTTAGTAGGCTGATTATAAGTCACGTGCAAAATGGTTCAACAGTGTGAAGACTGTTTCTGCATTACAGTCCCAATGCAGAAAAATATTATTTAAGTAGTATCTGCAACCCAAAACTGTACCATGGTCTAAGATACACTAGTAGAGAAATAAATTAAGATTACTAAACAGTGGGACTACAGTGAAAACCACTTCCCTTTCTCACTTCCATTTCTTTTCACATTTGCCAGCACACTCAATAATCAGGTTCCCTGCCACCCTTACATGACTCCTTCACTGGGTATCAGCAGAGACAAAAGAAAAATCTTGATTTATAAAGGTGGCCAAATAACCTTGTTTAAATGAAGCAAAAGTATTTCTTACATTTTTCTTTTTTTTTTTTTTCTTTTTTGTTCTTTCTTTTTAAGTCTTTTCAGCTGAGAATTATTCTTTGAGCTTTTTGAAAAGAGGTGTTGAGACCCAACAAACTTCCCTTTCAAGAGTCGGGCACAGTATCACTCAACTGCATGACAAAGCAATACCTTTCCTATGTTTTAAAGGTTTTCTTTATTTGCACATGTACCAGTATGTATTTTTGTTTCACTGTTTAGTCATAAACTTGTGATGCTCCATCTCTGCAGATGAGTCACTGATGCCATTCATGGAATTTTCTTTTACTGTGAGTTCCCTGCAGGGTAAATTGTATCACGGTGAAGAAAGGGCAAAAGTGTACCTGTCTTTGTGAAGAGAGGGAGACCTGAGGATTTTGCAAATGCTTTTCCAAAATGTGTTCCAAATACTTTAAAAAATTGTTTTCAGAAACAAAGCTGCAGAAAAATATTAGAGGACTACACGACAAGAATGACAGTCTTCAAAGAATGTCACTGGCATTAGCTGAGCAGCATGTTGCTAGTGCATGGAGCAGAAATCCTGCATCTTGAAACACCAGTTCCTCCTTAGAAAATGAAACATGTTTAATTAATTGTTTAGTCTATACCAGATATGTAACTAGTTCACAGAAAGGAACAATGAATACCGGCACAGATCATAGACCTACTCCAGAAGTCTACTTGTTTTAGCAACGCATATGGATATCTTCATCATTATTTTTTAAAAGCACGTCATTGCATCAAATCATTGTAATGAAAATATAGTGTCACTAATTTATCTAACAATAAGTTGTAGGCACCTGGCCACCTTTTGAATTTGCCTCCTTTTTTCCAGAAAAATACCTGCAAATTACTAAACTGTGAAATATCCACAGTCAGTCCTTGACAGAATGAGCACTGAATAAGAACAAGGAACTGCTGCTGTGTTACTACTGACCATGTCAAAAAAAAACACATTCTGCAATTTCTTAACTCACAAAATGAATTTACAAAGTAACTTTGACTGAGTTAGGAGGAGGCCAAATATACTGAGAATACAGCATGAGAGCACTGGATTTCAGTTTCCTATGGGTTACACCATAATTTCCGTAAGTAGTTAGTTAGGTAATCATATACCCTGCCCCCCACCAACTCAGCATTTCTGCTCAGTTTACCTTTTCAGGGACTCATTCCAGATCGTGTATTTTACCGTGTTTTGTTATCTAGTGCCAGCTTTCTCTGTACAATACTGGTTATTTTCTGCCAAAAAGACAAACTGCTAATATGACTGTACTATTCTGCCTGTTGCACAATGTTTGAATTTACTCAGTCCAACAGATGGTTACACTTTATTACTGGCAAAATATTTCAATAGTGTGATAGCCGCAACTGATCCAGTTTCCTTAGGCTGTTCATTTCGGAGCTTATCACAAAAAAGCTGAAGCTCAAGGACTGCAGACATGCCCAGATCAAGCTCAGCATGTCCTGAGATGAAAGGACAGAGCTACACTCTAATTCTGGGTTTGGTTTAGGTCCTGTTTATTTCTAGAGTTCATTGCACTCAAAATGTCCAGAATCTTCATCGGTTTTACTTCCTGTGGAAGGTTCCCAGCCTTGCCCTAAGCCACTTGCCCAAATAACACCGTTAGTGTCCAAATCAAATGTACAGTCGAACCTCTGCTGCTGGGTATGTTCATGTGCATTAGAAACTATGACATCTTGAGCCATCATGTACGTTTTACTTCCAAATTTGGCTTTACTGTTTCATATTAAAAATCAACATCAATCCATGTAGACTGCAGGGTAAGTTTTCTTTCCCTGACTGTGGATACTTTTTATGTCAACGAAGGAAACTTCCTATTTGCAGGTTTTATTTGAAACACTGGCTCATTCTAAAAACAAGAAAAAGAAGTTCCTAATGAGCAGCTTGGCGAGATTGCCTGCCAAATTATATATTTGACTCATTTTTTCAGCAATGCTGAGTTGCTAATTTTTCTCTTGCTGCCCTCAGGAATAAACCAGGTGCTCAGTAAGCTAACTGACCCCTGGTAAGGAGAAGAAACCTAGTACCCCAGAATCCATCAAATGGACATGCTAGGATACAGTTTTGACCACATATCACGAGAAATAAATCATTTCTGTATATATCTATCCTGAATAATTTGATGCAATTCAGCGTGCAGACCCTCTTTTTACAAAGTTAGTGCGCATGAGTTACTGTTCACCTAATTCTTCTCCGCAGTCTAAATGAAATCCAGATAAACTCTTTGTAATACTCTGCAAACTCTTTACCAAGTTTCACATACAACTGGCAAAAACAAGACCTTCAAGGAAATGTTGATTTTCATCAGAAGTACTGGAGAAACTGCAGTAATGACAAAGGCCAGGTTCTTACCGCTATGCCATCTCACCCCAGTGCTGAGAGCTGTGCCTAAGGCAACAGCTTGTACCAGCGGAGAACTACATGCTTCATTTTTTACCACTGCAGATGGGACTTTAAAAGAGTATCAGAAAAGAACAGAAAGCACTGATTTTAAAATTCTTGCATTCAACATTCTGTTTTTCCTTTGTTGCAATTTTGCTTTCTTTAATTCCAAACTGACACATCTGAAAGCAAATTAATAATGCAACAGGCAGCATACAGACTAAATGACATAATTTTAGACTCTGATCCAAATACCACGTTAGCTTACCTGGGGATTTTTAAATAAAGCATATTTTTCACTTTTTTCCAAAAACAGAATCTTATTCTCAGTGTCACGAGTCCAGTCTGATAACACTTCAACAACATTTTCATGGTCTTCAAAAAACCTTTCTGGAGAGACAGAAAAGGTAATGTAAGACACTCAAACTCTCCCCTCTCCTGAGGCTGCAGAAATTCTTGTGCAAGAATGTAATCATTATCTGATGTTTGCTCAGAATTGGAAAGCCCAGCACTCTTTTCCACTGCACAGAAGGGAGCAAAACCACACGAAAATAGTGTCATGTGGAAGCGCAAATCACCTAGAGGATGCCTTATGTGGCTCTGGCATGGTCCTGGATTCCTCCTGCATCTCCGTGCTGTTGCCCAAAGTCTGCAAAGGATGGAAACAGTGACCCCCTAGGAGCAGATGGTTACACCCATGTCTCTCAACGGCTTTCTGCTTTTGTTTAATTTTGGTTTTGTTAAGGTTTTCAGTATGATTGGGGGGGTGGGGGAGGTGGTATATATTCACTTTGGCTACTGAATTGAAAAAGAAAAACCACAGTACAAACTTCCTCCCTTGCCTTTTTGCTAATTGGAACAAATGCAAAATTGCTTTTTGTCAGCAGGAAGAATTCTATGTACTGAAAAGAAAAATGTTTTGTTTCAAGCAACTGTATTTAAAAACAGAAATAGCAAAACACAGGAAATAGGAAGACAGAACTGATGTGAAGATACACTGTTTCACCCAGCATCTCTGTAGTTAAAAATCTCACCAGAGATGTGGGAGACCCAGTGTCACTTCTCTCCCTTCCTGAGCTGCTCTGAACCCAGATCCTCCACCCAGGAAAGCCACAGGGTACGCTGAGGTTAGGCAAGTCTGATCTCTTCTTCTGTGGTTTCACTTGTATAAAGTAGCTGAACACTCACATAAACCCGCTTTGGAAGGAAAGGAACTGAACATAATTTGACAGGCAATTTTGGAAGGACCCAAACTGCATTTTTCTACAAATTCAGTATTGGGCTGGGAATTCACCCAGCTCCAATCTTCAGTACACAGTAACTTTTAACAACACAAGCAACGTAATGATTTCATTTAGCAACTGATACTTCTGCAAGGCACTATATAAAATCCAAGTAATGATTTGAAGGGTAAACAGTATCTTATAGTCCAGCACAGCTGTAAAAGAATTGTCGGGTTGTAACACTAGTTATTTAACCCTCATTTTTGCCACATACACATTTGTTTGTTCATTTCCAGTACCAGGCTTTTCTTGTATAAAAGATATGATCTTACCATCCTCAGGAAAGTCTTTTTATAATTATTGTTACCAAAAAAAAAGGTCAAATTTCAATGCCTATTATAAGCCAATACTGCAAAATACATGCTGGCATGTACAAATCAGTGTTATATCACCATCTTACTACTGAGAGAATTTGTGATATTTAACATCTAAAACTGTAGTTTATTTCACTTGTAATGATTGTCTTTCAAATTAACAGTATATACAAGATACTCTGTCAAGGATCTTCTGATAAAAAAACTGGCTTGGACTTTCAGTTCAGCCTGAAATATTTGCTACTCAGATTTACTTCTAAAAGTAAATTAATTTTATTCTCTTGAATACTAACATGGAAAGCAGGTAGAAAGCCTGTCTTCTAAGCATGCGGATAGTAATAGAGTTATCTGGAACTGCCAAGAAGTATACTGACAAGAATAAAGAATAGTTCATATTGTTTTGATTTTGAACAAAATTAACTGCATGTTGCTGTGCACTGGAAGCAGAAGAAAGAATATGTACCATTCCATGCATATCAAAATTCCCTTCTGCAAACAAAAAGGCTCCATTCCCGGCAGATTTGGACCGGGTGACAGAGCTCTGCATCAGTTCATAGACTTTTTTTCCTGAACCAAATACTGATTTATCTCATTTCCTACTCTTCTTCTGTCCTGGCTTTTAAAACAGTTTTTATTCATTATGAGAGCAATTCCTTACCACACCAATACCCTAATCCAAAGCAACTGGGATTAGCTGGGGCTAAAGTAACACAAGTAATTTTTATTTACAAAAAAAGGCCTAACCATTAACCCCAATGTTTGTAGTATACAATCTCCCTGATGTCTTCAGTTTTAATTGTGTGATACAGAATTAAAAATGTCTATCCAGACTATAAGGAAACACAACTACATTATTTTTAATGATTATGGAGATTCAGAAAACCATTTGTTCATATGCTGTTATCCTAACATTCTGAAATGTTTGTCCAAGTCACACTGGACCAGATGGAGCAACTTTCCAAGACAACAAAAAACTAAAATTATTCAAATGAAACTTGTGACATTTCTAGGGTCTAAAGACATTTCAAGCTTTTCCTTAGTTAAGATAAGCAGGTACAAAATCATGCAGCAACCTTGCTTCGTATATCAACTTAACAAAGTGGAAAGAACAGACTGGCAGTTAACATCTCTGCCATTCTTACAAGCAGATGAGTATCTCCTTGCTCATGAGCAGTCAGGCTTTTTCCAGCTATTTTTACATGTCTTTGTTTTAGTTTAGCAGGATTATTATTCCTGGGGCTCTTTTAAAGTGCAATATTGATATTTAACTTCCTTTATGCACTTTTACATCTAAGCTGGGAGTCTGTAAACTGCAAATTCTGAAGGCTATTTGACAATTTCCTGTTTCTCTAGGTCAAATGTGACTCTGGAAGAAAGTTATGGCAATTTTCCTTTTGATGTGAATATTTTTGCAGTCTGGACAGCAAATAGATTTTGAAACAACTCACAATTAGAGAACACTCAATTCTTAATCAGGCTTTAAAGCCTTTTTGAAACAGAACTCATGAAGTTGCACCAAACAATATGTAAGTTTAGCACAGCTTTTTTCTAGGGACCTGGAAGCCAGGTTAGTTACATCCTAAATCATCAGGTACCACCAGCAGAGCTGCAGCCCTGTTAGAGAGCAATATCCTGTTCACAACTATACTCTAGAAAATGACTATCACAAGTGAAAAGCATCAGGAACGGCTGAAACACTTCTCAGACAGTCCTGTTTAATTACAATATGTGTTTGGTCAGCATGTAACAACCTGCTGACAGTACTTCAGCACTGCATCCTCTCTTTGAAGAGCAGAGTTGAGTACTGGTGTGTCTGGGTCTGTCAGTGTCTTGACAAATAGTGACATTCACACAGCCCCTTCACTTTGTGTAAAACAGAATAATGGAAATGGTGGTGGGCAAGGAGCCTTCTGCAGCTGACAGCACAGATAAATGGAATACTCAGTTCTACAGCAAGAACAGCCCAAGTACATTCCTTCAGCACTCCTCAGCTTAGGGACTGCGATGTTGGACATATGGACCAGTGGACACGTGGGCAGAATAACTGTTTTTAATTATCTTTTCAAGATTACCAATAGCATAGGACTCACTGTATCTATGTGCTACATGCTCTTTCATGCCACTTACCAATTTGCAGCTCTGGGTACATTTCATACAGACACCAGTTCACGTTGCAGTCGCAATGGGTTTTCTCAAAGAGATTGTCTAAAACATCCCGCGTCACCTGACGCTCATCCACCATCAGTGACTTCGTGCTGTTATCGTACATGTGCACCTTGACAACAAGCTGAGTACAGAGTCACAGAAGAGTCAGTTAATTTCAGAACCAAGTGAAAGGCTCATCTGAATCTGCTAACACAGATAAGAAAAACTAAGGCTGAAGGTTATTACTGATTCAAAGGCACCCTGTCCCGCAGTGAGCTGAGGGAATGAAACAGCTTGGAAGCTTTCACATTATATTGCCACCAAAATAAAGACCTTTTCTCAAAAAAAGGAAATTGAACCTCGTTCTGTGCATGACTTCAGAAAAGGTGAAATTGCTATGGAGAAAAAACAGAAGTTAATCTCTTCTCTAAATCTACTAGATGTTCAATTAAGGAAAATACTTGATAGGGAAACCAAGTACAAAAGGACAGTGTCCTTAATGCAAGCTGCAAATATGGGAGGCTTATTTTTAAATGAGAAAATGAAGGAATCTTGCCATGGCAATAGACTAACCTGAAATCAGATTGTACAAAGATGGGCTGTAGTCCAACACCCATCAATAAGCAAACAGATGAGTTACTTAAATTGACCAAATTAAACTGAGATACTCATTATTTCTTCACATTGCAAAGTACTTCTTAAATGAGAAACTGTGCACTTCTTCAGAGAGAAATAATGCAAGAAAATGCTGAAGTACGTAAAATGTGATAAAGAACTGCAAATACATTATAAGGAAAGTATTTAAAAATGCTCCGTTAGTACTGAAAACAGAAGAAAAATTGTCCACAGAATCTGTACATCGAAACTGGAACTAAACTGATGAGCTGGGAGGACTTCTCCATATAGTCTTGTTTAAATAGCCCCTTATTTTAAAACGTGCATAAGAAGCTTTGGCCCAAAAAAGACAATCGCTGTTGAAGTTGACATAGAAGCAGAGAGTGATGATTCCCAAGAGAAAATCTACACTATCTCTGAAAAGTAAAAGCAAATGTAACAAAAAACATGAACTTGCTTTGATTCCAACCCTTGTAAGTATCTTCCCCTCTAAAATAAGCAACTGAGCCATAGTGCAGATTACAGAGAAAAAGAAATGCTGTACACGCATAATCTACAATGTGTCTGGGGAAAAAAAGGGTATTTTTGTTTGGTTATAGTGGACTGCTCAGAAACATGGATGCAGCTTCCAGCCTCACAGAATCATAGAATGTTTGAGATTGGAAGGCACCTCTGGAGACCACCTGGTTCAACCCCCTGCTCAAGCAGGGCCACCTAGAGCCCATTGTCCAGGACCTCGTCCAGATGACTTGTGAGTATCTCCAAGGAAGGAGACTCCACAATATCCCTGGGCAACCTGTGCCAGTGCTCAGTCACCCTCACAGTGAAAAAACGTTTCCTGATGTTCAGAGGGAACCTCCCGTGTTTCAGTTTGTGCCCATGGCCTCTGGTCCTGTCACTGGGCACAAACTGAATAAAGCCTGGCTCCATGCTCTTTGCACTCTTTCACGTATTTATACAGATTGACAAGATTCCCCCAGAGTCTTCTCTAAACTATGCAGTCCCAGCTGTTTCAGGCTTTCCTCACAGGAGAGATGCTCCAGTTCCTTACTTATCTTCATGGACCTTCATTCATTGGAATAGAACTTTCTTGAGCTTGAAGGAGGTGCTCGTTGAATATTAGCCAGCTTTCTTGGGCCCCTCTTCCCTCCAGGGTCTTATCCCATGGGACCCTTCCAAGCAGATCTTTCAAGAAGCCAAAGCCTGCTCTCCTGAAGCCCAGGACTGTGACCTTGCTTTTCACCATACTCCCTGGCTTCTGCCCTCTGATTTCCATAAAAGAGAGAAGACTAGTATTCTTGACAATTATTTAGTCAATTTAGAATTCAGGAGTGACATAGTAATTTCATTATAGTGACACAGCCACAAGATTATGCCTTACTTTTGCCCTATGGTTCCAAACATTCAGGGTGGAAAAAGAAAGTGAAAAAAGTCTTCAAAATAAATGTTTCCTCCCAAAGAAGAATTGCTAACATTGCAAGAGAAAGAGAGTGACCAATGAGCAGTGGTAAGTTTAGTTATAGAGCTTTCCAAAGACAACTCAGGCGAAATCCTCCCGACACATTCTCTCACAAGTAGCATTTGTACATAAATGTGAAGTGTTCCATGGGAACAATCTCAAGCCTGGACACCCCCAAATTTATTGGAAACTTCAATTCTTCTTGGAAGCCCTGCAGGTTCTGATCTCCAGCACTTCCCATCTCCTGTTCGAGCAACCCTGAAAGGTCATGACTGGTTTTTTTTTTCACATCCATTTTTCAGAGTTACTGAACATCTGCAGCTTCTGTTGAGCTGGGCCACAACACTGGCTTAGGATGAGTGGGCATAATGACATGACACAATGCAGCACTGAGCAGACACTGCCTGCAAGCTTTCTAATTTGTTGGTCTAAAATAACTCCTATTACTCTTGTATATTACTACGCTGCTGTGAAAGGATTTAGCAAGAAGACCCTCATTAATTTAATTGGGATTAGCTAAATCCACATCCACTGCAGAAGAAAAGCTTAATACTCTGGAGTCAGCACAGCATAAGTAAGCAACATTTTTGCGTACATTCCGCTTTCTTTAATGCAATCCATCAGAACACTGAGCTTTGCCCCAACATTGCAAAAAAAGTCCTCTTAAAAAGAAGTCCCTCAGAGGTAGCATTCTCCTGGAGACTTCTCTTCATGGTACGTGACAAGACAGCTCCACAGAATATCTTTAGATGTCTCAAGTTACAAACAGCATATGAAAAAGGCAAGCAACTTTAGTAAGAACTTTATTATTGCAAAGAACGATAATAGATATTTAGCTGGTAGTTCCTATGGTAGGATTTCACTATTTTAAGGCTCACCTTTTTAACTTTGGCTTCCTTCAGTTTCTCCAATGCAAGTTTAATCTTCTCAGCTTTAGCCTGTGCCTCTCTTTCTTCCTGAAAAGACACAAGATATTTGGTACACTTCTTGAGTAAGGTCAGCAGTTTAAGATTCCTAAAAATCTCAGTGTTGCCTGGCTCTTCTTTTACAAAGCATCTGTATCAATATCACACCCCTCTCTCCTGACTGACATCTCTCTCACTAAACTAAATGTCTTTTGTTTTATCACTGCTTCCCCTGGGTACCAGGATCCTTTAGGATGTCAAAAATACAAGGTGAGGTGTGCAACCCGAACGAGATGGCTTCAAGTATGTTTGCTGTTGTCAAATTCTCCAGTATAAATACCAAGCAATCAGTTTGTCTTTTTTTTTTTTTCTCCACAGGTATGGAAATTTTCATGCTACAGCTCAGAGATGCTTAAGTTGAGAATCCAAAAGTATGGAACTATGGCCCTCCCCATCTCAAAACACCTCTCTGCAGGAAGCAGGAAAATCATCTTCACCAAAGCAGTCAAGTGTGGTGCAGGCAGGATTTCTGCTGAGAATTTTAGGCAGGTGTAACTCAGGCTTCACCTCCATGCGACCTGTGTTGAACAGAGTTCACACACTGCACAAATCTGTGCAACAGAGCTCTCACCTGAGAGCCTTCACATTTTCATAACCTTCGTCTGTCTTAATGCAGGAAAAGGAAATGATGCAAAGTAAATACGTTAACAGATGCAAAAATTTAGCACTGTTAGAGAAATGCCTTGACAGACTAAAAGATTTGTTTTCGCACTAGAGTATCACCACCGTGTTTTCCGGATTGTCAAACAGAAACACGTAATAGTCACACAGACAATGTCACAGAAAATGTAGAAACCTTATTAAGCTTAAGAACAGTTCAAAAAAATATCAGAGTTAATGGAAATTTATGAGACCGCTCTATGTTTCCCTGAAAGAAACACTGTACTTTTTTTTATTTTGGCATACTTAAAGGTTAGAGAATAGAGTTTTAGTATCACAGATGCACTGGGAATAATTAACACTAGTCTTATCTGACTACAGACAACAAGAAGTGTTTCACTTATCAAGAATCCTGGGAAACAGGAACATGGACTTTGATGAAAAAAAAGATATTCCACTGAGAGCTGCATTTCATTCTACTGAGAAGAAATGTCATGTCAAAGCAAATACTAAGCAAGACAGTAAATACTAATTTGAAATCAGTTCTTTCCATATTAATTTTAAACGGTTATTACCTTCATCATTCACACTGCAACTTGTGTAACAGCCCTATAGGCAATTTGGTGGACAGTAAGCCACACAACAGGTATGCAATTAGTATAGGAATACAATCTGTATCAGAAAAAGAGGCAAGGGCTATGGGAGAAAGCAGAACCAGTGCCTTAATGAGGAAATCAACTATTGCAAACAGATTCCTTAAAAATGCATCTACCTCTTGTTCCCATCCTTTGTTGCCCTTTCCTTGTATTTGGAAAGAGGCCAGAAAACACTGCTAGAGATTTAACCCACTATCTCAGAGGAATGCTTTAATTGAGGGAGACAGAGGTGACTTCCAGTTAAGTTTTTGCATACAAAATTGCATTTGTGTTTAGCAGGCATATCCTCTTTTCACTCAGAAATCTTGTTTGACCCTCAGGTAATGCAGGATGCCAGCTAAGAGAGAATTACAGTACAAGACCCAAGCGAAAGAACTGTGCAGTACTGTTGATTTCATTAAGCTTTAGATCACAGCAACCATGAAAGTATTTGTTGGAAGAAAGGTCTGGATAGTTGTAATCTGGCTCCCTGCCCAAAGCAACACTGTCACCAACACCAGATCAGGTCAGCCATGATGTTTTGCCTGGCAAAGTTGGGAAAATCTCCAAAGAAACAGAAGCTGTGATCTCTCTGGGTCACCAGCTCCAGTGCTACACCACTGCCTGGAATGGAAAAGTTCTCCTAATGTCCCGTTGGAAACAACAAAGCAACATGTAGCTGTTGCCCCTTGTTATATGACCCAATACTACCATGGAAGAATTTGGCTCCACCAGCTTTGTAGCTGCCATTTAGGTATTTTTAGGCCATCATTAGATGGCCTAGCATCCTCTTTCAGACTAAACAAGCCCAGCTCCCTCAGCATCAGCCTGTCCTCACTGGCCCCTGACCACTCCATGCCCCTGGCCAAACTAGTAGCTCACTGCTGGACACCCTGCAGTATCTCCACATTCAGAATGGGGTGCAGTACTCCAGGTGTGGCCCCACCAGTGCCAAGATGAAGTCTGCCGGCCATTCTGCCTCCAACACAATCCAGTTTCCCATTTTGAGATGACCTTGCACTCATGGTTGTTATTTAATGTGGCATCCGCCAGCTCCTTTGCAGCAGGGCTGCTGCTTGGTCTGTTGCCTCTCAAACTGTACAAACACATGGGGTTGTGCCAACTGCAGATGCAGGACCTTGTACCTTGCTGGCTTCCTCAGGGTTTTGCTGGCCCAGTCCTCATATTTCTCAAGGTCTCCCTGCACTGAAGCTGTCATTCATCTTGTCCATCAGTGCCCTTAATTAAAAGCAGCCTCAGCACATTTGCAGGTGATTTTTTCTATGTCATCACTCAGGTCACAGATGAAAATGTTAAGGAATATGAGCCCCAGTTTGATTCCACCTGTTGCCAGCCACTGAGCCATTGATTACTACACTTTTAGCCAGGCAATCTGGCCAGTCTGAGCCCACCTAACTAGCTATCCTTCCAGACTGTTCTTCTCAGCTTCGAAATTGTACTATTTAGAAGCTTGGTAGTTCCTTAAGGATCTTATGCCTAAATGGGGATATGTTTGTAGGACAATGGATAAAACTCACATTGACAGCATCTCTTCTATATCATTTATACTAGTTAAATAAAATACTTGAGCTTCTGAAGCTGTCTAGCTGCAGGTTTTGCAAATGTTGATGTTCCTTTAAGATAGGAAGTTAACTATTATCTTTGAGATATGGAAAAATAGCAACGTTCCTCCCACATGTTTACAACTTTCACTCTTCAAACAGCACTGAAAGGTCCCATGCAGCAAATGAAGCTTTATACAGTGAATCACTTCTTGTATAATCAGAAAGGTCCTCCTCCTACCAAAGTTTTTGTTCCTTTCACTAAATATGTTTGCTGTATGATGCTGAACACAGAGGCAGCAGTAGTGTTGAGGAGATTCATATTCAGTTTTTGTGGACTTTTAAATTGCAATGAATAACCCATGGTTTTAAACAAAACTCACTGAGACAGAACACTTTCCATGTTCCCTAAAATTCTTCCATTCCCTAAGTGGAAACAATTTCTCTCCATTGTGGTTACTATGCATATGAATATTCAAACAGATACTATTAGACCTTTCTTTTTGCTGAATACCACTTGTAAAATTACAAGAACTACTGAACACTTAGAACAAGGTTCCATGCAGGCTTACCTGGGTGAGGGGCTCAGGAGGAGGCGGTGGTGGTGGTGGAGGAAGGTCTAACTCAGGTTCTGGAGGTGGAGGGGGCAAATCATCCCCAAATTGTCCAGTAATGGTAACATAGGGACTCGATTTAGAATAGATGTCACTATCCAAACCTGTTGAAGGCTGAGTGACCACAATTTGCTGGTTGCCAGAAGAAGTTTTTTGGGCTTGTAAAGTTCTCTGTTCAACATCATTTATGTCTGCTACAAGATCAGCCATTAAAGCATCCAGGTCTTTGTCCTCTAGGGTACTTAGGGATTCTGGAAAGAAAACCACAAAATGTGTCAGAGTGAGTGCAATGCAAAACACTGTATTTCCAGTTCAGTGGAGATAAAATTGCAAAAGGCACAGTTACTGTAAGATATAAGGGTTATGGGAAACAACATTTTAAATGGGTTCAAGAAAACAAATATGTTTTAGGAATAGCTATTAATGTGGTCATACTGAAGGTCAGAGTACAAGGAACTCTCAGGCCTTTATGATGTTACAAAACCTGGCCCTGATCCAGCAAGGTTTCTGGGCACATGCTTAGTGATACGGATGCAAGAAATTCCGTTAGCTCCCAGTAGGCTATTTACTTAAGTTCATACGTAAATGCTTAGCAAATTTTAGCATGGCAGACAACAAAACATGTAACTGAGCCCTAGATCAAGAATATATTCATATATTAATACTATTCTACAACTCTAAAATTAACACGAAGCAGAATTAGAGAAAAGACAAAAGAAAAAAAAGACAAAAGAAATGGTATAGTATCATTTGTAGCACACCAGTAATTGTGTAATCAACATCTGTGACATACTTCATATAATATACAGGGGTTTTGAGGATCCTTTACACAAAAGAACAAACCAAGACAGTCTCTTTTTCAAAAGCACCAACAAGGCAGAAATATTGTTACTATTGCTTTCTGTGTTCTACTCTGCCAGAGTATAAGATAAAATCCTGTACTGGAACTTCGTATGCAATTTCTTCTTTGGTTGTTTGAACTAGCAATGGCACAAGAAATCCTGTAGAATAACATCCTGTAGGATGATTTAGCTTTCTAGAAGAGTTCTTTAAGAACCAACAGATTCAGCGGTTTAAATCTCTTTAAAGAGTCTAATTTAAAAAAAAAAAAAAAAGTCACAAATTGGGAAAGCTTTAAGTAGGATTTTGGAAAGGGACGGAGAGCATTGAACTAGATATTCAAAAATGCTAATTAGTCCAAGAAATAATAGATCATTCATCAGCCAAAGCGTGAACATGTCACTAGACCGTCTCAGTTTACTCTGCTTTACCTGTTATGCTAATAGGGTAATTTCATAAGCTTTCCGGTGGGAAAGTTGGCTTATGATCCCCTCTATTTACATACCTCTACCCACTTTGTCAGTAGAGGCATTAGGTAATTTAATAGTTAACTGATTCTGCGACAAAAGCACAGGTTAAAACCAACTCACACAAATGCAAACAACCACCCCTCAGTAAAAAGAGAAACAAAACAAAACACAAACAAAATTAAAAGGGAGGGTTATTTTTTTACACACAGATAAATTAGCTCCTTTGGTTTGTCACACAGCCTCAACAAGCAGCTGCAAGTGGAAACCAGAATGAGAATAAGCAAGGTAAAGTGGAAGCAGTTGAAGCTGGTCCCTCCACCAGACAAAAATGCTTGTGCAGTTCTGACCTCACAAGTTTGTCTTCTTTTAAGTTAAATCTTTACCTTTTAAAAGTTGCATTTTAGAAAGTAATTAGAGGTACTTCTCACTTTTGTTTACCTCTACAATCAGACATTTAAAAAGTCTGACTTCTATATAAGACTGGGTAATGTCTCTTCAAAAAAAATTGGCCCCTTTGAAGCTTCCTACACTGAGACATACAAATATACCTTCCCCTCTAGCAAAACATTTGTTGTTGTTGTAGTTTGTTTTCAGGTTTGATTTTTTCTTTTTTTAATCAAGGGTGTTCAAAATTTTCTCATTTGTTGCTGTGAGGTATTTTAAATAAGCATATAAGGCATGAAAGAGTCCACTGAGCTACTTACCATTTAAATCTTTAAAACCAACTGTAAAGCTAAATTCATCGTTGGACACTTTGGGGGATGGAGGTTGTACAGTCTCCACTCCTAAACTCTGTTAAGGTAAAAGAAAAAGAAATTTATCTGATGACATAATTACTGTTACAGACATTAACATTTGTAAATCAATTATCTGAATTTATTTAATAAAAATAAATTCTTCTTCCAGGAACAGAATGACACACTAGTTTCTGGGATTATGCCTAGACTGGTAAATTAAATAGGACCAGGACAAGTGTACAAGTACCATCTCACAGTCACCGCAAGTGTTTAATGGTTTACATACTTCTCAATACAATGTTGCCCCGTGCCAACTGCAACTCTAACATCCAGGCCTGGTGGGGGGGACAGAACACAGGGCTGTTTCTTACAGAGACAGTGGATAAAATCAGACTGATTTTTAGGTTGTTTTCAAGGAAGGGGAGTATTGAAAGAGTCAACTGCGTACATGTACACATTTGAACTACACAGTGCCACTTACTCCAGGGTTCTTTATTTAAATGTAACCAAGCTGTTGCTTTCTCATGTTGTTTGCAAAAAAAAAAAAAACACCAAACACAACAAACAACAAAACATGCTGCTCTTTGCAATGTAAACTGCAAATCTGCATAGTTAAATAGAGAATTCCTAGTTTGTAGATTGTTGTTTAGGAAGCAGGCAGGGAACCAGTGCTTCACGAGTTAGGAAAAGTGCATACAGTGAAGATAAAAAAGATAAATTCTCCCACAATGAGGAAGGTGATAGCTCTAATAAGCACTGAAGACAAGACTGGAAGGAATTTCAAGGGTCTGTCCAGACCATGCACATGTCTTATGGGAGGTCAGTTATACCTGGGTCATACCTGAAAAATGTATACGTGACCTGAATTAAAAAGCTTCTTATTAGATAAATTCCATCATCAACTTTGGCAATCTGTTTGACTGCTTCACTGTCAAGAACACTATTCCTGCTATCAAACTTTTCTTGTGACACTCATCCAAACTTCCTTTGCTGCAGCTGAAGACCATTCCCTGTTGTCCTATTCTCCACAGACATGAGGAATGAAGTACTTCTTTCTGCTCTGACACTGCCTTCTATGTATTTTAAGATTGTTATTTGTCTCCCCTAGACGAAACCACCTCATGCAATCTTTTCTTATAGGTCACGTTTCTTTTCCATCTCATCATTCCCATTGCTTTCCTCTGGATTGTCTCCTGTTGACCGTCCTTCTCCTAAAATGCAGTGCGCACACTGGACACAGTTTCCCTGTTGAGGTCTTACCAACGCTGCACAGAATGGAAGGATTACTTCATATTTCCTACAAGCTATACCCGTGTTTATACATCCCTGTGAGATGTCTGTCACGCTCACTCAATTTTTACCAGAGGCATTTACATTTCTTGGAGTTGCCTGAAACTGATGGGCATTTTCCAGGAAAATTGATGCAAAAGTTTTTCTTGGCAGCTCTTTTCACCTATTTCCCACTCAGGACATGTGGGTTTCTTCTGAAGTTAGACAGAGCTAGAAACTCAAGCAGTGATAACTTTAAACACTGTTCCAGTGTTAATACTCTCATAAAAATAGACTTGGTATAAATAGGGGAAGAGGAAGAAATTAAACACGTGAGACAGTTGTATGGTGCCCAAGGAAAAGAAAAATAGGGCCAGGGAGAGCACAAAATGTATTGATGAAACAGACTGTTGGAGCTTAAGGAAATACTTTCATTACTAATCTAACAAGTAACACCTTACAATGGCCCAGGAAAAAAACTGAAAGTACATGCAAAGAGAAATTCAAGGGAAAACAAATGAAATGCTGAAAAAGATTTAAAATGAAGCATACAGAAATAGCGGAAAAGGCCAAGGAGAAATTTAGTTGAAGGTTTTTCAAAATAATGTATCTGTATTTATTCAGAGTGGAGGCACATTAAAAATGTAGAAAGGTCACCTCTTTTCTCTAACACATAACAGCTATTTTTCTAATTTTGGTGGAAAACCAGAATTATTTACCTGGGTCAGCATGTCCATCTCCCCAAGTAAATTGCTGAACATTTCATCTATATCATCACATGTTTGCTCCATCTGAAAGAAAAGACAAAGAATCATCACAAGTTCCTTTGAAAGCCAGCAACGGTCAAAACCAGAGGACATACAATATTCTTTTATATTGCATTCCCAATTAACTTTAAAACAACTGTTCATGACTTGCAAAACCCTCCATCCATAGTTGAGAAATAACTACTAACAGATCAGAATCTCAATCCTGTATATGCTTGAACACATACTTAGGCTCTACACTCATTAGGAGTTCCAAAGTCCTTGTATTATTTACATTTCATACGAAGTCACTAGCTAATAAAGCACAGTTGTATCTTAAACATCGAAGAAATGTAGCTAGCAAGAGATGGAAGCAAAGTCTGAGGTTGAAAAATCCCTGAATGCTTCATCTCGAAATCTTTGTTTCTTTGGCTAGGATGACCAATGCAAGAGTTTATTAGGTGTTATCTAGTGCAGCACCTGGTTACAGTTAGGTACGTGACCAACTTCTTGTCTCAATATTTCTCCCTATTTTCTTTCAAACACCAGTGCACTGAGAGAACTCCAGCATTACCTAACCTCAAAACACCTGAGGGAGAGCACTGAGACAAAGAGAATGGGTACATGGTGCATGACAGTAACTGGTGGCTCTTGTTGCAAGAGGGGGGTGTGAGGGCAGCCACCACACGATGGTGGTGCTGACATACTGGGGAGATGCAGCTTCTGTAATAACCCTCTTCCTCATTCTCATACATGTGTTCCTTTCCAAGGAGAGAAGTAGTGTTGAAGGTTGGCTGACATGGAACACTGCCAGAGACAAGAAATGTAAATATAATTTCACTGCTACTGGTTCACTGGGCTTGTGTGCATCTGTATTGGGCTTATGTGGCAAGATTTTGGTAGTGGGATGGTTGCAGGGGCAGCTTCTGTGAGAAGACACCAGGAGCTGCCCTATGTCAGATATAGACAGCAGTTCCGGCTGGCTCTAAGATGCACTTGGTGTTGACCAAAACTGAGTCCATCAGCGATGATGGTGGCACCTCTACAACAACATAGTTAAGAAAGGGTAAAAAATGCTGCACCACAACTGTAAGAGAACATGTGAGAGAAACAGCTCTGCAGACACCAAGTTCAGACAAGAAGAGGGAGCAGGAGCTCCAGGTGCCAGCGCAGAGATTCCCCTGCAGCCTGTGGTAAAGACCATTGTGAAACTGGATGTTCCTCTGCACCCTATGGAGGTTAACGGTGAAGCAGACATCCACCTGCAGTTCATGGAGGACCCCACACCAGAGCAGGTGGATATGCCCTGAAGGAAACCGCATGCCATGGTGTGTCCACGCTGGAGCAGCCTCCTGGCAGGAACTGCAGCGTGTGGAGAGGAGTCCCCACGGGCCAGGTTTCCTGGCAGGACCTGTGACCCTGTGGAGGACCCACACTGGAGCAGTCTGTTCCTGAAGGACTGTACCTTCTGGAAAGGACCCATGCTGGAGCAGTTCTTGAAGAACTGCAGGCTGTGGAAAGGTCCCATGTTGGAGAAGCTCACGTCTTCCATGGGAGGGCCCCCAGTCAGGAGCAGGGAAACAGCGTGAGGAGGAAGCAGCGGCAGAGACAAAGCGTTAGGAACTGACCACAATCCCCATTCCCCAGCCCCATGTGCTGCTTGAAGGGAAGAGGTAGAAGAGTTGAGAGTGAAACTGAGCTTGGGAAGAAGGGAGGGGATGAGGTGAAGACATTTTTAGTTTTGTTCTTACTTCTCATTATTCAACTGTCTTATTAATTGGCAATAAATCCATTTAATTTCCCTATGTTGAGCCTGTTTTGCTCAATGGTAGTTGGTAAGTGATCTCCCTGTCCTTGTCTTGACTTATGAGCTTTTCCATCATATTTTTTGCTCCTGTTCTGCTCAGAAAAGAGAGTGATAGAGCAGCTTGGTGAGTAATTGGCTGACCAGCCAAGGTCAACTGCAACAGCACCTTAGAGAATGAGGGCCAACCTGATGAAATAAAGCAATCACCTGAGGACAGGAACAACTCAAATGACTATAAAGACTGGCAAGAGAAGAAGACCAGCAAGTATCCTGTTCTTCAATCTTAGTGCTCTTCCTTTAATAGAGCATCTTGAGTCACATAACTATTCCATAGTTACACGATAAAGGCCACTGAACCACTAAAGTCAGCGCTTGTTGTTTGAGAATTATTTGGTAGCATGTCTTTAATATGACAGTTAATACTGGAGCAATCTGAGCTACTCTGCCTCCTTTGGACTTGGTCTTTCTGGTATGTACATAAGCAAGACCAGTCTGATTTCCACTTGTTCTCTTACCGCCTGTGTTATCTCTGACACCCCAACTCTCTAGGAGTAGGCACACACAGCTTCCGTCAGTCAGGGTTGGGGCATATTCTACCCACTTTAGACTTTGTTTTGGTGTAACTAAACAAGGCACAGGCAACCAGGAACTTTCACAGTTCTCTCAGATCCCAGAAATCAAAGACTTGAAGGATCTGTGAACTGGATGCTGTTAAAGACATTTTAGTAGGATGTGGCTGGCAGGGCTGAGGGTACCCCTAGCCCACAGCTGTGCCCATGGAGCAGGGAACACACCTCACACGTGACTGAGCAAATGGAGACCTGAAGTCATGTCATCTGCTTTGCTTTCAGCTGACAAACCCATACTGGATGGCTCACTCTCTCTGAATGTATCATAGTTACCATACAGAGCTTTCTATATAAAATTCTGTTTCTGTAGATCCAGCACTATACTGGTTGAGTGAACGATTACTGAATCTTAATTAATTTATTTGAATCAACAGCTGTGTAACTTCCTACACACCTGGCACTTGGAGAATCAATTTTCATAAAAAGGATAGATAAAATGGCACTTATTTGATCAGACAGAATAAACTTAAATTTGTTATGTGACAAAAAATGGAGCTGCACTTCACGCTGACAAGTATCTCATTAGTGCTTAAATAATACTGAATAATTTTATATTTTCCTGCTTTGTGATCTAGGAGAACAAAATATCTGCCAGGGGAATCTTATCAGCTCTAGCCATTTGTACGTTTTTGCGGTTTTTTTAAGCACTGGCTAGATCTACTTTCAGGGACAAGTCTTCGTACTGGTTCCCTTGACAAACTGAAATCCTCCTCTGTTATATTATGAAACAGCAGTAAAATTACTCTTGGGTTACAACCAGGAGACCTCATCAAGAGGAGGAGGAGGAATTGTCTAAAAAGGAAAAAAACAAACAACCAAAACCAAACCCCTAAGAAACCTCTTCAGTAGTTAACAAAAAAAAAAAAAAGACAAGAGAATTGAATATTGGATTATACAACACTTTCATCAAATTACAGGATTTTTAGAGCTTCTAGTAAATTTAGAGCTTCTTTCTTTGCAGTTATATGATTTTCTGAATCTTCAGACACATTTGGTTCATAAGGAAAATAATGTAAACCTATGAAAAAGCAATGTGCAAATAACTGTGTTACAATTTCCACTGTAGGTTGGACTTCACTTAGTCACTGATGACTTTTTCTTATCATTTCAAATAAATGACATTTAATACTAGGGTTTTTTTGACCTTAGGCACATGGGGGAAGGGAGAAGGCCTGAACATATATTTTGAGAGGGAAATACATTTGTGTCTGTTTCAAGTGTCACTTTCAACGAACAGACACCCCTCACTGTCACCAGGCTGATAAGGCCATGTTGTCACCAAGTCATTGCCCTCCCTGGTATCTTTTTTTCTCCCCCTTGAATTTTTATTGATTTGGTTTAGGAAGACAAAATTAGCATCACAATCACCAAATACCCTGAAAATATTTTTTATGTTAAAACACACTGAATGATCTCTTAAGCTGATATAAGAACTCTCCAAATTCAGCAGGGATTTTGTCAAGAGCTGGAAAAGCAAAAGATAGCAAAACAAATTCCCAAAATATGGAAGTTTTCATCTACTCTCCTTCTTTTTGATTCCTCTCCACAATCATTTCAATTTTTTTAATTTGATTGCCATAGTAGGAACAAAGAGACATAACAATATGCAGATTTGGGATCTACCCCATTTAGGGAAGATGTTGCCGCATTTTGGACCACTAAACTCTTTTGACTTTCATAAACAGCCTTGAACTTATTCAAACCAGAAACTCAAAGTGAAACCTGCAGGTGTATGAGCTATTATTAGCAAAAAAGGGGAAAAGGTTTACCAAAGTCCCCAGATTAATACTGAGTTTTGTATTCAGTCCTCCTCTATATCCACTAAACAGTAACTTTTCTGTGATTTTTTTGGTATATAGTACTAGTAACTCTAAAAATCACTATGAACTGCAATAAACTGAAGATAAAAAAAAAGATAATAGCTTTACAATGTTTCCCATGTTATATATATTAGATTTAAGCAGAAAAAAAAATCAGAATTAAAATAAAAAGCGGAAATTGCGGTTGTCAAGAATAAACATGGTAAGGAGGGGCTTGTGGGAAGACATACGTGTAAAACCTAACCTATTTTTAAAGTGATTGATTTTCAAGTTGATGTCTTCTAGACCACTTTTTGAAGTTACACCAAGCATGCAGGCAAAGGTATTCCTTGTCTTTTATTTCTCCCAAATTTCACATTCTCAAATCTTCACTGAGGTCTCATGAAAACACCTTTTAAAAAATAAACCAAACCAAACCTCCCACATTTCTCATACTGTAGGGGTTGGGGCATTTTCTCTTCAGCTTGCTATTCTAACCACTAAGTCTCACTATTCATTTTACACATATTAAACTCTCACAGGTTTATAGAACACATAAATATGGACTCATTGTATTTTGACTCATCAACACATTTATTCACTCCACCATTTACCAGAAGTCCCCCTGACCTACTAGATCTGTTTTTTTACCTTCCCAATTTCAGATTTAGCAGCCTCTTTGATGATAAAAATAATTTAAACCTAAATAAAGAGATATGAATAGCTTGTATTTTATTGTAGTCTTTGTGCTTCCAGCTTCTTTGTATTTCAACTCACCCAATGAAAAAATACAGTTGCTGTGTATTTGTTCCTACTTCTGCTTGCCTGTTAGTGTCTGTCTTTTGTAATATCTGTCTTTTCTCTGTCACACACTTTGTTGCCATTTCCAAATACCTGTTGCATCCATTCAGGTGCCCCTGTGAGGGACCTCCAACCATTTGCCTTTCACAAGAACCAGCCCTGCTTCCCTGGATGACAATACGAAACTCCTGTGCACTAAACTTGTTAACAGACCCACACCAAGCTTCTTCCCTCTCCTGAATATCCACTCCATATACAGCCTTATTTTGAAATTGAGATGTAAATTTCTATGTTTTTTGAGCGATGGGGATAGGAGGTTGGAATTAAGTTATTTCATTTCCAATGTCAAAGAAATTTGGCAGATGCACAGAAAGAAAACTTAGCCCACAGAGATGGATGGGAAATATTCCCTGGTCCAACCCGTTGCGCTTGCATGAGCAACGGACTTTGCTGACAGCGAACAACACTGTTTTTCCATGGGGACGGCCCAGTATTCAAGGGTACCAAAGGAAAACACTGACTGAGAGGTTTCTTGCTCAGATGCGAGATGGAGAAGCAGTCCTTGCACTCTGTCTCAAGATGCACAATCTTACCTGGACTAAGTAGAACCTCACCTGTGTTATTTAGTGCCATGCACTGACAGGTGAAGCAGGAACTGCCTTTCCTAGTCTATAATACGAACTCTGTAATTAAAATCTGGATACGATTTCTGCATGGTTGCATACTAGAGAGAATAATAAAACAACTTTATTTTTTTTAAGAAAGTTTTGTGATTTGCACACTTACATAAGACAACAGCACTATGTCTATGAACAATACATAGGAAATGGAATTGTTTGATAGAATCATTATCACTTGGCAGAAAGCTAACAGAACAAGTAGTAAAACAATGGCACGAAATTCACCCTGCTTGAAAAAAGAAACTATTAACTATCATGAAAGCTGACAGGGTAATCATATGGTGTAACTCAAAAAAACAGGCATGGTACTGTACTACGCAGAGTTTGAACTGTTAATATCTGATACCTCTGAGAATTACCAAAAGTCAGTCCCTTTCAACAGGAAGAATGGTCTAAGTCACATGGTAACAAGGCTTCTGTACTTGCAATCTGAAAACAAGCTCAAAGCCCTTGTGCAACGCCGAACAGGAAACACCAAAGATATCGCACATGAGATTACCATCTCTGCAACGCAGTCTCAGTTGAGTTGATGCACTTCAATCAACCTAAGGACTACAAACAAAAAAGGAACGAGAAACAGCATCGTATCAGTAGAACAAAGACATACAGCGGACTCATGCTATCAACAGTATTAGGAACCAGTCCACACAGTGGTCTGGTGAACAGTTACAGACACATTCATTAAATTAAAAGCATTGATGTTATTCTTAAACTGTTACATATGCAAACAGCAAGGATAAAAATACATTATATTTTTACAAGTCACACGGAAAGACCAAAAGCAGACCTTCACCTCCGAGTCCCTGCACTACAGTGTGTAAGCATCAGAGTACCAAGCCCACCAAAACGAACACAAGCTGTTTGGCTGTCCACATGACCACCACCAGCACTGTAACTCCCCACTAATGCTTGATGCTTAAATGCTTTCTGGAGTGGAATGAAGAAATCTTAAACATTTTAGAGAGACCTACCAGTAGACCAATGATTACATCTCTCAGATCAGAGGTTCATCCTTACCTACAGCAGACTATGCAAAGTAGATCATGCCATATCAAAGACAGAATAAAAGAGGAAAAATCAGGGAAGTGAGATGGAAGTAACAGAAGCCCCACTGTAAAGAACAAAGCTGAGAAGAGGGTAAGTGATTGCCACAGGAAACAGGAAAGTAGTGTGACAAAAAGACACATCAAAACCTAGAAGAAAGTTACTGAGGCATCATTTCATCCTGGCTTATAACACAAAATAAATGGGATAGTTAATGAAACTGAAAGTCTGCACAACTGTTCCAGGGAAATGTGCACAGTGTAATTGTGAAACCCATCATCAAAATTGGTGAGGTAGCAAGCTGAGGAGTTGGTTTTCTCTATAAGCACTTGTCGCTATCATATAAGTATCAGTATTTCAGAGAGTTTCAGACAAGGACAATGAACCTCATGTTTCAAGACCTAAAACAAAAGCTCCACCAATTTGCAAACAGAGTAAAGCTTTCATGATACACAGGTTATGCCATATTTTCCAGCACAGGATTTATTTTCCCTCTTTCTGAAGCACGTGAGGCCAGCTGGTGTGGGAGACAACTTGCTGGCCAAACCAACTGCAGGTCTGAAGTAGATCTAACTAGGTCTCTTACAATGATTTTACTGTTAGGTGTCAAGAAAAACTCTGACTACTGAAATGTCTCTTAAATATTTAAGCGAGACAGGATGGAAGTTCCTTAACCAGCTATTGCATCATGTCTAGTAAAAAGCCCCTAACAGATATTTAGGTAAATTTTTATGAAATAGAATAAGAAAACATCTCTGCCTAGAAGAATAATCCAGTTAGTTCCTAATTCTAGTAGGTACTAAGAACAGAAATTGAAGTTTTGGAGTAATAAAGGAGAAATGGCAGCTCCCCCTCAAGCTATCAGAATCAGATTTGGTAATTAGCATTTTCCAAAGACTTTTCTCTTCTGTACCTACATAAGATGACCCTGTATCATGTAACTCCCTTCTACTACTAATTCATGTTTTGAAAAGGATGGATCAAAAGCATTCAGACTGCTTCCAGCACTGTACTTTCCTAACACAAGCATGGCATTTTCCAAGAAAAAGCTTGTACACATAGATAATTCTGAAAGCAGTTTCTTACTCATATCACCTATTCTTCTGGGAAATCCTGTGTGCCAATGCCCGTAGGTTTATCTGCAGCTTAAATTATATTGCATATTTATCTCAGGGATGGGTGTGACATGTCACAACTCCACTCATGATGGAATGACAGTGACACCCTAAAACACTAGATGCTGCAGGAAGACTGATACAATTGCAACATATCCTTCCTAGTTTAAAATTAAGTCACATTGGCTTTGTATTAAAATAAAAACAGCAGTAATGTGTGAGAATCCTTTTCTAAGGCTAACCTGGGGCACTAGAGCATCTTCAGGTGACCAGGCTACAAAAACCACATCACAGCATTTTCCATTGATTGTTCCAAACACATTTTTACACACACTGTGGAACCAATTTTTACTCCAGTGGACTTGTTATCTGGTATCACATTGCTCATAATGACTCTACCAAGACTAAAGGCGCACTTGATATCTAGGCTCATTACTAACTCCAGAATCATTCACACAGATTTAAGCACAAACATCTTTAGATAAGAGCACTCCAGACTCACAGATCCCACTTCTGTTTCACAGAAATTCTAACTATGCCATTTATAGAATTAAACCTCTTGAAAGCTTGTTCCCTTTTTTGCTGTTTTAGATGTTCACAGTTAACTCACTTGTATTACAGAAGCAAGCCTACAGTTAGGAGTGAATCTGGAAGAAGTCTTTATTAGTCCAAAAGACCGAGATTTCATAGGTTTGAAAGCTACCCTGCTGCACTTTAATGATGACAGTTGTTGTATTTTATCCTTGTTTTCCAAGCTGATGATGATAATTTAAACACCACAGAAACTCCTACACATGAGTACACCAACTGAGCGCAAGTTAACCACCATTTTTTTCAGTGATATATATTTGAGCACTTTATTTTCCATTGGCGAGAGAGAGGAAGAGTTTCAGTATGTCTGTAAAGCACCACAGGACACTAGGTCTGAGGCGGTCCTTCAGATGCTGCTGCTTCAGCATCCATCACCCCAGTGGTCCCCACCCTCCTCCATGCTCTGCCCCAAACACAGTCTCTTCTTCACCCCATTTGCTGCAAGCGGTGTTTGGGAGAAGCAGCTGTGGGTGCTGTTCTCGGGGTGAGGCAGGATGGCAGGATTCTTGAATGGTCCCAGAGGCTTCGTTAAGAGAGACTGACGGGAACAAGGGACTACCTAAACACCTACTCAAAGTGTGTCAGGAGGAAGTTACTCAAGGCAAGAGGAGGGGGTTAGCAAAGGTCTCTTGGGCTAAGATGAAGAACATTTAACCAGTGACAGCATAGGCTGTGACTGTGGAAAAGGAGTACAGAGGGACATGGCATGCAAGCTACGTGCAAGACAGCTCATTCCTCTCCAGAATCGCTCTCAGGCCAGACACAGAGTCTGGATCCTGGGCTCCAGCAAATGTATCCTAAATGTACTCCAGCAGCTGGGGACTATGAGTTAAAAGTGCCTTATGAAACGGGAAAAAGAAACGCCAGTGTAAAGCACAAACTCAGGGAGGAGAAAGCTGGGGAGCAATTTCTGTGTAACAGAACTTCACTTTGTAGCCTCCTGTCACTTCCCAAAGGGGACTGCTTTAATAGAGCTGGAAAGCAGTGCCACTTCTGCTCATCTTTATATAGTATCCTCCCAGCAGATGTGCTTCAATCCGGCCTGTGGGTCTAAAAACATGACAGAAATACTGTACGACTATAGACTGGATCGTCTTCTTTTTCCTTTGTCACAGACTTATTTACTGCAGAATGGTCCAGTTTGGGGACTTTCTCCCCATGAGCCATACAGGCAGCACAAACTCTCCATGTAGAACAAAATGGCAGGAGATGTATTTCCAGTCCTGTGTCTTCACACAGATTGGTAGAAGAAACAATTCCCTACTCTGTGCCAGATAAATGGCCCATAAGAACAATATCTCCATTCCCCTAACTTATTTTCTCCTGGGAAAGGCAGAAATCTGGATGGAAGTATGTCCCCTGAGCTAAATTCAGCTCACGAACAACCAGCTGATCAAGGCTCATCTGTGTTGTGTTGATAGCATTCAGGTATAAACAACTGCAGAAAATACGAATGTCAGTTACAAGTTCCTCCCATTCCCTGCCATGATGGAAGACCAGAATAGTGAAAGAGTAATGCAAGCCTGAGTAGCACAAATTTGTTTTGTTTCCACATTCCTTCCCATAATTTGTAGTTTGCTGATGTTGGTTAACATTTTCCTTCTTGTTTCTTCCAGTTACCCAACATTGCTATACGGAACTTACGTAATAAGAGATTGTATTGTACTTTAAAAAGATTGCCAGCAAATGAGAATAGTGCAATTATTAATAATTTTTAGATTCAGCAGAATGCTCAGCCTAAATCCACCCTGCAATGGCACAGATGGGCTATAAACATTTCATTCTCATTTGCTACTTTTGAACTATTCCCAGAACTCCCTTATCCTCAGGTCACTGATCTACAGAAACTGTGTCTTACGGCTCTCTACTAAATGAAGATTTTGATATTTAGCTTCACAATCCATACGGTAGAGTGATGCCACATGGGCAGATTGTCTAACAAGCAGAAAACGGCAGACAAGGAAGCCCACAGATGAGAGAGGAACAGGGATCCACAACAGCAGAAAAAAATTTCCCTCACCGATTCCCTATAGATTCAAGAAATATTAAGGGTGGAATAATGAAAATTATAGCACAAAGTCAACAAGAGGAAAAAATGAGTGAAAAGTTACAGTACAAAATTGAAGTGCAGGAGCTGCTATGTCAAATAATCAATGGCTCATCTTTTCCAACATTCACTCCCCCCATAATGAGCCATTAGATGTAAGTGCAAGATGTGCTATAAGGGTCCATGACAAAACGGTCTACACATACAAGGAACTTTTTCCTAGGCCCTAGTCATCAGCAAACGCTCCAAGTCACCATCTTATCTCTTATAATCAAAGGTTCTTTTTACTGCCAGAAATGTTTAAGGGAGGACACACATAGATAGTATGGGAAAGGAAGACTGAAAGATGAAAAGACACTAGCATAAAATCCTCTAACATGTACGAGTGAAGCAAAAGGGTGAAAACAAATCTGTAAAAATTGTATTGAACCCATCTGTTTGTTTCATACACAGCTCATATATTAAAATCAAATGAAGCAACTAATGCTTTAGTATTAATTTATAGGTATTTCATTGTAATACAGTGTTCAGTACCATAGTGAGTGGTAGGAAAACTAAACAAAGACTTTTTTTCTAAACCTTTTTCTCAGCTTTACTACTGACGGCAGAGTCAGGTGCAATTTCAAGGTCCATTATTAGCTTTCCACCTAGAAAACCTGTTTCTTCCAGCTTACATAATGCAAGGTAATCAGAAACAGCTATAGTCAGTGGGTTTCAGATGAAGATCCATAAGGAAAGTGGAAGTGTGGAGTCACCACAGATCGGATGTTACGTTAGTATGGTTGCGGCTGCTTTGCCTCAGCCCAGCAAGCCCTGAACCGCACAAAGGAAACAGTTATGGGGAAAAAAAATGCAGCAAAAGGAGAAGAACCTTGTGACATTTCCAGTGTAATTATTCCTTTTCCGTAAGGTTTTCCATGAGAAGGAAATGCCACTGCCTCCCTCTAATTTTCCCTCAACAAGTGGAGGGGTGATGGGACAACTGATCTGGTCAGAGAGAGCAACTACATTGTGACACAGGGGAAACAAAGGGGGTCGATCAAGTGACAGATATTAAAGGCTTTGCTGAATTTTATGGAAGAACATGGTCCCCATGGGACAAAACTGCAGTTACATTCATGTTGTATCTCTTCCTGGGACAGACATGCAAAACCAATGGCTTATTCATATTTGCTCTCTCAAACATTAGGTGTGCTGGCTTCCCTTCAGTCATGAAGATGTGGTTACTGAAGTACAAAACTAAGCTGTAACCACAACATGTATTTGGGAATAGTATCTGTGCTCACGTTTTTAGCACCTATTCTCACTTGCTCAGGATTATCTCACCAACTTAGGCCCCCCAAGCCACATGTACAGCAGATCTTCCAAATGTAAGATCTCATCAAAAAGGACAGAGAATGTAGAGTTGACTGTTATTTAAATGATTATTTTTTAAAATCTGCAATCAGAGACAAAAAACATACCAACTTTCAAAAATGCTTTTTGGGCTGATACATCATCCCTATTTCTGTGCTTCAATGAAATTCCCATAGCAAGTGAAACAATGGGGGCTTCTAGTGTTAGAAACTACTAGAAAATCTTCAAAAGCACATCAAAATCTTCCTCTGAAGTAGAAAGAAAGTAATCACGTGTCTGCAGTCTGGTCTACCTGAAGATGCAGTGAGAGTACCAAAATGGGTCAGCTAAAGCCACTGAGGAGCAAGTTTTCATTTGCTGGCTATATGGATTTGATGTCAGCAGGTAAATGACAATTCTGTAGAGCTTGCCCACCCTTTTGGTGAGCTGCCTTCTAGGCAGACACATTATTTTGCCTAAAACTAGGGACTCAGAAGGTTCTTTGCAATTTTTATCAGCAAAGGATCTGATGAGTGCCTCTGATTTTGGCTCCTAGCTGTCCTCTCTATGCTTGATGTATTAGAAATGTTGCTAGAGGTAGATCTGTTCCCCATACATCCCCCCTCTCCCTGACAGGTGTATGTACAATGACAACATTTTCACCAACATTTTCATATTATCATTTGGATTGTCTGAGAACAACTGAGAACTTGCTGTTGTCTGTGATATCAGCCATGCAGGGTCTGCCCATCACTGATAGCAGATACACATGGAGCTTCATCCTTTAATATTAGTGTTAACATGCCACACTTTTACATCCACTGCTTTAAACCACAAGCAAATACAGAGTGAAAGTAAAAAATGGAAATGGACTGAGGAAATACATCCAGAGCAAAACTTCTAACAGAAATGTCTCTGTATGCATTTCTAAACAGAGTATCATAGAAAAATTTGGTTCATATATACTGAACCTTCTTTTTCTTCTAGGATTCATAATGCACATACTCCCAAAAATACTCCTGTTACTCCCAATAACTGTATCCATAATTTATTTGAGTCTAATCTCATGGTATGTTGGATCAACGCTCAACAAGAAGAAACAGTGCTGTGTGCAGGCTGATGTACGTTCTGATAGCAAAAATTATGAGAGCAATTAGCTAGGCACAGATCTAAAAGGTCACTTTATTGAAAGAAAGGCTTTGAAACTAATGACAGACTTAAACTTTTAAAACAGTCATTATCAAACTAGTTTGTAAATTCCCACATTAAAGTTCTAAGTCAGATGAAAGCAATTTGTGTTTCCTTTTCATTCAGTCCAGGAGCAATGCCATAAATTAATATCGAGGGGTGGTGAGGAACACACATTCATGCATGCTCATGCAGATGCTCAAAAGTCTCCCACAGAAACTTCAGAAGAACATGGCACCTAGCTTATTTCTTTCACAATGCAACATGCTATCTTCTACACTGGCAGCTTTGCTGTTAATGTCTAGGGACACCCATGAATCAACAGGCGGGATGATAAGGAAAACTGCCTGAAGTGCCTGCTTTTCCAAGAGCAATTTTGCTACATCATGGATCACTCCTAATCACAAAGAGTCATATGGTGGAGTTTCTATGACATCTGCTTCTGACCTGGTCATCCCAGGCTCTTCTAGTCAATGAAGGGAAAGGCAATCATATAGAGCATGATTCATGGTAGCTGTCTAAAACTGGGCAGCTGAACCAAGTTTTAGCATTGACTGTAAAGGTGACTCAGAACCCTAGCTGACTAAAATGCTAATGTCTGGGTGAGCAGGATCCTGCCCGTAAAGTCCAAGAAGCGCTTTGGAAGGTCTGCACGGATGCAAGTCAAGAGTCACTATAGAGACCTTCTGAAAGAAGCTAAAGTTTCTATATTGCTGCAGGCAAATAAGAAGTCTTATTTTCATTTTCATTTTCACCCCAGATCCACACCTTACCCCGTGAAGTCATCATCACAACAGCTCAGATGTGCCTACAATAAGACAAGTCAAAATGTACTGAAATGAAAGATGAAAAAAAAATCTGTGGGAAAGAAAAACACACAGAGTTTGCGGAGAAAGCAGGAAAGGAAAGGACAGGGGCCCTGATATCTGAATGGTGTACAGGAAGACCAAATTCAGCTACATTGCTGTAAAGCCACCTCTGAAATATAAACTTTCCAAGAAAATCCACATTCCCACATTTTCTCAAAGGATAGATGTTCATGAATCTGCAAACAAGACAGGTCCTCTCTTGAACAAGGCAACCCTTCCTCTCAGCTCCAGTAGTATTCCAGACTGGTAGTTTTTTTAGACATTTTGTAGGGCCAAAGAGATGCAATAGCTGATCCCTCCATCCAGAAGTTATTGAAGTCCTACCTCTCCCTTCACCACAAGCTACAGAGCAAGAGAAGGAAAGCTTTCTGCCTCTTGTTGCTCTCATTGCTGCGAGACATTTCTTCTGACAAAAAAGGTGAAACACAACAAAAGCAAAATCTCAGTGGATTGGGTAAATTCTTTACTGCCTAAAAAATCTCAGACCACAGTACTAAGTCAAGCTGTTACAGCTTCCAGCTGGCCCTTCTGTTCATACTGCTGCACCCTCTATGGACATTGTTACCCTCCAAAAGGTGTTCGTCTCAAAATCTTTAAGAATTAAAAAAAAAAAAAAAAAGTTTACAGCCTAATTTACAGGTGCATGAGTTATAGTGTGTGATCTAGTAGACACTGCTCAAGTATAGTGACAATCTGAGTCTTGATCTGTAAAAATCCAACTTAGCTGGAATAAGTACATTTGGTAACAAAATACACCAGCACTTCGAAGGCATCATACCCTGTTGAAGATACTGCACATCAAATAACCGTAGATTCC
Organism: Patagioenas fasciata; assembly: GCF_037038585.1. NCBI lineage: Eukaryota > Metazoa > Chordata > Aves > Columbiformes > Columbidae > Patagioenas > Patagioenas fasciata. Next base: position 151,532,516 of record NC_092521.1, on the reverse strand, counting down.
ATCATGGACAATTAAAAGACAATTTACTCAATAATAACTTTGAGCATTCGGTCATATTTGCCTCCAAACATCAGAAGAGTCTTTAGTACCCACAGGAGGTATTTAAAGAAGAAAAAGAAGACACAGAAGCACCCCTTTCAGAGACAGTACATTTTTCCAGTTATGTGCCCTCCCGGATGGATCAGAATTCTCTGAGAACAGAAAACAAAGATCATTCAGCTATTTGTAATGCTCAATTGATTAAACCTCCCAAAGACATCTGTAATCCATATATCAAACCAAATTATCTCCATTTTTAAGCAATGCTTGCACAAAGCATGAAGCACAATTAAATGTAATAGTCTCCTTAGAAAGCCCACAGGTAAAACCAGAATTGAACAGATTCAGAAAGAAGTTAAACATTCTGTTTTAAACAGAAAGTTTTAACCTAAATTCACGTTCTTCACAAAGTTTCTAGAAAAAAACTTCATAAAGTTAGTGAACATAAATGAGTAGGAGCCTGCAGAGGTGGAGCAAGTCACCTAGTATATCCCTCTGAAACACTGGGGCTTACCTATTTGTCTCTAATGAAACAAATATACTAAATTGAGTCCCGGAAACACTATATTTACACCACTGTCGTGCAGCAGCAGGATAATTAGTTAACAGTGATATCAACAGAGCCTCTGTGAAATGAGTATTTTTTATAATCAAGTAGGAACAGATGACAAAACATGCATATCATGAAATTCACAAAGAGGAACTGGAACCAAAGACAAAAGATGACTGCCAAAATCCTGCAAACAGAAGTTTTGATGGGTAGAGTCAAGCTGGACGCATGCTAATCACAGAATCAGAGTAATGTGGGACAGGAAGAGACCTCAGAAAGCCAAACTGTCTGTCCCAGTTTGGTGGCACCCTGCATATTTTGTTTGCAGGCTGCATTTCTGTATCCAAATTTTTAATGACAGTTTAAACAGGCTGGGTGATATACTTCTGAAAAGGCCTACCAGATACATCTTCCCAGTGTGACAATGAATGGATTTAATAGCTTCTCCTCTGGTGCACAAGGGATTGAAAAATCAGCCCAAGCCTGTGGAGACTGTATTTATGTTACTTCTCCATGGTGTTCAATGAGGTTACCATGCAGGATGGGCCTTCTCAGAGTCAGGACACACATTTATTTCTTCCCTAAACCACATGGCCAAAAACACCACCAGTGAAGAGATGTAAACTGCCTTCCTTGGAAGTCTCTACTGGCTGTTTTGCCTTAACCACACCACCTTCTTACATACTTAGTTTAAGACTGATAGATTAGCACATTCACATGGTGTATTTTTTGGCAGCTTTGGACCGCATTTTCTCCAGCCTGCGTCCACTTTGCCAAGGCAGCCACCGAAAGCCAGGCCCTGTGCATCCCTGGGGATCTCACCTGCCCCACCAAGCTGCGAGGAAGCTTTTACAATCCTGCCTTGCAAAACATTAATCTCCCAATGGCCCCTTCAGGGTCTGCGCACAGCGAGGGTCTGATCCAGGTTAATCCAACCGAAGGGAACAACCAACACTGGGACCCACCACCGCAACGCTAAAACCCATGTCAGTCCACCGGGGCCACGCTTGCCGCCCGAAGGCTCCCTGCCCCGAGGGGAGCAGGCGGTGTGTGAGGCGCCTTCCCGGGCGGCACGGCGGGGGCTGCCGGGCTCCGCTCCGCGCTGCCCACCCCGGGCTGCCGCTCTGCAGGGCGGCGCCGCTCTCCCCCATTCCCATCCCCTGCCGGGGCGGTTTCTCACCACAGCGAGTAGGAGACTCCCTGCCACGCTACTGCTGCCAGCCCTTGGGGGTCCGGCTACTCCCTCCCTGTGCCGCTTACCTTGGCGGGCTGGGGAGGGGGCCGCCGGCTCTCGGAGGCTCTGCGAACAGGAAGCGCGGGACGGCAAGGCGCCTCTGCCCCGGCACGGCGCGACCTCGCTCGCCCTCAGCCTGTGGGGAAGTGAGGCCGCCCCGCGGGCTGCCGGGCGCCCAGGAGCGGCCACCTCCGCGGGAGCCGCCGCGGGGGACGCAGCGCCGCCCTCTGCCTTGGACCGGGGTGCATCCGCCCTGCAGAGCCCGCGCAGGAGACGGTCTGCTCGGGCTGTGAGAGCCCTTCTGCGGAGACAGGGGGAGCCTGGCCCGCTCCCTGTGACGGCTGCCCCTCGCGGGGACTCGACGGCCACCCGAGGGCTGTGGAGAACTGGGCGGCCGCGTCCCCTCTGTGCTGTGCTGAGGCCTCCTCCTCCCCAGAGCCTCAGGGGCACCTGGGCTGTCCCCAAAATGGAGCCTGAGGATCGGCCTGCGAAGGCTTGGGAAGCTGGAGGCCCAGGCGGAGAGGCTGTGAGCGGTGCCGAGGGCAGCCCAGCCCAGCCCTGCCTCCCCTGCTCTGCTCCTCTCCTGCGACCGCTCCTGGGTCACCTCAGCTCGGCCCGGCGGCTCTTGGCAGGGCAGTACTGTCAGGTGCCTCTGGTCTTCAGACAGAAATGTGTTTCCTACCCCACTACGTTTAGTGACTCTACATCTCTTTTAAGTAATGCTGCCCCAAGGCAGCAACTTGCTTTTATGGCGGTTTTACATCATTTTGTAACATTGCAAAGTGCTGCTTTGAAGTGTACTTGGATTTTTTTTTTTTTTCACTGAGCAGAAATAATTTAATAACATGTTAAAGTCCATAAAAAGACAGGGAGAAAAAAAAATATTCAGGGGTTTCCATCTGAAGTTCAAAAGGCAAAGGTCGTTTAGAAAATTCAGTGCAGCCTTGGTGGGATTAGTGTCATCAAGTTAAAAAGATGAGATTCTACATGCTGCAGGCGGCAGGCAAAGAGACCCCTCTCCTGATCACAGGTCCTATTTTCATTCTCCATAACTTTGCCAAACCAATGCTTTTAGCTAAACGTTTTCTTAGATATCTAAGGCACTGACAGTGTGAATGAGGATGAAGATGTCACCATCTCCTATTTGTTACTTTAGTTTAGAAAACTCCTTGGGTAGTTTAGCTTAATCTAACGTTTACAGGCAATTTATATTAAAGCATCAGGTTTTGCTTCAAAGCAGCCAAGAAATCCCATGTTCTGTTCCTCCAACACTGCTAGAGATAAAATAATCATAGCAGAAGGATGGTAGCATCTTAAATTACCACCATGTTTTGCATAGCAAATACGTTTCAATACTTTAAGGGACGATTGCTTTGAAAAATTCCAGCTGAAACAGCTCAGCCATACTTAAAAATGCATTTAGGGAATAGTGTGTTGTTCTGCTCGTGTTATTAAAAAAAAAAAAAAAAAAAAAGTTATTTCACTGAGAAGCTGGCTAAAATTTACCAGAGACTTTGCTGAGGTCAGAACTGTGCCTTTGGCCAGGCACGTGAAAATGCATCTAAATTTGGCAAACTTCTTAGCATTTGAAAAATCATGCACCTAGTTAATAAACAGTTGTTAGCTTGGCAGCTTGGGAATCTGAGATTCCGTGGATACTGCGTATTCTCTTTGCCACCTTTCTTTGCAGTTGCTCTTTTTGGCTTTTGGGAGCATTGTGGTGCCCAGGAAAGATTCACTGGCAGTTAACTTTTTTTTTTAAATTATCCCAAAGTCAATTTTTAAATCAGCACTTTGCAGTGAATACTGCATGTATTAAAAGAATAATATTTGATGGTGTATTTTTTAGTCAGAAAGTGTTATTTCATTTCTACATGCGACCTATCCATAAAATGGCCACACCCTGATTACACTAGTGGTTTTGCACTTATTTTTGCTGCTGTTGAAATGTGTGACCAATATATTTGTTATGATAATGTAAAAAAACATTTATTCTGCTTGTACAAATGAGCTTTTTTTTTTCTCTGTGTCTAGATTTGTTCCTGTCCTCTCAGAGCATCCTGAAATAAGGCTGAGAAAGTTGAATGGCAGCATTTTCCAACTCTCCTTGTACCTGGCTGTAACAGGTAGACATCAATCTCTCTAAGAGCAACAGCGGAGATGAGAATGGTGCTTCTCTAGAAGGCAAGGAGAAAACTGTAGAAAGCCCAGAAAATCCAGAATGCTATCTGAGAAGTTTTTTGGCTGCATCCAGAAGCATGAGCATTGTGCTCCAGTGGGATGGGTGGAGGCCACTATGTCTTCATGAGGAAGAAATGTGGTGAGGGAAGCGCTCTAGTAGATATGGACTTGATTAACAGTGTGTGTCTCAGAGAGAGGCAAAGTTTGTGGCAGGAGCAGGTGGAAATATGTAATGCTTCCTAATTTGTTTTATCCTCTCTCAGCTAAAATTAATGTGGAACAGAATCATTCGCCTGAATCCCGGCCCTCCATTTTGCTCTTCTCCAAAAGCTTTTTGTTTTCTAATGGAAAGAAGTGACACACGCCCCACCCACGTTACAATTGTGTGTCTCACAGCAGTTGCATGACTCAAGATCTAACACATGCAATTAGAAATCATTCTTTTCCTTTTCTTATCATGGGAGAGTAGATCACTGGGTAGATATGCTGCCATTATACACCCGCAGCTCAATGTGGGAGGGAGCTTTATTGACTCCCACAGTCCTTGTGGATTGCATTTCATTGTAATGCCAGTTTCTGTAAAGCAGGAGATAACTTAGAGTAGAACATCTGTTTCTGAAAGGTGACAGATAGGTATGTTCCTAGTGTCAGGAAAACAGAGTTTCATTGACAAAAAAAAAAGTAATGTTTTACCATATATGCCCTCCCATAAGTTTCGTTGACATCACTTTATACACTGATAATGACATGACTTCAGAGACTGACCTTCATTTTCTCTAGGGGGTAAATGTGACACCACACTAACCCAGATCTTACCTGCCCAGAGAAATGCAGGATCAGCCGATAGCCCTCAGCATTGTGAGCGGAAAGGCTGCAGATATGTAAAATGTTGCCAAGCCATTGTGCCACTGGTGAAGAGTAAAAGAAGGAAAATCAGTATTAATCAGTATATTAATTAGATCTTTTGTCATAGCAAAACATAAAATACAATTGAAAGGTTTATTTGGTTTGTTGTTATTTAAACAAAACAACTTTCAGTATGATGGAAGAATGAAGATTTTGATCATAGAAGTCAAAGGCATAGATACAAGTTACAAAGTAGGATAAAAAAGTATCAGTTTAAGGCAAGTGATACCTATAAGGATGGAGTATCCATTTTTCAAGTAGTGCTCTGCAGACACTGTGAATATATTTGGTGCAGTGGCTGAGTGATCATCTTGGATACACCGAATAATTTCTTCCACCAAGACAGTGTTTTTTCCAGAAACCTAAAAGAGGTTACAATTAGTGTGAAGTGAATCACAGCACCACATCAGACTGTGATGTTTGGAAAAACGTCTATCTCTGTTTGGCATCTTCCTAGATGATAAGGCCAAAAGATGGAAGTACAGGGATTAGCAAGTAGCAAGTATAGGTCATATATTCTTCCAGTAAGAATTAATACTATTTGACACTGTGTTGTTTTTGTTTTGTTTGGGGTTTATATATATATATATATATATTCCTTTGTGGTTGTGCAATACTGTGGAAGATCTGTAACTGTAAAACTTCCTATTACGAAGATGGTAAGCTCTCATTGGGGAGTTTATATGGAAGAAATTACCAAAAAGAGCTTTTGAAAAATCTCAGTAAACCAAATTTAAGTACAATTGCATTGAATACAGAGGCTAATTAACAAGTGCATCGTGTATAATTCTTTAAAATTATAACAAATTAAGAAACTAAAACTCCATGTGCTAAAGAGCAGGTATATGGCCAGATCAATTTATTTCTGTCCATCTGCCCTTCCATCCTTTTGGTGGCATCTTTCAGTGACTCAGAAATGAGAATATCAGTCTTTCTCCATAACTAGTAATAGGAAAGCTTATATGGATTGGTTAAAAACCAATGGAAAACCAAAAGCAAAACAAAACTTCAACATGGATGAAAAGCTGAAGAAGAGGTTCTAAGTCCATCTGAAGATGTCAGCAGTGAAGCTAGCAAATTCACACTTTTAACTGCAAGGAATTAGGACAGAGGTGTTTCTGAAAAGTTTGTGATCAAAGCTTAGTTACTAGAGTTCTGCCCACCATGATGACTGGAAGATGGATTTCCACCCTTTTTCTTTTTCCTCTGGGTACAGTATGTGGCCTCATGTTGGTCAGTGGCTTCCATTTCTGTGTATATAATATTTTCAGGCAATGATTTACATGTCCAGGCTTCACACTGTTAAAATGTCAAAGGCCTTGATTCAAAAGCCAGAGTGCCTAAGGGAGCCTTTTTCCCTCGATTCAATGGGGTTTAGATCAGAGCCTGAGTTTTCCAGCCCTCATGTATAAATACCAGACTGTGTATATCCATACCTCTTGTGACTGTTCATACATAACAAATATATATCACTTTCTATTCTTCAAAAACATCTGTTCAAGTCATCTCACTTCTTCACTATGAGACCTGAGCATCTAACACAAATTACAGCTGAGGTAGGAAAAGCCTGACTACTGTATCTTGTTTATTATCTTTATTAATCTTGTGATAAAATGAAATTGTCTGGACCCCAAAAAGGAAACCTGTAAGTGTTGTGAAATGGCATATTGAAATCTCATCTAAATTATTCAGAATGCTATTTTATCAAGTAGAAATTTGTAACCTGAGGGTCTTCATTTGAAAATGTCAGCAGTTGTTATTATAATTATTTCTTTAGTTTTACAAGATTAGACTTTTAGCTATTGCTCAGAGAAATGTGTACAAAAGTTAGCTTTATGAGAAGCATAATTTTAAACTGGACATTTGATTTTATTAATGTTGTGTGTTGGATTCTACATGTATGACAAACTAAGCATGCCATGAGCAAGATTTTGAAGCTTCTTACTGAAGTGAATATAAAAGGCTTTTGAAGACAAAAGAAGATGGAATTACCTGGCTCCATTAATAGAAGTAAATTAATTATGTATTTTACTTGTTTCAAACTGTTCGACCCTTACTCACTTCTTTCCTCTGTGATTTGTTTCCCAATGCACTTTTTTCCCTGATTGTTAAAACACTGTAAGCATGATTTATATAGGTAGAATGTTCATTTGAAGTTTCTTCCATCCAAAGGTCAACCTGCATTAACTCATGTGAGAGCCAGCTCTGAAGTTGCTTCTCTGATCACACCAATGTTAAATGTTCTCCTTTACTTGCTCCCTGTTGACTCGTTACATTCACATTAATATTAAAATTTGCCCCATTGCCTGGAGGCCCCATGGAAAACCTTTGAAACATTTAATGGTCTTATTTTAACTATGCAATAGGAGTTGAAAACATATTGAGATTTTTTGCTGTTATTCAGGGTTCAAAATAAACCTGTATATCCCCTCTTCTCATCCCCCCTGCCCTCCTCCCCACTCCTCCTGTTTTCACGGTGTTTTACAGAAAGCTTTATGGAAATATTTGTCAGTATTTTTTGCTTGTCAGAAAGTATCCCCCAAATCCATACATGTATTCACTCATCTCTCCACCTCAGTGAGTAGTTTTCAAGTCAAAGTGCTAGGTTACATCTTTTTGCACATCCATTTGATTTTCTGTAGGTGCATGTCAATATTAGGTTGCAAAGTTATCTGTTGTTTATGTCTGTCACTTATGGTATATGTATAATGTATAGCATTTGGCCAGTCATTATGTGTGTATAGGGTGAGGGGTAGTACCAGGAAAGTAGCACTATAAACTAGTTCTATTTTCTCTTTGTGAAGTGAGAACTGGAGGTTTTACACAATCCCTTACTTCCCATCAGTGTAAACACTGTCTGCAAGGAACTGATGGAAACCTTCAGAAATAGTCTTCAGACCTATTTTTTTTCTATAGCAGAAGATCCCAATAGTTCCTGCAGAACTGTGAGGTGTGTGGTGTGTGGCCCTTACTGCTCATAAGGGAACAAAGTAGGAGGCAGAACTTGCCTCAAGTCCATGAATTAAATATGGAAGCGGATGGGGAAAACTGATAGAGTTTCATCTTCTTGCCGCACCTCGAAGGTAGGTGTGTATAAAATTAGCTCATACATATGAAATTATCAGATGAATTTGGGTACACAGACAATCCTTCCTGGTAGGTCCCAGTGAGCCAGACCAAGTGGTGTCATAGCAGTGCAAGTTAAGTCTACAGAAAAGGTACATGTAATGAAAATTTGAGGCTAAGAGCTTTGTCATACCGTGACAGCTTTGTCCTGTCTTGGCCACCTCAGAACATGATATTCAATTTGTGTAAGATACGGGACAATTGTTAAGCAAATTACTGTTCATCACTTTCCACCCTACCACAGTCTTGTATGGTGAATGCAAAAAGAAAAACTACTTGTTAGAGCTTAACACATTGCAGCGGTGGTTTCAGCTCATGCTGGATGGCTTACACTGCTGCTGATAAATAAGATTGCCAGGGAACTTTAGTATTTCACTTAAGTCCATAAAAATTTGGCTCCATAAAGTTGTAGATTTTCTGAACAGTAGTACATTTCCTGGTCAAGGAATGTACATATGAGCTCTGAATATTACTATGATGTATTCGGAGACCTTGACCTTTCTATTCTGTCTTCTACAGCTCTCCATGGCCTATAGCTGGTGCTATGAGCCAAGCAAGAGTCAATGTGAGACTCTCCTTCCACTCTGCAAAGAAATGAGATCACCCCACCTGTGACCAGTTGCATCACTTTTACTCAAGACAAGCATCTCACATGATTCACATGAACATAAGACAATGAATGATTTACTGAGATAGATGCAGTAAGCTAACAGTGTTTTCCAGATGATGTTGACGATATAGTTTTCCATAAAATACGAGTTCTATTTGAGTTCAATAATATGTAAAAGAGGAACTTGCTAATGGCATTGTGCTTCCTTTGGTAGCTTTTTCTAATTTTTATTTTAGTAGGAGGAAGTGAATTCTCACTTCCTCTTCCATTTAATAACTCAAGTTCCTACACTGCACAGTTGCAATGTGTGGTTTGTAGTATCTTTAGAATATGGTTATAAAATTTTGAATACTGTCATTTTTTAAAATATGATAGTCTGAGTGTCCAATTGTTGAATGTTTGTCTTCTTGCATAGCGACACAACCATCTGCTGACCACAACAGAGTTTTCTATGAGAATTAGGTAAAGCAAGCTTTGACCCAGCAACAGTAGTTAAAATCATTATATAGCTTAAGTATTCCAGCCAGAATCACAGGCTTTACTAGTCTTCCATGATCCTGGGGATGAGGATTCCAGTGTACTAGCTATCTATGTCAGTGGCAACTATAAGAGGTTCTTGCAGGACACATTAAGGTAGGATGCAGTTTTGAATTTTGGGTAAAATTTTTGCAGAAAGTATTTCAAATAATGTAGCTTGCCTTTGAGAAAACTGTGCCTTCTCCTCTAAAGGTATGATAAACATGAAAGATCTTTCGGCTGATAATGTTTCTCTGAAAGTAAGAAGATTATTTTCTCAAATAGACTTAACAAATAACTTCAAGCTCTTAACCAATTTTGTCCAGGATTTTCTGGAAAAGGGGTGTGTTCTGGTTTATGGCTATATTTCAGCAAAACAATTAAGGAAGTGCTTGTCTCATACCCATGTTCAATCCACCATGTTTGGTGTTTATACTCTGTCCTTTCTTATTCATGTTGAGGTTTCTGTTTCTGCTCACTTTTCTGCCTCAGTAATGCTATTCTCAACTCTAGGATTACTCTTGAACATATTTCAAATTGTTTGTGTACTATTCACATTTCACTCTTCAGTATTTTTTTTGCTAATTTTCAAATGAAAACCCTTTGCAGCTGCATTTAGATTATGCCCAACTGACAGAGACCTTTCCAAGTACCAGTAGCAGCAGTAAAGTAGCAAGTATGTGTATTACATTGTCCCTGGATTTCAAAAAACATTTCAAAGAGGCTTTTTAGAAGTTTCAGATGTGACGAATAGGACATGAAGTCTTTTGTGAATTTTAATAAATGGACACACAAGAGATAAGAGCTGATGGCTCTGTAGTGAAAGAGAGGTGGTGTGGAATTTTGAGAGTCTGCAGAGGGACCTGAAAGTGAAGATCAGCAGTTTGTGTTTGATATAAGTGGGAAGCCAGTGCCAGCTAAGGAATGCAGAGACTTAGTGATACAATAACAGCATTGAGCCCAGAAGGTAATCTTCAGAACAAGAAAGAATAAATGAGAAGGGAAAAATTACATCTGGAGACCAAGGGTAGGGATATGAAATGAGAGCCTTGCTTCAAGCTTTGACCTATGGAAAGAGGTTGTCTATTTAAGTGCTGCAAAGAAACAATCAGCAATTGCCAGACAGCCGATCTGGGAGGATGTGGATGCATGTCCAAGTCAAAGATGATGCCCAGTTTACAGCATGGAAGGAAAGCATATGGAAGCAAATATTTTCTTAAATCTCTTCATTGGCTCAACCTGAGCTTGAGTTGACAACTGGATAAAGAGAAAAGTTGAAAAGCATACATTTCAAGTGAACCTGGAACATATAAATGTGCATTCCAAGTAAAATCAGCAACTGGCATGCACTGATTTTTGAAGCAGTCAGTATTGTCACGTACATGGTATGCACTTGATTTGTTACTTGTGAAGACTGTGAAAAGCAAATTCTACACTTTTCTCTGGTGGTGGAGTGTTGTAACTGTAATAGGACTTCTAGAGACCAATGAAGCATCTTTGATCTTATTTTTTTCTGTATTCAGTTTTCTTTTTCTTTCTTGTGCAGAAATAATTCCTTGCTCTATGATACAGACATACAAAAGGAATGTCTCATTTATGTGAACATACTCCAGAAAAAAGTCTTAAACATTTACAACTTTGTGAATATGTTCTTGTCTCATAAAGTGAGGATAGTCTTGCCTGACAACCACTTTTCCATTGTAAAGGTCATATGAAATGTAAAGTCTAATCCTCTTCAAGTAAAAACGAAAATTTCCATAGGTTTAATCTTTCTGTGGGCTTCTTCTACTATCTCTGGGTCTTACATTCTCCAATGTCTCTGCCTCAAACATTTGTAGAGGGTAAGGAAGCCTGCTCTGTCCCTTGAAGCACAGAAGACTGGTAATAAAGCAATGGAGGGTGAGGTAAAGGAGCTAAATGAGAGTGTGGAAGACCCGAGTTGTTTTTCCGAGTCTGCCATTGGACATTTGTATCCAGGCTGCTAAAGGCATTTAAAACCACCTAAAAATGTCAAAAGAGCTAAATGTCACCTTGCATTGTAAAAAATATTTGGGTGCCATTAACTATGTGACTGTGCCTAAATGCTTGGAAATCTGCACCTTAACTGCCTATGAATCAAATCCTTATGGATGAAAAATGGAAAGGGAACATTTTTTTAAATCTCAGATGTGTTCCGAACATACCTGCATTGAACTGTGACATTCTCAGAAACTCTGGCCAGGTATGTATCTCAGAGAGCTAGATAGGTGATTAACCACGGCACAGAAACTAATGAAAATACTGAGCAAACACAGGATGTAGGTGAAACTAGTGTAGTACATGAAAAGAAAGACACAGCTATTTAGCCTGCTCAATGACTTTTCACTTTATAGAAACAACATTTTTGCCAGGTTAATATTATTTCTAGAAACAGAGGCCAAACCAAACATTCTTCTTGGACTATCTGATGAAAATCTATCTTGAGTAGAATAAACTCAGCTGGGTCTTGATCAATCAGTGTTTGAAACATTTCCAGTTTGACTGTTGAAGTGTTTTTTTGCCAAAATCTTAGGCTTTAAATTTATTTTAGAACTACATTGTTAAGGAAAAGTCTTTGTAATTGATCCTAGACTATTTTTAGGATTACCAAAATAAGGTCTTGGGTCTTGGTGGTGGGCAAATAGCCATACTGAAAAAAGATCCATAAACATCTCACAGCTTGGAGCAAAGATCAATGTAAACTGTTTACAAAGGGTATTTGAGAGACCACCAGACACTGGAGCATTATTAAGAACCTCCTGAGTTACTGTGCAGAATTCTGTACTAGGAACCAAGGAAGCTAATTTGCTTTTCTCTTACACAGCAAGAGTGTAGTTCCTCTCTTAAGGAGAAAGCTAAGTTCTTATTGATAGAAAGGTACTAAGATAATAAGGGATGTTTGTTTTATAATAGATTGGAAAACACAGGGCACCTGATTTACATCTGTAGTAAAGCTCCCTCACATGGGGTGAATGAGGATCAAGTCTACAGTATTTAATAGCTTAAACAGCCTTAATTTAGTCGTCTTTCTGAGAATAAACCCCCTTATTAAAAAAATCTAAGCTTGCACATGGAAATGCACAGGTCTAAATTGTCAGCAGCTGCAATGCTGCCTATCTTTACAGAAGCCATTTGTGGCAAAACCCTTTCCTTGGGTATGTCTGAAAAAAAACTTTCCTATATATGAAAAACCTGAGTTGTTCTTGGATGAACAAAGGTAGAGAACTGGAAACCTATAAATGCTCCATGGAATCACTTCTGTGCTCTTTCTCCCCTTGCTAGTCTGAAAACTAGAAATTCTCATGAATTAGAAGAAAGGTAAAAAGTGGCTGTAGCAATTATTTCAACTGCAGTTTTCTTCCCATTTTCACGCTGAAGACAAAAGGCACCAAGATGCATTCCCATCTTTCTTGTAACTCTGCAGCCTGGCTTTTTTGAAATTACAGTCCCATAAGTTATGGGCATAAAAATTATCTGGGACCTAGCTGCTTACTTTTTTGTTCTCTTCAGCAGCATTGAGACTAAATGGTGATATTTTTCAGCACTAGTGAAATACAGACAACGTTCAAGATTTTGTCATTTTGAATTCCAGGTTCAAGCCTCCATTTTTAACAGTCTTTGCACACTAGTCTAAAACAAAGTAGAAACATCATTGGATTCATACTGGATGTGTCTCTAGTCTGGAGTGCTCACTGGAAGATTTCACAGCTAACACTTTCCTTGGTTAGATTTCATTTCTTCACTGTTGGCCAGTGCTTGACATAGTCCTTGTTTCTGACTCTTTGACATAAAATGATAAGAAGGAACAGATGTTGCCAAAAACTTTTGAAAAAGTATATAATTTCAAACATAATGGGTTTTTTTGGTAAAGTTTCAGGGAGACTAATCTTAACAGAATCCAGAAACTAAAGTAAAATATATACAGGACCATCTTGTTGTACTTCCATATTGACAAGTTCTGGTTCAGAAGTTTTGGAAGTGAATGTTAGATTTCTTAGTCTGTTCTTTTTTATAACACAAGTCAAAAGCCTCTACACACATGACCTGTACTAAGCCAAATATTTTTTTGTTTTGGAAAAACATTCTTTTGTGATTTGAAGACTTTTAAAGATAAGGAATCCAGTCTTGTACCTAGCTAGCTCCAAATTTTCTAGGGGCTTGGGTTTTCTGCATGAAATCCTGTCACTATTTATAGCTCTGGGTGCTTTACCATTGACTTCAGTGGATCCAGGACCTTTTACTCATTTTTCACTTGTATTAGCTTTTAAAAATATTTTCTTTAACCACCATCTCTATTCCCTCAGGGCTCTTTGATGTTCCAAGAGTAGCTGGTACATTTTAGTCCAACCTATACCATGCTTACATATATTTATTTTTGCAGGGGCCATGGAGTTTTGATAGGTGGTAACTTGCCAGTGATTTATTTTATAGCAAACATTTAACACATAAGCATATACAAAACCAAAACTTTTATTAAGACTGCAAAATAAAACTTTTATGACTTAGAAAATGCCAGAATTAAGACTGCTGATGTAAATTAATTTTTGTCACATTCTTTGCATACAGCATATAGTTTTCGTCTGGCCTCTACACTTTTTTCCACAGCCCACTGTCAGAGGCAAAAACCTACCTGAGTATGTAGCAGTCCAAACAGTTAAAAACTGGCAAAAGTATAAAAAACTCAAACTAGATCTTCTAATGGGAAAATCTGAAACTGTTTTACTAGTAAATGATTCATTTCTGCTACTCCTGTAATGAAAAAGAGAGACAGCAGATTAAATTTGAGGTTGTCCTCTAGCCATTAGAAACAACATATAGAAGGAAATACAGTTGTTAATATGGAACAGTTAGGTACCTCTTGCACTACGTGATGTTTATTTAAAAACATTATTTATGTCCAGCAGGAGACCCTGCTCCACAGTTCATGGTAGCCCAAATGTACATTATTGTGATATACCTCAAGCACCTCTCTTAGTAAAAGATCTTCTGTTGATGGCTCATGAAAACAATAGGGTCTTCCAAAACTTAACTCTGGAGTTGCTCAAGAGAAATCTTTTCTTATCACTTGCATGCTGTTCCCACGACCACAATCTAGGGACCTTGTGGAAAAGACAGACTCCTCGTTAAGGTGGTTTGATCAGGAGAATTTCTGGGTAGCCTGGTAATCTGTATTTAGCTACAAGCCTTCAGAGTAGAACACAAAAATCCCTGTCCAAGAGATTGTCTCTCTCCAAGCATGAATACATCAAGGATTCAGTGCTGTGCTGCTAGTACTTACGTGGCGTTACTGGCGGAGTGCAAGCAGAAGGTGACCCAAAGGTTGTACTTCAAGACGCTGAGACCTGTAGTGCCGAAGTAATGCTGATCAGCTAGTGTAGCCAAGGCTGAGATGTTTTTATCATTGTATCATCCAGCTATGCATGCATCTCTTTGGAAACGTCGTTCTGCTGGAATGTTTTCTGTCAAAAAAAAGTTACTGGTTCATTGAGAGTGAAACATTTCATGAAAGCTTATCTCAGCAAGCCTTATAATGGAATACAGATAACTTTCGATAGTTTTCTGCTAGGTGGGTCAGCTGCCAGTTTTCCATTCAGTGAGATCTATGTGTGGTGGCCTCTTCCTAGCCCCAGAGATCCAGGGAATATAAGAACCTCCTGGTATTCAGGGCTCCACTGCTCTAGAAGAAATAATTGTTTTTTGGAAATGCTACGGATCTTTGTTTCTCAAATGAAGGTGCTACTGGAATGTCTGTTTCCTAGGAAATATTTTAACTGTTTTCATCTTAAATTGAGACCAATTAACATTTCAAAGTGGTGAGATTTCTCAAAAAATGTAAATTCTGAGCTGTGACCAATTCTAACCCTGAGCAACCTCTAAGTATTTGTAGTATGCTCCAGCTATAAAATCCTAGAATAGGCAGAGTCTGAGAGCCTGAAGGCTTATCCACAGGGCAGATACAGCTTGCTTGGAGGAAGCAGTTGCAACACAGAGCACATCTGCAGAGCTGTATTCAGCCCTGTGAGCCAGTGATGAGCTAATTAGCACTGTGAGCGGTGAGCTACATTGGGTTGCGGAAACAGTGAATTAGTATCAGTAACCTTTCAAGTTGAGGTGCGTGCATTCTCCTGCTCAGATTCAGTACAATTAAGAGCTACATTGTGAAAAGAACTGAGTTTTCTCTCAAGAACTGGAGAAATATATTTGTATTTTTCGCCTTTGTACTATTTTAACTATAGAAGTATAAGTTGCAAAGATTAAATTTGTACTAGGAGCCTAATTTGATGTGCTTTTAAAATCAACTTATACAAAAATTATTTTAGGTGATTCCTTAAAATTTTTTGGGTAATCAAGTCACTCCCAAACTTACTTAGAGATATTCCTCTTTTGTTTGTAGCTACGCTGCAGAATTGTTGCTATTGCTTCTATGCACATGGGAACTGGCAGTATGCGTCATCTGAGATCTACGGCATTGATCTTCTCACACAGAATAACTCTTCTTTTTCCAGCTCTTAGTACCCATGTGCCAAGGTAACTTGACTTCTTGTGTGAAACTGAGCAACAGTAAAGTATATCCTTTGAACTATGTTATTTCATTTTTTGTTGTTTGCATAAAAACCTAGCATCTCTGTGGGGCTATGGTTTCATTATTGTCGTTATTCAATGGGCTTTCTGCATATTCTGCCATGAACAGTTGTGAGTTTACGTTTCTTTCCCCATACCAGCTAGATGGTAAACTGTTACCTGTGAAGGGATGACAGTCTAGACATCTAAGGGAGGTTGGCTATCTCAGAAGATTTGATACCAGTTCTTTACAGAGGACATAGCAGAGAGAAGTACTACTTCAGTGACATGGCGCTCTCCTCTGTTTATCTAGTTGTTTAGTCCTCTAAGGTATAGTTGCATGTCATTTTGCATGATATAAAATCATTCAAGGAAACAAGAAATAAAAGCTTGAGGTCTATCGACTCTGTATCAGCAACTGTAGGTGATGGCTCTTTTAGGACAAACTTGTCAATCCCTAAGCATGTACTCTTAGTCAGTTCATCTATACTTTGATGAGTAATTCAGATTGCTAAGTTAGGTATGTCTGTAAAGCCTGTAGGATTAAATAATTGTAGTACATCGCTATTGTAAAAGATTGTAAAAGGCAGAAAAACAAAATGGGATTTAGATGGCACCTGTCATGGAATTTTTCACACACTGCTGCATGGTTAAACTAGGAATTTAAGAAATCATGTTAATGTATGACTGCTTAGGATGTTTTTTGTTATCCATATTTCAAAATATTGTCCAGTTTCAAATACACTTGATACAGGTTGTCCGGACTTTCGCAAAATACTGTCTCAGGTAAAGAGCACACACACAAGAACACTGCAGCATTCAGCCGCCTCAACTGGTTAGAAATAAGGAAACATGCACAAAAAAGTGACGCTCAGATTTTGACAAAGCAAATGCCCTTTAAGGAAGCGGTGCCCTCAGGGCACCCAGGGGGTCTGAGACTCGCTGTACGGCCTCGAGAGACCTCAAACCACCGGCCATGGGGAGCAAAACCGAAGAGGAAAGGCGGGGAAGTGCGGGGGCAGAGACTTCCTCGCTCGGGCCGGGGCCGGGGCCGGGGCCGGGACAGGATGGGAGAGGATGGGACAGGCCGGGCAGGGCCGGCGGGCAGGCGCGGGCTCCTGCTGCCCCCTGCTGGCCCCGGCCCGGCCTCGCCCGGAGGGGCTGAGGGCCCCTCAGGCCCCCTCAGCCCCCGGCGGGCTCCGGCCGGCCCTGAGGAGATGCCGAGGGTCTGTGAAAGGGCTCAGCCACCGGTGAGGTGGATTTCGAGACGGCCCAAGCCCACCTCCCGCTGCGCGGGATGCGCTGGAGCTACTGCCTCTGCTTGAAGACGCTGATTTTGGGTCCTTTCTGGGTTCGTGTGCTGCTTTGGAGCAGCACGGCGGTTTTGAAGCAATTACCTCAGTCTTCTTCACCCATTGCATTCAGTTTTGGTGCTTGCAGAGTATGTCCCTCTTAGAGGAATCCAATGCATAGGCTCTTTTCTGGACAACCACTGAATGGGCACCAGCATCTGATGAGAGATGTAGGGGTCCAGATCAATTCTGTATGAATTTCAGTCACTGCAAAGTCTGAAGTTCTCTCCCCAAACTACAAATAGCATAGATGTAGGGGCCTCCTTACCTGTTTCTTTGATCTGAAGCACTCCTGTTGTGCTAGTGAACATGGCCAATCTGAGAAATGCTATGAAGAGAAGAAAAAAAAAACAACAAAAAACCTTGCACCAAACCATCTTGCAAACACGTGAAGTACGGGCTCTCCCTGCTTACACAGAGTCAGTGCAGGGAAGGAAAGGAGGAGCTGGATAGGTACTGCTTTATAGATACTGCTTTATGTGCATTGACATACAAGTCACAGACTTCAGTTTGGATCTTTGGCAGGTTTGCTGGGTGACTAGGTGGCACCTATGGACCACTAAACAGTACCTACAAATGGTGTCATATAACTTATATGCCACGTGCTAGACGTCATAACAACATCTTCCCCACTCCCCTCCCCTCCCCCATGTAATTGATGCACAATTTTTCAGTCATAAAGGACAGCATACATATATTTATGCTGTTTGTCAAACTGATGGAAGCATTTCACACTGCTGCATCCTGCAGTATATGCATTTCCCAAATCAAAACCCTTGTTTGCACTAGCACTGATATGCTATTTACCTATTTAAAGACACTTTTCTTCCTGCAAAAATACCGTTATTAAGATTCACATTTCAAGTTAAATTATGTTCTTAATTTTCCCAGTAGTATATAAACACCTCAGTTTCACTAGAGTTGCTCTTGATTTGTGCTGTGATTAAGGACATCACACATCTCACCTAATTTCATTAATTATTAGACTGCAGGTGTAGCTAGCTGGGAATCATCCCCAACTCTATAGCTTTTCTATGTAATTTCTGAAGATGATCCAAAGATGAGTTTACATCTTAGGTAGCTTTATATGCCCTGGCATGGCTCCCCCAAATGATACAGCTGCAGTATCAATGTACTGGCTGCAAAGCCTATCAGGGAACTTGAGAAAATTACAGAGGTATTAACTTAGAAGAAAAAATTAGCTCATGCAAAGTTCCATCATATCACAAGTGGGCAGTAGATTCCCTGGAGGGACAGATTCTGGAGGTTTATCCCTATTTATTCCATAACTTTTTGTGGTAGAGCCATTGGAAACCATAGGAAAACCTAGGACCACTCAGGAGTAGTTGACCCCAGAGTCCTTCAGTTGAAGGTCAGGGCAGAGACTCAAGGGATTGTTGGGTGTTTTATGTAGGACTTGGTCTGGCAGGGCTTCCAGGGTTCCCTGTCCCAGGCAGGAATCCTGCAACTTGGCAGGTCACCAGCCCCACAGAATTCAGCTGGGGGTACCATCCCTCTGCGCATCTGGAGCCTTTGCTGCTGGGCTGCTGCACAGCTTTTCAGTTTTGACAAGCTGGTGTTTTCAAAAGAAATACTGCTTAGTCAAAAAATGGCCAGCCAGTTATAAGTGATCTGTTTGTTATGCTTTTTCTGTAGCAAGGGAAACAGTACATCAGCCAATCTGGATTATAAAATGGAGATTCCCAACAAGTTCCAAATAGAATGGGGGGGAGTAGGGAGGGACAAAGTGCCGTTTCTCCTCTTTCCTGTGTAACTGATAGCAAAGGGACCGTGTGAGAGCATTGCAAAGATACTGTGAGAGGCCGTTTACATGAGTGTGAGCCCGTGAATAGATAGATGGAAGCTGAAGATAATAAATCAATAAAGAGTATTTTCTGTAATTGTTCTTCTGCCCATAGCTATTGTATCCAAGCTGGCCAGCTTCCCAAAACCAAACTGCGGCACCGCAGTTAGTGCTGAAGCGGACACATACTTAGTGTCGCTTTCTCCTAGTAGCATGTGGAAGAGATTAGATAAGTGAGGTGGCTCCTGCTGCGGGGAGTTATTCACGCTTCGGAGCACTTGAAAGGTATGCTGATTCTCACACATGGGTGTGAGCGCTGCCAGAACGGGTCTAGGAAAGCTGCTTTATCAAAAAGCAGTACACATCGCCACAGCCGCATGGCCGACTTAAAGTCAAAATGAGTCCTTTGCTTCGGCTTACGCTGCGGCTATAGAGAAAACGGTAGCTGCCAAGCGTGGTTATCTTTGATGTAGGTTCCTGACGATCGAAGTAGGAACCAAGAAATCCAAACTACCAGTAACTTTTTCCAGCCCCGTGAAATTTTCTTTATTGGAAACTGCACCGAGTGTGTTCTTTATTCCCGTTGGTTTGGGGTCATTGTTATTGTTATTTTATTTTTCCAGGAGAAATAAAACCACTAGGAATGAAAGCCCAGGATTAAAGACGTGTACATATCCTTGCCGCGGATCTTGGGATAACACTTACTGGGAAGAGAGGCCGGCGGTGTCCGCGGGAGAGCCGGAGCCCGGCGGGCAGTGGTTCCCGGGGGGCAGCCCCCTCCTCTGCCCCGCCGCCGCACCGGGCAGCCGGGAGGGGCTGGAGGAGCGAAGGAGTTAAAGGGAGGCGCTTGGGAAATCTGATGCTAACGAAGCCCCAGGAATGTTGCACATTTCCATTCCCCTCCAGCTTTGGGAGGAGGTCAGTCCCCGCTGCGGGCAGCCGCTTCGAGGAGCCCAACCCCGCGGCCGCAGTTGTTCCAGGCGCTGCCCTGCACCTTCCCGCAGGTTACACCGAGAGACGCCGCGATCGGACGGGGCAGGGCGGGAGGCAGTGGGTGTGTGTTGTAAAAAGTTTTTCCCGGATTTGTGGTGCTCTAGCGGGATCTGCAAAAACGAGGGAGAGAGGGATGGGGGGTCCGGGGCTGTGTGCATGCCGGGCTGGGGCGGAGGGAGCGGCGGGCTCGGGCCGCTCCGCAGAGAGGTGCAGCTCCCCTGACCTGCCCCGGCCTCTCTTCTCTTGCAGGCGCGGCCGGAGATGCCGGGGAGACGGCTGTGGTGGGCGCGCTGCTGGCTCGGTGTCTGCCTCTCGCTGCTGGGCACGGGAGGCGGCAGCACCGAGCCCTGCCGCGGCCCCTCCTGCGGCGGCGAGGCTCCCCCGCCGCCCTGCCGCGGGGCCCGCTGCAGCGGCAGGGCCGGCCGCCCGACACGCTCCTTCCTGCACACCGCCACACCGCTGCGGCCGCCGCAGGGCAAGGCGCCGCCCGCCGCCCCTCACGGCGCCCCGCCGCCCCGCCCGCCGGCCGGCAGCGCCCCGCACCCCGCCGCTAGGGGGGGCGCGCCGGAGGCCTGCCCCGGCGGAGACTGCGCCGCCAACGGCACCCGCCGCGACTGCCAGGGCCTGGAGTGCCGGCTGCTGCCCCGCCTGCGGCCGCGGCCCCGCGGCCAGGGCTGTGCCGCCGCTGCCGAGGGTTGCCCCGAGCCCGCGCTGCTGCGAGCCGCCGAGAGAGCCGCCCAGTTCGCGGGGGACGACTTTGCCTACGCCGCTCCCGAGCTGGGCGGCGGCGCCCTGGGAGTGCAGCTCACCTGCGACGTCAAGCCAGGTGCGGGGCCCTGAGGGGGCCGGGAGGGCGGGAGTGGGACGGCGGGGTCCGCGGAGCCAAGGGGGCTTACCATCTCTGGGAGCCCAGCCGTGAGCTCCTAATTCTGGGAGAATTAGAAGGTGAATCTGGCACTGGCGTTCGTGATGCATGAGGGAACTGCTGCCCTGGCTCCCCTTTCCTCTCCCCTTCATCTCCCCTCCACACACACATGCAAACATTGGAGACCCACAGCAGAGGAAACATGACAAAATCTTTTTTTAGTGCTATTTTTAAACAAATGTAAGACCTGTAACTTTCCCCCTCTTCACAGTCTGGTATTTCTGGGGTTTTTTATTTATAGCAACATCGTACAAAGCTTCAGTGGGGTGTGTGTATGTTCCCTACTCTGGATGGATGAACTGATGCCATTGGTAAGAAACTTGCTGTAATAGCCAGAAAAAAAAATGCAGAGCCTCTCTTACTGCACCTCATTCAGAGCACTTGTCTGTCAATTGATGAGAGCACAGCTCTGGTCACTTCAGTATCCTTGTCAGAAGCCAGATATGCCCATGGTTATACTCACAAGTCAGCAGAAGACGGTGTATAGTTGCCTGGCATGTGGATTTACCTGTATGAAAAGCACCAGAAGATCTTAAATGACCACAAAGCAGTTTGGGTTCTGATTTAATGCCTTATCTAAAATATATAAAATGTATGAGGAAGCACAATATGTTTTGTTCCCCATCGATGTTAAAAGCTAATGGAAAGTGTGAAGAAGATGATTTAAACTTTGTCACATCCATATGGCTAATTTGAGGGCTTTGGCAGGTTCAGACACCAGAGCGCAATCTAAGCCTCCCGCCAGCACTTAGTGACGATTCCAGTCCCAGAGCTGGGATTTAATGCCCCCCATGCTTAGTGCAGTGACATTGTCTACTGTCATCTTGCCTGATGTTGCTCCCAGATGTCTTACAGAACCTCTTTATGCTCTGTGACCAAAGGTGGACACAAAACAGAGAAATCAGTATGGTTAGCCTCCATTTTCTTCACTTCTGTGCTCTCACCAGAACTGCCATGCCTCCCTTTTGGAAAAGGATCCAGGGTATTTGCATTTTCTTTGTCCTTATCAAAATCCATCTCTATGTAACACAAGCCCTGGCAAATAATAAGGGCATTCTGCATGAACCAAAAAGACTAATACTTATTGGATGGTGCTGAAAGCAGACATGCTCTGTCTCCATGAAGGTCTTACAAAGAGCATCCAGCTCAGCATGACCTCTTTCTCCAAACATCCTTTTACTCTTTGGCCATCTTTAGAGGACCTGGATCAATCTGTGCTGCCCAGTCTCCAGTACCATCAGCCATTCCAGCTAACATGGTGAGTTACATGCATCTCTTGTCTCTTAGGCCTTAGGGTTAGGTCCTCTGCCCCCTCTCATGTGGGTCAGAGGAAAATGGAATAAGGGAGATTAAAGCAAAAGGACCAGAGAGTGAAGATGCTGGGGATTTTGGACATTCAATGCAGAGTTCACTGTACTCTTTCAATTTTATGTTCTTTACAGGCCTGGTGCTGGGTGAAGTCTTGGAGGAACAGAAGTGCGGTTAGAAGTTTCCCTTAACAAAATCCTTGAATGCATCAAGAATGGATTATACCTTATGGCCAGTGGCAGTCATGGATTTGTGCAGTCAAATCCTTCCTGTGGCAAAGAGAAGCATCCTATATGTAGGAGGGAAAGCAGTGTACAGCACTGCCCACTAAACCGCCTCATCTTATGGAAGGTACTGACAGCATGGAAGCACGCAGTGAGCAAACCTGTGACAACACATGAACTTCTGTGCGTGAGAGAGAGTTTTCACATGAGGACAACTGCACCCTCGGAAGTTCTCCCCGCTCACTGATTCTGCCTTGTGGCCAGCAAGTGACACTGGCTGGCACCAGCCCGCACTGGGGCCCACTGCAGCAATCATGAGTGCAGTTGATGTGGATGAGACTTGCTGTAGACATAGTTCTGTCCAGACTGGACAAAGGACATATATATATATATATATATACCTGTTTCCCCCATTCTAGAGACTGGACCCAGGCCTTTACAAAGCAGCTTTCTCTCCTAGGAGTGGAAGAATGATGTACTGGATTCGTGAACATTCAGGAGAACTTCCATGTTCTTGGCATCTGGATCAAAAAAATAAGTCATGTTGATAGTCTTTGGTTTCCTTCAAGTCAGTGTACAGGCAAGCATCCAGTATTCTGCTCTGCCCGCAACCTCTAATATTCTCTGCATTTGTCTGAAACCTTCTTTTGAACACAGATCCATGGGTTTCCCACATCAGTGCAGAGAATACCTTGTTCAGTCTCCATTTACAGATGGAGTGGTGGGTCTTGGAAATGAATATGGTTCTCTATAGCAACTCCAGTGTGGCTTGTTTACTAGAACAAACAAATCAACAAAATGTGGTAATGAGACACCTGATTAAGGGAATTGCATTTACCAGGTGTCTAGGGTGAGCTGCTACTCAACCAGCATGCAGTGAACATGACAGGGCAAGGGCAGGTAGGGATCATGAAGAGCATGTTGCAGTTCCAGTCTTCTGGAGAGCCCTGCTAGGGGAGACTGAGAGTTCACTCGAGCTATGCCCAGTCTGTATGGTGGAGATGGTGGCTTTGCTGTCATGAAATTTACTGGATAAATTTAGTTATGCAGGTGTGACAGGAGTCTGTCTTGCAGATGTGCAGTACAGTTTTACCTTCATGGAGAAGAACTGCATTCAGGGATCACTGCCTGTGGTGTTCAGTAACATATGGAGACCATCAAGGGTCCCTCTGAAGGAAATCTAAGGATTTCTTGAGTGCAGCAGCCTCTGGTGAGATAAGGCTGCTCCATGTGCTCAGCTTGTGACTTAAGTGAACAGGAGGCAAAGAAAATACCACAGTATTTTTCTTTTCCTGTGCCTGGTACATCTTCTGCATGACTGCAGGGTGATGTCTATACATTTTATGGACAGCACAGGTATATGCTTCTAGTCCAAGCAATCGTACATTTATTTTTAGCCTCTAGGAACTTGTCACACAGTCGGAAAGAACACAAGTGTATGACCGATTATATGCCACCTCTGCATCCTCATGCATACTCCTAATTCTCTATGTAATTATTGCCGCAAAAGAGAAGATTTCTTTGGTAGCCATGTGCAGAAAATTCGTCTTGGGGATTTCTAATGGTTTTTGATCAAGGATGAAGGTACAGTTAATTCATGGTACAAGAAAGAAACAGAAGGCTGTCTAGCCCTTCAGCTTCACATCTAAGGTGCTGTAGCTGAAAAGAGAGGAAACCACCTATTCAAGAAGACCGTTCCTATTTTTCTCTTGCTTTTAGGGGAACATTTCTGTCTGGTTACTATTTCAGCACATCACTCTAAGGCCAGCCACATGAGGTGTTTCTTTGCCATTGCCCTCTCCTCAGACAGCAGGAGAGCTGGAATACACTGCCTAGGTGACCATCAACCCATTTCTCTGCCTGTATTAGTTCACCATCCACGGCTGGAGACCTCATGGCCCACCCCACCCTATTACTACCAGCTCTGTGACAGTGCATGAATAGAGATGCAGTGATTCTTCAGCGACTCAGCGAGATGTCCCCTCCAGTTTACCTGGTGGAGAAAGCTGTGTTTTGGTGAGCAGAAAAATCTTTTGTTCAGCCTGTTGTGTAGCCCCATTCGTGTGGGGTGCAGTCTGCTTGAAAGCTTGCTGAAGACCATGTCTGATGTCAGCCATCCAAGACACAGGCCAGTATCAGGGACTCCAGCTTATTCCCAGCACCGTGTCTGTGTTTGCAGGCATATCTGCGTGAGGCAGGTGACTGTTACTCTCCAACAGCTGCCTGTCAGAACCAGCACAACCCTTCTGTGGGGATCATACAAACATCTTCATCAGCTTTGCAGCTAGTATTACCAGCACCACAGCTACTATCTGGAAAGCTGTCAACTGCAGCTGAACTACCACTTCTGTTGGCCAGGTGAAGATGCTGGAGTATAGACTTGTACTCCCTTTTCAAATCAGATGAGCCAATTCCTCTGCAAGCTTGTGACTGTGATTTCTCAGCAGCACCATGAGTACACCTTACTTGAGATGAAAGACTGGCATCCCAAGAGAAGAAATGCACAGGACTTGGTTTTGTTGTCTTACCATTTTGTATTCCTCTGTGTTTCTCTCCTCCTTAGTTAATTGCCATTAAACCCTTAATTTTTCCCATCAGACCCATTTTTCTGTTGTTTTCTTTTGGGCAGACTTCTCTGCAGCTGCGAACACCTGTATTTGGGCAAAATAATGTACAGCTGCCGTATCTCATACCTGCCAAGCATGGTGAACAAGGTTGTAGGTTCTCATGCAGTTGCTACCTGTGCACTGAGCAGTGCCTGCAGCCCACTGCTCTCATCTCCTGTGATTACTAGGAATGACTGGCACCATCGGGTGGCCTTTTGCTCTTTAGTCTCAATCAAGATCTCACCTTCCCTTCCATGCAGTAGGATAACTGCCTGCTTTTCGACTCTGTCCCTTGTGCAGTGGCAGATTGGGCCTGAGGGCTGCATTATCCACGCTACGTGCCCTCAGGATGATGTTCTTTCCAGGCATAGAAGGGAAATGTAGCAGAGGTTCATATGTGATATGACATTTGCACCGTGGTTTGATCCTGGAAGCATGGAGCTGATGTCTGCATAACAGACCTTGCCATGGCTGTGTGTGGCATGCATGTTCAAGGAAAGTAATATTGCTTCTGTGGTCATAGGAACATCTGAGTGTTGTTAGTGGTGTACCTGTTGGATGCTTGTTTGGGTGGTGTGGAAAGGTACGTAAGTAGGATTGCTGGCATCTGCTAATGTGTAAACATCACTTGCAGTGGAATTCTTCTCACAGTTTTAGGCAGCTGCAATAGAGACATCCTCATCTGACATGTTCACCGTGCCCTAACTTTTTTATAGTTAATGTAGAGAAACAAGGCCAGAAAACATATGGGGACATCTACCAAGAAACAAGTACCAGTCGTCAGTATGGTAACCAAAACCTCAGTATGCCAGCTTTCATCAGCTATTTTTCTAGGTGCATATGCTTTTTTGGCCAGGTAAGAGCTGCCCTTTTCTTCACAGACTTTTCATCTACTTTAAAGATATAACTCTTGCTGATACATGACAGAGTCCTTTTGCACTGTGTTCTCTACTGTACAGCCAAAGTACTTGACAAGGACCTGTGCTTTTCTGCTTGTATTCTTGGTTGTAAGCCAGACTTCTGAGAGGAAAAGTTTTGTGAAAAGAAATTTGTTAATGTCTTTCCAGCCCCAAGCACAAATGGAGCCCATGTAGGTCGATGAAAAATCTTGATAGGTAATCACATTGTGCTTGTAACTGTCTTGCTGCCCGGTATCTGTCAAGCCTATGGGCTGATTGAAGGCAAATTTGACAACAGACAGAGGTACTAAAAGTAGGCAAGGTTGTATAAAGGTGTAAGAGGTGATTAAAGAGAGGAGAGAGTGAAAATGAGCATTTGAAAGTTTGCCTCTAGTTGTTAATCCTTCCAGCTGGTAGGACAGAAGCAGCTTGGTTGTTCCTCTACATTCTGAAGAAGTAAGGTGGCAAAGGTAGTGCTACTTATTTAGCCAGTCAAATGGAAGCCACTTCACAGAACTGCTTGTTCATGTCAGACAGGAGGACAGCTGGGGGTATAATATTACCAGATATTTCAAAATCTGGATTTTTCAACTTGGATGACCTTTTCTGGATCCTGGTCTTTACTTTCTCAAATCTAGTACCCCGCAAACTACCTTAATATTTAAGTGAATACTGAAAAGTGAAAATTAATGTGTGCCTTATGCCATGAGTAAAAGTAACTGAACAAGAAGATATTTTAGGAACCATAAATAGGAACTGGCTATGGTGTTTTTCATTGTCTCATCCTTGATGTTCTGCACTTAAAAGAAGTAAATACAGTGGTGTGTAAGAACAGATGAGTGACTGTGTTTGATTCAGCATTATCTCTCAGGCAGTGTCCAGCAATGGATACTGTGGAAAGCATGGCATGATATTTACCCAGATCATTTTCCCAGCTCTGACACTTTTGTTACTCAGATTTTCTGAACCTGATTGATGTCTGTATATCTTTTAGCCCCAACCGGATTTTGCTTTACATATTGGGCCAGCAACTCTGTGGACCTGATTGAACTTTTAACATGTATTGAAAATGCTGCCTTCATTTGATGTCCCCTAGTTATTATATTGGAAGAAAGAATGAAGAGTCTTTCAATATCCGCTTGCTTTAGGATGCCTGTATAGCACAGTCTTTGTTGTTGTTGTTGTTTTCCAAGCCTGAAAATCCCTACATACTTTCTTATATTGTAGTGGTCTCATACATTAGATTTTCCTTGCTGCCCTTTTGTGAACTTTTTGAGTTCTTCTGTGCCCTTTTTTGAGACAGGGAACCAGGACTGCATGCTGTATTAAAAATACTCTATTGATTAATAATAGAATAGAATAGAATAGAATAGAATAGAATAGAATTATACATTCTGTTCTGTTATGTCTTCCTCTTTTAATTAGTTAAAGCATTTTATTTGTCTTTTTGACCTCTCTTGGACACTGAACTGATGATTAAATGGCTCTGTGGCCCAACATCTATATCTAGGTGTATTACCTTAAGATACTTTTGAAGTGGTAATAATAATCTACAAATACAACATTTGATATAAAAAACTTAGGTGTTTGGTTTTTTTTTTTTAGTGGATGCCTCATTTCACCTTCATCTCCGTTGAGTTTCTTTTTGCCCTTTTATTGCAGCTGCTCAGTGTCATAGACTCCTTTTGCAGCTCTTTGTGATTGATCCTTACTTTTACTATCCTTAATAGCTTAGTATTCTCAGCAAGTTTTATCACTTCATTTTATCACCTCTACAGTCAAAACTGACAATTTACTCTTTATAGTAATTGAACATGTACATAGGAATGATTAATCTGTTATTGAACCCCAGTGATGATTTATTTATGCCCTGAAGCATGGGGCTTGATTATGACTTTTTTAATGTCTACCACTATAAATGTTGTTGCTTATGCAATTGAAGACCTTGTGGTCCTATGAAGGGGCTACAAAGATAGTAGAGGAACTGGCTGTATAATCACTACTTGAATTTGGTGAGGCTTTTTATTAACTTATTAAAATTTGAATGCCTTTGAAGAGATAATACAGGAAACTAGAAAATTACTTTTCTTGGACAATAACTGATCATTTGTATTTCAGGAGAAAATGAAGTTCCATCTGAAGATGCCCTAATACTACAGCTGCACCTTGCAAAAGGGCACGAGAAATTTACTGAAATGCTAAAAAGCCAACAACAGATCATTGCCGATTTGCAGCAAAAACTTGCTGAACAGCAGCACATATTGGTTAGCCAGCAACGGGAGATTCTTGAACAGCAAAGAAAAATGTATGAGCAAATGGATCTGATCAAAGTCCAGTATGGCATGCTTTTTGACACGGTGAAACAAATGTCATTTCAGAGTTTGCAAGAAGATATTCAAAGTTATTTTGAAAGTCATCTTCAAGGACTTCAGAACCAGGTCAGAAATCATCTCCAGAAGTCATACTCTGTGCATAAAGTAGAAGTGGATGCAAAAGTGATTAATGTTGGGGAGTCTTTGCTGGACTGTGGCCTTTGTGAAAGTGATGAATTTTGCAATTTCCAAAAGACACCTTCACAATGTGAAAAATGTACAGTGTGTCCTGCTGGTTTTTTCCAAATGGCCGAGTGTTCTGCAAACTCTGATCGGATTTGCCAGGTGAAATATCATTCTGTATCTTTCAGTTATTGCTCGTGAAGTATTGTGTTGGACATATTGGGATAACGTTCTGGAAATAACTACCTGGAGAGCTAGAAAGATCCAGTTTGAAGCTTGTGTTTTACCAAATGTGTCTCTGGCACTTCAAAGTCTGTCTGAAGTTTTTTGTGGGGTTTCTCTTTGGCATGTGCTACTCTAAATGGGGCACCAGTTTGTGCCTGTTGGATGTGATGTTTTCCCAAACCTGACAACTGGCAGGACTTTCATTCTTTACATTGTGGTAGGAAAAGACATCCTAAAACAAGTATACTTAGGCATGCTAAATTTGTTTATTTAATCCCAGTCCACTCTACAGGAGCTTCTAGACATCTCTGAAAAGCAGAGGAAAGTTTTACTAAGCAAAGTTAGAGGTCAGATAGTTACTTGTAAGTTTGGAAACAGAACTTGTCAGTTAAAATGAATTTAAAAACTCATTACAGGTTAAACGTTACAAACAGAAAAATATAGAACATGGGTGCTTTTATTATTAAATAAGTTTTATTATAAAATATATTTTAAGATACAATACAAAACCAGCATGTAAGCAAAACAAGATGCTTCTTTGGTCACTTTCTCTTGTTTGGAAGTCCTTAGATATATGGGGAACTTGACATTTAAAAGAGTGTCTTGTTTGTAAAGTGTTGCCCCCAATTCTTAGGTTAGCATGGGGCGGAACAGATGGTCACCTAAGCCCAAGACACTGAGAAGAGAACCTGAAAGGGTCTGTCCAGTTCCTTCTCCGCTAGTCTCAGTTTTCTTTAATGCTACCATTTAAATGCAAATGTAGCCTGTTATTCTTTCCCCTCTGCCTGCTGTAGGGTGAAAGGAGGGCTTGTTGACAGGAAATACTACTTTATCATTTACCTTTCTTGTGTCTTTTCAGTTAGCACCTTCCTCCCAGACTAAATGTCTTTAAGAGCCTTTCCTAACGCTGTCTTGATTGTTACAAGGTCCTTAAGACCAACTGAGTGATGCCTTGCTCCCAGGGTTGTGGTACTGTCTTACAGATTGTGCATTGTAACTAGAGTTAGTTGTACAATCAATCCATTTAGCTCATCATCTGCACACTACTACCTTTCTGTGGCCACCACGCAGTCTTTTTGGATCTCTTTTTAAAATGGATGACAAATTGAAACCAAGTTGTCTTGCTCCAACACACTTACGAGATCAGCCCCCTCACCATCTCTACATATGCTTTTTAGTGGTGTCACAGAGCCCGAAGTGCATGTTTCTAATTTAAGTTGTAGTGTTAAAGTGTTTCAATACGACTCTTGTGATTTACAGGACAGAGATGAATGCACTGAATCTCCGAGCATTTGTGGTGAGAGGATAAAATGCCTGAATACTCCGGGTAAGTTATATTCTCTGATAATTAAATAATGAAGATAATTAGATCTTCAGTAACAGGTCAAAGAGATAGATAAGGAATCAGGCCTGTATATTTGTGATTAATGACATTTTTAGCTTGCTGGAATCAAAGGGGTTGAAAAACACACAGCTCTAAGCTGATAGTAGTTCTTGTGGACAGTGGGCTATTTAGGACATAATATCCATTAGGAGCTTTGAACATTTCCTTTTACCTTATTTTCATGGGCTTTTATGTGCTTTGGTTTTAATTTTAAATTATGATCTGACTTTCCTCTTGTTTATGCTGGTGCAGATGGGGTCAAAATCAAAGATATTATCCGTAATGGAGAAAAATAGTTGTCATTTTCCTTCTGCTGCACTAGGGTAGATATTTGATTTGATCTAATGAAGGTTCTTATAAGGCCTCCCTCCATCAATCCTATTCTTCTTCAGCAACAATATTGTCAAACACAGAGGAATGATCAACAGTTTCCATAATTTGTGGGGGCTTAGAAGAATTTCTCAGAGATTTAAGAGCAGATTTGACTGGAGTCGTGCACTGCAGACTTTGCCTTCATTACTTCTCATAGCAGTTACACACAAAAGAACAAAATTAATAGGTATACTGAGCAAATTATAGCCAGGTACTAGGTTTCTTTCTACTTGTCTAATTTTTGGTCAGCCAGAATAACTTGAAAGGAACTCTGTGATCAAACAGAACATTTCAGCAGTTGTGACCTCTGTCTGAGGGATCCCAGTTAAATAACTGAGGGTCAGCTTCATTAGGTTTTATGGTGTTTCTTTTCTAGACTTCTTACTTGTAAAAAGAGGGCCAAGGGCTTTCTTCAGCTGATTATGAGGGATTTTGTACTATGCCTGCCCTGCCATTGGTGGAGAAAAAAATGGGAGGGAATTGGTCTTAGGAAAGGGTTAAAAGAGGACATGGGCTCACTTACATTATCCTTACTTCCTCTGGGCAGGAACTGTGGTGGGTTGGATGGTATTACCACAAGCACCACAGGAAACTGGAAATGGCTAGAAGAAGAGAACACTTAGTTTTTCCTTCTGTGGGAAATGCTGTAGAGGAGGTACCATCAGTCTTGCAAAATAAGAGGCAAGACGCTTTTAGACGGCCTTAGTGGTGGGCTGTTAGAGGCAAGACAGCTTAGGGCACAACATTTTAGACAGAGAATTGGAAAGGTGTAAAGCTTTGTCTCATCTTTAGTAAGATGCTGGGTTTGATTGGTTTGGTGGTTTTGTGGAAAACAACACACAAGGCCCCAGCCCTAAGAAAGGAGCGCAGCCACCACTGTGGTAGCCATTCGGTGCTGCTCTAGTCTGTGGCTTGGAGAAGGGAAGGCTGTAAGGAATTTATCTAGTGCACTTTGTGGTGGGAGGACCCAGTCCAAGAGTGGGTCTGTACAACTGCTGGAGGAAAGCAAGTGAGGGCAAAATACTGCCAAGACACAGATGGATAGTGGTGATGTGTCAGATGACAGAAAGGCAGTAGCAATGTATTTGATTCTTCCTCTCCTGGTTTTAATGGTGACTTGTAAAGGTGTGAAAGCAAACTATTTCCCATCACCTGGATCAGGAGTCAATGTCCTGTCAATGTTGTCCCCATGTGTCATAGAAGAGAGAGCGTTCTTTTTGAGTTTTTATTAGAGGGGACTGCTATTTTTAGCCTGCCTGTTCA